>NC_086336.1:38466838-39091838 GCF_032445375.1 Bacillus rossius redtenbacheri
CGCCCTGTTCGAGCCCTGGTGGACACGGCGGCCAGCCAGACCTTTGTTGCCGCTCACCTGGTGCCGGAGGGGGACGTGGAGCCGTACGAGGGGAACGTCCAGCTGGCAAGGCAGGGAGTTTGCGCACCCACGTCTGGGTGCGCCAAGGTAATCATCGGTGTTCGTGATAAATCGAGTCAGACCACAGCCTTGGTGATTCCGGGACTGAGAGAGGACCTGATACTCGGCCTACCTTGGTTGATACAGGAAGACGCGGCAATAGACGTCAGCGAAGGTAAGGTGCATGTGGGTCGGCAGGGCAGGCGTACTCTGTACCGAATCGGCGTGCGAGCTGCACCCCAGTCCACCTCGCCCATTAGTCTAGGGGACATTCGCAATAGCGTGCCTCCAGAGTTTGTGTCGCTGTTTGAGGACGTGCTCGCGCAGCAACCACGGGTGTTTGCGGCAACGGACATGCTGCGCCGCACCACCTATGCCGAACACACCATACCCACCAGGCCCCACACACCCGTCTTCGTGAAGCCACATGACACTGAGCACGGGGCACGGCAGGTAATTGAGGAACAGATTAGTGAAATGTTAAGAAACGGGGTAATTGAACCCAGTGACTCACCCTACAACAGTCGGGTAGTGTTAGCAAAGAAAAAAGACGGGACCCTGAGGTTTTGTGTGAACTTTAAACCGGTGAACTCGGTCACAATTCCCGCCCCTCCACCCTTGATAAACATCACAGACGCTTTAGCCGGTCTGGGCAAGGCCAAGATTTTCTCCTCCTTAGATCTGAAATCCGGGTACTGGCAGGTGCCGGTGCGCCTGGAGGATCGACCAAAGACTGCCTTCACCGCCCCCGATGGCCGCAGATTTCAGTTCTGCGCCATGCCGTTCGGGCTGATGGACGCCCCCGCGACGTTCCAGACGATGATGGTCAGAGTCCTTGACGGGTATGTGGGAAAGTTTGTGACTGCCTACTTGGACGATATCATCATCTGGTCGGACACGTGGGAGGACCATGCGCAACACCTCGCCATGGTTCTCGAGCGGCTGGCCAGACATGGTCTGACCTGCGCGCCAAACAAATGCCACATCGGGGCGGAGGAAATCCAGTTCCTCGGCCACATCGTTGACGGGGATGGGTGCCGCCCCCTCCCCGAGCACCTAGATCTCATCGAGGCCAAGCCAGTACCCCGGACGAGGAAGCAGCTCCAGCGATTGATGGGGCTCTTAAATTGGCTCAGGACATTTATTCAAATTTTTCCACAGTAACTGCACCACTGACTGATCTGTTGTCCCCCAAAACCAAGTACCGTTGGACAGAAGCGGCGGACCAGGCGCTGACTGCTGTCAAGGCCCTGTTTCGTGAGTGTCATACGCTGGCCAGGCTGAGGCCGGAGGAGCCCTTGTACCTCCAGACAGACGCTAGTCAGGTGGGCATGGGGGCCGTGCTCTACCAGCTTGGGCCCGAGGACGAGCGGCGGGTCCTGGAGTATGCAAGTGCTAAGTTCGGGCCTGCTGCTCGCAAGTATGATGTCAACGAACAAGAGTGCCTGGAGTGGTGTGGGCGGTAGGCAGGTACCGTCACCACTTAGAGGGGAGGTCGTTTGTGCTTTGTACGGACAATCAATGCCTGAAATGGTTGAACTCGATGCAAGGGAGGAAGTCTAAATTCACACGCTGGGCCATGACGCTTCAAAACTTCGATTTTCAGGTCGAACATGTGCCAGGGAAGACAAATCAATTGGCAGACGAGTTGCCTAGGCATCCTGATCCAGCCGTGGTGTTCGAGGACGAGGGCAGCTGGGATGACTTAGTGCCACCCCAGGGGGATGTCTCATCCACGACAGAGGGGCCGTCACCCGCGGCCCTTTATCTGACCACGCAGGCCGCCCCTAACACTGACTCGGGCTATGTGAATACACTCTCAGACTTGGTACAGGCAGTGCAGCAGGCGCAACTGGGAGATGCGGCGACCGTGGCGCAGATGGAGGAGTGCCGTGCGGGAGACCTACCTTTCAGGCGCTGCAGAGGAGAAACACTACAGGTCCGGGTCCCAGGGGACATGGAGTCCTGGAGTATTTATGTGTCGGAGGGGGCGCGGACGGCAGTCATGTCCTTCTTCCACGACCATTCTCTTGCAGGACACCCGGGAGCGGAGCAAACATTGAGAGCCGCGAGGGAGACTTTCTGTTGGCCAGGCATCACGAGGGACGTCCGGGAGTATGTCCGCCGTTGTCCACTCTGTCAGCATAGGAAGGTGCGGAGATCAGATGGAGAGGAGCAGCAACGGCCCTGTCGGCCCCAGCAACCTTTCCACACCGTGGCATTAGACATAATGGGGCCATACCCACGTAGCAAAAAAGGGAAGCGGTTCTTGGTCGTAGTTACAGATCTGTTCACAAGGTGGGTTGAAGCATATCCAGTGTCCAACGTACGTTCAGGAACTGTGGTGGCATTGTTGGAGGGGGAGGTGTTCCCGCGCTTCGGTTACCCAGCAGTGCTACTAAGTGACAATGGCGGGCAGTTCAAGGGAGCCAGGTGGAAGACGGCTTGTCGCAGGTGGGGCGTCGAACATCATACGACCCCCACTTACCACCCACGCGCCAACCCAACCGAGAGGCGGAACCAGGAGATCAAGGCTCAGCTCTGCCTCCGGTTGGGAGAGGACCATTCAAAATGGGACGTCCACATTCCTAATCTGTTGTATTGCCTGCGGCGGCGGACGAGCGCCGTCACCGGCTACTCCCCCGCGGAGCTGGTGCAGGGACAAAAGTTGGCCCTCCCGGGAGAGTGCCGCGTGGCTGCGGCAGCAACGGAGAGGGGATGGGGGGAGAACCCCCGCGTCGAACTCTCTGAAATGAGAGAGCAGGCACGTCAGCGGCAGGAGCAATACCTGCAAAATAACACTCCTGTGACAACTCGCCCTCCCAAACTTCTTGAGCCAGGCGACCTAGTATATGTGCGACAGCACCATCTGTCATCGGGCGCCAACAAGTTCAGCGCGGGGCTGGCCCCGAAGTGGGACGGGCCCCGGGTGGTGTTACGTCGTGCAGGCGAAACATCCTACTACATCCAGACACCTAGTGGACGGCCATCGAAAATACACCGGGACGACTTGAGACGAGTTAACGACGAAGACAGGGTGGAGAGGACGGGTCCCCGTCAGACAACGCGAGGGGACGCAACACATGACACCGGCCGCGCGAGGGGCGTTCCTCACGGGCCGCGGGACGAACGGGACACTGACGACAGACGAGAAGAGCGGGCGAATAACCCGGGGGAAGGACAAGACACGAGACAGAATGGTGAGGGGAGGCATGACCAGCCGCAGGAGGTGGAGCAGACAGGACTTGGTGAGTGGGGGAGGCAGGAAGACACGGCCATCGAGGTGTCCGAGTGGTCAACAAGGGACAGCCAGACAGACGTGACTCTTCCTGGGCTGATTGAAGAGCCGGACGAAGGGCAGACGCAGGAGCCCCCGACAGACGAACAGACGCTGACGGACGACAGCCCTCAGGTCACAACGAGGACAGTAGTATGGTTCGAGAGTCTGGCCGGGAGACATCAGGAGCCCCAGAGGCTTGGGGAGCCCCTGTGGCCATTAGACTTCAGTCTTACTGACTCTGACTTTTCGGTCCGTATTACGGAGCCTGAGACAGACGATGACGAGGAGCAAGATGACGGGAAGGGTTCGCCGCCCCTGCCGACGGACGAGTCACGTTCAGACGGGCCTGCGGACATGACGGGGGCAGAGACATTATCGGACGAGGAGGCAGAACAGTTCGTGAGGGATGTTTCTACACCACCTTCACCAGACACATCCCTTGACACGTCACCCGTCCAACTGACACGTCCCATTAGGACACGACGGGCACCTGGGTACTTGCGGGACTTTGTATGCTCACAAATGGGCACAGTCAGTCTTATCGCGCCATCGAAGCCCCGAGACAGTGTTATGAACTTATTGCCTTATTTTGTCACTAAGGGGGTATGTCCTTCACGACCCACGGCACCAGACACCACACCCACCACTACACCCAGTGCTACGCAGTGCGCGGCTACGAAAACTCGTGCATAAATGAGAGGCGTTGGCGGACATAACGACCTCGTCGGAGGGGGGGCATTTGACGTCGACCCAGGTGTCTCCCCGGCTCCTTCAGGCCGTTATGCCTCGCCAGCGCCATCTCGTGAGAGTGTTGTGCAACGCAAGTGTCGGTGACGTGTGACGTATGTTTGTTTTACAGGATATGACGTATTTTTTTTATTATAAATATATTTTTGCTTTACGTTTTTGTATATTTTATTTTTAATTAATTTTATATTGAAGGGTTTTGTATTTTGAATGTTTTTAATTGTTCACCGGGCGCCTAGGCCGCGGCTTACGCCTGTGACCAATCAGCGTGTTCCGCGGGCTCGCGAGGAGGGGTGGGACGCGAGCGCTGGGTCGCGCGAGGCGGGGAGGGGAGTCAGTCGGCAGCTGGACGCAGGAGGCGAGAGACGTGGCTACGAGAGCTCTCCGAGGCGGTGAGAACGGGCGCGGTGTCTCGCTGCAGTTAATGCAGTGCCGAGAGGAAGCGATTCCTCTGTCACAGTCGTGTGGTCAGTTAGGTGTGTCATCGTGTCATTCAGTCGCGGCGTGCAGTCAGGCACTGCTTTCGCGTGCGTGTTTTTCTCCGGCAGTTTACGAGTCGCGGAGTTCTTTTGCGGGCTGGATTTTTGCTTTCGTTTGCACGGTAATTAACGGGTCTTGCTCATCACGAACGGGACATCACGTATTTTTTTTCATACAGCAACAGTGCGCGGAACCGGGCTCCGCCCTACAGGATCGGTAACAGGCGGGAACGCGGTAGCCCCTTGTAAAGGGTTTGTTTTTGTATATAAAGAACCTGGAAACCGTCTTTGAGAGTATTAATGACTATCCTGGTGACTTAGTCCCTTGGCCACGCGGCCCGAACCCTCTCTACCGAACACTGAGTAGCCGGCTAAATACTACCATTCAGGGGCTAGTCGGCCAGGCGACGACAACATAACTGGCGCACTGTGATTCACTGTGCGTGATTGTGTTGATGTCCCGACCATGACCTCAAAGCCCGTGCTCCGCATCACTAGTACCAGATCCAGTTTTCGGAGTGCACCCCTAGCCCAGCGGGAATGAGTCAGGCGAGCGCCTCGGGCGTGGCGCGGGACCCCACTAGACTCAAATAAACTTTAGTGCACGAAACCCCGGGGGCGGAACAATACATTAGGACACAATTATTAATTCACATGCATTAAACAAGTGCATTGTAGCTACTCCGTGCGAGCATCGCACGCACGGAGTAGACAACGAACCTCGTTGCCAGTCACCACATCCACTGGCCTTAATTAAAGTGCCTGTGACAATGATTGAGTCAGATTAGGAGAAATCCCACTAATACAGTTCACAGTGAGACAATATGTTAATAAATTTACAGTCGCCAACTTGATAGTCCACAATTCAAATAATTAAATACTATAAAACAGTTGTTAAGCCTTAAGCACCCAATTACCAGGTGCTACCTTTTAATTGAGCACCTGGAACGTGTTTTTAGCTTACAATAGAGCAAATTAAGTTAAGTTTTTGGCACCGACTCACAAAGGAGGTGAAAATTTACCTACCTTGCAAGGCGGCCATGTTCGGCAGTCTCCAACCACTCAGCGCTGGGTCAAGACGTGTGTCCGTGAGCAGCCTTCAATTTTGTTCTACTGATCGTTCACTCTGCACTTGATTTTATAACCAAACCTTTTTAATTCATTGCTGCTCAGGTTGACTCAGCGTGTATTTGGCGGACCCGGGCTTATCTCGACCATTTACTTGGTGATTCCGCACCGCGTTGCGTACCGCACAATTTACGGCACTGGCCGACTCCCGCCAACTCGTTTTCATTAAGTTCGCCGCGCATACGCCTGCCGGTTACAAGCTCACATACGTGCAGACTAGAATTTCGGGTCACGCTCATTGAGCCCTCCTAAGTCAATTAACTTTCGGCGCTGGCCGTCTCCGGTGAACTAGTAATCACGTCCCTGCGTGACTGCAGCGGCAAATTCACAGTGTTATGTTAGTGTCGTGTTTTGTTTTGTGTTAGTGTAATTGTACAAAGGCTCAGTCGCCGCCTAGAGCATTATCATAGATGTAGTAGCGGTTCTGCCACCACGTAGTATGTGTGTCGGGAGTACAGCGTACCTATGTGTACCACCAGAGAAGACAGTGGATTAAAAGCCTATTTAATATAAACTGTGTCGTCTACGATTATTCCGCACCATTCCGTCCTCCACACGGCCGAGCGGCCTCACAGACAAGTGAGTCTTAGGGCCGTATTCCAAGACACAAAAATAAGGGTTTAGGTGTTGAATATGCGATACCTGTACCGTAACCATATTCCAAGTGCACGATAGGACACGGCCAGTACCTTATTTTTAGGGCACTGATTTTTGGTGTCCTATCTGTTGCCGTTTCGTTGCCAAAATCACGCGCATGCGCAGAGCTCACTTTTTAGTTGATTTCTCCCAGATGACTGAATCGCATCTGGCGCCATTAACTCATATATAGTCATTTTAATTATAATCGGGGGATGAATAATGTGTTTTAGTGTGTCAAATAAAACTTTATAATAGCAAAAACTATTCTGAAATATATTTGATTACTTTAATGGTCATAAAAACAAATAATCAACAACTTTAAAATTACCTAGTGTGTCAAATAAAACTTTATAATAGCAAAAACTATTCTGAAATATATTTGAATAGTTTAATGGTCATAAAAACAAATAATCAACAACTTTAAAATTACCTGAGAAAATTAAAATTACGCCAATTAAACCGCACGATAGTGCTGCTATCTGTAGGATATTGGCGTAGCAAATCCATCGATGGTTGCCAAACATCCGCTAGAATGCATTGAAATCAGTTTCTAGCCTCGTACAGGGCACAGTTTATTAAAACAGTTACTTTTTCGTTTCCTAACAGGAATTGGATTGGGACGCGTTCTGGAATACAGTCTGCGAGATAGGTTACAGTTGTATCCCAACATGGTAGTGCTTATTCGCTACCTTACCTGAATGTTTTGGAATACCGCCCTTAGGGTAGATTCCCAGCCGTGTACCTGGCCGGGCACGCGGGGGCAGCGTACCCGCGACCAATCACCAACGGCCTATTGTCCCACTTACCTGATGCCCCCCCCCCCCCCCCCTCACGGATTAACAACAGCACCGCGAGGCCCACAGCGCCAGTCAGGTACTTCCCGGGCCTTCTACAGAGGCCGAAAGATGGCAGGGTATGAAAAATAAAAAGACGTAAGTGCCCGAAGATTGTCGACGAGGTCACGATCATAGGCAATGGGCTGCAGAAACGTCCGAACATGGCTGAATCCTGACGCCTGAATTTTTATTATGTTAAGAACATTGTCTGTCCTGTCCAGTAGACATGTTTACGTCATCCTTAGCAACCAGTCTCCTTAAAAAACCTGTCAAAGGTAAAATATTTTTTCTTTTACTGAGCCTAAACTTACAAAGTCATTTAAGACAAAAAGCATAACAAACAAATTGGGGCTATTTATTGAGAAGGAAAATGGCAATGGTCTATGCCCTTTATGCCTGATCACCTTGTGGCGATGATACAGGTTTCCAGTTGATTTAAACTGTTTTGAATGATTGGGCACCACACACTAAATGACTTGTAATGAGACTGATCAACTTGAGGCATGACAACGTGGGATGCAAGCAAGATAGCCGTGACTTGGAAAATATGCCCTGGGGTTTGGGCCTCAAGGAACATATTAACACTACTGGAATGAAAAAAAAAGGTCATATTGCTAAGCAGGGGCGGCTCCAGGGCAGGGCAACCACCTCGGGCCCTGTGCCACCCCTAGAAATAACGACTCAGCTAGTATGAAAATTTCTCAAGATAAATTAGCAAAACAATCAACAAATTCAAGTTCTAAGTTGCCTTGAAAATGCTTTTTTCAATCTTTTTTTCTCCGGGAGGGGGAAAGGGGCTATACCATATTCCACAATATGTGGGCCCTGCAAAAGTAAGTGGCGCAGAGTTCCATGTAGTCTAGGGCACCACTGCTGCCAAGACTTGATTTACTCTGTAGAACATACAACACACACTGTCACGAGGGATGCTGCCTTGCCTGTGGTCTTTTGTAAATGTTGGGGTTCTGAATCACAAGCCACATAGGGGCTCAAGATAAACATTTTAGCACAGTCTTCAGTGTAATTATCACAGGGGGTGTTGGGGTGCATCATTGAATCAACATGCAAGTTGCCTGTTTACGCAGCATAATGTTTTCTGTCCTAGCTGGCCAACTATTATTACACTTGAACACCACAGGGGTTGAAATAGCAGCCAACACAAAATATCCTCAATCTATCTGAAATAAAATGTTAAATCACTACAGTACCATGCCCTGCAGCAATTACCCCCATTCAAGTGTTAAATGGGCGAGATCTGGGCTGGTTCCTGGACAAATCTCAGTGAAAAAGTATTTAGCACCTTCAGCTACTGAAGTGATGTCCAGAAGCAGATAAAAATTGAAAGGGCTGTATGGCACAAGAGGAGTTTATTCTCAGTGTGAGTCGATAACAAAATGCTTAATCCTGAGCGCCAAAGACTTTGCTAAAGGTGAGTTTTGGCTAGATGCAAATATTGAAAAGAGGTTTATTTAGGGCTATGTTGATGGAAAAGAACATTTAATAAAAATAAATAAATAAATAAACAACAATTAATTGTCAGAACTTCATTAACTATAATAAACAAATGAAAAATCTATAAAATTAAAAAAGTACCAATACTAACTAAAGTCAATCCTAGGCATGAGTGACACTCCATTCCTCAAGGCCAATACCTCTGTTGAAATTTCTGCCCTGGGCAGCATTAAAGGCATTCTATTACATCAACTGCTGTACAAGCCTCGGAGCGGCAACGTGCCTAAACAGTCTGAGAGACTAGAGGGCGCTCCAAGTATTGTCATCAATCTAAATAGTCGAGAACTATCTCGGTGTTTATGTAGTGATTTTGAAAAATAATCGGTACCTTAACCAGGCTAGTCAAACCAGGCAGCCTGGAGTATAAATTAATGTTATTTAATGGTTAAAGGCACAATCAAAAAACCCATTCTTTTAATCACGTAATGTAAAAGTTTATTGGTTCAGAACTGGCACAGAAGAAAATAAATATCACTCAAAAACATTTTGACACACACAGCATCTCAATAAAACGTACAATGGGCTCGTACAAAGTCAATCCTATTTTCAAAATTGGCCAAGTGCTTGTACAGCAAGAAACACACTATTTTATGTGCATTTGGTATGAAAGTTGAACACAGTGATAAAATCATGTGGAGGTTTTCACAGAGCAGTAATACTGAAAAATTACAAATAATGCACTTTGGAATTGCTATGATAAATGTTTACAATTTTTAAAATAAAATAAAAAACAGTTGATTAAGTGTATGCATTTATATAATACAATTACAATAAACTAAAATTTACGAAACCAAAGTTAATAAAATAATTGAAGATTAAGTGTAACATCACATCTCAGTATAACAACACCAAGTTAGCATCCAAGTGATACGTAGCCTACAGTGATTTCGGAATTCAGACAACTCCACGTGCGTGGATATGCATTGAGTGTGTAATTATTCTGGCTTTTTTTTTTAGAATAAGCTTGTTTACGTAGAATATAAATGCTATTACATATCGGCTTAGAATGAATTAACATTTCAATGTAACTCTACAGGCTACATGAGCAGAATTGTCAACATTGTGTCGTCAAAAGAAAAAATCAGCATTCAGATCCTTAAACGATTCACATAGCAGCCCAGCAAAACAACAGTGATGTCTAACAACTATACAATGTTTTGCATGCATGTTATCTTTTGTAGAAGTTTTGCAACAACATTTTTTTTTAGATGAACATGATTCCACTATATTGTCACGATCCACCTTCAGAGGGGGGGGCGAGAATCGTAGCTCTTTACATAGAAACAACTCGCTTGGCATCAACTAGTCTTAACTTCATAAAATACTTTACTGTACCTAGGATCATAGGTTCGTCATCCCGTACAGGATGTCTGGTGAGAGCTGAACTAAGGAGATTTTGCAAAATAACATAATACTTAATTAAAATTATTTTATTCTTAAAGTCAAATACTCAACATCATTTTAAAGAACATTTAAATAGCGGGATTACAATTTAAAACAATAATCTCTTTACTTCCTTAACGATTGAACGACCTTACAAGAGAGAGAATGAGAGAACTTCACTAAACACTTCCCTAGTCCTTCCGAATACCTCAAATCATAATTAATACTTAAAATTAAAACAAAGATAAGTCCATACTCACATTTTCCGAAAAGCCTTTCTTGATCGATTACTTTAAAAAAATAACGTAGGGGCCTCTCCTGCCCTTGAAATCCCGAACGAACATTACATTTTAAAAACTATGACGCGTGACCCCTGACGAGGGCCATAGCCTCCGCCCGAAAGCTTGACGACTACATTATGACCTAACTTAAATTAAACGACTCGTGGCCTCTGGCGTCGACCATAGCTTCCGCCCGAAAGCTTGAATTCCTACATCACGAACGAACTAACAACTCGTGACCACAGGTGAGACGCATAGCCTCCGCCTGAGTGAGCTTGAGTGAGCCTCCGCCTGAGTGAGCCTGAAGTCACCAATCACTTGCGCTTAAATTCGCGCGCCCTGCCGCGCCTAGCATAACAAAAGCTCGTTATTGAAGTCAAATTTACTAAACAACTAACTAGAACATCTGGGAAGACTACCCCCCCTCTACCCCGATGTGCAGGCCACACCGCGTGGCTTGTTACGACAGCGCGCCCCAGTAACTGCGGCCCGTAGCTGCGCCAGCGTGCGGCCAAACAAACAAACAAAATTCTGCAAGCCCGCAGCGCGCCGCGCCGGCCCCGTGCCCCAATTACATGGTCACGCCACTTGCGCTGACGAGTGAACAGAGCAGCCAGCCCAGAGTCCCGTCAGTAAAGTCCCTAAATTTGATTTCAACAACCCTGCAAAATTTCAACCCGCGACATAACCCTCCCCTCACAGAGCTCGAGCCCCATCGAGCTACCTCAAAATTACAAATTGTCTTTTTCCATTAAACCATAACTATAAATTCCTCATTTCACAAAAATAATAATTTTCTTAGTTCCTTGCTGTCTGAACATACATCTAGATTCTGCATAAGATTTATTTTAAAACAACAAGTATTCATAAAATTAAATGTAAAACTTTTATCTGGTTTGTTCTCACAGGAACCTTCAGAGGCTCGAGTTCTCAATTCTAAAAAAATTGTTCTGTTAGTGAAGCTCTCTTTACAAATTAAATTACTGTTCTTAGTTTCTCAGTATTCGTTAAACAATGTGCAAATTCTTGATAATTATTATTATTTTTTTTTTCAGTTTCCGTTTATTACCATACTTCTTTCGTTCTTCAAAAAAAATTAAGTGTCCTTACAGTGTTTCAATTAATTAAACTCTTATCTCGTGAAGGTTGGTGCAACTCCTCGAAGTCAGTGTTGTCGAGAAGAGTAGCTCCCTGGGCTGGCCATCAGCAAACACCACTCAACTCCAACAGCTACTGGACTGGCTTCCAGGGCAGCTCACAACTTCTCCCCACATCTGCTTCGGAGTTGTGCCATCCTCATCACGAACAGATTACAATTCTGAAACATCATCAACAGGCATTACCATCACGCCTGACAAATACAAAACTAACTACTAAACTGCAATCGATGGGCAAGGATGCAAACACACAAAAAAATAAAATTAATTAATTCAACTGCTAACATAAAGTATCCCACCCTTAGCATAATCTAATCAGGCAAATAATTTGATAGGAAAAACTTAAGGAAGGGAAACATGACCTCCAATGATTTTCCCTAACTCTTGAGTCTTGATCTTCTCTATACAGCAAATAGTCCCCACGAAGTAACTGGGTTGAAGGTCACTTCACATGACCCACCCATAACCTCTTCTACTCTTCTTTTCTTCTGGGGGCAACCACAATGCCCACCAATCTCTCTCCATGGTGCCGAACCAGCTATCCCATGAGAGTAAACAACGTAGTCAATAGGAGCGCAGAGGGGAAACACCAATCTCTGGCTTGTCGAGTCATAAAACTGCTTTGTCTTCTTCTTCTTCTTCTTCTTCTTCTTCTGAGTAAAACATCTGATTAATCTTGCTACTATTCTTCCCAACAATAAAAAAAAAGTTCATCAGGTATCTTCATGAAAGAAACATTCTAACTAATAATTCTTCATTTTTCTTCTTCTTTATTTCTGTTAGTTGTAATAGAAGGCCATGTTAGGGAGGTTATAGGGAAAAAGAGTGGCCAATTCCCACCCCATCACCCACCTAGATCATGACTAATTAACTTTTAAACTTTCTATTTCAAACAAATAAAAAAAAACATTTTTTTTTATTCAAACTTTTAAACTATAATTACTTTTACTTCATAACCTCAAAAGCTAATCAATAATTCTAAATGAAATTGTGATTTACTGCATCCTTGTTCCATCCGATCTGTTTGTTTATAACCTTTCTTGTAAAGTATAAAATTTTCAAACATTACTAATTCAAAACAAATTTACATTCTGGTGTCCTTCGAGTTACAATTAAATTTACTATTTCTTAGCTTGAAATAATTTAAGTTTTCAGAACTATTTCATTGTCTAATTCACAACACTTAAAAATCAACTCAAAACAACAAATCATCAAAATCAATAAGATCATCTGACCTACCTATCAGTACTGTGAACTTGAACTGTTCGTACACATTTATAATAAGCTATTGTATTTAAATTCCAACCTAAATAAGGTTTAAAAAAAACTACTAATCCCTCTGTAAATTAAGAAAATTAACTTTAAAAATTAAACTTAAGGTATTAGTTCTTTTTGACAGCTACCACAACTCACTAGTTCCATTACATTACTATAACCTAAAAAGTTCTGTAAATAATGTTTATAACAAAAAAAAAACTCCAGTTACTGTCTTCCATAAAAAAAAATAAAACTTTACATGACCTTATTAATCTCCACTTGTAAGTCCATGGCTGCCAGCTTTCTCTTCTCTTGAATCTTCAGTCTTGGCTCTTGTTTCAGTGATCTTGTATCTTGTCTCTCGAACTCTTGTCATCTTGTAAACTGGACTGCTGCTCAGCTCATCTTAAGGAATCTGTAACAGTTTCAAAAATACATGTTAATTTAAATTACATAATTCCTGTTCTTTGGTCCTAAAAAAAAATTGTATTATTAGTACACATTACCCTGAAACAACATTATTATTCATTGTTTATTACTTAAAAAAAATGCTTTACCATAAAATCCTTTTTTGTTCTTTTCATTAGGCCTATTTATTTTCCTTCTTCTTAATTAAATTCTGCTTCAAATGTTAATCCTAACTTAAGACCTACCATCTATTTATTATTCATTACCTACATTATTTATGTTACCCTAAAATTCCCATAAGTTTCTAATACTTCCTATCAAAGACATTCTCTCTAAAAAAAAATTTACTTGTGACTCTTAACTTAACAAACTTAAAAAAAACTTTTACACTAGACTTAACTTATTATTCATTCTTAGTTACTAAATTTCTATTTGTAAACTTTAGTACTTACAAACAAAAACTGCCTATTTCTCTCTACCTCTTAATCTCTTTCAATTATTACAATAATAATGTTACCTTGCATCTTTAAACTTTCTTCTTTTCAATTAAATTAGACATCTCATAACAATAAAAATTCTGCCTATACTCTTCTTATGGGTGTACAAACCAACAACAAAATTTCAAATTCTCAAGTTTCCTTATATTTAAATTATGCAATGCACATAACCTCTGTGGTGCCTGTACCCTTTTAGGCCTACCACCTTCTCCTCTCACAGCATGACAACTCTTATTCCTCGGGGTCTGTATTCACTGTTACAAATCAAATATCTCAAAAAAATTAAAAACAAATTTATTATTTTAAGAAAACAAAAATTTACATTGAATTTACTATGGAGCCTGGAAATCTTAATGTCTCACAGCAGCTAACATGACTAAATCCCATGGAACCCCAGGTTTACATAACCTGTGCCCAAAAATTTAAGCATACCAGGCTTTCCCTGCACTGGTTTTACAGCATCACACACTATTTAGGGCCCCTGATCTGCCATCAGTCCCAAGGAGTTTTCCCACAACCCCTCTCTACACAAGCGCCTACCGCATTCCTCTCAATTGGCTATCGGTTTTACGGCATTCTTTTGAGATCCGACCATCAAGTTAGGGCTAATCGAACACTAAACCTCCATACTTCCAAACTAATGTAAATCAATTAAATTTTCTCTGTAAATTCTAAAAATCAAAAAAAATTATTCCAACATGCCAAAGAAACTTCCAAAAAAAAAATTCATAATCTTATCTTCAAACCCTTAAAATAAAAATAAATAGATTACTCTGTTTTCTCCTTAATAACTGTAAACTGTCAACAAATATTATGTCGTAAATTTAACTATGCTTACTGACTCTAAATCATAAAATCTCATTCGTCCTAATTAATAAACAACCAATTTCCTTGAAATCTCACTGTATCTCTCATACTCTAACTCCACTGGCTGAATATCTCAATAAATTCAAAAACAATTATCTAAACTCTTAAAGAAACTCCTCCCCAATTATTCAAATTACTTCACCTTATTTTATTTCATTACTTAAAACACCTTACTCAAAAAAAATTAATTAATTATCTAGCTATCTTCCATTATTATTTATTTACCGAACAAAACTTTCTCCTAAATTAATTTAGTAAAATTCAATTTCACATTAGGCAAGTACACTAACTCTCTACAGCAATGTTTCTCATTTCCCTCCTTCCTAACTGAATCCAATCTTACTTAACCTCCAGGGAATTTACCTCACAAAATAACCAAAAATTTCACTGTAGTGCCTATCTGCTATAGGCCCACTACACAGGGGGCTCTAACCCCACCAACAAACTTCATTGAAATGGTACCCTATCCCATACAGGATAGCCACTTCGGTACTACCATGGGGAACTCCTGCCCCAAACTACTCACAACTCTCAGGATTCTCCTGACCCTTAATTCCGTAGTCAGCCCATCTCCTATGGTCTGCGCTACAATTCCCTTTCTTCCCAGGGACACAACGCCTCACCTTAGGGTCCCTCGCCCTAATGAAAACATTAATTTTGTCTCTCTGTTCTTTTGGAGTAAATTCCCTCTACACACAAAATCTAGCCTTCCCAGTTTTCTCAATGCTTATCGATTTTATAGTGTACCTCCTTAATAATGTTTACAAATCCCAAAAAAATATTTTTAAAACCGAGGTAGAATTTAACTAACAAAAACATAAACAACTTACAACGAAACACTTCTAGCCTATACATCATACACTTCTTAAATTAAATTACTTACATACTGAAAGTTCCTCTTCTTCTAAAACACACTTAAATTTAAATTTATTTAACCAATAGTCTATTTTCTTATCGCTAAGTTACCGTACAGCTGATCAAAACAAGGTCACGGCCTGTCCACGTCTCCGTATGAGCCCGTGACGTCACCGAATTCCATCAGGTGCGCCAACCCTCGCTTGCGGTTCCTCCGTTCTCCGCTAGGTCTCAGCACCTCCCCGTCACGTGTTCACTCTGCCACGTCCACTGACGTGTCGTTCTGAAACAACTCTCAACATTTTTCTAATTAAAACAAAACATCACTATAAATTCTATAACTCTCTTTTACATAAACTCTCGTTTTCTCTTTAATTCCTTTCTAACGTTTATCCTTCCCTCGACTGATTTAATTCGTACGTCTCGTCTCCTACGCGCACGAAAACAAAACAAACTTCTCTTGAAAATAATTCCTATTTACGACAAAAAACTTTATTTTAAATTATAATTCTCTTAACCTACAATCTTAAAATGAACTTCAATTAAATTAAACCACTTGCATTATCTCTAATAAGCATTTAACTTATAACGTATTCTCCTCACGTAATAATCCCCGATATAAATCTACAATAAATTCAACGACTTAAAACAACTTATCACTATAAACTTTATCCTTACAAGTATCCTCAAATAAACATCTGTTACGTCAAAAAAAAATCTCCAAGACTTCCTCCACTTAGATTAAATTCCGTAATCCTCTCCTCAAGTAAACTCTTAATAACCTGCTATCAGAAGCTGAAACTAACTTAATAATAAACATAAAAATCTACCTCTCTCTCTCTCCAGAAATAGAACCTATCCGGCGAACTCTACCATTTCTGTCACGTGCACCTAGCCGGTGCCACCGCCATTTCTGTCACGATCCACCTTCAGAGGGGGGGGCGAGAATCGTAGCTCTTTACATAGAAACAACTCGCTTGGCATCAACTAGTCTTAACTTCATAAAATACTTTACTGTACCTAGGATCATAGGTTCGTCATCCCGTACAGGATGTCTGGTGAGAGCTGAACTAAGGAGATTTTGCAAAATAACATAATACTTAATTAAAATTATTTTATTCTTAAAGTCAAATACTCAACATCATTTTAAAGAACATTTAAATAGCGGGATTACAATTTAAAACAATAATCTCTTTACTTCCTTAACGATTGAACGACCTTACAAGAGAGAGAATGAGAGAACTTCACTAAACACTTCCCTAGTCCTTCCGAATACCTCAAATCATAATTAATACTTAAAATTAAAACAAAGATAAGTCCATACTCACATTTTCCGAAAAGCCTTTCTTGATCGATTACTTTAAAAAAATAACGTAGGGGCCTCTCCTGCCCTTGAAATCCCGAACGAACATTACATTTTAAAAACTATGACGCGTGACCCCTGACGAGGGCCATAGCCTCCGCCCGAAAGCTTGACGACTACATTATGACCTAACTTAAATTAAACGACTCGTGGCCTCTGGCGTCGACCATAGCTTCCGCCCGAAAGCTTGAATTCCTACATCACGAACGAACTAACAACTCGTGACCACAGGTGAGACGCATAGCCTCCGCCTGAGTGAGCTTGAGTGAGCCTCCGCCTGAGTGAGCCTGAAGTCACCAATCACTTGCGCTTAAATTCGCGCGCCCTGCCGCGCCTAGCATAACAAAAGCTCGTTATTGAAGTCAAATTTACTAAACAACTAACTAGAACATCTGGGAAGACTACCCCCCCTCTACCCCGATGTGCAGGCCACACCGCGTGGCTTGTTACGACAGCGCGCCCCAGTAACTGCGGCCCGTAGCTGCGCCAGCGTGCGGCCAAACAAACAAACAAAATTCTGCAAGCCCGCAGCGCGCCGCGCCGGCCCCGTGCCCCAATTACATGGTCACGCCACTTGCGCTGACGAGTGAACAGAGCAGCCAGCCCAGAGTCCCGTCAGTAAAGTCCCTAAATTTGATTTCAACAACCCTGCAAAATTTCAACCCGCGACAATATAAATTTGCAAATCATTAAAAAGTAGCTTATGTGCAACACCAGATTCAAGATTAACCGTAATGCTCTTCTTGTCACAAGTCTAGCACATGCACTCTCGTGAACTCCTCAATAAAATTTGAATATCATCTGATTCCTCAACACAGTGCAATGCAAGCATTTTTGTCACAGAATAACAGATCCTTTTAGCAATTGGGTAATTAAAAATATTTCAAAATATTCTGCACAGTCGCAATCAAAAACACTTAATACTGCACCCATGAAAAGCCACTATGATCAATTTGAACAAAAATGTGCCCTATAATTTAATTTCAGGTTTATTCTTATTGTAGACTCACTGTACATCTTTTCAGTTGGCCCTTGAACCAAAAAGTTTGCTTTGACTTGCCCTTTCATTACTACACACTAACAAAAAAATATTGGCGCTAAAAATTGTCAAGAAATCGGATTGAGTAGAAGGCCTTGTAAACGTTTTGCACTACCACCACAAATTATACTGTGATTTAAGATACAAGTGCGGAAGAAGTGTGCAATTTAATTACTTGATCAAAAAAAAGGACAATGTATTTTATTCTATAATACCAGAACACTTGTATTTACTATGCAAGACAACATTATTCTATGAGAAATGATCATAACATTTTGCTGAAGTGTGCTTTGCTTTATATTTCATTTAACATTCAAGTAATGTTTAAAGCAAATGAAGTTTATAGTTAAAATTGTTTGGTTCTTTAGAACATTTAGGTAGAACATCTAGGAGAGAGAGGGGGAGAGAGAGAGAGAGAGAGAGAGAGAGAGAGAGAGAGAGAGAGAGAGAGAGAGAGAGAGAGAGAGAGAGAGATAATAAATCTATCATTGAAGACACTTGTGACTGATATGTCTAGAAACGACTACGAATTTTGACAAGCCATTATAAATGTTGAAGTGTGCATTGAAAACAATACTTCAAACCTTGAAACTCAAAATGACATGATTTGGGAAGTTACCAGGAGTCTGTGGTTTAGTTGTATGACCCCAAAATTCTGATCCATCAAATATTTGATGATGAAAACTTAAACCATACGAATTCTGAAATACGTGGTCCTTCAAGTTAACCAACAACTACGTTTTCTTCGTCAAGGTGAAATGGATTTTTAGTGGATCAAGACTTAAGTGTTGTCGGATATTGAAAGCAGACTATAATTAGGTGAATAGTTATATGAAGAGTCGCCATGTGCAGTAACCCTACTTCTTGCACTCCTACTCATCTGTGCACGAGACTTACTGTACCTTGCATCGGTTTTGAAGACGTCTGCAACAGTAGTGACAATTTCATTGTGGTAATCAGCTACTGCAGCCTGTGTAATTACTAATTAACGACTGATTCTGCGAGGAGACAGTAACATATTCATCAAAAGTTTATGTAGTAACGAAAGAATGCTGCTAACATGTGAAAAGCACACTGAGTGTGTAACCAGGGAGTATATGGTAGTTTGTAAGAGTGCATTTTATGAATTTTTGGTTATTGTATCCAAAATGTATATGTTATCCACAACATATATTTGCAATATGTCGTAAAACTCTGAATTAACCTACTTTTTTTTAATATTTAATCTTAACTTTCCCCCAGGACTCCTATTAAAGATAAAATCTTATTTTGATTTGCCTTGAGCTGAACTAGTTGGTTTTCACAAATAATGTTCTCGTGTTACAAGTTTCTTGTTTAAATTTGATTTGCTTGTTGTATGGTTTAACTTGTAATTTATTACCAATTCAAAGGCCACTCTATTTTGGATACCATGAACACCACTTAGATTACTTATTAAGTTCATAGTGATTTGTGGGGTGTGTAATTTGTGTTTGTGTGTAGGGTCATTGAGAACTCTATGTTGCCATACTCATTCTGATGGTGAAACTCTTTGACTTGACAGAAATACAACCACCAGTTTTTTTTTTGTTTTCAAACCTTTCACAATTATTTAGTTCAAGTAAAGTAATTCAGATTGGTAATTTTTTTTAGAGTAAACAGTAAAGTTTTCTGATTGGTTGATGCTCACACAAACATATACAAGTGATTATTCTTGAGCCTTTATTTGTAACTAGTTTTCACGAGAATTATTATTTTACTGGGAATTTTTTCTGACTGTGAAGACGTCTTAAATAAAAGCATCTTGGATAAAATAAGTTCCACTATTGCTGCTAACCTTATTTGGAACATACAGGTAATTACATTACAGTTTCTCACTGAAGATGAGACAGGGTTAGACAACAAGATTTCTTTACAGTGACTACCACATGTAGGTCTCACACATTTATAAATATTTCGTCACATTAATTATGTATGGCTGAAGAAGTCAGTCATTTCCACATTTTGCCCCTGCACCTCTCTTGTTTGACTAGTGCAAAAACTATCCTCCACACAACATCCTCATTACAATGCTAAAGATGTAGTTTATAACAAACAGTTAAGAAAGGCTTAAAAAGTGCCAGAGGAAATAATTATTAATTAAGTAGTTGTTTACTGGTGTCTGTTGCGACACTGGGATAACTCTTGATTATAAAATAATGGATTTGTGATTACTCCAAGGTTTAAATTTTAATTTGTGCACTATGCTGCTAGGTGAACAAATTACATAAATTGTATGCTGGACTGTTGTATGAATTTTTGCACTGAACTTAATGATCAATTTGACACAACAGTTGTCACCTCTGCAATATTATTTTGCTCTAACTTACATACTGACTAGTGCTCAAAATTATAAATCACACAAGAGGCCGAACACAATTTTCCTTGCCACTGAGTGCATGTTTCAAGATGCTTTATTCTTTATTACTTTTTACACCACAATAACCAACACAACTCGGTAATTGGTAAAACAAAGCATGTTAAAAAAAGATTATGACAGCAGTCAATTTCATAATTAATCTAAACCGCTTACTTAGGTCACAATATATGTTAAAATTAACATGATTTTCTATTATTTAAAATTGTTTACAAGTTTGTAGTTACACTGCCAAGGACAATACCCTTCATTAATCATCATTTGGCTTGCATAAAGTATATCAGGATTGGGATGGGCACAATATTTCAGCCGGTTTCCACAATGTAACATAAAGTTGCTTCTTTATAGTTTGCTAAGAAGGCTACTGAAAAACACTTATCTCTTATAAGATTAATTATAGAGCGTATTGTAATTTTTACTGCTGCATTGAAATTGATACATAATTCTTGCAAAATTTAAACATAGCACCTCTGTAAAATACAGCCATTTACAAGAAAAAAAAAAAAATTAAATACATATTGATACCAAAATTTTATCTGTTTTGCAATTGTGTAAAAATTGTTTTAAAAGCAGAAATTAAAAAAAATATATATATATATATATTTAGTTGATGATTCAAGTTATCTTGATTATCTAACATTCATGTTCACTACAAACCATACTTAAATTTTCTCAGCTGATTGTGTTAAAATGTTCAACCTCTTTATGCCATTAAGTTTTTTCCCCATTTGGAATAATGATGAAAGAACCAACTTGAAATAGCTACACTTTTATTTTTTACTTCAGGAAGCAAATTTATTGAATTTTATGCTGACATGGAATTTAATAACCTTCTGTTAACAATTGGTCATGGTGAAACACATACACCTTATCCCGATATTACCATTTTTTATCACTTGGATGAAACTGACCTTAACAACAAATACTTGACATGAGATACAGAGCAACTTCAGAGATGGGCAATGTTGGAGTCTAGCACCAAAATAAATCCATTAAAAAATTATTTTAAACTGTATTATGTTTAAAAAATTAAAAACTTTATGGTATTTGCTAAAATTATTCAATTTTTTTTAAATACATAATTGTTTCTCGACACTGCACAGACAGCTAAGGAACATCTAGATGGAGCTAAACTAAGGATGGGATACTGATATCTTGTCATAATTCAATACCAATGATGCCACCAGAACTAACTACATAAATATACATCAAAATTTTAGGATTATTATGGAGTAATTCTTTATGTACCTTCAGTCCAACCTACAACAATTTCGTCTGGACACTATCAGTAGAGCTGGTCTTCAATAAACGAGGTAACATGCTAAACATTATAGTTTTTTACAATATTTGTTGGAGTTATTTGAATTATATGGTATAGAGAGCCACTGCAGTTAAAAAAATCAATACAGCTTCCGTATTTATACTGAAATTTATTCAAATCAATCCCCCCTGCATTGAATATGAAATCATAATGCAGTTGGTAATAAAAATAAATACATGAATACTCTATATATATTTGGTTGATTTGTATTAGCATAATAATAAAAATTAATTTCTAATGAGGTTATAATGGCTTTCTTTACAACAAAGGAAATTAAATCTATTTATGTACATAGTTCAGATGGGCATCTTTAAGATGGTGTAAAACCTATACCAAAAATATTCTTAGTAATGAAGTTGCTATCCCATCTGCCATCCCTAGTTCAATCCTTAAACTTACAAAGTTTCCCTCCAGTTTATCACATTCACTATACATCTGTTTTTAGAACATAAATGTAAACAAAATTTTTACCTGAAAAACTAAACAAAATTGTCTTAGTATTATTATTATTATTATATAACATAACTTAAATATAAGAAAGAATGAATTGAAACTAGGAATATTACAATATTCTCATTTAAAACTATTAATTAAATCAGCTCATAAACCATAAATCTACTTTGTCAACAGCACAAATTTAATTTACATAAAACACTTATAAAATTAATTTTTTTTTTCAGTTGATCCACAACCCTCGACACTGGATTATGCCCAGTTTATCTTCACACACTATTACAGTAGTACCAAAGAGGTACTACAAGACAAAAACTATGTAAATAACTAATTCCACTGGAAGATCAATATTAAAGGCACTTTGTGTCAGATTAAAATAATATACCTATACAGACATGTACGTATTTTATTTAAAAACTATTTTTTATATTATCTACAAAACATTCAAACGAATGAAAAGATTTCAAGGCACATGTGTCACACACTATACGTGAACAATAAACAAATGCTTATCAATAAATTCCAAAACTTGAGCATAAAAACATGTGATAACTATAACTATAACTTGACTGAGAGCAGAAGCCCAACCTTGCCAACAATCAAACTACCGTCCACAAAATTACTCAGAATCTCCTTGACCTACGAAATGCAAATATATAAACATGCAAGTATGAAAATAACATGTTCAATAATGATTCTCTGCTAACTACAATATAAAAAAGGCAGAAGCTGACAAAGAAAACAGATGAAAGACAAAAAATTCTTTAAAAAACTTGGAAAATTAGTTTTAATTTGCAGATATATATATTTTATGCATTAATAAAAAAATTATGCCTAAGATTTTTTTCACGTGTTGCAAATGATGACTCCACCTTTATTTACATAGTAACATTATCATTATATATGAATTACTACTGTAATCATGTTAGCACTTTATAAAAAAATATATATATGTGCTGTACATGAAACCTATATACATTCCTGTGCTCTTCACTTGACAACAATCTTCAAGGGTTAAATAATAAACAGCATACAGCATTATTTAGTACAAAAAATAAGGAAACAGAAAATTATCACAAAGGAAGCCATATTACATTTTATAATGTCACCCATGACACAGATATCTTATCTTTCAATAATACATTTACGAAAATTACCAATATCTGAAATTAAGTCAAGTTTATACCTGTACACACTTTGGCAACCCTCATAATAAATTATCTGGAAGAAACAAGAATGTAAAAAACAAGGGTATTCAGAAGTTTTTAAATGTTGGCATGGCTGGGCTTGTAGGATGTGAAATTGTTATTCTAAAAGTGAAACACTGTGACAACTGTTAAAATGCCTAATAGCGGATAGGAATGCACCAACCGTATACCCACTAGTGTCTGACTAGCATACACACACAGACGCTCCTAGACTGTTTTCACAGACCATTTTGCAGGATGTGAAAGGCTGCTCCCAGCGCCCAACTTATTTCATGGCCATCAATTTTCTTGTATAGCTGAAAGGAAAGAGGAACAATCACCAATCAACTAAAGCACAAACTCATTAAAACAAACAATTTGTTAGTACCACAGCATTTGTTATTCTTGTCCTACGAAAATAAGAATGTCTCTGTGTGTGTAAACATTTAAGATATTTGTGGTAAACTCACACAAAAACACTGAAACAAATCACCTCTAACTCGTATTGTCATTTATCTTCACTTCAAAAATATCTCCAAGTGAAAATGCACCACACGAAAAACGCGAAAGTTTACTAATACAGTAGAACCCTGTTATAATGTTTTTCAAGGGGGGAAAAGAAAAAAACATTATAAGCAGGAAAACATTATAAGCAGGAAACACTAATTTAGCTCTCGATAGTATTTTAAATGTTTACTGATGGACTCATTAAGCTAAGTAAATTAATTTCACGTTAAAAGGAATATATCCCAATATGAATTCCTATATTTTTAATCTACTTGTTAAACTCTGTACATTCACAAAAAAAAACTACATCATATTTGTGAAACAATTTAATTTTAGTTTATAGCACTTAGTATGAAATTTAATACTGAAATAATATTTTTGACAAACATCATATATAAAAAAATGGAAAAGAAAACACAAAATCCCTTGACATTTGAATGTTCACTCATTACAGTTATTATTTAATTATAAAATCATCTATTTTTGTCTGTTTCCTACTGGCTAGTGCTACTTTTCCCAAGTAGTCCTCTATTTTCCACATGGAGCACATCACACTCTCAGGTACGTTACTCTGAGCTCCCACAAAGTTCCTCAATACAGTTGCAGCTTGATATGCTTCAGCAGTTGTTGGTACAGCTGCATATGGTTCAGGTTCTTCATCTTCACTGTCTTCTTCAGCATTTGAGGCACAAATGTCTTCAACAGTTTGAGTTTCACAGGAAAGAACATCATCATCCACTTTGGCAAATTCTTCGTATGTAGATTTAAAATTAAGAGCACTCTGCAGAATTGCCCACTCATTGGCTGTAGGAGTGTGAAGCTCCTCTTCAGAAAGGCTTACCTCCGAGTTGACAGAAGATTTGGAAAACCCAGCCTTTCTGAAACAGTTAGCAATCGTAGCTTGCTGAACTGAATCCCATGAAGCCGCCAACATATGCATTGTTTCCAGTAAATTGAGTTTCTGGATTGGCTTTTCCATTTGAACGTACCGCAGTACTTTTCGACAAAGCCGCTTCCTGAAGCCACACTTGAACACATTAATGATGCCTTGATCCAGTGGTTGAAGACAAGATGTGGTGTTTGCAGGCAAAAACTCAACTTTAATGTTTCTTAACACCATATCTGTAGGATGTGCAGCACAGTGATCTATAAAAAGCAAGATTTTTCTGTTTTTCACACCCATTTTAGCATCGAGGAACTGTACATACTCTTGGAAAATCTTGCATGTCATCCAGGAATTTTTACTGCTGCTGTATCTGCATGGCAGTGATCGAACATTCTTAAAACATCTCGGCTTGGATGGTTTGCCAATAACTAATGGAGGCAGCTTCTCTGTTCCATCCATATTTGCCCCTAAAAGAACAGTCACCCTCTCTTTGCTTCGCTTACCACCACTGCAATTCTCACCTTTGAAAGAAAATGTTTTGTCAGGTAACATATTATAAAACAAACCACATTCGTCCAAATTGAAGATGTTCTTTTGGTCATACTGTTCCAGCATGCTAGGCAATACCTTTGTCTTCCACTCATCAATTCTTCCTTCATCAACACTTGCCGACTCTCCACAAATAGCACGATACACTATCCCAGTCCGATTCTTGAAACGATCTATCCACCCATTTGTAGCTTTGAAGTAATCAAAACCTAACCTCAAAGCTATTTCTTCAGCCTTCTCGCGCAGCATACTGCCACTGATGGGTACACTCGATGCTCGAACTTGTTTAAACCAAGCCAACAGTTTTTCATCAACTTCGTTGTGCTTCCCGTTCCTTATTTTCTTTGTCTTAGTAGATGCAGTACCAAAGTTCTTTAAGATTTTTTCGCGATTTGCGACGATGGCATTCAGAGTGGAAACGCCTATGTTCAGTTCCTTTGCCACTTCAACACGTGTTTTTTGTGGATTCCTGTCGATAATTGAAATAAATTCAGCTTTATCGGCAATAGAAAATGCTTTACGTTTTTTTTTTGCGACATCGCGGAAAGTATTTCAAACTACAATATTGTAAAACTACGTAATAACATGCTTCATAAAACAGAATAATAAGCAACGGAAATATTTACTATTTGGTATTGTTTCCCTAGGTGAATATGCCAATAGACATGACACTGCAAATTTGAGTGTATGGTACTATTCAATATATTGAATGCTACAGTGCACAGGGTTAGTTAATAAGGCCAGTGCTCACTGGAAGCGCCAGTGTTCTGGCACACTTCCATTTTGTTTATGCACACTAACCTATTTGAACAATCTATGGTATAACGACTGTAAACAAAAACGTAATTATTGTGTGTTGATATTACTTAATTTACGCGTTTAACTTAATTGGTTGAATAATGGTTGGAATAGTTACATTTATAAAACCGTTTGCGCCACATACTGGATTCAGAAAACAAACATTATAAGCGGGAACAGCATAATTCGTGAAATATTATAAAAGGGAACTAAATACATTGCTCTTATGGGGAAATAGTCGGGACTTAAAAAATATGGCATTATAAGCGGGAAAACATTATACGCGGGAACATTATAACCGGGTTTCACTGTAGTTGTAAACTTCAACATATCTGATTTTGCTCCTATAAATGCACATATTATAACTACAAAAATTATTATTTTTTCTTCTTTTATCCTTCATAAACACAAATTTTCCTATAGATTTATTTTAGTTTTAATACTACTGTATGCATATACCTTAGATTTTAACTTATGAACTGATGTAGGATTAACAAAACAAAACAAAACATCTTGTAATCAATTTAATATTTTATTTTGTCTGGAATAACTGGATATCCAGAAGAGTGGGGTTTGGATTAGTAGTATGTACTCTACTGTAGTTACAAGGTACATAACAGCATTAGTTTTGCCATGGGGCAACGAAATACAAAGCAGGTAGCAATATGAAAGGGATAGCTATCTTAAGGGTTCTCAAAGTTATTTAACCACGAATCAACTTGGTAAAATTAAGTATGAATAACTGGGTACTTACATTTAGCTTTACATCAGGATTCAGTCCAAACCCATCCTTTAACAAAACTGATATAAATGCCAGATCTAGGCACATGAATGGCTGTTCTGTGTTTGGTGTTTCACAAGCTGTAAAAAACAAAAACAAGCAATTGCAGGATAAACTGCAAACCTGTCTAAAACTTACAATTACATAATTTTTTACTATATTCAAATCTGTTACTAGATTTTCAGATATAGTATTTTTTTTTTTTAATTGAACTATCTAATAAAAGAATACTAATTTAAACTGAAAAACATTTTCCTATAGCCCAGAAGTAAAAACATGACTACACAGCTTCCCACACAACTTAGTAAAATTTCAATTATATGTAGTGAACTTTGAATTTAAATACTTTTATGTGAAATCTGACCACATTTCATGGTATTGCTTTAAAATGAAATCATTTTATGGAATGCAAAAAAATTACTGATTAGCAAAAAGAACAAAACAAATATACAGTTCTACTTCTACTTCTACGCTACACATCCCTACTCTCATTCCAAGACTTGCAAGGTTCTGCTGTTCAAATTTCATAATCACACAGTCCCTGTCTAATGTTACACTTTCAGAACAGGAGACACCAACTGACAGCTTGAAAGAGCTCGTACCTCTAATGGCTGCCTTCTGGAAATCCTTCACAGTTACTACTCCGCCTGTAAAAGGATCTATCAGACCAAACTCAGTGGCTCTGTCGAAATAATACGAGAAAGCATTGATTTCTCTGGAGTTCAGCTCTGCTGGCTTATCAACTTTGCCTTTCACATACTTCTGAATGATGTTGACACACTCTGTGAACCTCACCACCGGTCTCTTCTCATCCTCTGTGTGGGCACTTCCTTTAACTGTTTTGTATTCTGGCTTTTCTGGGCCCCTGCAAACATCACACAACAGTCTTAAACGAACACAAAATAAATTTTTTACAATACATATCTGCTAAGATGCTACATAAAATTAGGTAAAATAGTTTACGTGTTCATTTGGCTTTCCTTTCAGAACTAGTGAGTTATGTTATTGACAATATAACTCACTACTTGACATGTATTTACAAATGTGTAATAATAAATCAGTTTTCACAGCTTATTACCACTTCACTCTAATTAATCATGCTAAAACAATAATGATGGAAGTGCTATGATGACACAAACTATCAGCTTAAAGAATAATTTTCCATGAATACAGTGGGGGTTCAAAATTTTTAGATATTAACAAGTAATATAATTTAAACTTAAAAGCCGGGAAGTAATATTTTTCATGGCGTATAATACAACATAATTAGATGACCTAGAATGAAAATAATTTTCCAGGAACTATTCCTATAACATTATATAAAAACATTATGCCAGTACTTTATATAAGTGCAATAAGTACTGATTAATGCAAATATATTTTTGACGTGATAACATCTTATAAATCTATGAACGCCGGCTGCACACACAAAAAAGCATTACTCATTGTCACGTTCCGCCTGAGCCGAGCGTGCAAGAACATCGTCTATAATATCAAACAGGTTAAGGCAGGCTTTTTAAATAATTGTTCGTGATTATATTTAAACAAATTATTTAAATTAAATTTGCAAAAACTGTAAATAATATTTGAGAATTAAAAAGTATGCAATTTTTCATCAATGTTTTCTTATGACGTTATCACGTAAAATTATCATCTGTAAACAGACTTTACAGACAACCCCCTTTTTTTATTATAAGACTCGTTAAAACATGATTAAAAATGTATTCTTTTAAGTAGTCAAAAAATAACCACTTGTGACTGAAATAATAGCACTACTTATGTACTGAGAGTGAAGGCATAGTATTAATTTATTTGGAATTGTTTCAGGAGAAAAATCTAAGTAACTAAAGGAATTTGAATACAGATATAATAAATTGTTTTCCGTTCTTCCCAAAAATTGTAGTTGGTGACACAAAGAATGTGCAGTAAACGTGCAATTGATTTTATTCCTAAATAACTACATAAGATGCCATTGACCGCCAAAACATTTATTAGAACTAAGAACCACTAAAGTTCCTTTTTCTACTTACGAACTAAAAAGTTTGACAACTCATTTGTTCCATTAGCCCTTACATCAGAAATACATAAAGTTTCCAGCACTGCCAAGAGTATAGTGATAGTCGTAGATTGGAAAAGCAGGGGAAGAAAATGGAGGTAAAGAAGGGAAACCACGGAACACCGCAAATCCCAAGGGGAAAAAAGGCGAGAACACAAGTCCACACTCTGCCCCTCCGTCACAGTTCCACAACCAAAAGTCAAGGCAGACACAAGCAACTGATGAACTCACCTCACTGTATATGTAACTCCAGAATAGGTCCATGGAGCCCCAGTTATTATAGGATTAACACACTCACTCCGTAACGTTGTGGAACCCTCTGACTTCCCCACTGTTAAGATCGCCTTGCGTGCCGCCATCAACCCCAGACCTAAATAGCTACAACAGCAAAAACTCATTCTAAAACTCTGCTCACAACATTCCGTAACAATTTATATATACACTTCCAACATTCCATTAACTTTCACTGCATAATTTTATTCTTTATTAATGTCAAACATTTTATAATACATTCCAATCAAGCACTGTATTTCTACCTTCTGAACAGGCAATAAATTCTGAAGTTATAAGAGCAAAAATATTAACAATGTTTTATAAATACATACTGTCATAAGAAGACAGTACTAAATAAAAAAAAACCACGTTTTGTCAAATGCACCAACCTGTGAGTGTAAACAGTGACATTGTGATGAAACAGAGAGATTGGGTGAAGGAACTTTGGGTCAGCTTGTTTCAGTGTGACTGCTTCACTGGGGGCAAACGTGATCTGCGTGGATCCACCACCCAAATCAAGTGCTGCCACAGTCTTCTTTACTTCTCCACCCAAACGGTCTGAGCAAAAATTCGAGTACATAAAAACTTAAAATGCAATTGAACAACATAATTGATAATTACTACAAAATAATCAAAGATGATCATGCATTTGTAGGTAAAATTAATGAGAAAAATGTATTTATTAATACAGGCATTATTGAATTTATTTTATTGCTTGAAAAACTTTATTTCTTTTTCATTAATTATTTAACTCAAACTAAATAAAAAATTAATTAAATAAAAGTATTTTAAGAAAATAAAATTCAGATTTCGAAGTATTTTTAGGAAACTGGCAACACTCGCACAGTTTTAATAACCTTTTAACTGCTATGGACGTAAATATTAGTTCGTAATTTACGTGCGCCTTGTGCTAAACAAGAATATATTATTCAGACATGTATCATACTGCTCGTGCAAAAGACGAAAACGTCTTTCGCATTCAGTGCTACAGATAGCTTTATTTGTTCGTAAACTAATACCATTTAGCCACTATTTCTGTAACAATAGTAGTGCTTCTCATCCAACATAGTGTGTGTTTGTGTTTATGTAGTATACAATAGCTGTTTTTATCACCGGTAAAGTGTGGTATCATCCAGTCCTGTATTCATGAGCATAACTACCAACAATAGATATTGCATATTTTTTGACATTTACTTTCAATCAGAGGCATTACCTTATATCTTTCCCTACAGTTTGCAATGACATACATTTGTATCTAGCCTACTGTACAGTTTTCACGTTATTTTGCCATTTACTTTGTTGACACCATGCCTGATGTTTTACAAGATGGGTTGCAACTAAGGAAGCACAAGTTTTTATTTGTGACGTGATGTCTGAATAGCTTTCTTTTACTATTAGTTCATTTTGTTTAAATTTATTTAATTGTTTACTCTATGTTAAATTGATGGTTTTTTTAATGGACTTGAGATACTTTTTATATGCATATTTTAGTTTTGCATCATTGTTGGGCCGATTGTCATTTTGTGAACTTCACTCTTGACTACCATTTAAACATGGTAGCATTTGACAACTCAGATCTGCATATAGTTTGTGAGGAAATTTGTAAAACAGTACACTAAGGTTTTCTTCCACCTCCTAGACCTTGCATTGCTGACTGTAAAATTTCAGCTTGGTTACATTAGAGAACTTCTTGAGACATAATCAAAAAGGGGAACAAGGGCTGACAGGGTAAGACACTAACATGAGGAGCATCCAAGTCATTTCATAGGAAGAAACTTTCCAGCTGTTCTGGCAGTAACTAGAGAGAAAAGTCAGACGAGAAAAAGTTTGGTATGCATAAAAAACAAGTAAAGCAATTCGCTGCTGCTGCTACTGAAAGTCCTGTAATACTCCACTGTACCTCACACCATGCTTTGAAATATTCCACACAAAAGGGAGCTACAGAAGAATGAAGTAAAAAGAGATAGAATCATTCTTTGTATAAAGTTCAGGAAGACAATAAATATACACATGAAAGAAAATTGTAACCGATCCGGACACACCAGGTCGGCTACAACCACTAAGCGGACATATCACCCTTATACACTTCACAAGTGAAACACTAGTTCGGCAAGCATTGTAAGTGTGAGTTAAAGACGTAATGGGGCTGACCCTAACGAACAGACTTAATACAAGAGGTACCAAAATATATATTTTATTTTATAACAATTCAGAACAATATCATCACAAATAACAAATGTATAAGATATTTATATAGTGGAAATAGATACATTCATATAAAACAATTTATGTTAACGCCCATGTCTATATGAATTGCGCTACAATTACGGGCGCACAGTCACATACGAATTACAAATGCAACACACCTATATGGCTGCAAAATCTGACTTACTTCCTCTAGACCGTAGCCTTAATAACGTTAGTAATACGATAAGTTAGAGCGCATATACAAATCAAAGCACTTATACCAACAGTACATGCCTTAAACGCCATTCAAGTGTTTGGTAGCTAAGTAAATTATCATGAACAAATATAAATATACCCGTATAAATATCTGCAATTAAGAACTCTTAATACACAACACGAATAAAACAGAATGCATCTCCTACTAAAGTTAGATGAGCCTAACAGCCCCTAGCAAATTTAAGAACGTAAGGAGGTACTATACCCGAAATTACAATAGAAACACCGGACATGTGTAGCACAAGGACCGTCAAAGACAGACACCGAAAAACGGAAAGTCCAAGTACAACCTCACACTAAAAAACACCTAATGAAAACGCACCCGAAGAAATCGCAAATCCCGAACACAGACCACTTGCTGTGTATACAAAAGGAAAAAGGCGCAGCTAATAAAGACGCGGCTCTATGTTCAAACATAGTAACGGCCTACAACCACTGCCATAAGGGCGATCAAGGAGCCGACGGGCATAGTAACGGTGTCAGAACGAGCTCGTAGTGCACATGTCGGTGGACAGCCTTGCTCAGAGGGAGCGAGGACTGCGAGGAATAGCCTCAGGCCAGGGGCTTATATACCAGCAAAAACTAAGCCGATAGAGGCGCTAAAATCGCGGTACACAGGGGAAAGGAGGAGAAAAGAGGGGAAGGAGGGGCGGCATGGCTGGACTAGAGGTGGGGCGGACAAGTTTAAGAAGGGGAGGGCGGGGAAAGTATTGGCGGGCCGCCGGGGCTTGCAGAAATTGGCTACAAAATAATAAAAAATTTTAAATCAGATTTTTTTTAATATAGTAAAATATTAATTTTTTTTTATTTGCCAATTTCAGGTCCAAAGCCCTGATCAAAATCAATGATGGGAATTTTTGTTTTTGTATCATCAAACATGTATTTCCAAAAAATAACACACATAAATGTGGATGTTTAGTAAAAATTAGCTCAGCAAAGAGAGGGCATCACTTGCTAACATGTGTAGCACAGCACAACAAGCTCCTGCTATTTACCGCAGCAGCTAGAGTTAAAATTGCACTGGTTCTTGTGAGGTTTTTTATAAGTGTGTCTGGGTAGGTGCAGCCTTTAAATATGTCTTACTAAAGCTAGTACATTATATCTGCATAAAATTGAAAGTTTACTGTTCACAAATCCCGTAAGTACATGACAAATAATTGTCCATGAGTTTGCAGTCCCCAGTTCAGTAATTCTCTCACAATGTTTATAGCAATTAAAATTTTTTTTATCAAGAATAAGTAAGGACCCCAGAAAATGGTAAATAAAACTGGCTCATTTCGGTGTAAAAAAATGACAAAAGCGGTGCAAAAAACCGGTGTAAAAATTAGCAAGCGGTGCAAAAAATCGGTGTAAAAATAAGCAATCAGTAGAGACGGCAAAAAATTGTGAAAAAATTATGCCATTGGCGGTGTAAAAAAAACCTCATAGTCTTACTGCTTCCTTATTTGCCTGGCCAATTTTTGGGACATAAGTTTCTCTAAGAGTGTTGGCTGATGATGGCAAATCCCCTGCACCTAAAATGTATACATAACTTACAATATACTTATAAATAGGTAGCATTTATAAGGTTATCGCTGAAAATATTAATGGGCTAATTTATTCAAAACAATTCTTAGCCAAACCTAACCTAACCTTTTCTAGATTAGGTACTGCTGGATTACAGAGTCAAACCATCAATCAATCAGTCAAAAATATATTGTGGTGTGCTCACCATTTCACAATGCAATCCATCCTATTTATGTGTTTGTTAATCTGAGGTACTTGCATATTTCTTTAAAGTAAAGGTAAGTTAATCGATAATATTGTAGGCCTACATATGCTTATGAACTTTTATTAGAGGGGGAAAACATTTCTAAATAAATAAGGCTAACCTTCAACATGGGTGTTACACCATTCCCTCATAGCTGGATGATCAGCTTTTTCCAAAGGAATGTTAACTTACAGCATCATATTAACAAAATCAGAAAAAAAATTCTTGTTTTCTGCACTTTAAAGCTTGTTTGCTTTATTCACGCTGTCGCCTATCGAGATTTGTTTAGACACGGTAGAATGCTTGACAAAATAATTGTCTTTTTTGTTTTGTTGTGTGTGTGTCATTTGCCACATGCTTTTTGCACATGTCTTTGCGTGTACAATCAACCCGCACGTTGCAGAACTTGCACATCATAATTTTGTCCCGCTGATCAAAAATATAAAATCATCCGATTTTATCTCTCTTTCGCGATCAAACATTGTCGAAGTTTTCGGCATCTTAGCCACAAATTCAATTGTATCACAAAACTTACAAAATGTGGACGGTACTTGTAAACACTCATAGATATGTGCACGCAAAAATGACTGCCATCTTAGCTCGATGCGATTAAATTAGGTTAGAAAAATCGACACCAGTGCGCCTTGCGGCAGAAACGACCATTATTCAAAACACGAAAACTGTGGAGTCAATTTGTTATGTTGGTAGTGCGCACATATCGATTGTTGACAATTTTTACATTTTGTTTTCATTTGCGATGGCAATATTTACTGTTTGTAAACAGAGTAATAAAAATACGTGAATTTCACTAACGTGTCAAAACGAAGATAATATCACGGCACTAGTCTTTCAGTCTATGTTTATTTCACGCCTATGTTTATGATGGCGTAAATAAATAGAACTTACGACATAAGGACATTATTTTGTGCGAAAAAGCGTGAATTTCGCGCGAAAATTCGTGAATTTCGCGACTATGTCAAAATCAAAGGAAAGTCGCAAAATTCGTTTAAAGTATCAAATTTTCGCGTTATTTCGTGAATTTCGCGCTTCACCATTTTTCGGGGTCTCTAAGAATAAGTCATTTGATTTCCATTATAAAAAAACTCTCTTACAGGCTAATAACCTTACCAAGAAGAAAGTTGACTGTGAACCACGAGAAGAGACCTTCATCCACTCCATCCATTATGGCCACTGAGTTCACGTTAGTCAAAAATGGAGAGGTCGAAAATAATTTTCTCACCTGCAAATTGCATGCATAAGATTACCTGCTCACTCATAAAAGAGCCGAGTTATGTGACAACTGGTAAAGGAACCTTCAGTAGTCTTGATTAACCAAGCTTTGCTTAACAGAGGTTCCGTATTGTCGGAGCCGACTTAAAAAGTGCCATTAACAGCAAAGGTTGCTGAAACATTTGCTTGAGAACCTAGAAAATATCTAACTGTTGTCAAAATCATACAGAAAATTAACCTGAAAGATTCCATTTACTTACTGGTTAAGTAAATCATAGAGAGACATAAGAGAATTTAACTGAAGAAAAGCTGGAAAAACATCACCCCTAAAAATAATACCACTGGGCTGACTGAAAACTTAAGACTATTTTCTTATTATATCCGTGTTATCCTAGCATGCTTATCCAAGGATGCAGAACTTCATATTAACTCAGCTAATCTAGACACTACTGTAATTAAAATATCTATGTGAAGTACAGATTCCTACATATCTTTAAAAAATAAAGACATACAGCTTATTCCAAGTCACAATGATTATTTAAGACATTATTTGACAGCACATGCATTTTCTGAACAGAAGGTACCTCGTCCAGAAGGCTGTCGGCTTGGTGGTCAGGCAGCAGCCTGAGGCCAGCCGTGGCCTTCATTGCCAGAGGGGTTCGGCCCCAGTCCGAGTGCGGGATAACCTCTTTGGCTCTGTCCAACAGCTCTTGCAGTTTCTCCGCCCCCTGGGAAAAAAATAATGCTGTGTAAATGACAAAGAGCTCCATCAAATTGCAACGAGAAACAAGTATTCTAGTAAAAAATAAGGCTGCCTTTGTAAAAAACAAATGTTAAGAATAAAAAGAATGTTAAGTGTATACATCATTGTAATACATAATCAAATTCTATAATTTAATTTTGATTTAAAAAAAAGTTAATACATTAATCCAATTTTTAAAGTTGTCTGGTGTAATGGCTCAATGCATAAAACTGTTTAAATTTACCTAAACACTCAGACCACTCACAATATTAGGTTAATTTAGTATCACAGCATTAATTTTTTAAGCAAATTCCAATTCATATATAATAATAATAAATAATTTGGATAATAAACAAAATAATAATATGCAATTATTGCAATTGATGTTCTGTTGAAAATACTGTTATTGATACAATTCAGCACATTTGGCACCAATGCAGTACCGGATAAGCGATTCTGCCATATTATCAAACAAAAATATTGAAAGGAAATACCAAAAAAAAATTTATTATTTTAAAGTACACTGTATATTCACATTTGTACACTGAGGAAGTGCTCCTAGAGGCTATGATCACATTTGCTCCATTTATTGATGAACAGTTCATTTTTATGCAGAATAATGCACGCCCACATACCGCAATAATTGTCACAGAATACTCGGAGCACGTGAGAATTACATTTTTGGACTGGCCTGCACAATCTCCCGATAAGAATCTGATAACACATTTGTGGTATAGTTTAGAGAGATATGTTGGGCATCATCATCATAGTCCTCCTAGTGACTTAGTGACTTAAATCAGCTAAAGAATGGGATGCTGTGCTGGTGGATGTAATTCCTTCTATGCCTGACAGGGTTAGGGCCCTTCGCTTAGCAAGAAGGTAATACCCGTTATTTGGTGGCCATCTCTCAGAAAACCAGACGAAAACAAAGAATTATCAGTTTTAAAAGACGTGTTAATTTATTATTCTTATTCTTTATAATTAATTTGTACAGTTCTATTATCAAAAATTATTTGTTTGTGGTAAGCTTTGTTTAAATAACCTATAAAGAAACTAATTCTTACCACAAGTAAAAAAGAAATAAAAAATTACAGTGAAAAATCAGTGAGGTTTTTTTTTGCTTCCGAGTGTATTTTGTCATAATAACCAGAAACTAAAAATTATCATAAAAAAAACATTGCAGGAAAGAAACGGTTTTACCATAAATGTGGGAACTAACCACCCAACCAAATGGTCTAAATACAACCACTTGTTATGTACAATAGTATATCAAAATAACTGCCATGTTAGTAGTGTTTCACATTGCCTGGAAATATAACAACCAGATAAAACTTTCTTGTATCAAAACTGTAAATATTATTAAAAATTTATTTTGTTCTTAGAAATTTTTGATTCCATGGACATAACCATATTGATACATCAAATCTTACTAAAAATGTATCAAATGTCCACAGCAACTCATTAGAAACAGAAAATCTACAGATACCAGATGACATTTACTATTTTAAGAACACTAAATCAAAATTTAAAAAAATAAAATTTTGCAGGCTTGCGGGGAGGGGGGGGGGGGGGAGGTTCCACCCAACCGCAGCGTGGCACCTCGGCGCTTGTGTACAAGAACCTGACCAAAACTCTAGCGTTCCAAAGGTGATACAAGGAAAGTAGTTCTCCTTCAGATAGGAGATCTGCAGGGCTAGTGTGGTGACAAGCAAGCAAAAACAACGCGCTCTCAATAATGTTTTATTAAGAACAAGAATCCAGAAGTAACAATCATGGGGAGAGAGGGCACGGCCTCAAACCCAATTAAGGCACAAACCCGAAAACAACATTCCATTAAAACGCCAATACTTAATATATTCATACGAATTAAAGCCTTAACCAGATTACTATAATTCATAGCCCATAATGTACATGAAAACAGATAAATCACAAGTATCATGCCGGTTATTCGATAAGGCAAAATTGCCCAGTTAATTTTAATGAAGGGAACAAGGCACTGGAAAAGCAGACACTGGCATGGTTGGCGGAAACAAGATTAAAATCATTAACCATTGAAATCGTAGAATGCAAAAATGAATTTTGAGGGGAAAGGCCGAGAGGGAATTTCATCACAAAGGCCGGCAAGAAACGCTACGATACAGACGTGTTCAACTGACACACCTCCTACACTCCATCGCAAACAGTTATCATTTGCCAACCCTACCTTTGTCCTGCCTTCGAGCAAACACTCACGACCAAACTAGACAGAGAAGTGCCGTCAACCCCGCCGAACAGCTACAGCACTCTTCTGGAGGGGAGGCAAGAAGGGGAAAGAGGGGAGCAAGGAGAGGCGGAACAGAGGGGGGGGAAAGGAGGGGAGGGCCGTCCAGCACGAACAGTGCTAGCTGTCCGCTGCAATTTAATACAAACATATACTATTCCTTTTATTGATTTATTCAAGTACATAAAATAAAACAATATTTACTTTTGCAACTTCCATCACACTTTCTATTAGGGGAAGCATAATGATATTTAGCACTCACTCACTAATTACAACTTTGGTCTGGTGCAATGTTTACCTTTTTAGGGTTATCTGCATATGAAGATAGACCTGGTTTTATCTGCACAAACAGTTCATTGTCCAACCTCAGCGTGCCATCTGCTTGAAAAAATAAAGATTTTTAGTACTTAATTATATTGTGAAATATTTCAAACAATGTAAAAAGCAATTCCTAAAATTAGACCATACTATGTATTCTATTTCAAGGTGTCTACAAATACCTAGAGAACCAATTTCAAGATTTTTTCTGAACATTTAAAAAAAATATATTTTTACAAGTTTTTTTCTTCTAAGGGCTATTCTTAAATCGACATACATAACCAAAACTACACATGAGCAAATGCAAAACAAAATCTTCTACAATTTGTAGGACTTTATAGATTTTCAAGTTAAAAAGCTAAAACATCTTTAGAAACAATTTCCACTGTGACTATAAACTTAAGTGAGACATCAAAAAACAAATTATAAATTATAAGGTTGCTGAAAATTAAGTTTTGTGACCATAGTTTCCTTACTTTTTCGAGATTTTCGTGATCTGTAGACATTCTTTATTTGCTTCGATGCTGCCAAAGATGTTTTGTGAGCACAGTACTTCAAACAGCAAAACAAATTATGTGACACAGTATTGTTTACACAGTGCAGATTATGTCAGTGGCTCAAAATGATGGATGACAAGAGAATTACTACAAGAAACCTGGTGATGAGCAGCATCAACAACCTCCCATCAGCACTGTGCTCGCAGTGAACGCGTGTTGATTGTCGTCGCGCAGAAGGGAGCCCAATGCAGTAAGGTCTGCATGTTCTGGGGCCAGACTTATAGCACAGATGCAAAATCTCACTGAACTCACTTGCTGCAAACTTGAACAATATAATTACCCAACTTCCAGCATTTAAACAATGTTACTTTACACCTTCCATACTAGGTTAATTTCATTATGCCCAAAGTTAACATTGTTAACATTTATTTTTTGTCACCAAGGGTGATTATTTTTTTATCTTTAATAATTTTCATTTCAATGAAAAAATGGTTTAAAAAATAAATATTTTACAAATATAACCCCAAGTTATTTTGCGTAATGCCGCGTCTAAAATTGGTATCATGAGAAAATCTCACAACAATTTTACACATGTTTTATGTTTGAATTTTTTTTCGTTAGAATAGAGAAAATTTATATTTGGGTGGTCCTTGAATTATGTTCAGTAATTGTAATACTACGGTATTTACAGGTTCACTGCAACTGAATTTTGATGCTCATTTGTTTTCTTTATGTTTCATTCCCGGACTTTCCGCAGTGTTTTGTTTGGCGTGGTCACGAGTATCAGCGACCTTGGACGTTGCCATGACGACGCAGAAAATCAACAACATTCTGCCGTGATTCAAAACAATAACATTATAATTGGTTGCTTGTAATAATGACGCCTAGCGTCTACGTTTGGATTGGCCGGCTAATACCGACAATGCGAAATTTAAAAAAAAAAAAAAAAACTGCTTCTGACGCCGGGAATATGGCGTGATTCTGCGATAATTCCCGTGCGGAATTTGGACGTTTGAAGCAGACCAGCGTCGTGTTTAACTACAAAGGTGTAGTTAAACGCGAGAACAAATCACTACGGACGTCAGCAAATGAAGGCAGCGCGCGGCGACAACTTTGCCGCAAATTATAAGGTTGAGAAATTCCCTTGTACCAGGACTCAGGTATGGCTGGCTGCACCATCATTCAGAGACGTTTGCCCCATGAGTCAATAGCTCCGTCCCAGTGAACAATATATAAATCACGCACGTAATTATCATTGATGTGTTTTCAATAATTTAATTAGAAACAACGAACTATTTCATCAATCTGTCGCACACAGGTCCAGTAGTCCTAGGAGTCAGAGTCTCGTGTCTGACTAGCTGGAGGCAAATAATAAATAGACTTTTGAAAATTAATAAACATGTGCCCAACGTAACTGAACGTAGATTTGGACATAATTTGTTTTCTTTTAGACACATTCGAGAAATCTGTGTTGATGTATATTATTCTTGTCGAGTATTATTTAAAAATAAATGTTATTTTTATTTTATTGTGATACTAATTATCACTAAGTTATGTTAATCATAGCACAAGGTGCCCAATCCCATTAATTATTGTATGCTCATGATAGTACAGAACAATTTGGTTACCATAACTTGGGGCATGTTATAGTGAGCCGTATCCTTACATAATCCATGAGACCAGTTGACTGCAATCACGCTTTTTGATTGACACAATAACCACATGACCACACTAATAGATATTTGTGACACCTTTAACTCATTTATAATTACTAGGGACAAGAATTTATGGTTTTATTTTCAAATTAATTTCATTTTTAAAACAAGAGATTATAATGTTAATGTTATATATATATATAAATTTTCATGAAGATGATTATTAAAACCTGGATTTTATTTTACCAAAATAGTGCCATTTTGACAAATACAAAAAGCATGTATACAATAAAATAGTTTATAATAAGAATGTCTAGGGCAAAAACATCCTAAAATAATTGTAATAGTTTGAAAAACAATTGTCTATTTAAAAATGGCCATCAGTTCAATCTATATCCCAATGATGCTGTTCACATTAAAATTTTTTTTTACAATACCAACAGACTCTCAAAGAAACTCTCATGAGAATTAATACCATAAGGTTTCGTCAGAATATACAATTAGAGTTATATTAATTTATTTTATATTTCGGTATGTGATGACTACCAATAAGGCTCAAACGAAAAAAAAAATAAAAAATAATAATGTCAGAAATTGCAGCCTTGTTTCAAAGAAGGCTGCTTCTATAATGTAGATATCTGCACATAAAAATTGTGTGGATGCTGCCTTATAGGCCCCCTCCTTTTTTCGAGGTACACGTGCTGGTCTGCATTTTTTGAACTGTCAAAACATTACATATACAACAACATTTCCATAAATATTTTCTTTTATTCTTCCTCTCAACTGTAGCTGTTTTGTTGACTGATCAGTAGAATTATATATTCAGCCAGGTGGGAAAGGAAACTAGGTGGCCAATGTGCCCGAAAAAAATCCTTAGGGGAGAAATCTGCAGTAAAGCAAAGCATTTAAGGTGTATCATACATGTCATCTTTGAATACGAGCCGCAGCAATATAGATTTATTATTCAATTTTTTGACACAACAAACCAAAGTAACTATTGGCTACTTTACCATTACAAAATCTTCAGTAGGCCATGTGAGACAACCAGTAATTATCCTTCAAGTGGTTACATTAATTTGGATAAATATTCTGATACAGAAATTAATTGAATAAACTTTGACAGAGGCAAAATGGTGGGATATGTGCCCTCTTAAAATTATTATTTTTTTATCATGAATTGAAAATGAATAGACACAATAAATATAAAAAAAGATTTTATGGTGAATTAAGATAAAACCTTAAAGTATGTCAATACACCATATCCACCAAAATACAATTTATAAAACATATAGCACCAAAATGAATTAAACCATGAAATTAATCTCAAAAACCTAATCTTTTAAAATGTTAAATTTCACGGATATCATTTATTTATTCAGCATGAAGTTTGTACCAAGATGTATGGCCCAAGTCGATTCAAAAATTTAATCTCTTCCTAACTCCCTTTTTCCTCTCTGACATTAATACATTTTGAAAACACACAGAAGCATGTTGATTTATTTTTAATTGTTCAGAGTAATGCTGTAGACATTCTTAATACAAAAAATTGTATTGCTAAAAGCATAATGTAACAATAAATAACTATACTTTTCTGCAAAATAAGTATTGAGTAGTATTTTAGTGTCATAATTGTAGATTAATACATAGCTTTTTGTGTAAAAAAGTGCTTAAAATATTTTAATCAATCAATTTTAAAAATGAAATCATCCTAAAAATAAAACCATATAATCTTGTCATTAACAATAAACATGTTGGAAGCATCCCAGAAGGGTAAGCTAAGAGCCCACCTACCCAGGCACACATCCAATGTGCAGAGCTTCAGAAGAAACCCCGCAATTTAAAAAAACTGCTCCAGAGATCCGAGTGGTGTCTGTTCACGAAAAGCATTTACGAAAAAGCTGAGGGCAGATGAGTAGTTTTTTCCCATAATGTCTAAAATGTATGTTTTCGGAATAATGTTTGGACATACAGTACAGGTTCTTGAAAGCACTCAAGAGACTTGGAATACACCTTAACCTCAATTTCCCCATCATATAATATTACGATTACCGCTTAAATCCCATAACTGCCCTATGCACAATGAGAAGACTGCATGCCAGTTCAGGGCCTTGCACTTACAGGTCATACCATGCTAGAAACACCAGCGAGCATCACACTAATAATCACATCTCACTAGCACTGACTAAGTTGCAAACAGTAGAGGATGAATGTGTCGGATGCTGAATCACCTAAGAGGGACTCGTGGAAGGTGAAGGCCAGCACGCGGGAGCCCGTGCTGCCAGCATCGATGATGATTGCGTGCACATGTTTCTGCAAGCCCAGAGAGTACGCCACTGCATCCAGCGTGTTGGTGGCGTGCGACTGGAGGCTCCATGGCAGGGCTTTGTAGTAGCTGCCTGGTGGGAGACGACAAACACTTGCATTACTCTTTAACACGGGAAGGAGATTCATCTATCACATTGTACAATTTATAAAATTCACTTACTTTCTACTGCCAATAACTCATAGCAAACACACCCTAATTCAGTGAGAAAAATATTAATAGAAACATCTTATAATCAATTAACAATATTTTATTCTGTCAAAAGCATAACATATTAAATTTCAAGATTTAACAAGCTACATGCCAAATTTCACATTGATACACTGCCTGTACAGATCACTTATAATGAAAGTCACGAAATTCAATTGCTAAAATCAAACTTGAAATAAATGTTAATAGCTTGACGTGCTCCGCCTGGTTCCCCAGTGATGGTCGAGTCGCGGGTTCGAGTCCCGTGCGCCGGCTAACTAGTGGTGCGCTGTTTCTCAGGGGGTTGTGAAACAGGGCAGACATTGCAGGAGGGAACCCCGAGTTATTGGCCACTTGGGATGCCGTAAGAAATAACGGTAGACACAGTTTGAAGGACGTTGCTTTACTGCACCGACCCACTGTGTACACGGTGCTGTTCACCGAACTAGCCCTTCACATTCCTACACACTGACTGCCCACGGTACTAGTTTCTCACTGATGGTGGTGTGTATGACAGAATTGAGTACTACACCAAAACTTATGTCACTGATTAACACAACGGGCCAAGAAATGTGGCCCTTAACGAAGACACGAATGTTACATTATGAATTTGGTTAAAATAAAATATAAAGTATTTTTCCAGCCAAAATATATATTTTTTTATTTCAAACCCAAATTTTAATTCATCCTAATATTTTGTTTGAAATATAAGTAGGTAGCAAAGAAAGGAAAAAAATTGAAAAAAGGGAAAAAAATTAGAATGGAAAAAAATAAATTGCATGCAGTGATTACTAGACAAGCATACTGCAGAGTGAGCTATGGGCTCGCTCGAGTAGGTAGTAACATTCAGTCTACTTCTATTGTTAAAATTTCAAAAAGACTGTTTTCTCAGGTACCCTTTGCCAAGTAGCCAAGTATGAAAATATTCTGAGACCCTGCACTGGTAAAGCCTTGTAAACCTGTCTAGGCCAAGGTGAATCTCGTGGTCAATTTATTTTGAGCAATGTACCATCAACCAGTTGCAGCACCTCTACACTGGAAAGCCCGAAGCTGTAGTATTCCATTAATTTGAAGCACCCAGCTATTTCCTCTTCTTATTTACAGTGAATAAAAACACACTCCACTCCCTCCTTCGCCATCTACTGATCTCCTACCCTTCCTTCTGATGCCTGTAACATAATGTTTCAATGTTGATCGAGGAATCCCATAATGCTGTGCTGCTCTGCATGTGCTCTTGTTACCATTCTTTATATCCTATATAGCTCGATAGAGATCTTCTGTGGTATGGGCAAAGCTTGTCTAGCTTGTTGTTTCCTGACAAACGTACGTACCACGCCCTGCTATAGATTGAAACAAATTACTTATAAGTTTTTGGAAAATATTCAAAGCACATAATACATAATATAAGCTATTTTATCATTTAGTTTTCCTAAGAGCTCCATATACATATTATATATAATGTGTGTGTGTGTGTGTGTGTGAGTGCACTCCAAATTATTCACCATGCTTTTTTTTTAATTAGCTAACTGCAGGTTAGGATTGGGGTGAAGCAGTTGCTCCGTTTTTCGGCACTGTACAGCATTCCTTCCCCTCTTTTCCCCTCCCTCTCCAGCTTCCCCTTCCTACCCCCCTCTTGCTCTTTTCCCCGCCACCTCACCAGCGCTCTCTGTCGGAGTGTTTACCCGGCCTATATATAGTCCGGCCCCTAGCGTACTCCTTGCAGTCGTTTGGTCTCTGGACTCGAAGGCTGTCACTGCGGCGGTGGCTCTGCGTTCCGGTATGTACTCGGCTGTGAAACTTAACGTCTGTATTTAGGTATTGTTCTTGCTTGCGCATCGTGGCCGCGCCTTCATTTTTTATTGCTGCCGTGTTATATGTAATCGTCACCAATGTTTGGACCCTTCAGGTCATTTGATTTGGGTTTGTTTTGCTCACGCCGAGTACTGCCCGTAGCATGTTGTAACATTTCTGCGGCTGTATATGGGCATGCCACAATGGCATTGGACACTTCTTGTCAAGCCGCATTATAAGTTCTCTCTTGATTCTGCCTTCAGTTTTTTTTCGCCTGGCGGCCCATATTACTTGTTCTGCTACTTTACAGCGCTTTGCCACCATGTCCGCTTTACTCTTGCTTACCTTGTTTTATATGTGTGAATGATTGTATTTATTTCGCGTCCCGCGGGAGCGCATTAGGATTTGCCCCAATGACAATTATAAGCTGTTTTATAAACTGTAAACTTTTTATAAACTCTTATAAGCTTGCATGAATAAAATTCTATGTTTGGTATTTCTATTTCTATTTTTGGTATTTTTTCTAAAGCTTTATATTTTTGCTTTGCACCAGCTTCCCACTGTCGTTGGGTTTTAATGTAAAAACCCCCCTGTTTTTGTCAGTGTTAGTTGTAGTCGACTGGACTTGTCTCCAATCGGCTTCAGGGGTAACTGGCCTCAGGAGGGACTCAACTGCCCCAACCATTTGGCCCAAGTGCCCAGTTTAGAGAACCTGCACCCCCCCCCCCCCCCCATCCCCCCCCCCAACACCAACCACCTTCTCATCAAGATGACATGAGTTAGCCACACTGGAACACTTCAACTATTTGAATTAGTAGTAAACTATATTAAAGAAAATGCTGAAAATGGAATCACTGGACTTACTGTCTTGTTTCAGGAATCTTTGAAAGCAGGTGATTACAGGCATTGCAATGAAAAAATCACAGACACAGACTTGATATAATGTGATACTACCAGTTCAAGAGGAAAGCGGCATTTGCTTATTGTTTCCTAACCTTGTAGCTAGCCTGTAGTGGTGCTGAAGCAACCCACGCTGCTGCCCTCCCCACTTGTTACACAGTTTAAATGAAGATTTTGTAAGTTGTCAGATCATACCTAGTACTATGGTTAGGTTTTCTTGACATCATTAAAATACCAGATGTTTATTCATTGTATGGTCATAATTGACATTGTTTCATGCTTTTTAAGTGTTTCTGATTACTCTCTTGCTTTATGGTGCATAAACACTTAAGTTGAGTTTACCAGTTTGTTTATTTGTGTAGTTAGGTTTTTATTTGCTTTCACTCTTATTAAGTATTGCTTGTGTTTTTTTTCTTCGTAAACACGTTTTCATGTACCTAATTATCTTTTGTATTTCTTATATTATTGTCGTGGTTCTTTGTTTGAAAATGAGCTGATGCAATAGTTTGCCAGTCACATACAAATTAGAGAGAGACAAATGTTGCAGGAGCGTAAGAAATAGGACTCGTAACTTGTTGCCATGCACCAGTATTGGCAGAGACTTTTTTTTGGGATTGGTTGAAAATTATGTCACCTGAGCACCCTTTGTCCTTTCTCAGGAATTAGGGCAAACATGAAGTTAGTCAGCATCTGAACGAGGCACCGGTAAGTTTCATATCGGGCGGACGCGCACAAATAATACATTAATAAGGAGAAAAGAGAATTTTGCAGCTGTGGTTAAGGCTCTACCATTTATATATAACTTTTTTTCTTATCTTTTGGAACTTTAAATTAGAATTTGTTCTTTCACAGTCATCTGTAATGGCCCAAAGAAATGTGTAACTAACTTTGCCATTGTTTCGAGGATTGAGTCTTTCGTCTTGTATCGTGAGTTGCAAACAACCACTGAATTTACTTGCGAACAATCTTTAATATTCATATTTTGGTATCTACGAACAGTAAATTTGTGTCACTGAAGATGTTTTGAATGAAATGTTTGAATTTTTGACATGCACTTGTTTTGTAATCTGAAGATGGCGGCCAATTCTCGTGAATGATAAATAAAAAACATTTAAACTTCGTAATGTGTCAGACTTTATTTTAACAGTAAATTATCAACAATAACTTTTTTTTAACTTAATTATTTTTTCCAACGACCAACTAATTTGTGCAAGTGTTCATGTATGTGCACTTTAGACCAATGTTGAGGTAGCCAGAGATCTGATATGTTACAGTGCCAACCACCAAACTTAAAATATCAACAAATATGGTGGATGAAAAATCATGGCTAAGTTACCTCATGGTCCCAGTAGCCCGGATGGACTTTACTTTAATTGTCATTTCTACTCTGTAAAGTCTTTTTTCTGGACTCACAATTAAAGTCACATTAAATTACAGTGAATACAGTAATGCGAGGTATACCAAAAAACTGGCTATTCTCATACATTACACAATTAAGAATATATCTCAAAACCATCTTTAAAGGTTTATGATTATGATGAATAACAAAGAGACGGAATGGCGAGTAGGCTAAGGATGTTTGTGATGACTTGTGTAATAACATATGAAAAAACTTAAATCTTAAATTATCTTAGCTAGCATCCAAACAAACTTTATATTTGTCTGTGTTAGTTTATTAAAAGAAAAACGTACTTACCAACCACTAATGTGAGTGCAACAAATGAAATCAGAATAAGAAACCATTTTTGTAGACGTATCTTTGGACTTCTGCTCTGTGGTCTGTTAGCATTAGTCCTCTGGTGTGAAAATGACTGCCTGTCATCAATAAGCTGAAAAGAAATAAACTCATAAACATACATAATGCTATGTGGTTAATATGAAACAAATGACTTTTCCAAAAAATATGACTTAACTTTAAGGCCTACTTATGCCTAAAAATATTTTTGATTACAAATAGAAGAAAAACATGAGATATAGCATACAACACAAATTTCTTAAGCCATAATAAAAATTTCAAAATTAAAATTATAATAAAAACCTAAAAACTGCCTCTTTAAGAACCAAATTTTTATAGAGCTACCTATATTTTTAAATTGCCAAACCCACTGATTTAATGAATTTTGCAGCATAATTTAACTAAGAAAACTATATTGGTACTTAAAAAATTTTTCCTCCTCCAAAAACTAATGAACTCCTCCAGTCAAACTATTTACTTTGCTTCCTATGCCAACAAGATTCAAGGTTAGTGAAAAGATGAGGTTGGGCTGGGTTAATGGTCTCGACTTTTACACATAGCATTGCCTCTTTTTAAAACAATAGGCTTGATTCCGTTCAGCAATTTACTTCTCAAATGTGTTTATTTGCATCATTTTATGGAAAGAGATGATTAATATTTCTACAAACCAAGATATTGTTATGTTACGGGGTGGATCTAGGCCTGTCAAACATGCCCAATTCACGTGGATTCCAGGAAACCATAGGAAACCATGGGACACCCCCCCCCCCCCCCCCCCCCCGAGAGAGGGGCCTGATGCCTGGCCATTAGCGGCCAGCCAACCACGGCCTTCCCCCCTCTTTGCCTGCACCAATCATGGAGCACGGGCTCGGAAAGTAGCCTTCTACCTTATCCCCGCCCCGGGCATGGCACCACTCAGTCCCTGGAAGATTCAAAGACTGCCTGGTATTTACCAACACCACCCCCCGCTCCTGCAGGGCATCGATATGTCTGGAGACCTCTAGACTCATCACCTCGAGGAATGGGCGAAGCTTGCACTACTGGGTCGGGGACCCTTGTGACATAACATGCGGCTTCTGGGTGCTTCTACGCACGACCTCCGCAAGGTATAAAAGGCATCAGCCGACGAGTGGCAAGTGTCTCTACCTATCGGGGAGTGGTACCAGCAATACCTTCAAGTTCCTTTTGCGGCGACATGGAGCGACTGTTTGGCGTAGAAGGTCCGGGATGGTGTTTCGGCGCGGCGTGGGTGAATGGTGTGAGGTAGCTCTATGAAAACTCTGGTATGCGGACAGAGACTGGCCGGTGAGCGAACCACTATCAAAATAAGCTTCAGTGATCAGTGTTAATGTTTGAATGATTGGTGTAACATTATTATGCAGAGATTAAGCTGTTTTTTTTTTCTTATCAAATTTAAGGTGTGAATAAATGAATGTTAGAATTAATTAATTGAGCTATCCTTCACAAACCTTCCATTCCACATTATGTAATAACATTGGCTACAGCTGCTCTGTAGGCTCAAAAACAGAAAGAATTAAGTACTGTATAAAATAAGACCACTGACTTTAGCTGATAAAATATTTTACTTGTAAAATATCACGATATCTTGATAAAACTCACATATATTAAAATTAAAATAAAAAATAAAAATTATTTTAACTATATTTATTACACAAATTTGCAGTAATAGCTAATGTTATTTAAACAGTTACCAAAACTATAAATAATTTTTGAATTCCATAAAAGCATACAATTTTCATCAATTGACAAAATAAAATAAATACCGTAGGTCTAAATTTTCTACTACTTGTTTCCAACGGCTATGTTTTCAAATGACAAGTTTTGATAAACAGTTGAAGTGACAAAATTAAAAAAAAAAAACCTGTTATTTACTTAATTTTCAAATAAAAATAAGATACAAAAACTATATAATTATTTAAATGAGAATAACAAAATAAATCTCAAGGAAAAATGCTTGGCAGCGATTTGGCAAGTTCTACTCGCTCTGTGTATTTATATAGTGATAAGACATAATTGTGCAGTACATTTATTGCCTATAAGTAGCTAATAAACTCGCACAATATAACTGAGGTTTAAGCTACTTCTACTCCCTGTGATGTAAATCACACAGAGACAATTTTTTATAAACATGTTCAATAGCACACACAACATTTATTGCTGATGAGTGACCCCTTACTGTAACTGATTATTAAGAGTTTTTCACTTGCTCTGGGTAACTGACACTCGCTTAGCTAGTGGTCAAACATGACTGGTGCATGGCTAGATGCTGAGTCTATAACACCTCTTTGAATATGCTTTACACCTACTTAGCTAATAAGACAAAATTTACAGAGACCACCCAGCTGCAAAGTCATCACAGCACTGTTAATCATCAGCCAGCCCTAAGCACTACAGAACACATAAAATACAAAGGAAAATAACGTGAGTTTGTAACTGCAGTGCAGTAACCATCATGCTGGCTAGACTGATGAGGAACAGGTTCCATGTTCATTCCTCAGGTCTACTTTGAAAATCAAGGTACCTATGCTATATTTCAGGATTCCCATGTTCTTACTCTAGACGATTACCCTGAGTCTTTTCCATTTGCCAGATTTTCCTTGTCTGCAGAAACCCTACTTTTACTACCCTATTAGAAATTATGCAGGCATGTGGTTAGACGCTCATAATTATGTGAGACTGCTTAGGATTATGAATTTTGTAATTATTAACACAATTTGTAACATAAAAAAGCTACACTAGTAGTGACGAGAGGGCTTACACACAGCAACCAGTAAGATTTCAAGTTAATATTGAAGAATACTGAAAATCACTTGAAAAACAAATTAAGGTGGAAGAGTCTTGGCCCCAGGCATAAAGTACCGACATTAAAGACCACTTTTTTTGTAAAGAATCTCAGCTAAAATATATTCCTAAGGATCTGGGGAGAACCACAGGATCAAGTTACAAAATTAAATAAAAAACAGTAAAGCAGCAACAACAACCAGGGAAATTTCTCGTGTAAAACAATCTCGGTTACACTAGAGCACATCAACTCACATCATTATCGGCTGCCACATTTACTGCTCAGGAAACCTACATTAACGTATTTAAAGTTTAAATAACGAAAACACCTGTTATATTATGTACAAAACTATTTTTATATTAATAAAATACCATACTTGACACTAGTAGCAAAACAGGTACACACACAGGTATGTAGTGTTGAAAAACCACTTTCATTTTTTTTTTTTTTGCATCAGACACTAAACTAAAACCTACCAAACACATCCAGTTAAAATCAGGATCTTTTTAAGGTTATGTATTATTCAGGAACGATCATTGTGAACCTGAAAGAGAGCCTCTTTCCAAGGAGAAGAATTGAAAAATGCTTTTTTTTTTTTTTTTTTGACATGTTTTTGAATCATTCTCCAAGAGGGTGTTATGTTACTTCAAGTAGTTAACAAGTAGTAAGGTTATGTTTAAATAGTAGGTACAAATACTGTAATATTAAGTCAGTTATGTTAGGTTAACTACATTTGAAATACTTTAATGGGTAAATATTTACTTGGGTGGTATTTCCGAAAAAAAAATGTTAAAAATCCGAAAATACCTTTATTTTATGCTCTTCAACTTCCTCTTTTCATTAAAAGTGGCAGAGGTAAGAAATTCCAAATACTTTAGGAGATATCGAATTTTTTAATTTTGCAATACAAAACTTGTGGAACCATTCGAGCGGCGCCATTTTTGTTATTTTGCCGTGTGTTCGTGAATACGTGAATCGTGAATGCGTAATTAATAAAATGGTTGATTAGGTCAGGTCAGTTACATTATTAATACTTTTAAACTAAGCCGACATTAAAAATTATTTTGTGAATTAATTTTAATGGCTGTTTAGTTTTAAAATATTTATAATGTAACTGACCTTACCTAACAAAACCCGTAACAAAGGATGTACAGTAACAATCACGTAAATTTTTTTGTTACTTATTACTTGCGCAACAATATCAAAATAACAAATAAGACTTTAAAATTATAAACGTTAAAAACTCACCTAAGTTGGAAGCGGTAATTAAACACCGTTTTAAACAATAATTGAACTAAATAATCACGTATTAGTTCATTTGAATTCTGGCCTATCACGAACAATCACGTGACATCATTATCCAATAAAAAAATAGATACTCGTACGTAAACAAGAAACAATGGACTGAGGATAAGTTAGCTTCGAATCCTGGATTCATTTCCCAAGAGGTTCCATAGTTACAATACCGTACCATAAAAATCGGGTAAACGACGAAAGACGTTGGTGCAATACAGGCCTAACTCAAATTGTTAAAATTTGATGCAACTTAACCTTCCAATTAAAAAAAAAGTACATATATATATATATATATATATATATATATATATAAACTGTAACGTAATTATAAAATATTGATAAAAATTAACCTACAATGTCACTCTTGTGGTGTGTGTATGATCATGCTATTGATTTATACCTACAACGCGGCAAAATAGCCAAGTCCATGACGCCTTAAAACTTAAAACAGACTTTCTACATTATGCACGCTTAGTACACATTAATGTACACACATGTGGGTGCAATCCTGTGTATCAGCTTCGGGGTTATATACTCTGGTTTTTTTTTTAAGACGCCTTCGAACTTGCGATTTTCACCTCCATTGCAGAATAAATCGCCAAGTCCAGGACGCCTTACAATTTAAAACCGACTTTCTACATTATGCACGCTTAGTACACTTTGAAGTACACACATGTGGGTGCAATCCAGTGAATCAGCTTCGGGGTTATGTACTCTGGTGTTTCTTTAAGACGCCTTCGAACTTGCGATTTTCACCTCCATTGCAGAATAAATCGCCAAGTCCAGGACGCCTTAAAATTAAAAACAGACTTTCTACATTATGCACGCTTAGTACACCTTAAAGTACACACATGTGGGTGCAATCCAGTGTATCAGCTTCGGGGTTATGTACTCTGGTTTGTTTTTAAGACGCCTTCGAACTTGCGAGTTTCACCTCCATTGCAGAATAAATCGCCAAGTTTATGACGCCTTAAAATTAAAAACAGACTTTCTACATTATGCACGCTTAGTACACCTTAAAGTACACACATGTGGGTGCGACCCAGTGTATCAGCTTCGGGGTTATGTACTCTGGTGTTTTTTTAAGACGCCTTCGAACTTGCGATTTACACCTCCATAGGGGCAAAAGAGCCAAGTCCAGGAAGCCTTAAAAAAAAAACAGACTTTCTACAATATGCACGCTTAGTACACCTTAAAGTACACACATTTGGGTGCAATCTAATGTATCAGCTTCGGGGTTATGTACTCTGGTGTTTCTTTAAGACGCCTTCGAACTTTAGATTTTCACCTCCATTGCAGAATAAATCGCCAAGTCCAGGACGCCTTACAATTTAAAACCGACTTTCTACATTATGCACGCTTAGTACACTTTGAAGTACACACATGTGGGTGCAATCCAGTGTATCAGCTTTGGGGTTATATACTCTGGGTTTTTTTTAAGACGCCTTCGAACTTGCGATTTTCGCCTCCATTGCAGAATAAGTCGCCAAGTTTATGACGCCTTAAAATTAAAAACAGACTTTCTACATTATGCACGCTTAGTACACCTTAAAGTACACACATGTGGGTGCGACACAGTGTATCAGCTTCGGGGTTATGTACTATGGTGTTTTTTTAAGACGCCTTCGAACTTGCGATTTTCACCTCCATAGGGGCAAAAGAGCCAAGTCCAGAAAGCCTTAAAAATAAAAACAGACTTTCTACAATATGCACGCTTAGTACACCTTAAAGTACACACATTTGGGTGCAATCTAATGTATCAGCTTCGGGGTTATGTACTCTGGTGTTTCTTTAAGACGCCTTCGAACTTGCGATTTTCACCTCCATTGCAGATTAAATCGCCAAGTTCATAACGCCTTAAAATTAAAAACAGACTTTCTACATTATGCACGCTTAGTACACCTTAAAGTACACACATGTGGGTGCGACCCAGTGTATCAGCTTCGGGGTTATGTACTCTGGTGTTTTTTTTAAGACGCCTTCGAACTTGCGATTTACACCTCCATAGGGGCAAAAGAGCCAAGTCCAGGAAGCCTTAAAAAAAAAACAGACTTTCTACAATATGCACGCTTAGTACACCTTAAAGTACACACATTTGGGTGCAATCTAATGTATCAGCTTCGGGGTTATGTACTCTGGTGTTTCTTTAAGACGCCTTCGAACTTGCGATTTTCACCTCCATTGCAGATTAAATCGCCAAGTCCAGGACGCCTTAAAATTAAAAACAGACTTTCTACATTATGCACGCTTAGTACACCTTATAGTACACACATGTGGGTGCAATCCAGTGTATCAGCTTTGGGGTTATGTACTCTGGTTTTATTTTAAGACGCCTTCGAACTTGTGATTTTCACCTCCATTGCAGAATAAATCGCCAAGTTCATAACGCCTTAAAATTAAAAACAGACTTTCTACATTATGCACGCTTAGTACACCTTAAAGTACACACATGTGGGTGCGACCCAGTGTATCAGCTTCGGGGTTATGTACTCTGGTGTTTTTTTAAGACGCCTTCGAACTTGCGATTTTCACCTCCATTGCAGATTAAATCGCCAAGTCCAGGACGCCTTAAAATTAAAAACAGACTTTCTACATTATGCACGCTTAGTACACCTTAAAGTACACACATGTGGGTGCGACCCAGTGTATCAGCTTCGGGGTTATGTACTCTGGTGTTTTTTTAAGACGCCTTCGAACTTGCGATTTTCACCTCCATAGGGGCAAAAGAGCCAAGTCCAGGACGCCTTACAATTTAAAACCGACTTTCTACGTTATGCACGCTTAGTACACTTTGAAGTACACACATGTGGGTGCAATCCAGTGTATCAGCTTTGGGGTTATATACTCTGGGTTTTTTTTTAAGACGTCTTCGAACTTGCGATTTTCGCCTCCATTGCAGAATAAGTCGCCAAGTTTATGACGCCTTAAAATTAAAAACAGACTTTCTACATTATGCACGCTTAGTACACCTTAAAGTACACACATGTGGGTGCGACACAGTGTATCAGCTTCGGGGTTATGTACTATGGTGTTTTTTTAAGACGCCTTCGAACTTGCGATTTTCACCTCCATTGCAGAATAAATCGCCAAGTCCAGGACGCCTTACAATTTAAAACCGACTTTCTACATTATGCACGCTTAGTACACCTTAAAGTACACACATGTGGGTGCAACCCAGTGTATCAGCTTCGGGGTTATGTACTCTGGTGTTTCTTTAAGACGCCTTCGAACTTGCGATTTTCACCTCCATTGCAGAATAAATCGCCAAGTCCAGGACGCCTTAAAATTAAAAACAGACTTTCTACATTATGCACGCTTAGTACACCTTAAAGTACACACATGTGGGTGCAATCCAGTGTATCAGCTTCGGGGTTATGTAATCTGGTTTGTTTTTAAGACGCCTTCGAACTTGCGATTTTCACCTCCATTGCAGAATAAATCGCCAAGTTTATGACGCCTTAAAATTAAAAACAGACTTTCTACATTATGCACGCTTAGTACACCTTAAAGTACACACATGTGGGTGCGACCCAGTGTATCAGCTTCGGGGTTATGTACTCTGGTGTTTTTTTAAGACGCCTTCGAACTTGCGATTTTCACCTCCATAGGGGCAAAAGAGCCAAGTCCAGAAAGCCTTAAAAATAAAAACAGACTTTCTACAATATGCACGCTTAGTACACCTTAAAGTACACACATTTGGGTGCAATCTAATGTATCAGCTTCTGGGTTATGTACTCTGGTGTTTCTTTAAGACGCCTACGAACTTGCGATTTTCACCTCCATTGCAGAATAAATCGCCAAGTCCAGGACGCCTTACAATTTAAAACCGACTTTCTACATTATGCACGCTTAGTACACCTTAAAGTACACACATGTGGGTGCAACCCAGTGTATCAGCTTCGGGGTTATGTACTCTGGTGTTTCTTTAAGACGCCTTCGAACTTGCGATTTTCACCTCCATTGCAGAATAAATCGCCAAGTCCAGGACGCCTTAAAATTAAAAACAGACTTTCTACATTATGCACGCTTAGTACACCTTAAAGTACACACATGTGGGTGCAATCCAGTGTATCAGCTTCGGGGTTATGTACTCTGGTTTGTTTTTAAGACGCCTTCGAACTTGCGAGTTTTACCTCCATTGCAGAATAAATCGCCAAGTTTATGACGCCTTAAAATTAAAAACAGACTTTCTACATTATGCACGCTTAGTACACCTTAAAGTACACACATGTGGGTGCGACCCAGTGTATCAGCTTCGGGGTTATGTACTCTGGTGTTTTTTTAAGACGCCTTCGAACTTGCGATTTACACCTCCATAGGGGCAAAAGAGCCAAGTCCAGGAAGCCTTAAAAAAAAAACAGACTTTCTACAATATGCACGCTTAGTACACCTTAAAGTACACACATTTGGGTGCAATCTAATGTATCAGCTTCGGGGTTATGTACTCTGGTGTTTCTTTAAGACGCCTTCGAACTTGCGATTTTCACCTCCATTGCAGATTAAATCGCCAAGTCCAGGACGCCTTAAAATTAAAAACAGACTTTCTACATTATGCACGCTTAGTACACCTTAAAGTACACACATGTGGGTGCAATCCAGTGTATCAGCTTTGAGGTTATGTACTCTGGTTTTATTTTAAGACGCCTTCGAACTTGTGATTTTCACCTCCATTGCAGAATAAATCGCCAAGTTCATAACGCCTTAAAATTAAAAACAGACTTTCTACATTATGCACGCTTAGTACACCTTAAAGTACACACATGTGGGTGCGACCCAGTGTATCAGCTTCGGGGTTATGTACTCTGGTGTTTTTTTAAGACGCCTTCGAACTTGCGATTTTCACCTCCATTGCAGATTAAATCGCCAAGTCCAGGACGCCTTAAAATTAAAAACAGACTTTCTACATTATGCACGCTTAGTACACCTTAAAGTACACACATGTGGGTGCGACCCAGTGTATCAGCTTCGGGGTTATGTACTCTGGTGTTTTTTTAAGACGCCTTCGAACTTGCGATTTTCACCTCCATAGGGGCAAAAGAGCCAAGTCCAGGACGCCTTACAATTTAAAACCGACTTTCTACATTATGCACGCTTAGTACACTTTGAAGTACACACATGTGGGTGCAATCCAGTGTATCAGCTTTGGGGTTATATACTCTGGGTTTTTTTTAAGACGCCTTCGAACTTGCGATTTTCGCCTCCATTGCAGAATAAGTCGCCAAGTTTATGACGCCTTAAAATTAAAAACAGACTTTCTACATTATGCACGCTTAGTACACCTTAAAGTACACACATGTGGGTGCGACACAGTGTATCAGCTTCGGGGTTATGTACTATGGTGTTTTTTTAAGACGCCTTCGAACTTGCGATTTTCACCTCCATTGCAGAATAAATCGCCAAGTCCAGGACGCCTTACAATTTAAAACCGACTTTCTACATTATGCACGCTTAGTACACCTTAAAGTACACACATGTGGGTGCAACCCAGTGTATCAGCTTCGGGGTTATGTACTCTGGTGTTTCTTTAAGACGCCTTCGAACTTGCGATTTTCACCTCCATAGGGGCAAAAGAGCCAAGTCCAGGAAGCCTTAAAAATAAAAACAGACTTTCTACAATATGCACGCTTAGTACACCTTAAAGTACACACATGTGGGTGCAATCCAGTGAATCAGCTTCGGGGTTATGTACTCTGGTGTTTCTTTAAGACGCCTTCGAACTTGCGATTTTCACCTCCATTGCAGAATAAATCGCCAAGTCCAGGACGCCTTAAAATTAAAAACAGACTTTCTACATTATGCACGCTTAGTACACCTTAAAGTACACACATGTGGGTGCAATCCAGTGTATCAGCTTCGGGGTTATGTACTCTGGTTTGTTTTTAAGACGCCTTCGAACTTGCGAGTTTCACCTCCATTGCAGAATAAATCGCCAAGTTTATGACGCCTTAAAATTAAAAACAGACTTTCTACATTATGCACGCTTAGTACACCTTAAAGTACACACATGTGGGTGCGACCCAGTGTATCAGCTTCGGGGTTATGTACTCTGGTGTTTTTTTAAGACGCCTTCGAACTTGCGATTTACACCTCCATAGGGGCAAAAGAGCCAAGTCCAGGAAGCCTTAAAAAAAAAAACAGACTTTCTACAATATGCACGCTTAGTACACCTTAAAGAACACACATTTGGGTGCAATCTAATGTATCAGCTTCGGGGTTATGTACTCTGGTGTTTCTTTAAGACGCCTTCGAACTTGCGATTTTCACCTCCATTGCAGAATAAATCGCCAAGTCCAGGACGCCTTAAAATTAAAAACAGACTTTCTACATTATGCACGCTTAGTACACCTTAAAGTACACACATGTGGGTGCAATCCAGTGTATCAGCTTCGGGGTTATGTACTCTGGTTTGTTTTTAAGACGCCTTCGAACTTGCGAGTTTCACCTCCATTGCAGAATAAATCGCCAAGTTTATGACGCCTTAAAATTAAAAACAGACTTTCTACATTATGCACGCTTAGTACACCTTAAAGTACACACATGTGGGTGCGACCCAGTGTATCAGCTTCGGGGTTATGTACTCTGGTGTTTCTTTAAGACGCCTTCGAACTTGCGATTTTCACCTCCATTGCAGTATAAATCGCCAAGTCCAGGACGCCTTACAATTTAAAACCGACTTTCTACATTATGCACGCTTAGTACACCTTAAAGTACACACATGTGGGTGCAACCCAGTGTATCAGCTTCGGGGTTATGTACTCTGGTGTTTCTTTAAGACGCCTTCGAACTTGCGATTTTCACCTCCATTGCAGAATAAATCGCCAAGTCCAGGACGCCTTAAAATTAAAAACAGACTTTCTACATTATGCACGCTTAGTACACCTTAAAGTACACACATGTGGGTGCAATCCAGTGTATCAGCTTCGGGGTTATGTACTCTGGTTTGTTTTTAAGACGCCTTCGAACTTGCGAGTTTTACCTCCATTGCAGAATAAATCGCCAAGTTTATGACGCCTTAAAATTAAAAACAGACTTTCTACATTATGCACGCTTAGTACACCTTAAAGTACACACATGTGGGTGCGACCCAGTGTATCAGCTTCGGGGTTATGTACTCTGGTGTTTTTTTAAGACGCCTTCGAACTTGCGATTTACACCTCCATAGGGGCAAAAGAGCCAAGTCCAGGAAGCCTTAAAAAAAAAAACAGACTTTCTACAATATGCACGCTTAGTACACCTTAAAGTACACACATTTGGGTGCAATCTAATGTATCAGCTTCGGGGTTATGTACTCTGGTGTTTCTTTAAGACGCTTTCGAACTTGCGATTTTCACCTCCATTGCAGATTAAATCGCCAAGTCCAGGACGCCTTAAAATTAAAAACAGACTTTCTACATTATGCACGCTTAGTACACCTTAAAGTACACACATGTGGGTGCAATCCAGTGTATCAGCTTTGGGGTTATGTACTCTGGTTTTATTTTAAGACGCCTTCGAACTTGTGATTTTCACCTCCATTGCAGAATAAATCGCCAAGTTCATAACGCCTTAAAATTAAAAACAGACTTTCTACATTATGCACGCTTAGTACACCTTAAAGTACACACATGTGGGTGCGACCCAGTGTATCAGCTTCGGGGTTATGTACTCTGGTGTTTTTTTAAGACGCCTTCGAACTTGCGATTTTCACCTCCATTGCAGATTAAATCGCCAAGTCCAGGACGCCTTAAAATTAAAAACAGACTTTCTACATTATGCACGCTTAGTACACCTTAAAGTACACACATGTGGGTGCGACCCAGTGTATCAGCTTCGGGTTTATGAACTCTGGTGTTTTTTTAAGACGCCTTCGAACTTGCGATTTTCACCTCCATAGGGGCAAAAGAGCCAAGTCCAGGAAGCCTTAAAAATAAAAACAGACTTTCTACAATATGCACGCTTAGTACACCTTAAAGTACACACATGTGGGTGCAATCCAGTGAATCAGCTTCGGGGTTATGTACTCTGGTGTTTCTTTAAGACGCCTTCGAACTTGCGATTTTCACCTCCATTGCAGAATAAATCGCCAAGTCCAGGACGCCTTAAAATTAAAAACAGACTTTCTACATTATGCACGCTTAGTACACCTTAAAGTACACACATGTGGGTGCAATCCAGTGTATCAGCTTCGGGGTTATGTACTCTGGTTTGTTTTTAAGACGCCTTCGAACTTGCGAGTTTCACCTCCATTGCAGAATAAATCGCCAAGTTTATGACGCCTTAAAATTAAAAACAGACTTTCTACATTATGCACGCTTAGTACACCTTAAAGTACACACATGTGGGTGCGACCCAGTGTATCAGCTTCGGGGTTATGTACTCTGGTGTTTTTTTAAGACGCCTTCGAACTTGCGATTTTCACCTCCATAGGGGCAAAAGAGCCAAGTCCAGGAAGCCTTAAAAATAAAAACAGACTTTCTACATTATGCACGCTTAGTACACCTTAAAGTACACACATGTGGGTGCAACCCAGTGTATCAGCTTTGGGGTTATGTACTCTGGTTTTATTTTAAGACGCCTTCGAACTTGCGATTTTCACCTCCATTGCAGAATAAATCGCCAAGTTTATGACGCCTTAAAATTAAAAAAAGACTTTCTACATTATGCACGCTTAGTACACCTTAAAGTACACACATGTGGGTGCGACCGAGTGTATCAGCTTCGGGGTTATGTACTCTGGTGTTTTTTTAAGACGCCTTCGAACTTGCGATTTTCACCTCCATAGGGGCAAAAGAGCCAAGTCCAGGAAGCCTTAAAAATAAAAACAGACTTTCTACATTATGCACGCTTAGTACACCTTAAAGTACACACATGTGGGTGCAATCCAGTGTATCAGCTTTGGGGTTATGTACTCTGGTTTTATTTTAAGACGCCTTCGAACTTGCGATTTTCACCTCCATTGCAGAATAAATCGCCAAGTTTATGACGCCTTAAAATTAAAAACAGACTTTCTACATTATGCACGCTTAGTACACCTTAAAGTACACACATGTGGGTGCAACCCAGTGTATCAGCTTCGGGGTTATGTACTCTGGTGTTTCTTTAAGACGCCTTCGAACTTGCGATTTTCACCTCCATTGCAGAATAAATCGCCAAGTCCAGGAAGCCTTAAAAATAAAAACAGACTTTCTACATTATGCACGCTTAGTACACCTTAAAGTACACACATGTGGGTGCGACCCAGTGTATCAGCTTCGGGGTTATGTACTCTGGTGTTTTTTGAAGTCGCCTTCGAACTTGCGATTTTCACCTCCATTGCAGAATAAATCGCCAAGTCCAGGACGCCTTAAAATTAAAAACAGACTTTCTACATTATGCACGCTTAGTACACCTTAAAGTACACACATGTGGGTGCAATCCTGTGTATCAGCTTCGGGGTTATATACTCTGGTTTTTCTTTTAAGACGCCTTCGAACTTGCGATTTTCACCTCCATTGCAGAATAAATCGCCAAGTCCAGGACGCCTTACAATTTAAAACCGACTTTCTACATTATGCACGCTTAGTACACTTTGAAGTACACACATGTGGGTGCAATCCAGTGAATCAGCTTCGGGGTTATGTACTCTGGTGTTTCTTTAAGACGCCTTCGAACTTGCGATTTTCACCTCCATTGCAGATTAAATCGCCAAGTCCAGGACGCCTTAAAATTAAAAACAGACTTTCTACATTATGCACGCTTAGTACACCTTAAAGTACACACATGTGGGTGCAATCTAATGTATCAGCTTCGGGGTTATGTACTCTGGTGTTTTTTTAAGACGCCTTCGAACTTGTGATTTTCACCTCCATTGCAGAATAAATCGCCAAGTCCAGGACGCCTTAAAATTAAAAACAGACTTTCTACATTATGCACGCTTAGTACACCTTAAAGTACACACATGTGGGTGCAATCTAATGTATCAGCTTCGGGGTTATGTACTCTGGTGTTTTTTTAAGACGCCTTCGAACTTGCGATTTACACCTCCATAGGGGCAAAAGAGCCAAGTCCAGGAAGCCTTAAAAAAAAAAACAGACTTTCTACAATATGCACGCTTAGTACACCTTAAAGAACACACATTTGGGTGCAATCTAATGTATCAGCTTCGGGGTTATGTACTCTGGTGTTTCTTTAAGACGCCTTCGAACTTGCGATTTTCACCTCCATTGCAGAATAAATCGCCAAGTCCAGGACGCCTTAAAATTAAAAACAGACTTTCTACATTATGCACGCTTAGTACACCTTAAAGTACACACATGTGGGTGCAATCCAGTGTATCAGCTTCGGGGTTATGTACTCTGGTTTGTTTTTAAGACGCCTTCGAACTTGCGAGTTTCACCTCCATTGCAGAATAAATCGCCAAGTTTATGACGCCTTAAAATTAAAAACAGACTTTCTACATTATGCACGCTTAGTACACCTTAAAGTACACACATGTGGGTGCGACCCAGTGTATCAGCTTCGGGGTTATGTACTCTGGTGTTTTTTTAAGACGCCTTCGAACTTGCGATTTTCACCTCCATAGGGGCAAAAGAGCCAAGTCCAGAAAGCCTTAAAAATAAAAACAGACTTTCTACAATATGCACGCTTAGTACACCTTAAAGTACACACATTTGGGTGCAATCTAATGTATCAGCTTCTGGGTTATGTACTCTGGTGTTTCTTTAAGACGCCTTCGAACTTGCGATTTTCACCTCCATTGCAGTATAAATCGCCAAGTCCAGGACGCCTTACAATTTAAAACCGACTTTCTACATTATGCACGCTTAGTACACCTTAAAGTACACACATGTGGGTGCAACCCAGTGTATCAGCTTCGGGGTTATGTACTCTGGTGTTTCTTTAAGACGCCTTCGAACTTGCGATTTTCACCTCCATTGCAGAATAAATCGCCAAGTCCAGGACGCCTTAAAATTAAAAACAGACTTTCTACATTATGCACGCTTAGTACACCTTAAAGTACACACATGTGGGTGCAATCCAGTGTATCAGCTTCGGGGTTATGTACTCTGGTTTGTTTTTAAGACGCCTTCGAACTTGCGAGTTTTACCTCCATTGCAGAATAAATCGCCAAGTTTATGACGCCTTAAAATTAAAAACAGACTTTCTACATTATGCACGCTCAGTACACCTTAAAGTACACACATGTGGGTGCGACCCAGTGTATCAGCTTCGGGGTTATGTACTCTGGTGTTTTTTTAAGACGCCTTCGAACTTGCGATTTACACCTCCATAGGGGCAAAAGAGCCAAGTCCAGGAAGCCTTAAAAAAAAAACAGACTTTCTACAATATGCACGCTTAGTACACCTTAAAGTACACACATTTGGGTGCAATCTAATGTATCAGCTTCGGGGTTATGTACTCTGGTGTTTCTTTAAGACGCTTTCGAACTTGCGATTTTCACCTCCATTGCAGATTAAATCGCCAAGTCCAGGACGCCTTAAAATTAAAAACAGACTTTCTACATTATGCACGCTTAGTACACCTTAAAGTACACACATGTGGGTGCAATCCAGTGTATCAGCTTTGGGGTTATGTACTCTGGTTTTATTTTAAGACGCCTTCGAACTTGTGATTTTCACCTCCATTGCAGAATAAATCGCCAAGTTCATAACGCCTTAAAATTAAAAACAGACTTTCTACATTATGCACGCTTAGTACACCTTAAAGTACACACATGTGGGTGCGACCCAGTGTATCAGCTTCGGGGTTATGTACTCTGGTGTTTTTTTAAGACGCCTTCGAACTTGCGATTTTCACCTCCATTGCAGATTAAATCGCCAAGTCCAGGACGCCTTAAAATTAAAAACAGACTTTCTACATTATGCACGCTTAGTACACCTTAAAGTACACACATGTGGGTGCGACCCAGTGTATCAGCTTCGGGTTTATGAACTCTGGTGTTTTTTTAAGACGCCTTCGAACTTGCGATTTTCACCTCCATAGGGGCAAAAGAGCCAAGTCCAGGAAGCCTTAAAAATAAAAACAGACTTTCTACAATATGCACGCTTAGTACACCTTAAAGTACACACATGTGGGTGCAATCCAGTGAATCAGCTTCGGGGTTATGTACTCTGGTGTTTCTTTAAGACGCCTTCGAACTTGCGATTTTCACCTCCATTGCAGAATAAATCGCCAAGTCCAGGACGCCTTAAAATTAAAAACAGACTTTCTACATTATGCACGCTTAGTACACCTTAAAGTACACACATGTGGGTGCAATCCAGTGTATCAGCTTCGGGGTTATGTACTCTGGTTTGTTTTTAAGACGCCTTCGAACTTGCGAGTTTCACCTCCATTGCAGAATAAATCGCCAAGTTTATGACGCCTTAAAATTAAAAACAGACTTTCTACATTATGCACGCTTAGTACACCTTAAAGTACACACATGTGGGTGCGACCCAGTGTATCAGCTTCGGGGTTATGTACTCTGGTGTTTTTTTAAGACGCCTTCGAACTTGCGATTTTCACCTCCATAGGGGCAAAAGAGCCAAGTCCAGGAAGCCTTAAAAATAAAAACAGACTTTCTACATTATGCACGCTTAGTACACCTTAAAGTACACACATGTGGGTGCAACCCAGTGTATCAGCTTCGGGGTTATGTACTCTGGTGTTTCTTTAAGACGCCTTCGAACTTGCGATTTTCACCTCCATTGCAGAATAAATCGCCAAGTCCAGGAAGCCTTAAAAATAAAAACAGACTTTCTACATTATGCACGCTTAGTACACCTTAAAGTACACACATGTGGGTGCGACCCAGTGTATCAGCTTCGGGGTTATGTACTCTGGTGTTTTTTTAAGACGCCTTCGAACTTGCGATTTTCACCTCCATAGGGGCAAAAGAGCCAAGTCCAGGACGCCTTACAATTTAAAACCTACTTTCTACATTATGCACGCTTAGTACACTTTGAAGTACACACATGTGGGTGCAATCCAGTGTATCAGCTTTGGGGTTATGTACTCTGGTTTTATTTTAAGACGCCTTCGAACTTGCGATTTTCACCTCCATTGCAGAATAAATCGCCAAGTTTATGACGCCTTAAAATTAAAAAAAGACTTTCTACATTATGCACGCTTAGTACACCTTAAAGTACACACATGTGGGTGCGACCGAGTGTATCAGCTTCGGGGTTATGTACTCTGGTGTTTTTTTAAGACGCCTTCGAACTTGCGATTTTCACCTCCATAGGGGCAAAAGAGCCAAGTCCAGGAAGCCTTAAAAATAAAAACAGACTTTCTACATTATGCACGCTTAGTACACCTTAAAGTACACACATGTGGGTGCAATCCAGTGTATCAGCTTTGGGGTTATGTACTCTGGTTTTATTTTAAGACGCCTTCGAACTTGCGATTTTCACCTCCATTGCAGAATAAATCGCCAAGTTTATGACGCCTTAAAATTAAAAACAGACTTTCTACATTATGCACGCTTAGTACACCTTAAAGTACACACATGTGGGTGCAACCCAGTGTATCAGCTTCGGGGTTATGTACTCTGGTGTTTCTTTAAGACGCCTTCGAACTTGCGATTTTCACCTCCATTGCAGAATAAATCGCCAAGTCCAGGAAGCCTTAAAAATAAAAACAGACTTTCTACATTATGCACGCTTAGTACACCTTAAAGTACACACATGTGGGTGCGACCCAGTGTATCAGCTTCGGGGTTATGTACTCTGGTGTTTTTTGAAGTCGCCTTCGAACTTGCGATTTTCACCTCCATTGCAGAATAAATCGCCAAGTCCAGGACGCCTTAAAATTAAAAACAGACTTTCTACATTATGCACGCTTAGTACACCTTAAAGTACACACATGTGGGTGCAATCCTGTGTATCAGCTTCGGGGTTATATACTCTGGTTTTTCTTTTAAGACGCCTTCGAACTTGCGATTTTCACCTCCATTGCAGAATAAATCGCCAAGTCCAGGACGCCTTACAATTTAAAACCGACTTTCTACATTATGCACGCTTAGTACACTTTGAAGTACACACATGTGGGTGCAATCCAGTGAATCAGCTTCGGGGTTATGTACTCTGGTGTTTCTTTAAGACGCCTTCGAACTTGCGATTTTCACCTCCATTGCAGATTAAATCGCCAAGTCCAGGACGCCTTAAAATTAAAAACAGACTTTCTACATTATGCACGCTTAGTACACCTTAAAGTACACACATGTGGGTGCAATCTAATGTATCAGCTTCGGGGTTATGTACTCTGGTGTTTTTTTAAGACGCCTTCGAACTTGTGATTTTCACCTCCATTGCAGAATAAATCGCCAAGTCCAGGACGCCTTAAAATTAAAAACAGACTTTCTACATTATGCACGCTTAGTACACATTAATGTACACACATGTGGGTGCAATCCAGTGTATCAGCTTCGGGGTTATATACTCTGGTTTTTTTTTAAGACGCCTTCGAAGTTGTGATTTTCACCTTCATTGCAGAATAAATCGCCAAGTTCATGACGCCTTAAAATTAAAAACAGACTTTCTACATTATGCACGCTTAGTACACCTTAAAGTACACACATGTGGGTGCGACCCAGTGTATCAGCTTCGGGGTTATGTACTCTGGTGTTTTTTTAAGACGCCTTCGAACTTGCGATTTTCACCTCCATAGGGGCAAAAGAGCCAAGTCCAGGAAGCCTTAAAAATAAAAACAGACTTTCTACATTATGCACGCTTAGTACACCTTAAAGTACACACATGTGGGTGCAATCCAGTGTATCAGCTTTGGGGTTATGTACTCTGGTTTTATTTTAAGACGCCTTCGAACTTGCGATTTTCACCTCCATTGCAGAATAAATCGCCAAGTTTATGACGCCTTAAAATTAAAAACAGACTTTCTACATTATGCACGCTTAGTACACCTTAAAGTACACACATGTGGGTGCGACCCAGTGTATCAGCTTCGGGGTTATGTACTCTGGTGTTTTTTTAAGTCGCCTTCGAACTTGCGATTTTCACCTCCATTGCAGAATAAATCGCCAAGTCCAGGACGCCTTAAAATTAAAAACAGACTTTCTACATTATGCACGCTTAGTACACCTTAAAGTACACACATGTGGGTGCAATCCTGTGTATCAGCTTCGGGGTTATGTACTCTGGTGTTTTTTTAAGACGCCTTCGAACTTGTGATTTTCACCTCCATTGCAGAATAAATCGCCAAGTCCAGGACGCCTTAAAATTAAAAACAGACTTTCTACATTATGCACGCTTAGTACACGTTAAAGTACACACATGTGGGTGCAATCCAGTGTATCATATTCATGGCAACATATTTTAATCGTTACAGATTCGTTTTTATGTAGACTGAGGGCTTTTCAGCCAGTCATGGTGCTGCTACGTTCTGGTGGAGTGCGATCCATATGTAGTATGTTGGATACCCTGATGGTTGTTGGCTTTGGTGACCCTGGAGTCGACGACAAGCACAGCTGTTGAACAGTTACCTGGCGACTTTTCCATTGGGGTAGACTAATGATGGGTTACGTGTTTTCAGTTCAAATATATTTCAATTTTTAAGTAATAATAATACAAGGTACAGTGTGGAGATTATTATGGGGCACGTTTGCTAAGAAACATATATACACAGTCGAATTGTGGTTTATATTGTGTGGGGGGTGACATAGAATATTTGAACGGTAAATATTTGTCTTGTAAATTTGTTTATGAACAGTTTTGATTTAGTAAATTTTAGAATTTTGTTACATCTCTAAGTAATGTATATGTTAGACAAAGTTCATTTAATAGGCTGTAAAAAATGTTTTGTAAATTTCGTTTGTTACAGGAATAAGTTCAGGAAAAATTTTTAATTAAGTTTTGTGGTGTATGTATCCATATAGTTTAAGTTATATGTTTAAGACAACACGCTATTGTTTGTGCTAAGGTATTTCATAGAATTTCTGTCTATGGAAGTAAAGATAAGTTAGACATAAATAGAGATCAGTGTACAGTAATTTTGTAGGGCGGCTTGTAGTTTTATTGATGTTTTATTAATTTTTATTATAAGAAATGTAGTATTTGATAAATGTGTACGACAGAAATAAATTAATGCAGTTGCGATTATTGGGTGGTGTGTTTTCAATTTTTTTTTTTAAATAAAGTTATGTAAAACATCTTAACATTTCGCCGGCTGAAAATTGTTGTTGTCTATGTCCACTTTTTAGGTTTTTTAATGCTATGGACACGAAATTATTCATTTGTACTATATTGTGACGTGACTCCGTCAGACGTCCCGCGTACATCTATACACAAAATAATAAATAACCTATAACATTGGGGGGGGGGGGGGGGGGGGGTGGTACTGTAGCTCGTTGGTAGGCAGGGTACTCGAGATCAAGTCTTCTCCCTATACAGGAAGTGTAGGGTATAATTTATGTACTGAAAAGAGACGTGATTAGTTCATTCAAGCACAGAGTTTATTCACTAGGATAAAAAAAAATAATTAAACAAATATTTGATTAACAAATTAATAATAAATCATTTAACAAAGGCATTAACGAATAAATACATACATTAAATACACATTACAGTGAAGTCAGCCGGCAAACAATTATCGCTACAACAACATGGCCGTCGCCGCAGCTCCGCTGAGGAACAGTACACTTCCCAGTTACCACTACATACATGCTTATAACCAGACGTCGATTTTTCCCAAAAAACCAAATAATAAATAATAGGGATGGAATAATACTACATTATTACTTAAAAGATTAAGTACAGGACGAAGATCGTCCAGCCCGAAGCTTAATCTCCCTATCCATCACGGCCAATCACTTACCCTCTGACTGGAGACTGAGAAAAGTTGTCTCAAACCGACGTGGACCCGGCTTCCAGAGAGGTCCCCAGGCAAAAAGCCTCGGCCCCTCCCTGGAAGGAGGTTTTAACTACAAAACTGGGCCACTCCGAAAAAAAAAAACACGAACACCGGGAAAACTTAGCCTAGGGGGAACTGGCTGTCCCCCCTTCCCACAAGGAAAAAATGAAAAACAAGTGAAGTAGGCTGTTCCTTTTGCGCAGGCGCGAGCGAGTTTCCCCCTCTCCCTCTTGCGCTGCTCGATTGTTTTTTTCAGTCTACGTTTCCAAAGTCGGATGCCAGATGGCAACACTAATCAGGACAGAGTCCTCGAAACGAGTACACAAAAGCCTCGCGTGGCAGAACAAACAAAATCGACGTTACACAGCGGGTTTTTCTGGAACGGCGTGTTGCAACCTCTCAGCGGGCCCTGGCCAGCGACCCGCGAGAATCAGCTAACCACGCAGCCTCGCAAAAGCCCGCGGTGCCTGTAAACTAATGTCGCAGCAACCTATATTCCAATACCCACGTGTCGAAATCAACCGGCCGAGCCTGGAAACGTGCACGTACACCAACACGTTAACCTAACGAGATACAAAAGTAAAATAAAATTTAAGAAAAAAAAATAATGAAATTTCCAGACCGCGACATTATCCACACACGTCTACGCACATAAAAATGTTTCTTCTCAATTTAAGACCAATATTATTTTGTTCTATCTATGTCATGATATTCCTAGTTATTTGAACTTTCAAATGCTTATATCTAAGTTCCGACTTCAATGGACATAAAATACTCCAATTCTCAGGTGACCATTTGTCTTCATTGTCACAGGCTCCACTAGCTGAAAAGGAGACCCCAAGTTTTTATAGCCAGAAGACATCCGATACGAAGTTCCGCATTTATGAGGACCATCTACACATCAACAATCAATAATATCATGTTAAGTTTAAATTTGTTTTCATGTGCCTACGAACAATGTTATTTTCAGATAGTATAATCCTTAGATGCATGAAACACAAGAAATAACAAAATTGGTTGTCTGTAAAGTCTGTTTACGGACGATACTTTAACGTGACGTCATAAAAAAACATTGATGAAATGATTGATCGAGAAGAAAAGGAAATATCGTATTCGGCCTGAGACTGAGCCGTAATTCAGAAAAATTAGGTTTTGATTTATACAAACACTTCACTTCTGCAGGGAGACCCTAGAGATGCAAGTGCATTAAGTCACAGGAACAAAACCAAACGGCCCCTGCTACCTGTGCCAGTTTCCAAGTCACCTTCAGTGTTGCCAGGTTCCCCAATGCAAAAATCCCTGCAGACTACTTAGAAAATCCCTCCAAGCCTTAAAAAATCCCTACATTATTATTTTTTTGTTATAGGACAAGTAATAATAATACAATATGGTATTAATAATATGTAAAAATAGTTTTTAATGAAGTAGGATACACCTAGTCCACACACAACATTTTCTATTCAATTCTACCTTAAATATTTCACTTTTTTTTTGTTCTAAAGACTTTGACATTAGATAACAGTTTCATCTTCTTCGTCTTCAGCAGCCAAAAGTCCAGCAATTTCAGTTTCCTTGTGATCCTTCTTGTACATGTTTTCGTTGAACAACTCCAGCATTTTTTCAGTTACTGGGTATTCATAGCATGCTTTCTTCATGTTTTGCATGTCTAACTTGACACGAACAAGGGATGCAACTGTGGATGCAAATAATTTATTTCTCTTTTTTGTTTTAATGTCTGAAACCATAGAGAATATACGTTCAACAGAAGCATTGGAATGTGGTAACGACAAACAAATTCTTGCAAGTTTGCCAATATTTTTAAACTGAAGTTCAGCATTGAAATTTTCACATACTTCAATTTCCCTCCAAAATTCTAGTATTGGCAAATTCAAGAATGCAGTTTTTTCCTCACTAGAAAAATAATTAGACATGTGATCCCATTCGTCTTTAGTTGCAATAGGATCAATTTTGGATTCAAATTTTTTGATAAGTGGCGATAACTCGATATTCGCTCTTTGAATTGACTTATCAACTCCCAAGGCATTTGAGGGCTGTAGAAAATTCAAAGCACGAATGCAGCCTTGTTGTAATGGCACTCTTTTCTGTGTTTCCTGAAAAGCAACCTGGTGAAATTGCAAGCATCTGAGGCGAAAATATTCTACATCTTTGCTTACATCATGGTCAAATCTTGTTTTCAAATCACTTATGGTTTCTTCTGCTGCTGCCCCTATTTTGATGTCAATTAATGGCAAGATATTAGAAGGATGCTTGGCATTACATGTGAACAAACTATCTCCTAAAATCAGTTCTGGTTTCAGGAAATTTGAAGCTAGCAATCTTAAAAATCTTTCAGCTTCATTAGCAAAACAATGGATTAGTACTTTATCGGACTGAAATAGTTTGTTGAATGAATTAAATGTTGGTAAAACAAAATTCAAAAACTGCAAGTAGGCTTTGGTGTACGGATTATTTAGGTCTGCAAAGATGATGTCGGCCACTGTATTCTTATCTTCACTTTTTGCCTCTGCAAAGAGAGAAAACAACACTGGCCACTGACTTAAAACTCTTGCGATACAGTTACCTAGTGCTAACCATCTTGTTTTAGATGGATTGATCATCCTCACCTGGCAAGCTCTCATAAAGTCTTGAAGTTCTTCAAGAATGCCCTGGCGTTTTGGACTACGTGAAAAATACGAAAAAATCAAATGCAACAATGATTCAACATTTTTCGGTAGACATTCTGATGCAGCACTAGCCACTAAATTTAAAGAATGGCAGATACATCCAAACACAATAATACCGTCATTTTCTTTCAGCAGACGGGTAACAAATGAATTATTTTCACCAGCCATGACATTTGCATTGTCACTACAATACCCAACAATGTTTTCAAAGAGCAAACCGTACTTAGACATGCAGTGTTTAAATACCTGAAACAAATTTTCTGCTGATGCATCCTTAATTTTTACATAATCAAGTAGGAACGTATTCATGGTAATTCCATTTGCACCGATGCTCTTTGCGAGAATACACAAATTTTTATTGTTGCCAATGTCAGTGCTTTCATCAACTAGAATAGAAAAGAAATTTCCTTTCAATACTTCTGCATTTTTTTGTTGGACGGCCCTACCAACAACATTATTCACGAGTGATGTTATTTTCGTTCTGTGCAATTTAATACTGCGTGCTATTGTTGAATCTGGCAAAGCTACCTGATTCAATTGTACAATGTGTTCCATTGAGTTAAAACTTCTGTCATGCTCAATAACATCATATACTATTTTCAGTTCGGCAAATTTTGTTTTAGTTTCTTCTGTACCCGATGTTCTGCGAAACAAATCGCTAATTTTTGGAACATTTTTTATTTGTAATGCATTTGTTTTGTGAGTAGGAGTATCGCCGTGTCTTTCCAACTCGCTTTTCCCTGCTACCAATTCTTTTTTGCAACACAAACATTTTGCTTTATAATTATCACTGGCCTTTGATAACCAACCTTTAAATTGCGGCTCTTCCAACCAGGAATCTACAAATGGTTGCTTGCGCCACGACTTTTTCTCATTTCCCGGTTCTTTTCTGACCCTTTTCGGGGTAGAAGACCCTGCTTCAGGGTCACACATTATCACTTAAATATAGGAAACATACATACACTTCGTCTTCAACCTCCAGATGCTGCTATAGAAAGGTAATACTAATTCAGTAATTATGATACAGTAACCAATACAATTTGCACTAACACGAAATGTGTAAACAAACCATACAAAACATCAAAGACAATATGTAACAAAACATAAGACACATCTATTCCTGTTACAAATAGATGCTGTAGATGCACCAACTTCGCCGACAAAAATATCGAAAGACTGAATATTCTCATTAAAAGGTGTCTGCAGCGCAAACAAGAAAAGACGACATTCACCTCTCCGAAAATCCCTACATTTATGACCTGGTCGGCTTAAAATCCCTCCATCCCTTTCAATGCAAAAAATCCCTACTCTGAGGGATTTATCCCTCAACCTGGCAACACTGGTCACCTTAGAAGTTTACCACAGGTGGTATACATCAGGAGGTATAGCACACAACTCGTTACTCTTTATTTTACATGGCGAGTTCCCCAAGAGGCCTATTACCATGTCACCGTAAAGCAAACAATACTGAATCGTGAAACCAACATTTGAATTGTTTCAAAATACAGGACTGTTTGATTTTGTGAAAATTATCTCTTTTAAAAAAAAAGACATAAAACAATATACAATATCTACTACCAACATACAGCTTTTAAAAAAGCAGATTATTAAGTATTCGAAACAAATCTGTAATCAATTTAATATTTTGTAACTGTGCAAAAATAAACAAGAATGAAACTTAATAAAACCTTTAAAGATAACATACGACACGCCTCCATTCGGCATAGGAGTAACATTTGTCGCAGTTACCCTTTCACTTGGCCCTGGCAAATTTAACATTTCATTTAAAAAAAAATAAACGAGACCCTAAATGTAACATACGACACGCCTCCATTCGGCATAGGAGTAACATCTGTCGCAGTTACCCTTTCACTCGGCCCTGGCAAATTTAACATTTCATTTGAAAAAAAAATAAACGGGACCCTAAATGTAACATACGACACGCCTCCATTCAGCATAGGAGTAACATTTGTCGCAGTTACCCTTTCACTCGGCCCTGGCAAATTTAACATTTCATTTGAAAAAAAAATAAACAAGACCCTAAATGTAACATACGACACGCCTCCATTCGGCATAGGAGTAACATCTGTCGCAGTTACCCTTTCACTCAGCCCTGTCACATTTAACATTTCATTTGAAAAAAAAATAAACGGGACCCTAAATGTAACATACGACACGCCTCCATTCGGCATAGGAGTAACATTTGTCGCAGTTACCCTTTCACTCGGACCTGGCAAATTTAACATTTCATTTGAAAAAAAATAAACGGGACCCTAAATGTAACATACGACACGCCTCCATTCGGCATAGGAGTAACATTTGTCGCAGTTACCCTTTCACCCGGTCCTGGCAAATTTAAAATTTCACTTGAAAATAATATACATGATACTATGGGGAACTGTTTTGCGGAAATGGGTTACTCACATTACATATTTTGCATATAAATTTATATTCTGGCCTAGATATATCTTCAAAATTTATGTTATTTTTAAAACATTGCTCGTAGTGAACCCACCTACGACAAATCTGACACATTATCCATCGTGTTTGTTTTCGGTTTCCTTTAGTTCCACAATAGAAGCATAGGTCAGTGACTACATCAGAATCCTGTATAACTGATTCAGCTAACATTTTACGGAAATTTTTTACATTCAGATCACTTTCAAATTTATTTTGTTTTAAAAACACAGACACATAAAATATTACAAAAACTCTGCAACTAACATTATCTTTTTGTACTGGAATATTATCATTTATATTTTTGACACACCATCTAATAATGTTTATCTTTGTTTGACATAGTTTATTTCGATATTGCAAAAAATTAACAAATCAACTCAGAATTTTGTTTCCCCCATTGCCTTTTAGCGGGTCCAAATGATAAAGCTCAAATGATTTTAAGTTAGCCAGTAACAGACACCAGTGATTATCATTTACGCAGTTAGGCATTATTAATAAATTCTTTTTGTTCAAATCACGTAGCTTTATGATGTACAAAAGTTCCAAAGCATGCGGTTTATCTAAACATATGTTACTTTCGAAGACAGTGATATATTCAATGTTTTGGTAGAATATGTTATCAAATTTTTTTAATCTCTTAATGAAAACTGAGATACCTGCATCTACGGCAGTGTTAGTAAGTTCACCCCCATTAAAAAAAGTGCAGTAATCTGAACCCCGAACCCTTATTGTATTCCGGCAGATATCACTGAACAAAGCTACTACAACTTCAAATATTGGATGACGATAGTACTCCGTGTTATTAAAGAGACCATTATCCATAGCCAATGGATGAGGATAGTCCTTCTTTACATCAAGTTTATCTAGCGTGAGTTTAACCTTTTTACCCGACTGTGTAAAGCTACATAGTTTATTTACGAGTTCTTTTCGCATAATGTTTGGTTTGAAATTCTCATTTAATGGGGCTCCCTTTATTATTTGTTGAATGAAAAATATCACAAAAATTCCGCAATTATTGAAATCTGTTTGAATTTGGTGATAAGCGCAACTTCTGGAATTCCAGTTGTCTGTATTTACTTTTTCTGGGCTGAATTTATTTCTTTCGGACAGCAATTTTTTGAACACTTTAAATGCTTCATCTGCCTTTGAAGTAGTCTTGTTTGGTAAAACACTATCCTCTTCACCTATGGGATCTATGTAGGAAAATATTTTTTTATTAAAATCTGCCGTAATCAGTGTCCAGTGCTGATTGGTATTGTACGGAATGATGCATTTACTAGCACAGCTTAATTTAATGTTGTTTATTTCGGCTCCCTGCTCAAGAGTTTGCCCAAAAATGACAAAACTTCCAAGCCATTCAGCAGGTATGTATATAATATCTTCAGCTTTAAATTCTGTTAGTAGTAAGGCAACACAAGCATCAATAGCGGCACCTGTCAACCACGTACTTCCAAACAATGTCTTAAAATCCTCTTCTGCAAATACATCTTCTCCGTACAATCCAATACATGTTTGCATTAAATCAGTATAATGCCATGCTTTGACAGACCCCTTATTATTGTATTTTAAAATTGTGGGTACACTTGGAACCAACGCCATTTTACTGTCTGCGACACACATTGGTTCAAAATACGTCTTTGGTTTCTTACACGTTTTTTGCCAAACTTCTTCGACAATGATACTGTCCGGATCATCTGGGTCTGAATCTTTAACTTCGCTACAGCCTAAAATTGTTGGTGTTGTTTGTCTGTTTGCTTTCCTTTCCCTAGCAAATGTTCGTGGTATATCATTCCTCAACATTTTGCAAATTACTTTAACACGGGCACACATGTGTCTAACAAAACGACCTACTTTCAAATGCGTGAGTCCATTCAGGATATTACTTTTTGTTTGAAAGAACCAGTTTTCAACATTGGAATTACTATACCGTTGAGAACAGTTGGGAAGAATTTGAGACCACAAGGGTGACATGGGCATGTACCGATCAACTAGTTCTTTTCCAAAGGAAGGCATGAAATAAATATTTTTACTTGCACTTTCTGCTGCATGCGAATTTTTTTCCAAAATAATGTCATAAATTTCTTTAAATTCTTTATGAAATGGACTATTTTTATGTAAATTTTCTGAAAAAAATGATTCTATATCGTCATTTTGAACGCTCACATTTAATGATATGCTTTCAGGAATTAATTCTGCCAGAATGTTTTGGACTTTTTCCTTTTTTGAAATGTTAGACAGTGCTTCAAGACTAATTATGACATTTTTTGTAACAGTATGGTTCGTAAGTACAATTATTAATAATGAAAAAATTGCTTTTTGCTCATCTATACTTCTCGCAACTATGAGCATGCATATAACTTTCAATATGAATGGCCTAACTTTCTTAGGTGTATTGTTTTTTTTCAATTGCCTTGCTATTAAATGGACAAAATGACTGCAGCAAATATGAACAGTCACGAGAGAATGCAAAGCAGAATCGTCATTTGTTTGGCAAAGGTTATGCGTTACTTTCAGATACCTGGCAAGCGTAATTTCATTCCAACCTAACATTATGGCCTTCATTAACGCAAAACTATAATCTACAACAACCTTATTGAACACAGGCCATGAACCTACCTCTTTTAAAATGCAACGCTTAAATTTTATTAAATAATTTGATATGGCTGCTGCAGAGTGCTGAGCAGAAATAAATTCTAAAAGGGGCAAAACTGTACCTGAAATATTAACTACTCCGGCATAATAATAAATTGCAGATTTGAAAGTTGTGGGCCTTCGTACTACGGATCCAGTGGCATCGAGAAACAAAACTGAAATATCTTTTTTGTACTTTTTAATAACATCAAACTGATCTTTAGAAAACATTAAAACTCCCAAAGGTAAAGAAATTTCCTGCAAATATTTTGATCCATCATTTTCACCCTGCAAAAACTGTTCTAACAAATCCTTAACATCATCCTTATCTAAGTCATCTTCTGCAAGGGCCTCACACCTTACTTTCTTTACCACACTCATGCTTTTCACATCTTGCATGTTTCCCAAATTAAGTATATGTTCATCCATACTGTCGATAGTCTCATAGCGATACGTGGTTGGTCTCTTCTCTTTCAGTTTTTTTTTCAGTTGCTGACGTTGCCAACCTCTTACATCCCACGTCTTCCTATCATGGTTGTCTCCCTGCATATTTCTAGCCCTAACATGTATAACGTACGTACCTGGTGTTGGATTCGACATGTCAATCCTATACATATTATTACAATTTTTATCTTTACAAGATGCATAGTCAACTGCATTTCCCTTAGAACGAATTTGAAAGCAACAAAACTTATACACACAAATTATATTTAACTTTTCCATTAGGGCAGCTTTTAAAGAACAGTGTATTTTATCTTTATCAAAACGTGATAGCCGAGCATTTGAGGAAAGAGTAGGCAACTCTGAATTGACTATAGTGCAACTACCATAAGCAACCGGATATAAATCTAAGGTTTTTGATCGATACACAGGCTTTCCGACAATATCAGTACTTTGTAATATGTTTGGGACACCGTTCACACTATTTTCAAGTGCAGTGGTATGCTCTGGTTTTTTGAGGTCAGGGGTATGACACCTTTGTTGTACGTTACAATTTTCATTAGGAACATTATCTGCAAAATCTGAAGTATCATACTGCACGGATTGCTCTATGTAAATCGGTATTGAATCTGGGAAATTGATGTGCAATTTATCCAACTTGTCAGTGACTACTGAGCGATCTACACGAACTGCCAATGAACCATCTAGGAAATATTCATTATTATTTATGACTTTGCAACGTTCAGTACCGCACAAACTATCGTTTTTCTCTGAAGTGCATTGCAAATGGTCCAACATATCATTGGAAGAGAAACATACCATGTTATAGATTTCTGAACTTCCTATATCCACCAAATTTGCATTGCTATTTCCTGTTCCTGCACTTACTGTGGCTCCTTCGAGATGTTTAACCGTGTTGCTATTAGATGTACCACCTTGCACAGCTGTTGAAGAAATGTGCAATTTTTTTTGGGCTGGTTTTTCAAGATTTTCAGGTGAAGCTACATAGTCTGGCAAATGGTGACTACCTACATTGGACATAACAATAGAGTAAGTGAAAATTGTCTCGACCAGTTCACAAATGTTGTTTCTGTTTCTTTTCCAACCCTCATACAGTCTTAACCTATTTTTTCTGTTGTTAAAAACACCAATATCGCTACACACCAATGCCCACAAAGAATTCACGGAAGTATTAGCTTGATTAACTTCCGAGACACACGCCGCGTGTTTCACAATAGAACTTGCCATTTTATGACTGTTATTTAACATAGGTGAAACATCTGACTTACAGAGATCTTTGAAATATGTCCTGACATTACCAACATTTTGCCGCCATTTTTGCATAAATAACAACCTATTCTTTATGCAATTACTTCTGAGAAATGTTTGTGCCAATTCGCCAAAAATGCCGTGTTTCTCACATCGCAGCCTATCAATTTCTGCAATATCTTTGTACCGAGTATGCAGCAACTTGGCGAATGAAATGGGGCAAACGCCCTGCGCATTTCTACGGCCGATACTCATCGTTTCTCATTACACATGGAAGCACAATTACAGAAATATTAAATGATTACTTACATTTCCTTCCGTTTCGTACACAACCTTTGTTCTCGCAAGGAAAACAAAATTTTTTTTTTTTTTTTTTTTTTTGGTTAACGGCTTTCGCCCACAACCAGAACTATACTCGCACGTGGTCAACACGTCTTATGGTCCCTCACAACCAGATGTCTTCAATATCACGCTGCAAAAAACCACCTCTTCTAGAGATCAACACCAGCGGGATCCAACTGAAATATATACCAGGCGGAGCGCACGTAGGCGGAGGGGCATAGTAGGAATACCTAGCAGGAACTATTCATTGCTAACTATCTTCTCGGTCGAGGCCCATCGACCAATGGAAAGAAGGCCATGGAATAAGGTCAAATGTCAATATAATACACCGGTCACCAAGGACAGGGGACCCAAGGACGTTACCATTAACTCATATGTGGATGCCATTCTCGAATAGGAAATGGGACAGCACGATACAGACCTCACAAGTAGACGTAAACAACAAGGAAGGGTACGCCATGGGCAAAGGCAAATTAAGACTCTTAAGTTGAGCATAGAGGTTATCCCGCGAACGGACACAACGACATTCAAATAGTAAATGATTAACATCCGCCAGGACAGCACCACATGTGCAGTCAGAATTGTCTTGAATACCGAGTTTATGCAAATGGGCAGGGGCAGCAGTATGATTGGATCGGAGTCGAAATGTTAAGACAGCGAGGTGACGCGGCTGATTATCAAAGACGATATCCGTGCTGACCGGTCTACGTCGATATAAGGACGCGTAAACGGTTGCGTTATCCCTGGCATAGCGTCGCCATACGGCATCCCACTCCTCCATAATGAGCTGGTCGAGGTAAGGGAGAAGGACATTATATGATACCGCCGGAACCGTACTACCACAGCATCGAGCCAAATTGGCCAGGCGGTCTACCATTTCATTCCCGTGAATCCCGATATGACTAGGTATCCAGAAAAATTGTACACTGATGTTAAGTCTACACAAGGTGAGTGTAAGTTCCTTAATAAGCCAGACCACAGGTTCTCGAGGAAGAGGGGTGGAATTGAGAGACTGAATTAAACTATATGAATCTGTCACAATAATAGATTGGTGAATTTTTTTCCGGAGCACATATTGCAATGCCTTATATACCGCATACGCCTCAGCATAGTAAATGGTAGTTATAGGGGGCAGTTTATATAAGCCAGTAGTTTTAGTGTGACTATCGTAATAGGCAGCTCCTACCCATGTGTCGGTTTTGGAAGCATCTGTATATATAGTTCGATGCAAATGCACATGATTCACGCTTTCATAGAACTCCTGAGCGGTTAGATATGACGGTTGTCCCTTACTACCTATGACCTGAGTTCGCAGCGGTTGAAACGTAATATCATATGTTAAAGTATATTTGTTTAAACAGGGCGTAGAAACGATATGGGACTCTGCTCGTTTAAGAGCGTCCGGAATATCCAAATCCAGTTTGTCCACCGCCCGCATATAACCGGCAACATGAGATGCCCTTGAGCGTATCCAAAGTTTCCCCAGGAAGCACTTTCTATGGAGGGTTAGTGGCAAAAGTCCCAGTTCGAATTGCATACATGAGATAGGCGTCGAAGGGAAGGCACCTAAAATGATCCGCATACTAACGTTCTGTATCTTCTCCAGTTCATAACTCCTGGTGGGAGAGAGGTTGTAAAGAACACAACAGCCATAATCGAGCACCGACCGAATAGTGGTAACATAAAATAGTTTTAATAATTTTACCTCCGCACCCCACGTGCGGTGTGTTAGAGCTTTTAACAGATCAATGCGCTTCCGACATTTATGCGTTAGATATTTAATGTGGGCTTTACCCGTCAAACGATGATCAAATACCACACCTAGGTATTTAATTTCTGTCACAAACGGTAAGGGTTGACCCAGCAGTTGGAAGGGTGGAAAATTGTGCGGTTTATATTTCCTCGTAAAAAACACGACCTTACTTTTCGTTGGGGATATTTCTAATCCATTGCTATCAGTCCATGCCTGAAGCCTGTGGAGAGTGTCACACAGCGTGTCCTGAGCTCCCTGATATGTTGTATTATAGGCCCATATCACGATATCATCTGCATAAGTAATGTTATAGGAAGTACGCCCAATGTGATAAACTAAGTCTTGGGTATACAAAAGGAACAGGAGTGGGCTCAATGTACTGCCTTGTGAAAGGCCAGTATAGACGATGCGTGCAGACGATGGTGTCTGTGACGTGATTGGGTAATAGTGTCGGACAGAAAAAAGAGCGTGTACACATTCAATAATTTGAGTGGGAATTCCAATATGGCACAACTTCTCATACAATACAGTCAAGTTAACATTATCGAAAGCGGATACCAGGTCGACAAAGAGCGCGGTACATATTTTCTGTAGCTTGAAGGCAACATGAATTTTGGACAATAAGGATAGAATGGCCTCGTGTCATCCAATACCTGGCCGAAATCCAAACTGCTCAGGCCGGATGAGCTTATTCTTTTCCAACCACCACTGTAACCGATTTTTCAATAGTTTTTCAAAAACCTTTGCAAGACATGAGCGGAGTGCAATGGGCCGGTAAGAAGTAGGGGCTAATAGCGGTTTATTCTGCTTCTTAATAGGAAGTACGATGAATTCCCGCCAGGCTAACGGAGTTACACCATGAACGAAAATGTGATTATATAGTTGTAATAAGTATGAAGTACAGTTCTCAGGGAGATTCCGGATCATCACATATGGGATTTTGTCAAGTCCCGGCGCCGTGTTAGGAGTATGACGTATACAAGTTTGTAGTTCCTGCTGCGTAAAAGGCATAATTAAGGCAGTATGATCTATATACCTATTCAGGGGCGGCTTAGGCGGAGTGAAATGTATATCTGCATTGGGAACATAATCCGGGGCAATATGCCGCATAAAGGCCGGTACTATGACATCAGGGATAGGAGTCACATAAGAGAAATCTTTGCTAGACCGAAATTGTTTAAACTTCCTCCATAATTGTGGCAGGGGAGTAGACCGCGAAAACGATGTGCAGAAGGCGTGCCACTTTTCCTTTTTCACCCCCTTCCATGTCCGTTTCGCCACCGCCTGTGCTTTCTGTAATGCGATGTAGTTACTGAGAGTGGAGCAGTGTTTATAAGTTTTAAGGGCCATAAGGCATGCAGTATTTGTAGTCTGACATTTATCATCCCACCAAGTGGGTTTACGTTTACGACAAGCGGTCTGGCACGTTATAGGGATGGCTTGATGAGCGGCATGCAAGATTTGCGTGTAGAAATAGTCGTAACATGCATTTACCGTTCCTGGGCCTATGACCGCAAAAGGGGCGATATCGGCCAGAAGGCCGCGGAATTTACTCCAGTCAGCTTGACGGGTACGAAACTGGGCTGTTGCTGGAGACTGTTGAGGAGGTAAAGGTTGGCAGACCTGCGTAGTCAACAATATGGGAAAATGATCACTCCCCCAATTGTCCTCTAAGACAGTCCAGGTAAGTTGCCCCGCGAGATCTGTAGAAATGAGAGTTAGGTCTATAGCAGTAGATTGTTGTTGGTAGCAACCTAACCGAGTGTGGCGTTTGTCATTCATGACCATATAGCTCGAGGTATGAAGAAATTCAAGCAACGTCCGGCCTGCTGCATCACAAAAAGCATTACCCCAAGAGGAATGGTGGCTATTAAAATCCCCACCTATCACTACAGGGGTGGGAAATTGGCGGAAGAAAAGGTCCCATGTATCAGCATCAATGGAGGAGTTGGGGTGGACATAGAGCGACACTATGGCCCATACGAAGTGTCGGTGATGGATCTGAATAGCGACAGCATCAATATTGTCAGCACGGTGTGGATATTGAATCGATATTTCCGCTACACTAAAATTTTTATTCACGAAAATAGCAGTACCCCGGTCAGGTTTGTGAGATCTGTATAGGTGATATCCTGGTATCCTGACTGTATATTTGTCCGTAAGTCTGGTTTCACATAGCAATATAATATCAACGTTGTGTAGGTGTAGATAGTGTTCCATGGGATATCGATTAGCGATCAATGACCTAGCGTTCCATTGTAGTATCTTAAGGTTGAAAGGAAGTGAGATGGTACAAGAAGATTAAATTATAGGTTCAAAATGCGGAGGAGAACCTCCATCAAGGTATCCTTGTTGACCCACTGCGCGTAATATTGGCGAATGTCGCCATTTGTGTGGGAGTCCAGCGGAATGACGGGTGGGATCGCCTTGTAACAAGTGGTATAGCCATCGGGCCGTGTAGGCACAGTCTTACGTCGCATGGTGCTTTGGGTCACGTGAGCAAACGTCGGCTGTGGTGCGGGAACCTCTGCAGGTGTACTGTTGTAGGTGGAAACTGTATGTGGGAGATGGGGTTGCAGAACAGGGAACCCTATTATAGGATAATGGACCTGTTGTTCCGGTACACACGGACTGGGTGGTAACATCTTTGTCGCATCTGCATACGAAAGATTATGATAAGCCATTAGCCGTTTGATTTCACGTTCACGTTCCCACATGGGGCAGAGCTTTTTATTGAGAGCCGAGTGTGGTCCCCGGCAGTTAACACATTGTGGTGTACCAACTGTCGGGCAGGCCTGTCCATGGACAAGAAGGCAGGTAGCACACCGAGGAGTCGTGGAACGACAGTTTTTGGCAGTGTGACCAAATCGGTGGCACTGATAACACATGGTGACGCTCTGGACTTTAGGGGTCACTTTGTATATTTCTTTAAAAATACTAATATATGGAGGCAGCGTTTGCCCTTCAAAGGTGAGACTGAGGAGCTTGATGGGTACCCGAAGATCCTGCCCATCGCGTTGGATATGCTTGGTGAGACGTTCCGCATGCAGGAGTTTATGGGTAGCGCTTTCATATCCGTCGAGGACCTCTTCCATACTAACATCCAAAGGAACACCATATATGATACCCTGTTTCCTCGTCAGACCCATGGGGATGCTCGCTCGCAGGTTCATCTTGCCTGGAGTATCAGAGTCCAGAAATTGATTGGCAGCTGTCGCCGTACTAAAGTACATTTTCAGCCGTTTTGGACCTGCTTGTTGGATTTGCAATATATAACGATTAGGGTGCAATCTTTTACCTAAAGAAATCGGGTGCAAGTTTCCAATATTACTATCAAGGGATTCCACTACTACAATGAAAGGACCGCTACAGGTATCAGGGTAACGTGCGCTCCCACCTGGTACATACCCACTTCCACGTTGTTGATCGGCCACCCGGCCTCGTCCGTCGCCGGACATGTCTTCGCCCAAGGAATTACTTAAACGGACGTCACGCTTGCATGATTTGTTTGTTCGTTCAATCAGATCACTGGTTTCACTTATGCTTTTCCGCTTTACATCATTGCGCGACACTACCTCCATACGATCATAATCAACGTCTTCCGCTAATACTGCATTTAACGAGTTGTCCAACTTAACCGCGAGTAAGCGCAGGAACGTCCGTCATCACTCGCAGTCAAAACCGAACTCAAGGAAAACGAAAGAAGAAACACCAGTATGCGGTAATTACCATCCGGATGTACCAAAGAATGAGCATTTGTGTAGATGTGTAAATTTTGCTTTGTAAATATTGAATGTAAGACAGAAAAAGTTCTATCGGGAAAAATTATTTTCATCATTCAAGTAGCACATTTTTTGATTACAATTAACACAAATCGTTGGGTTATTCTTTGCCAAGGATTCATTATTGTATATAGTAACATAGTAAATTTCATTAGCTTACAGCAGACTATTTTATTCGACTGGTATCCCTGATGCAAAGCCCCAATAATGCACGAGCTAACTTCTAGTTAAAAGTAAGGCTTGGCGTGTCAGGGGTTGTCCAACGTTGCGTGGTAACATTTTAGCCATATTTCAACATGAAAGTAATGTCCCGTTTAGATTGTAATGCCTGAATATTTTTTTTATCGCCAGTCTTCGAATTTGAGGTCTAAAACGGTAATAAGGACACCCCTTTTGGAGAAGAAACCATTAAATAACTACAATACAGTTAGAAATAAACGACTTAACAGTTATTGTCCAATATTAGAAGTGTACGATGTGCACATGCAAGTTTAACTAACTAAGTGAACGAAATAACATTGTAATGTGTCGTATGATATGAAAAGAATTGATTATATAATAAAAACAATAACAAAAGAAATATCTATTGGCCATTTCGGTTAACGAAATCCTTGCTTTCAAATTAAATAAGTCTAAAAACAAGCTGCATCTTTATTGTACGTATTGGAATTACACTATTCAATTCGTGGTTGTATTATTGATTCGAAAAAAGTCATGACGCCGTCCCCGCTGCCTGTTCTGAAATTACGTTAATTGAAATGATTTAAAAGAACTTGGATCACGTGAGCGGCAAGTCCGTTCCTGCACACGCGGTTGCTTGTGCGGCACGTTACACGGGGTTACACTAACGGCTAGATATGCAAGGACACTGAACAAAGAAACATTACACTACAGTCACTAAAGGCTAGTCCCGGGTTCGGGGTGAAGTTCAATTGTCCCACTCAGGTGGTCCCACAAAGGCGGCTAGTCCGCGCGGTTGCGAGGGCCACGTTAATTAAAATTACGTACAAAAGATCGCACGAGATATCGTGTGGCCAGTTAGGGCCGACCGGGTAGCTGAAGGAAGAGGATTCGAAGATAGTTACCTATTGATGATAAATGTGGGTATTGGCGCCAAAGTTGGGTGCTCCCCGTGCGCGGGGCTGCCGGCCCTCGTGAGTGCTGGAGAGCTACTGACTATTCTCCCTGGCAACCGGGCCAGGGAGGGGGGAAAAATCCGCGGGGAAACTGCGGAGCGCGGGAAGATGATTCCGGCCAGTTTTGTGAACGATATTAGTTTACAATATGATGAATTAATTAACAATAATTATCGGATGTCTGAAACATTTTAGTTTTTGTTTGTTTTATCGAATGCATGTACACAGACTACCTAGTTGCTTGATGCCACACCCGGCCGGGCGCCTCGCACACGTAGGAGGCCGTGACTGACGTCACGCCATTCGGGGCACCGCACTACGTTACACGCGCGGGCGTGTTCGTGGCGCAGCACTGATCAGGTGTTGAGGACACATAACGGCCTGTTCTCTCAGAGGTAGCAACGACGGCGGCGTCAGTCAGTTATTAGGTGTAACAGAGTACACCACCGAAGCAAGTATTAGAGGAAATCAAAGAATTTAAAGAAGGCACGAAATGTAACTGTGGTGTTCTCGTGTGTGTGTTTTGTCTCACCCGACCTCTGTCAAAGGCCCGGGGGGTACCTGACAGGTGCTACGGGCGTCGCGATGCTCTTGTTGTCCGGAGGGGCGCCAGGCTAGTGGGCTGCTAGGCCGTTGATGTTGGGTCCTGGGTACTCTGCCCCCGCATGCCCCGCCAGGCACACAGCTTGAATGGTTCTCCCTTGGCTGTGAAGGCCGCTGAGCCATGTGGAGGACGGGAGACTACGGAAAATGATTGTACACGAGTTGGTGAGAATTACAATTAATTTAAGAGCTTCACCGGGGGTCCGCATGGGTACACGGTACGCTCTAAAAGTCCGCTCCACGGTTCAGTCCCGCTACAAAAACTCTCACAAACACTTGGCGACGTCTAGCGGTTACACAATTAACAAAAAAACACAACACTACGCGATACTGAAATGGTTACCGCAGCAGTCTCGCGGGACATGGGTCGATGCTCCATGGAGTCGGCCAGCGCCGAAAGTTAATGGGTGCAGGGGGGGGGGCTCGATAAGCGGGCTCCTAAGTTCGGAGAAATACTTACGTGAGTGCAGCTGGCTGGCATATGCACGGCGTCCTTAATTAAAAATACTCTCGCTGGAGTCGGCCAGTACCGTAACTTCCGTGATACAATGCACAGTGCAGTATCACAATGAAGACATTTGGAATAGGCCCGGTTCCGCGAAATACGCGCTGAGTCGACGTGGGCAGCGGTGAATTCATAAAAGGATTTAAATTTGAAGATGTATTGCAAAATAAAAATAATCAATGAAACTAACTTGAATGCTGACCACGGACACACGTGGTTGGAGACTGCCGACCATGGCCGCCTCGCAAGGAAGTGAAACTTTCTCTTCTTTGTGAGTCGGTACCAAAAACTTATAATAATTTAATTTCTTATATGATCAGTAAGAAACATAATCCAGGTGCTTGATTAAAACTTTGCACCTGGTAAATAGTTGCCTAAGGCTTAACAGTTGTTTTAATTGATTTATTAATTTAAAAAGCAGCACCAAGTTGCCGTCGTCCGGGGTCTCGGGCTCGAGTCCCGGTGTGGCTCCTAGTGGGAAAAGGCGGTTCTTGATCTGTGTTGTCCGGGTGGGCGCCAGACTAGCTCGTTTCTAGTCGTGAATTTGGGGTCGTGGATGTATGTGCCCCTGCGTGGCCCACTAGGGCCGGCGGCGGTGTTGCGTGAGATGATTTTAAATAAGAGACGAGGAGTTGAGGTGGTGGTGTCGTACCTTTTATTCAGAGGAGCGAGTCGTACACAATACAACACTCTACAGAGGTCCCCGGGGGGTTTTTACTTGTTATTCCGTGGCGCCGTATTGTTTGTGTTCCGCGTTACGTGGCCTCGGATGCTGTTATGTCTCAGACGTCTCACTGGGTACGCAGGTAACGTAATTTCGTAACACAAAGGCGGGACACAAAATACACTGAATTAAGGGGGCGCGTACAGGTTACGTGGCACTCGTTACTCGGGTAACGTAAGTTAGCAATACAAAATATGGGATACAAAAATACACTGAATTAAGGGGGTGCGCACAAGTTACGTGGCACTCGTTACTCGGGTAACGTAAGTTAGCAATACAAAACACGGGATACAAAAATACACTGAATTAAGGGGGCGGGCGATTGGAGACGGCCAATCCCGTATGCAAATGTCTCGGCGCGGGTGTTGTGCCCACTGTGGTGAAACACGCACCGCAATTAAGTTTGTCCAAGTTCCCTTGCGGGTTTGTGGTCAGCCCCGTGCGCGTGACCTTAAATAAAGTTCTGTACGTTGCGGGAGACGGCCCGTGCCGTATGCTGAAGAGCAGCCCCGTTGACCAAGTGTGGTGCGGGGTGTCCTTAAGTTGATGCGGCCGGATTAGGTCCTGGACCGAAAAAAGGGACCGGGTACTCACGGAGAGGTTAAGTAATAAAAGGGGTTTGGTTAATTAGTGACTATATTTACCAGACGTTACTTTCAATGTAGACAAAGGATGTTGCCTCTCCGTGGGACGTAGGTCCGCCCCGGTCCATGAGCTGCGCTGAACTGGCATGGCGTCCGAGGGAGGCTCGGCCTCTCTCGCGCCAGGCGTGACCTCATTACGCTAGACTCCAAACGGATGTGTCTGGAAGAGATTTTATTGTCGCTAAAATCCTAATTTAATGTTTCAGGAGGAATGGGTACGGTTCTTCTCTTGTCTACTCAGGTTTCCGCGGTTTTGCCTTTAATTGCTGTTCGGCTCGCCTGACTCGGGTGGGCCATGGCCAGGGGTGTGTTCCGTTAGCGGGAGCGTATACTGGCGGGTGCAGGTCGGGCTCTGGGGTGGTCGTCGGCCAGACGACGTCAAAGTTGGCGATTGTAAATTTAACAACAAATTGTCTCAATGAACACTGCTTGGGTTTGAATTCCCTTAGTTTGGCTAGACCCCCATCATAGGCCAATTAATCAAGTCCAGTAGCCGTTGTGGCTAGTGACAAGGATTGTTTTCTGTTCCGAGCGTGCCGCACACACATGGAATCTCTACAACATACTTGCTCACTGCTTGAGATTAAATAATTTCGTCCTAGTGCCTCGTTTGGGAATTGTTTTCCGTAGTCGAGCCCCCGGGGTTTCGTGTCCTGATGTTTAATTCCGTTAATTGAGGTCACGCCCGGGACGCTCGCTTGACTCATTCCCGCTGGGTAAGGGGCGCGCTCCAAAAACGGGATATGGTACTGGCGGTGCGGAGCACTGGCTTAACGGCCATGGTCGGTACGACGTCAGTTTGTTGTGCGCGCACACCTACAGATATATACATATTTATATAAATGTAGGTTTTTTGTAACTCTCATCCCATTGCTTACTTTTTTTAAATGTGTTTGCCCGGTTGTTAGGAGAAGTATTCCTTTGACGCCGCCATCGGTGCTCGCCATGGGAGCACAGTCACCACGCACAGAGAACGTATTCTCAATCCGATGCCCCGACCTTAATTAATAGTTCTTTCAAAATCGCCCGCCAGCTAGCATCTAACGTAGGAAAAAAAGACTAAGCAACCTCACTTCTTACTTGCGAGTGATTTAGTACTCGTACACAATTGTTAACTAGTGCAAAAAAGTGCAAACAGAAATAATTGGAATACCAATTCTTACATGAATCACTATTAACCAAAAAGGATTTTAAAAATCCCAAACATTAATAGTAATTGTTATGCTACGAAATAAAAATGGGGTGTCGCACTACACACATTTCGGTACTTATACATAAGAAATAATAATCAATTTATTCATAAAATATGATATAGGTAGCCTTTGAATAAGTCTTCTTGTCTACTTTCTTTTTTTACCTACACTGAGTATGATAATTCATAAAGGTTAACCATTTATGTTGTAATTTTAGTCACCCACTGTTATTATTCTTTTATAATTTTCTATTACATGATAGGTTGTAAATCATTATCACAGGTCTAAAAAGACTACATTAAACAACATACGTCCATTTTATTTGTGATTTTCATTGGCTATCCAGCTCTCATTAAAAAAAATGGGTAAAGGTTGACAGTGGAAACCCTTGTCCTACTAAGGGCCGGTCTTACCATCCTCTGGGCAAACTTCCAGGTAGCTACCCTGCAGATAAGCTACCTGGACCCTTTACCCGATGGTCCTGTCTTACCATCCCATTTACACCTCCGTGTAGCTAACTGGAACTTGCCCTGTGGATAGCGAGGATGTGTGTTAGGTTGGTATATTTTGACAGAGATATTGAAGAAACAATGATTGTGATTGGCCCTCAGATTTTTATTTTATCTTGCTAAACATTATAGTACCGAAGGCTTTGTGTATTTACATTGTGATGAAAATTTGCCCGGTAATTTGGGAATATAAATAAACACTTGTTAAGGAAAAGAGGTTGAGGTAGTTTTAATTAGAATTTCTTTTCTCTTTAAAACAATTCTTGTCAAATAAGGCTACAGCTGTAATTCACACTGTGACCATAGTTTCTGTTTACTGGATTGCACCCACATGTGTGTACTTTAAGGTGTAATAAGCGTGCATAATGTAGAAAGTCGGTTTTAAATTTTAAGGCGTCATGAACTTGGTGATTTATTCAGCAATGGAGGTGAAAATCGCAAGTTCGAAGGCGTCTTAAAAAAACACCAGAGTACATAACCCCGAAGCTGATACACTAGATTGCACCCACATGTGTGTACTTTAAGGTGTACTAAGCGAGCATAATGTAGAATGTCGGTTTTAAATTTTAAGGCGTCATGAACTTGGTGATTTATTCAGCAATGGAGGTGAAAATCGCAAGTTCGAAGGCGTCTTAAAAAAACACCAGAGTACATAACCCCGAAGCTGATACACTAGATGCACCCACATGTGTGTACTTTAAGGTGTACTAAGCGTGCATAATGTAGAAAGTCTGTTTTTAATTTTAAGGCGTCCTGGACTTGGCGATTTATTCTGCAATGGAGGTGAAAATCGCAAGTAGGAAGGCGTCTTAAAAATACACCAGAGTACATAACCCCGAAGCTGATACACTGGATTGCACCCACATGTGTGTACTTTAAGGTGTACTAAGCGTGCATAATGTAGAAAGTCTGTTTTTAATTTTAAGGCGTCCTGGACTTGGCGATTTATTCTGCAATGGAGGTGAAAATCGCAAGTTCGAAGGCGTCTTAAAAAAACTCAGAGTATACAACCCCGAAGCTGATACACGTGATTGCACCCACATGTGTGTACTTTAAGGTGTACTAAGCGTGCATAATGTAGAAAGTCTGTTTTTAATTTTAAGGCGTCATGAACTTGGCGATTTATTCTGCAATGGAGGTGAAAATCACAAGTTCGAAGGCGTCTTAAAAAAACACCAGAGTACATAACCCCGAAGCTGATACACTGGATTGCACCCACATGTGTGTACTTTAAGGTGTACTAAGCGAGCATAATGTAGACAGTCTGTTTTTAATTTTAAGGCGTCATGGACTTAGCGATTTATTCTGCAATGGAGGTGAAAATCGCAAGTTCGAAGGCGTCTTAAAAAAACACCAGAGTACATAACCCCGAAGCTGATACACTGGATTGCACCCACATGTGTGTACTTTAAGGTGTACTAAGCGAGCATAATGTAGAAAGTCTGTTTTTAATTTTAAGGCGTCATGAACTTGGCGATTTATTCTGCAATGGAGGTGAAAATCACAAGTTCGAAGGCGTCTTAAAAAAAAACCAGAGTATATAACCGCGAAGCTGATAAACGTGATTGCACCCACATGTGTGTACTTTAAGGTGTACTAAGCGTGCATAATGTAGAAAGTCTGTTTTTAATTTTAAGGCGTCATGAACTTGGCGATTTATTTTGCAATGGAGGTGAAAATCGCAAGTAGGAAGGCGTCTTAAAAATACACCAGAGTACATAACCCCGAAGCTGATACACTGGATTGCACCCACATGTGTGTACTTTAAGGTGTACTAAGCGTGCATAATGTAGAAAGTCTGTTTTTAATTTTAAGGCGTCCTGGACTTGGCGATTTATTCTGCAATGGAGGTGAAAATCGCAAGTTCGAAGGCGTCTTAAAAAAACTCAGAGTTTACAACCCCGAAGCTGATACACGTGATTGCACCCACATGTGTGTACTTTAAGGTGTACTAAGCGTGCATAATGTAGAAAGTCTGTTTTTAATTTTAAGGCATCATGGACTTAGCGATTTATTCTGCAATGGAGGTGAAAATCGCAAGTTCGAAGGCGTCTTAAAAAAACACCAGAGTACATAACCCCGAAGCTGATACACTGGATTGCACCCACATGTGTGTACTTTAAGGTGTACTAAGCGAGCATAATGTAGAAAGTCTGTTTTTAATTTTAAGGCGTCATGAACTTGGCGATTTATTCTGCAATGGAGGTGAAAATCACAAGTTCGAAGGCGTCTTAAAAAAAAACCAGAGTATATAACCGCGAAGCTGATAAACGTGATTGCACCCACATGTGTGTACTTTAAGGTGTACTAAGCGTGCATAATGTAGAAAGTCTGTTTTTAATTTTAAGGCGTCATGAACTTGGCGATTTATTCTGCAATGGAGGTGTAAATCGCAAGTTCGAAGGCGTCTTAAAAAAACACCAGAGTACATAACCCCGAAGCTGATACACTGGATTGCACCCACATGTGTGTACTTTAAGGTGTACTAAGCGAGCATAATGTAGAAAGTCTGTTTTTAATTTTAAGGCGTCATGAACTTGGCGATTTATTCTGCAATGGAGGTGAAAATCACAAGTTCGAAGGCGTCTTAAAAAAAAAACCAGAGTATATAACCCCGAAGCTGATACACGTGATTGCACCCACATGTGTGTACTTTAAGGTGTACTAAGCGTGCATAATGTAGAAAGTCTGTTTTTAATTTTAAGGCGTCATGAACTTGGCGATTTATTCTGCAATGGAGGTGAAAATCACAAGTTCGAAGGCGTCTTAAAAAAACACCAGAGTACATAACCCCGAAGCTGATACACTGGATTGCACCCACATGTGTGTACTTTAAGGTGTACTAAGCGAGCATAATGTAGACAGTCTGTTTTTAATTTTAAGGCGTCATGGACTTAGCGATTTATTCTGCAATGGAGGTGAAAATCGCAAGTTCGAAGGCGTCTTAAAAAAACACCAGAGTACATAACCCCGAAGCTGATACACTGGATTGCACCCACATGTGTGTACTTTAAGGTGTACTAAGCGAGCATAATGTAGAAAGTCTGTTTTTAATTTTAACGCGTCATGAACTTGGCGATTTATTCTGCAATGGAGGTGAAAATCGCAAGTTCGAAGGCGTCTTAAAAAAACACCAGAGTACATAACCCCGAAGCTGATACACTGGATTGCACCCACATGTGTGTACTTTAAGGTGTACTAAGCGAGCATAATGTAGAAAGTCTGTTTTTAATTTTAAGGCGTCATGAACTTGGCGATTTATTCTGCAATGGAGGTGAAAATCACAAGTTCGAAGGCGTCTTAAAAAAAAAACCAGAGTATATAACCCCGAAGCTGATACACGTGATTGCACCCACATGTGTGTACTTTAAGGTGTACTAAGCGTGCATAATGTAGAAAGTCTGTTTTTAATTTTAAGGCGTCCTGGACTTGGCGATTTATTCTGCAATGGAGGTGAAAATCGCAAGTTCGAAGGCGTCTTAAAAAAACTCAGAGTATACAACCCCGAAGCTGATACACGTGATTGCACCCACATGTGTGTACTTTAAGGTGTACTAAGCGTGCATAATGTAGAAAGTCTGTTTTTAATTTTAAGGCGTCATGAACTTGGCGATTTATTCTGCAATGGAGGTGAAAATCACAAGTTCGAAGGCGTCTTAAAAAAACACCAGAGTACATAACCCCGAAGCTGATACACTGGATTGCACCCACATGTGTGTACTTTAAGGTGTACTAAGCGAGCATAATGTAGACAGTCTGTTTTTAATTTTAAGGCGTCATGGACTTAGCGATTTATTCTGCAATGGAGGTGAAAATCGCAAGTTCGAAGGCGTCTTAAAAAAACACCAGAGTACATAACCCCGAAGCTGATACACTGGATTGCACCCACATGTGTGTACTTTAAGGTGTACTAAGCGAGCATAATGTAGAAAGTCTGTTTTTAATTTTAAGGCGTCATGAACTTGGCGATTTATTCTGCAATGGAGGTGAAAATCACAAGTTCGAAGGCGTCTTAAAAAAAAACCAGAGTATATAACCGCGAAGCTGATAAACGTGATTGCACCCACATGTGTGTACTTTAAGGTGTACTAAGCGTGCATAATGTAGAAAGTCTGTTTTTAATTTTAAGGCGTCATGAACTTGGCGATTTATTTTGCAATGGAGGTGAAAATCGCAAGTAGGAAGGCGTCTTAAAAATACACCAGAGTACATAACCCCGAAGCTGATACACTGGATTGCACCCACATGTGTGTACTGTAAGGTGTACTAAGCGTGCATAATGTAGAAAGTCTGTTTTTAATTTTAAGGCGTCCTGGACTTGGCGATTTATTCTGCAATGGAGGTGAAAATCGCAAGTTCGAAGGCGTCTTAAAAAAACTCAGAGTATACAACCCCGAAGCTGATACACGTGATTGCACCCACATGTGTGTACTTTAAGGTGTACTAAGCGTGCATAATGTAGAAAGTCTGTTTTTAATTTTAAGGCGTCATGAACTTGGCGATTTATTCTGCAATGGAGGTGAAAATCACAAGTTCGAAGGCGTCTTAAAAAAAAACCAGAGTATATAACCGCGAAGCTGATAAACGTGATTGCACCCACATGTGTGTACTTTAAGGTGTACTAAGCGTGCATAATGTAGAAAGTCTGTTTTTAATTTTAAGGCGTCATGAACTTGGCGATTTATTCTGCAATGGAGGTGAAAATCACAAGTTCGAAGGCGTCTAAAACAACACCAGAGTACATAACCCCGAAGCTGATACACTGGATTGCACCCACATGTGTGTACTTTAAGGTGTACTAAGCGTGCATAATGTAGAAAGTCTGTTTTTAATTTTAAGGCGTCCTGGACTTGGCGATTTATTCTGCAATGGAGGTGAAAATCGCAAGTAGGAAGGCGTCTTAAAAATACACCAGAGTACATAACCCCGAAGCTGATACACTGGATTGCACCCACATGTGTGTACTTTAAGGTGTACTAAGCGTGCATAATGTAGAAAGTCTGTTTTTAATTTTAAGGCGTCCTGGACTTGGCGATTTATTCTGCAATGGAGGTGAAAATCGCAAGTTCGAAGGCGTCTTAAAAAAACTCAGAGTATACAACCCCGAAGCTGATACACGTGATTGCACCCACATGTGTGTACTTTAAGGTGTACTAAGCGTGCATAATGTAGAAAGTCTGTTTTTAATTTTAAGGCGTCATGAACTTGGCGATTTATTCTGCAATGGAGGTGAAAATCACAAGTTCGAAGGCGTCTTAAAAAAACACCAGAGTACATAACCCCGAAGCTGATACACTGGATTGCACCCACATGTGTGTACTTTAAGGTGTACTAAGCGAGCATAATGTAGACAGTCTGTTTTTAATTTTAAGGCGTCATGGACTTAGCGATTTATTCTGCAATGGAGGTGAAAATCGCAAGTTCGAAGGCGTCTTAAAAAAACACCAGAGTACATAACCCCGAAGCTGATACACTGGATTGCACCCACATGTGTGTACTTTAAGGTGTACTAAGCGAGCATAATGTAGAAAGTCTGTTTTTAATTTTAAGGCGTCATGAACTTGGCGATTTATTCTGCAATGGAGGTGAAAATCACAAGTTCGAAGGCGTCTTAAAAAAAAACCAGAGTATATAACCGCGAAGCTGATAAACGTGATTGCACCCACATGTGTGTACTTTAAGGTGTACTAAGCGTGCATAATGTAGAAAGTCTGTTTTTAATTTTAAGGCGTCATGAACTTGGCGATTTATTTTGCAATGGAGGTGAAAATCGCAAGTAGGAAGGCGTCTTAAAAATACACCAGAGTACATAACCCCGAAGCTGATACACTGGATTGCACCCACATGTGTGTACTTTAAGGTGTACTAAGCGAGCATAATGTAGACAGTCTGTTTTTAATTTTAAGGCGTCATGGACTTAGCGATTTATTCTGCAATGGAGGTGAAAATCGCAAGTTCGAAGGCGTCTTAAAAAAACACCAGAGTACATAACCCCGAAGCTGATACACTGGATTGCACCCACATGTGTGTACTTTAAGGTGTACTAAGCGAGCATAATGTAGAAAGTCTGTTTTTAATTTTAAGGCGTCCTGGACTTGGCGATTTATTCTGCAATGGAGGTGAAAATCGCAAGTTCGAAGGCGTCTTAAAAAAACTCAGAGTTTACAACCCCGAAGCTGATACACGTGATTGCACCCACATGTGTGTACTTTAAGGTGTACTAAGCGTGCATAATGTAGAAAGTCTGTTTTTAATTTTAAGGCGTCATGAACTTGGCGATTTATTCTGCAATGGAGGTGAAAATCACAAGTTCGAAGGCGTCTTAAAAAAACACCAGAGTACATAACCCCGAAGCTGATACACTGGATTGCACCCACATGTGTGTACTTTAAGGTGTACTAAGCGAGCATAATGTAGAAAGTCTGTTTTTAATTTTAAGGCGTCATGAACTTGGCGATTTATTCTGCAATGGAGGTGAAAATCACAAGTTCGAAGGCGTCTTAAAAAAAAAACCAGAGTATATAACCCCGAAGCTGATACACGTGATTGCACCCACATGTGTGTACTTTAAGGTGTACTAAGCGTGCATAATGTAGAAAGTCTGTTTTTAATTTTAAGGCGTCCTGGACTTGGCGATTTATTCTGCAATGGAGGTGAAAATCGCAAGTTCGAAGGCGTCTTAAAAAAACTCAGAGTATACAACCCCGAAGCTGATACACGTGATTGCACCCACATGTGTGTACTTTAAGGTGTACTAAGCGTGCATAATGTAGAAAGTCTGTTTTTAATTTTAAGGCGTCATGAACTTGGCGATTTATTCTGCAATGGAGGTGAAAATCACAAGTTCGAAGGCGTCTTAAAAAAACACCAGAGTACATAACCCCGAAGCTGATACACTGGATTGCACCCACATGTGTGTACTTTAAGGTGTACTAAGCGAGCATAATGTAGACAGTCTGTTTTTAATTTTAAGGCGTCATGGACTTAGCGATTTATTCTGCAATGGAGGTGAAAATCGCAAGTTCGAAGGCGTCTTAAAAAAACACCAGAGTACATAACCCCGAAGCTGATACACTGGATTGCACCCACATGTGTGTACTTTAAGGTGTACTAAGCGAGCATAATGTAGAAAGTCTGTTTTTAATTTTAAGGCGTCATGAACTTGGCGATTTATTCTGCAATGGAGGTGAAAATCACAAGTTCGAAGGCGTCTTAAAAAAAAACCAGAGTATATAACCGCGAAGCTGATAAACGTGATTGCACCCACATGTGTGTACTTTAAGGTTTACTAAGCGTGCATAATGTAGAAAGTCTGTTTTTAATTTTAAGGCGTCATGAACTTGGCGATTTATTTTGCAATGGAGGTGAAAATCGCAAGTAGGAAGGCGTCTTAAAAATACACCAGAGTACATAACCCCGAAGCTGATACACTGGATTGCACCCACATGTGTGTACTTTAAGGTGTACTAAGCGTGCATAATGTAGAAAGTCTGTTTTTAATTTTAAGGCGTCCTGGACTTGGCGATTTATTCTGCAATGGAGGTGAAAATCGCAAGTTCGAAGGCGTCTTAAAAAAACTCAGAGTTTACAACCCCGAAGCTGATACACGTGATTGCACCCACATGTGTGTACTTTAAGGTGTACTAAGCGTGCATAATGTAGAAAGTCTGTTTTTAATTTTAAGGCATCATGGACTTAGCGATTTATTCTGCAATGGAGGTGAAAATCGCAAGTTCGAAGGCGTCTTAAAAAAACACCAGAGTACATAACCCCGAAGCTGATACACTGGATTGCACCCACATGTGTGTACTTTAAGGTGTACTAAGCGAGCATAATGTAGAAAGTCTGTTTTTAATTTTAAGGCGTCATGAACTTGGCGATTTATTCTGCAATGGAGGTGAAAATCACAAGTTCGAAGGCGTCTTAAAACAACACCAGAGTACATAACCCCGAAGCTGATACACTGGATTGCACCCACATGTGTGTACTTTAAGGTGTACTAAGCGTGCATAATGTAGAAAGTCTGTTTTTAATTTTAAGGCGTCCTGGACTTGGCGATTTATTCTGCAATGGAGGTGAAAATCGCAAGTAGGAAGGCGTCTTAAAAATACACCAGAGTACATAACCCCGAAGCTGATACACTGGATTGCACCCACATGTGTGTACTGTAAGGTGTACTAAGCGTGCATAATGTAGAAAGTCTGTTTTTAATTTTAAGGCGTCCTGGACTTGGCGATTTATTCTGCAATGGAGGTGAAAATCGCAAGTTCGAAGGCGTCTTAAAAAAACTCAGAGTATACAACCCCGAAGCTGATACACGTGATTGCACCCACATGTGTGTACTTTAAGGTGTACTAAGCGTGCATAATGTAGAAAGTCTGTTTTTAATTTTAAGGCGTCCTGGACTTGGCGATTTATTCTGCAATGGAGGTGAAAATCGCAAGTTCGAAGGCGTCTTAAAAAAACTCAGAGTATACAACCCCGAAGCTGATACACGTGATTGCACCCACATGTGTGTACTTTAAGGTGTACTAAGCGTGCATAATGTAGAAAGTCTGTTTTTAATTTTAAGGCGTCATGAACTTGGCGATTTATTCTGCAATGGAGGTGAAAATCACAAGTTCGAAGGCGTCTTAAAAAAACACCAGAGTACATAACCCCGAAGCTGATACACTGGATTGCACCCACATGTGTGTACTTTAAGGTGTACTAAGCGAGCATAATGTAGACAGTCTGTTTTTAATTTTAAGGCGTCATGGACTTAGCGATTTATTCTGCAATGGAGGTGAAAATCGCAAGTTCGAAGGCGTCTTAAAAAAACACCAGAGTACATAACCCCGAAGCTGATACACTGGATTGCACCCACATGTGTGTACTTTAAGGTGTACTAAGCGAGCATAATGTAGAAAGTCTGTTTTTAATTTTAAGGCGTCATGAACTTGGCGATTTATTCTGCAATGGAGGTGAAAATCACAAGTTCGAAGGCGTCTTAAAAAAAAACCAGAGTATATAACCGCGAAGCTGATAAACGTGATTGCACCCACATGTGTGTACTTTAAGGTGTACTAAGCGTGCATAATGTAGAAAGTCTGTTTTTAATTTTAAGGCGTCCTGGACTTGGCGATTTATTCTGCAATGGAGGTGAAAATCGCAAGTTCGAAGGCGTCTTAAAAAAACTCAGAGTTTACAACCCCGAAGCTGATACACGTGATTGCACCCACATGTGTGTACTTTAAGGTGTACTAAGCGTGCATAATGTAGAAAGTCTGTTTTTAATTTTAAGGCATCATGGACTTAGCGATTTATTCTGCAATGGAGGTGAAAATCGCAAGTTCGAAGGCGTCTTAAAAAAACACCAGAGTACATAACCCCGAAGCTGATACACTGGATTGCACCCACATGTGTGTACTTTAAGGTGTACTAAGCGAGCATAATGTAGAAAGTCTGTTTTTAATTTTAAGGCGTCATGAACTTGGCGATTTATTCTGCAATGGAGGTGAAAATCACAAGTTCGAAGGCGTCTTAAAAAAAAACCAGAGTATATAACCGCGAAGCTGATAAACGTGATTGCACCCACATGTGTGTACTTTAAGGTGTACTAAGCGTGCATAATGTAGAAAGTCTGTTTTTAATTTTAAGGCGTCATGAACTTGGCGATTTATTCTGCAATGGAGGTGTAAATCGCAAGTTCGAAGGCGTCTTAAAAAAACACCAGAGTACATAACCCCGAAGCTGATACACTGGATTGCACCCACATGTGTGTACTTTAAGGTGTACTAAGCGAGCATAATGTAGAAAGTCTGTTTTTAATTTTAAGGCGTCATGAACTTGGCGATTTATTCTGCAATGGAGGTGAAAATCACACGTTCGAAGGCGTCTTAAAAAAAAAACCAGAGTATATAACCCCGAAGCTGATACACGTGATTGCACCCACATGTGTGTACTTTAAGGTGTACTAAGCGTGCATAATGTAGAAAGTCTGTTTTTAATTTTAAGGCGTCATGAACTTGGCGATTTATTCTGCAATGGAGGTGAAAATCACAAGTTCGAAGGCGTCTTAAAAAAACACCAGAGTACATAACCCCGAAGCTGATACACTGGATTGCACCCACATGTGTGTACTTTAAGGTGTACTAAGCGAGCATAATGTAGACAGTCTGTTTTTAATTTTAAGGCGTCATGGACTTAGCGATTTATTCTGCAATGGAGGTGAAAATCGCAAGTTCGAAGGCGTCTTAAAAAAACACCAGAGTACATAACCCCGAAGCTGATACACTGGATTGCACCCACATGTGTGTACTTTAAGGTGTACTAAGCGAGCATAATGTAGAAAGTCTGTTTTTAATTTTAACGCGTCATGAACTTGGCGATTTATTCTGCAATGGAGGTGAAAATCGCAAGTTCGAAGGCGTCTTAAAAAAACACCAGAGTACATAACCCCGAAGCTGATACACTGGATTGCACCCACATGTGTGTACTTTAAGGTGTACTAAGCGAGCATAATGTAGAAAGTCTGTTTTTAATTTTAAGGCGTCATGAACTTGGCGATTTATTCTGCAATGGAGGTGAAAATCACAAGTTCGAAGGCGTCTTAAAAAAAAACCAGAGTATATAACCCCGAAGCTGATACACGTGATTGCACCCACATGTGTGTACTTTAAGGTGTACTAAGCGAGCATAATGTAGAAAGTCGGTTTTAAATTTTAAGGCGTCATGAACTTGGTGATTTATTCTGCAATGGAGGTGAAAATCGCAAGTTCGAAGGCGTCTTAAAAAAACACCAGATTACATAACCCCGAAGCTTATACACTGGATTGCACCCACATGTGTGTACTTTAAGGTGTACTAAGCGAGCATAATGTAGAAAGTCTGTTTTTAATTTTAAGGCGTCATGAACTTGGCGATTTATTCTGCAATGGAGGTGAAAATCACAAGTTCGAAGGCGTCTTAAAAAAAAACCAGAGTACATAACCCCGAAGCTGATACACTGGATTGCACCCACATGTGTGTACTTTAAGGTGTACTAAGCGTGCATAATGTAGAAAGTCTGTTTTTAATTTTAAGGCGTCATGAACTTGGCGATTTATTCTGCAATGGAGGTGAAAATCGCAAGTTCGAAGGCGTCTTAAAAAAACACCAGAGTACATAACCCCGAAGCTGATACACTGGATTGCACCCACATGTGTGTACTTTAAGGTGTAATAAGTGTGCATAATGTAGAAAGTCTGTTTTTAATATTAAGGCGTCATGAACTTGGCGATTTATTCTGCAATGGAGGTGAAAATCGCAAGTTCGAAGGCGTCTTAAAAAAACACCAGAGTACATAACCCCGAAGCTGATACACTGTATTGCACCCACATGTGTGTACTTAAAAGTGTACTACGCGTGCATAATGTAGAAAGTCTGTTTTTAATTTTAAGGCGTCATGAACTTGGCGATTTATTCTGCAATGGAGGTGAAAATCGCAAGTTCGAAGGCCTCTTAAAAAAACACCAGAGTACATAACCCCGAAGCTGATACACTGGATTGCACCCACATGTGTGTACTTTAAGGTGTACTAAGCGAGCATAATGTAGAAAGTCTGATTTTAATTTTAATGCGACATGGACTTGGCTATTTTGCCGCGTTGGAGGTATAAATCAATAGCATGATCACACACACACCACAAGAGTGACATTGTAGGTTAATTTTTATCAATATTTTATAATTACGTTACAGTTTATATATATATATATATATATATATATATATATATATGTACATATTTTTTAATTGGAAGGCTAAGTTGCATCAAATTTTAATAATTTGAGTTAGGCCTGTATTGCACCAACGTCTTTCGTCGAGTTACCCGATTTTTATGGTACGGTATTGTAACTATGGTACCTCTTGGGAAATGAATCCAGGATTCGAAGCTAACTTATCCTCAGTAAACAATGGTGCACGCCACAGGAATGCACTGGTTTTGTGCTGAAATTTAAAAATTCGATATCTCCTAAAGTATTTGGAATTTCTAATCTCCGCCGCTTTTAATGAAAAGAGGAATTTGAAGAGCATATAATAAAGGTATTTTCGGATTTTTAACATTTTTTTCGCAAATACCGCTCAACTACACATGAAGAAATTTAAAAATTCGATATCTCCTAAAGTATTTGGAATTTCTAATCTCCGCCGATTTTAATGAAAAGAGGAAGTTGAAGAGCATAAAATAAAGGTATTTTCGGATTTTTAACATTTTTTTTCGGAAATACCGCCCAAGTAAATATTTACCCTTTAATGCAGCTAACGTAACCTTACCAACAGTTTTCACGATTACTCGTTCATTTTAATGTACCTAGCCTAACATCTACTTGTTTAAAAAAGGGGCTAATAATAATTGCAGAAACATAACTCGAAATTTTAATATTATTTTACAAAATAAAAGGCTCACCTTCAGAATTGCCTTGAACAGATGGCGTGAATACTACATTTCCTCTACACAACATATAAAATATAAAATAAATTTAATTATTCCAGACCACATTAGAAAAAAAAACATTTAAACACGTTTCAAAGAATAATAATTAGTTACCTAAGTTACTTGGCATATACGTACTCTCACGTAATTCATTTACTTCTGATATCACTGCAACTAAATAACAAAACTTCCGCACGCAACGTCACCCATGTGACATGTTTTAAAAAATTGATTCTAGACAACGAGATTCTAAACCTACAGTGCTTCATGGGAATATGATATGTGAGGAACACGACAAAATCCCTATAGATTCCTAAATATTGTGTATCAGAGCTCCCTACCGACAAAATGGTTAACTATTTTTGTTATATCCAACTTTTGAATAATTCATACATATATACACGACTATACCACAATATTATACCTTCCTTTTTCTGATAGACGACATTTTTTTGACGGGCAGCTAAACAGTATATAGTATATTACAGAAACACAGAAACAAAAATCCAGGGCCCCTTCACTTTACGCGTCCGACTAAAATGAAGATGATACAGCAAATATTATATCAATAGATTAAATGGATTTGAAAAATGAAGAGTCATTGCAAAGCATGTCATAATCTTTTGTAAGTGTCCTTGATGTAAATTAGTCATTAAAATGTTTATAACATGCTCATGTTAATGTTTGTAATTATTTTTGGTTTAAAATCGCTCTATAATAAAATAAAACAAAAATATAAGGCCAAAAACCGTATTTACGCATCTAAACGCAAAATACTATATAATAGAATAATGTTTAAAAAATTAGAATTTATTAACGATTTATTTTATTAAAAAAGATTTCAATTTTCTGGCTTCGATCACGAGCTAAAATATTATTTATTTCCTGAAGTTCGGAATAAAACAAAGAGAAGGGAGGAAGCGCCATACCAGCACTTCTGCAGGCTAGGAGATGAAGCATTCGCCAAGCCGTGCCAACGCCCACATTGAAAATCAAAATATTGCATTGTACTAGTGTTTTGATACGCAACAACACGGTTTTGAATTAATTGGAACACTATCCGTGAATATTGTGTAATATTTGTTGAAAATTAAACTTCTTTCACTACAATAAACATGTTTTAAATGTTCCTGGGTATATTTATATAATTTAACTGATGTACAGTGACATATTTTGGAGCTCAATGTGAGATAGTATTGCTCGCCTTTTTTTTTACAGTATGAAGTACTGTTGAATGTATGTATTTTTTTACAATATTACACAATTTTATATATATATATATTATTTCTTAAATGAACAGTATGAGCAGCATAGTGAAGTTTAAAAATTACAATAATTATAAGATTGTGTGTCGTTAGACATGATGAGCTGAGATGGAATATACGAAGAAGTTGCTAAAATTAAAGAATATTGGTAATATTCTTTTTACAAACATGTCTCCAAAAAAAGGTTTTGCTATGTTTTAGTAAGACATCAAGCTCTGTCTTAGCACTATAATGTATGCTCAAACAAAAACCACATGTTCAAAGCATTCATCATTAACATTAGCTTTTTTATTTATAGTGTTACTAAGTGCATGTCTTCGTGGTTTCCTATACATAAAATTTTAACCCAGTATCTATCACACTCACTAATTGTATTTAAATGGCAACTGATTTTATTTATAATTTTCTTTAAAATTAATTATGTGTACTGTTACATTGCAAATGTGTTCAAAGTTTGAAAGCTTTAAGCAGCATCTCAATTTTACTTTAACTACAACTTTAAAGAAAATGGGGACTGTATGAGGAAGTGTGACGTCGACCCAAGAGTCTCCCCTGCTCTAAAGTCTGTTATGCTGCGCCAACCCCTAATCCTCCCCTGCCCCGTGCAGTGGATGTGTGTTGTGTAAAACATATTTTATATCCAACAATGTGTCATTTTTATTATTTGTATATATTATAATTTTTTCGTGAACTTTTGTTATTATAATTATATGTCTTTCTAAAGTATAATGTTAATTGCTGTAACCAGGCGACGAAGCAGAAGCCAACACCCGGAATCACTCCGAGCGCTGCACGTGTCGCGAAGTGGGGGGGATGATGGGTGGAATGGCAGAGACTCGGCAGGAGGGGGCAGTAGTCATCTGGCGGCCGAGGAAGGCAGTCGCACGGCGAGACAAGTACGGCAGCGAGAAGTGAGCCAGAACTGGTGAGACTGGATCCGGGCGATCGGGACTTTCACGTTCACGGGCGTTACGCTATTGGTCGCCATTGTAACTAATTTAATTGTAAATATGTAAGTATTTTCTTGTTTTTGTTGAGGCAGGACATTGCGCGCAACGGCAGACACGTGCGTGCCGCAACGGGACGAACTTCACGTCGCTGGCGACGGCGTTCCAAATAAATTGGTTTCTCGCTATCATAGGGAAGGGGCAGAGATAGTTCATCATTCGCATAAAGAACCAGGGGGTGAAGTCCGCACTTGGCGCCTGCCCAACCCCAAACACGTTGTGCCGTGTATTAGGGATTTAGGCACGTTATTTAAAATGTTGTAAGCTTATGATATTCTGGTGATATCCCGCTCTGAACTTACTTCGGTGCGCGCCTCCTGACTGACTGGTACAGTTTGTATCTGCGATCTTCGGCGAATCATCGTCATCGCATCGTATATTATGTAGTCTTCTCAGACTAGAGGGATGGAGTCCCTATCTAAAATTATTAACCAGTCAGTAGTTTAGTTGAAAGTAGAGAAACTTAGTATTTTTTTATATTTTTTTAAATTAATCATGATGACTTCCGTGTCTACCGCGCATCGTGGTTCGAGTTTTCGGAGACGAGACACCCTCTCCTGAGCGCCAGGACCAACACCCTGTTTTGGTAAGTCTTGACGTCATCCCCCCCTTTATTTCCCTCTATTGGCCTTTAACGCCATTTAAGGATACTGTCTGGAAACAGGTCTAATTCTTTGGAATTTGGACTTCTGTTTCAGACAGGGTTCCAAGTTTGGGGCAGCCAAAATCCTCTGCCAGAACCTCTGGAATCGGTTCCTGTGCAGAATCCACCATCTTTAGGACTACTACCTCGATCACCGTCTACCTACAGCCCCGAGTGATACCCGCATAATTCTATTATTCTATTCACGAACTCAAAAATAGTGTAACCCAGTTAAGACAGCGGACAGTAAAAGCAAGTCGAGGAGAAGAAATTTATATTATGTTTTGCAAGGACTATAAGTACAACCTTTAAAGTTACCAATGTTGATTTCATTCCTGTTTTTAAATATTGTAATTTTTGTTAAGCATTCAGGGCCGGCCCGATAGTAAATAAGTTCAATTAATATAATAACAGTAAAAACAGATGTTACTAAGGAAAATTTAATCTATAAAAAAGAAAGAACAATGATTAATAAAATAAGGAAGTCTATAGACGTAACAGTTGTTTTTATTTATTTAATATATAATAACGATCCTTTTTCTCCCAAGTGTTCGTAGGGAGTCTCTAAATTTTCTTTGTTTACTCCTAGTGTCGCCTCTGTCGTTGACTTTTATCGCTATCAATTGAGGGCCCCAGTATTCAGAGTTTCCAAATCTTTTTATCTAATTACTTAATTATTCTTTAAGACACTTGGGGTATTACAAAATGGTAGCAGAGCATGGTTACGTCTATAGGCATACCTAAGTTGAAAGGTCATACCTAAAATTAAAATTTAAAAAAAAAATTGAATAAAAAAATTTTTTTTTATATTTTTTTTTGTCACTTAGAATCTTTTTGTAGTAAGTAATTTGTGAACTGTCCGCTGATACACGTAGTAGCTAAATTGACCCTTGAATTTTAAAATTATTATAAGTTTTGTTGCACGTCGGTCTCTGTGTTTACATTTGAGCGCGCGCCGAGAGGCAGTTTGCTGCCCGCCCACGCAACTCGGGCCTCGCTCGTGGCTTATCAACAGAGACGTGTCCGCTGGACAAGATACTCCCTTCCCCCCCCCCCCCACATACCTAGTTAAAGGCGCTACGCACCAAGGTCAGTCCTGCCGGCTGACGTGACGTTCATTGTAGGTACCGTGTTGTGCAAGCTAACCTGACAGCTTGTTACACCCGAGTACACTGTTCATTTCCCGACGCGCGTAATAATAATAATAAATTATGAAGGCACATACTTCCCACGCAATAAAGCAATTGTTTTAATCATAAGCTAGATTTAAGTGTACACCTAAGTTTAAAGTTTAAGAGATAATTTTAAGAGGGTAGTGTTTTGTTTTGTGTAATACTATGAATCTGAACAGGATGATTACTCCGGAGCTATTACTAGTAGATGAATTAAGTTACGAGTTGCAGTTGCATAATTTACCAACTACTGGAAATGCGCAAGAGCTGCGAAAGAGGCTTCGAGCCGCAGTACGTGATAAGTTACCTACCTCAGTACATAATCTAAATTTAGAAATACTCGAGGAATTCAACATAGCTTGCTCCAAATTTTACGACATAGCTGCTTTCGTAAGTTATTCAGATGTGGAAGAGAATTTTCCCAATGTAAAGCGACACATTATGCGATTAGAGCATGTCACCAGACGACTGGAAAATCTTATGGTACTTTCCGCAGATGTGCTCAATGGTGTTTATCGAACAGAGCTAAATCGTGGTCTGCAACAGACAAACGCCTTCCAAATTAAATTGAAAGCTAGGGCAGCCCAATTAGAAACTCAACAGGACCTCCGGGCCAACATGGCCCAGGCAGAAAACCTAGAAATGGAAACACTAGGAAATGTAGAGAGTGAAAATCCGGAATTTCCTCAGGAAATAAGGCAACCCGACACACAAGTATCTTTGTGCCAAACAAGGCAGGTTCCGCCCATTTCATCAACATCTCAATCATTCTTCGCAATTTCAACCCCTCCCATCCCAGCAGCCACCACTCAAATTCCCTCAGGCGTGCATGTTTCTACAGCTCCCATCACCAGTGTCACATTTTCCGGTAACTTGCCTGCAAATCCACATCCTTTAACACATCAAAATTTGTTTTTCCCATTCGCCACAAACCAGTCATATTTTAATCCATATTCCCAGTTTCATTCTTTATGGACATCCGGGCAAGGAACTCCGATCCCTACCATCCCCACCGTGCAAATTGCACATCCTTCACCCCCACCTCCGCCATCAACGCAGAATCAACCAGAAACAACATTACCAGTTACGCCAAGGGCGGCTGAGTATAGCTGTTATGGGAAAATTGCACATCAAGTCGAGAGATTACTTGTTGGTTTTCCAGAAACAAGTGGTCTTGACCCAGATAAATTAATCGAATTCATAAGGCACTTACTTAAAATCAGACAGAAAGGGGGCATTCCTGACAAACAGTTGTTGGAGATAGTTTTTCCCTACACCCAACCACCACTGAGTGAAAGAACGAGTCAAGCAATAGAAAATAGTTACTCTTTTGACAAATACCACGAAGAAATTTTGAATTTTTTTATACCTGCCAGACTTTTGACAAATTACCGTTTGGAATGGTACAACAGGCTACAGCGAAGTAATGAAGCATTGCCACACTATGTAGCATCAATCAGAGAAGCCGCGGCGGTTCTCAGATTGGGCTATCAGAGAGCGAAATAGTTAGTTGCATAGTAGACGGACTAAATCAGGCAGAGCGCTCACGCGCTGTTTTCCAGGCTAGGCCACGGAGTTTTGTAGAACTAGATCAACTCTGTATACAGGCCATGAGTTACGAATATGCAGACACTCAGAGAAACAGTTCAGCGAAGTCCGTAGATAAGCATGATCCTCAGGCAGAAACTGCAAATAGTTTTCCATACACGAAACAACAGAATAGCCACCCACAACAGAAAACAAACTACTACAGAAATAATAGGTACGGTTCAAACAAGAAAATACAACAAACACCTTTCTGTAATTATTGCAAGCAAACAGGACATTACATTGAGCAATGTAACCACAAAAATTTTTAACCAAATTTCAACAAGGCAAAAAACGTGTAAGGCGGTGGCCAGGCAAATTTTTACCTGGTCCACCTAAAACTTCATCCGAGAGGAATTTTTCAGTGCATAATGTGCATACTAACGAATCACAAAAACAAAACAAAAATCAAAAAGGCATAACACAGGAAAACAAAAACACAAGAAAAATAAACGAAAAAAATACACAGAAAAAGACAGAAAATACAAACAGAAGATTATAACACAGCAAATTAATCATAAAGAAAATTCTGAGAAATTCACAAGAATTTGCAAAACATGTGTTAGCTTGACTAACAAGGGAAAACGTAAGTGTCACAACATTTTCGGTCACGTCCGAACTGTATTACCATACACTAAAGCAATGTTTGGCAAAAATCAAATTATTGGTCTGATAGATACAGGAGCTACTCGTAGTTTTATTTCAGGCGATTTGTTTAGGGAATTACAGAAGAACAAGCAGGTTCTGAAAACAGAAGTCACGGATGTACGCTGTTTTACTGCGGCGGACGAACCAATTAGTATATCCAAAGTGGCTATAGTGAAAATCAAGATAGAATTATTCACTTGGATTTTCCCTTTTCTTGTAGCAGAAAACTTAGCCACGCAGCTTATTCTAGGCTCCGACTTCATCGCTAAAACAGGTATTTTGATTGATCTACAAGCAGGAAGTTTTGTATTTAAATTTAATAAAAGTCTTGTCATATCATTCGTGGAACCTGAAAATAAAAGGTCAGGACAAGTTACTAATGTTTCTACCAACACTGACGAGAGAAATTCTTTGTCCCTGGATCATCTCGAGTCCAGTAAACAAGTTGCTATTCGAGATTTGTGTAATGAATTTTCAGATGTGCTAACTAAGAAATTAGGTCGAACTAACCTAATTGAATATCAAATTGAATTGACTGATACCACGCCAGTCAAAAGTCTGTAACCGATCCGGACACACCAGGTCGGCCACAACCACTAAGCGGACATATCACCCTTATACACTTCACTGTAAGTGTGAGTTAAAGACGTAATGGGGCTGACCCTAACGAACAAACTTAATACAAGAGGTACCAAAATATATATTTTATTTTATAACAATGCAGAACAATATCATCACAAATAACAAATGTATAAGATATTTATATAGTGGAAATAGATACATTCATATATAACAAATTTATGTTAAACGCCCATGTCTATATGAATTGCGCTATAATTACGGGCGCACAGTCACATACGAATTACAAATGCAACACACATATATGTCTGCAAAATCTGACTTACTTCCTCTAGACCTTAGCCTTAATAACGTTAGTAATACGATAAGTTAGAGCGCATATACAAATCAACGCACTTGTGCCTTAAACGCATACTTATGTACGCCATTCAAGTGTTTGGTAGCTAAGTAAATTATCATAACCAATTATAAATATACCCGTATAAATATCTGTAATTAAGAACTCTTAATACACAACACGAATTTAACAGAATGCATCTCCTACTAAAGTTAGATGAGCCTAACAGCCCCTAGCAAATTTAAGAACGTAAGGAGGTACTATACCCGAAATTACAATAGAAACACCGGACATGTGTAGCACAAGACCGTCAAAGACAGACACCGCAAAAACGGAAAGTCCAAGAACAACCTCAAAATAAAAACACCTAATGAAAACGCGCCCGAAGAAATCCGCAAATCCCGAACACAGTCCACTTGCTGTGTTTGAAAAAGGAAAAAGGCGCAGCTAATAAAGCGCAGCTAATAAGCGCAGCTAATAAAGACGCGGCTCTATGTTCAAACATAGTAACGGCTTACAACCACTGCCATAAGGGCGATCAAGGAGCCGACGGGCATAGTAACGGTGTCAGAACGAGCTCGTAGTGCACATGTCGGTGGACAGCCTAGCTCAGAGGGAGCGATGACTGCAAGGAATAGCCTCAGGTCAGGGGCTTAAATACCAGCACAAACTAAGCCGATAGGGGCGCGAAAATCGCGGTACACAGGGGAAAGGAGGAGAAAAGAGGGGAAGGAGGGGCGGCATAGCTGGACTAGAGGTGGGGCGGGCAAGTTTAAGAAGGGGAAGGCGGGGAAAGTATTGGCGGGCCGCCGGGGCTTGCTGAAATTGGCTACAAGTCACCCTTATCAACTTTTAGGTCCTAAAATGGAAATTATGAGAAAACACGTACAGAAAATGTTAGATAATAAGGTAATAGAACCTTCTAATTCTCCTTTCAGTTCACCTGCATTTCTAGTGCCCAAGGGCACGGAACAACGTTTCGTCACTGATTATCGAAAACTGAACAAACAGATTAAAATACCGCAAACACCCCTCCCAGATTTGAACTCGGCCTTTCATTGGTTTAGTAAGGCCAGGTATTTCAGTGTGTTCGATCTCAATTCGGCGTACCATCAGATCCCACTCACGCAAGACTCAAAACCTATTACCGCATTTTGCGTACCTTGGAATCTTTACCAGTATAATGAGGTACCTTTTGGCTTGGCCACAGGTGCTCAAGTACTCACACGGCTTCTTGAACAAGTAGTAGGAGATTTTTAATTTAAATTTGTTTACAATTATTTAGATGATCTTGTAATTTATTCAGAAAGTTTTGAGGAACACATCCAGCATCTGACTCTTGTCCTTGAAAGACTGCGCAAGGCAGGCCTCACTGTAAATACAAAAAAGGTAAAATTTGCTGCTTCCGAAATATCTTTTCTTGGACATTTGGTATCACACAAAGGTGTTACAATTGATCCAGAACGAACACAGGCGATCAGGGAATTCAATCCACCTAAAGACACAAAGGGCATAGCTCGTTTTATTGGCATGGCTAATTTTTATGCCAAATACATACCAAATTTCGCCGAGCATGCGGCACCTTTGAATGCATTACGTAAGAAAAATACACAATATATTTGGGGTCCTGAACAAGACAAGGCATTTAATTTCTTGAAAGAAGCCATAGCGAATCCACCTGTTCTGCGCATGGCAGATTTTAGTAAACCCTTTATTTTACAAACAGACGCCTCAAATGTTGCTATAGGGGCGGTATTGTCTCAGGAAATAGATGGTACCAGGCAACCCATTGCCTTTGCCTCACGTACATTAACGTTTCAGGAAAGGAAAGCATCTTCAGTGTATGAATTGGAATGTTTAGCAGTAGTTTTTGGTATTGATAAATTCCGACAGTTTCTGGAACATAGGGAATTTCTATTGGAAACTGATAATCAGGCACTCGCCTGGCTGTTAGCTCACCCTAAACAATTAGGAAAACTTGGAAGGTGGATCACCAAAATTTCTTCTCTCAAATATAATATTCAACATATTCGCGGTACTCAAAACATTGTGGCTGACACACTTTCTCGAATGTTCGAGAACCCCTCCGAAACAATATCTCAGGAGGAACCTCAGATTTCGTGTCAGGCACTTCTAACCGATTTCCCCTTAGCTTTTCAGGACATACAAACACATCAACAAGCCGACCCATATTTGGCAAAAATAATTGAACAAGTTAAAGCGGGTACAGCTCCGAAATTTTATAAGTTAGCTAAAGGTCTCCTACAAAAACGTACACAACAGTCAAGGCACCTTAAAGTTGTTCTTCCACAGAATCTGCGTGATATGATTTTCACATATTACCATAGTTCACCTCTCGGTGCCCATTTAAGTATTTATAAAACCATTCAAGGTATCCAACGCCATTTTATTTGGGAAGGAATGCACCGGGACATTACACAGCGAGTTAAGTTATGTAAGCTATGTGCATTAAGTAAACCTGCACAAAATACACAGTAAGGTTTTCTTGCCTCAGAAGTAGCCGAAAGACCTATGCAAAAACTTTTTATTGATTTTGTAGGGCCATTTCCTCGATCCAAATCCGGACACTCTATGCTTCTTGTGGGCATAGATGCTTTTTCGAAATTTGTTTGGCTTATCCCACTCCGTAAGGCTACAGCTGACACCACTGTGCGTGCATTACAAAATTATATTTTTAAAACTTCAGGATTACCGAACATAATTGTATCAGACAACGGAACACAGTTTACATCCAGAACTTTCAAGAACATGTGTTTCTCGCATGGTATACAGCATGTGACGACATCGCCATACTACCCTAAACCCTCGCACGCGGAGAGATTTAATAGAAATCTTCGTTCGGCGCTCATAGCGTTCCACGCGAATGCGCAGGAAAAATGGGACAGTAATTTGGTGTGGTTACAGATGGCATTTAATTATGCCCGACATGAAGGACACAAATCCAACCCATTTGAGATTATGTTTACTTATAAGCCCAACACACCCCTTTCCAATCTTTGGTCTCTCGAAGACCTACTGCCGGATGATCCCAAGGACATCACGGAGATTTGGAGAAAGGCGCGTAGGAATTTAAATTTGGCTCACCAAACAAGTCAGAGAAGGTACAATAAGTACCGCTCCCCTAACCCATACAGGGTAGGTGACACGGTAATGTGCAAAGCACATCCGCAGAGTAAGGCCATCGATAAGCGATCGGCCAAGTTATCGTATCGCTGGACTGGACCATTACAGATCCAACGGTTTCTAACCCCAGTGACTGTGAGTCTAGCCGACCCCAGTTCCGGAGAGTATGTGAGTATGTGACACGAGCACACATCTCCCACCTTAAGAAAGCGCATCCGAATTTAAAATAGGAGCGATTGCTTTCTCTAAGCCTTGGCATGCCAGATATATATATATATATATATATATATATATATATATTTAAGACTCAATAAGGAGTTTAACTGAAGAATACAAAACCTAGGTAGTAACATTAAGTAACAATAAAAATCCATAGTACTAGTTTGTAAGAAAACTTAATATAAGGTGTTAGTTTAAGTGGCCACTTAAGTTAATAATTTTATTTAAGATAATGAATTTAATCATGTAAGTCATTAAGAATGTGCACATTAGTTCATAAGAGTGTTTAATTTTTTTTTGTGTGTTAGCATGTAAGTAGTAGGATACAGGCGAACCTGGTAACACGTCCTACTGAAGTTTTTGGCTGTTGTTTTTGCTTTCCCCTAAGCTCCGCTTTAACACGGGGGAGTATGTGCCGTGTATTAGGGATTTAGGCACGTTATTTAAAATGTTGTAATCTTAAATATTTTTGGAAATATTTTTTTTTTCTCTCATCTTATTTTCTTTACGGCCAGGCCCTCAGCCTCTGTTCTCAGAGGCGAGCTGATTTTCTTTCCCAGCCTCATTCTAGGCTAGCATTCTGGCTAATATTTCTCCCGCCTCCAGGCACGTCGGGGCCGGTAACTTTATTTCTTTGCGTGACCACTTTTGCCTAGAGCAGCTTGTGAAGCAGTGCTGAGCCCTGCTAACTCTGTCACGAATCGGTATAAGGTTCACTAGCAGCAAGACACGACAGGAGGATCCCGTGGGCCTTGCGTCCCACAGACCATGCGTTTTTTGAAGCCATCCCCCTCCTGCTCACCCACCCTTTCTTCTCAGAAGAGAAGCCAGGAGCAACGACCGCACGGGTACGTTAACCGAAGTCAAGGCCATCTCAGGCTTGACAGCCGCAGTTACGATTCTGGACTTTAATGACATCTAGTGACAGCTGTGGTCACTAACGCCACTTGTGGGCGTCGGCAGCGTCGACACTACCGCGCTCGCGCGGAGGTAACGACAACCTCTCTCCCCCTTATGTCTCAGGCCGCTAGGTGGCACCACTGGTTACTCCATTACCCCCTAGCTTGACACTCTCGTCGGTCACTAGTCGATTTATTAGTACTTCTTCTCGCCACCAAAAGATAGCGCCTCAGTCGCGCAGTCACTCCAGTAAGATCTAATTTTTTTATGCCGGACACCTTCGGGTGGGCTCGGTAATTTTCGGCTCAGAGCCTACCCCCCCTTCCATTCTCTAGAGACCCCGCGCTTATGATATTCTGGTGATATCCCGCTCTGAACTTACTTCGGTGCGTGCCTCCTGACTGACTGGTACAGTTTGTATCTGCGATCTTCGGCGAATCATCGTCATCGCATCGTATATTATGTAGTCTTCTCAGACTAGAGGGATGGAGTCCCTATCTAAAATTATTAACCAGTCAGTAGTTTAGTTGAAAGTAGAGAAACTTAGTATTTTTTTATATTTTTTTAAATTAATCATGATGACTTCCGTGTCTACCGCGCATCGTGGTTCGGGTTTTCGGAGACGAGACGCCCTCTCCTGAGCGCCAGGACCAACACCCTGTTTTTGTAAGTCTTGACGTCATCCCCCCCTTTATTTCCCTCTATTGGCCTTTAAAGCCATTTAAGGATACTGTCTGGAAACAGGTCTAATTCTTTGGAATTTGGACTTCTGTTTCAGACAGGGTTCCAAGTTTGGGGCAGCCAAAATCTTCTGCCAGAACCTCTGGAATCGGTTCCTGTGCAGAATCCACCATCTTTAGGACTACTACCTCGATCACCGTCTACCTACAGCCCCGAGTGATACCCGCATAATTCTATTATTCTATTCACGAACTCAAAAATAGTGTAACCCAGTTAAGACAGCGGACAGTAAAAGCAAGTCGAGGAGAAGAAATTTATATTATGTTTTGCAAGGACTATAAGTACAACCTTTAAAGTTACCAATGTTGATTTCATTCCTGTTTTTAAATATTGTAATTTTTGTTAAGCATACAGGGCCGGCCCGATAGTAAATAAGTTCAATTAATATAATAACAGTAAAAACAGATGTTACTAAGGAAAATTTAATCTATAAAAAAGAAAGAACAATGATTAATAAAATAAGGAAGTCTATAGACGTAACAGTTGTTTTTATTTATTTAATATATAATAACGATCCTTTTTCTCCCAAGTGTTCGTAGGGAGTCTCTAAATTTTCTTTGTTTACTCCTAGTGTCGCCTCTGTCGTTGACTTTTATCGCTATCAATTGAGGGCCCCAGTATTCAGAGTTTCCAAATCTTTTTATCTAATTACTTAATTATTCTTTAAGACACTTGGGGTATTACAACGTGCAGCAGAGCCTCACTCCGCAGAGGGATGGGTGTTGTGCCACAGATTGCCCATGTACCTAGATTACGCGAAGAGCTCAATAAATACTTGTGATCAAACTGTCGAAACATCATTGTAGCTCGGATAGTGTTAATTTCCCCCACCCCGAGGCCTGAACCCTACCTGAGAATACTACGCAACCCGCATCACGGGGGTGATATCCGGGGCTACGACAAGTGGAGGTAATTATCGACAAGAAAATACTACAAATAAACATAAAAATGTAAAAACTAACCATCCACATTTCAAAGTATTATTAATGTAGCTAATCTAACCCAACCAATTTTTCACCGATTTACCACTATTTCAAACATAGCTACACTAAAATACAAACTAGTTAAAAATGTAATAAATATGTGAACTATAGAAACTATCGCAATCCTGTTATGCAGAATAATTAGAAAACATGTAAGGAAATAAATATTTTCATGGTGCCCCGCTACTCCATAATTACAAGACGTCATCCCTCTTGCGACAGTAAAGCCCTGTCCTTAATACGCCAGTACTGTTCCCCGGTTGGTGTAATGTACCCACCAACCAAACCGCTTAAGACAGAGAAGCCATAGTTTTAATATGCGACTAACTAATAAGGGCAGTGTATGTGCTTATAATTATTATTTTTAATATTTGAGTCAATACGTATGTAGGTACTGTTAATTGTGTTTCTCAAGGGTCCAAATAGTAAATGAATTCATCACAGCAAGCAACAGACTATCTCCATTTTGACTAATTTTTCTTTAAACTATTTATTTACTTTAAAATTAAACTTATGGATTTTTAGCCTTTCAGCCACTTAATATGTCAGTAGATTTTCTATTCAAGGGATATGTAAATTGTTCAGTTATTAAGTTTTACATTAATTTTATGTAAAGTGCAACATGTATCATTTAACTCTTAATAGCATCATGTAAATATTAATTTATAATTCTATGTATGGTTACGTGTAGTTATAATTTCACCAGTCACAAAGTTTACAGTGTAACACAAGGGTGTAACATGAACTGCAACATATGCAATTATTTGTTAAATGGTTCATATTGTTGCCATCACCTGGCCTTTGTAAAAGGCCCGGGAAGTACCTGACGGGCGCTACGGGCATAATGGTGCTGCTGTTGTCCGTGGGGGGGGGGGGCAATGCTAGTGGGACACTAGGCCGTTGGTGATGGGTCGTGGGTACTCTGCCCCTGTGTGCCCCGCCAGGTACGCAGCTGGAAATCTACCCTGAAACTCCCGACTTGGCTGTGAGGCCGCTCGGCCGTGTGGGAGACGGAATGGTGCGGAATAATAGTAGACGACACAGTTTATATTAAATTGGCTTTAAACCACGGACTTCTCCGGTGGTACGCATGGGTATGCTGTACTCCCTACACATACACTACGCGGTGGCAGAACCGCTACAAAATATATGATAATGCACTATGCGGCATCTGAGCCATTGTACAATTACACTAACACATGCTGATTGCAAAATAAAACACAACACTAACATAACACTGTGAATTTGCCACGGCAGTCTCGCGGGGACGTGATTACTAGTTCGCCGGAGACGGCCAGCGCCGAAAGTTAATTGTCTTAGGGGGGATCAATGAGCGTGATCCTAAATTCTATTCTACACTCGCGTGAGGTTGTAGCCGGCAGGCGTATGCACGGCAATCTTAACGAAAACGAGTTGGCTGGAGTCAGCCAGTGCCGTAAATTGCGTGGTCCGCGACACGGTGCGTAATCACCAAGGAAACGGTCGAGATAAGCCAGGGTCCGAAAAATACACTCCGAGTCTACATGAGCAGCAATGAATTAAAAAGGTTTGGTTATTAAATCAAGTGCAGAGTGAACAATCGGTGGAACAAAATTGAAGGCTGCTCACGGACACACATCTTGACCCAGCGCGGAGTGGTTGGAGACTGCCGAACATGGCCGCCTCGCATGGGGAGGGAAACTTTCACCTCCTTTGTGAGTTGGTGCCAAATACTTATATCAACTTAGTTTGCAACAATATAAGCTAAAAAGGGGATGCACCACAACGCCGAAATATCACAACGCTGAATGTACAATAACGCCGAAAACCATAATGCAAAATGCCAAATTGACTACAACGCCGACAGCTAGAAAACTGCTGTGTACCACAACGACGAATGTACAATAATGCCGAAAACCATAATGCCGAATGCCAAATTGACTACAATGCCGACAGCTAGAAAACTGCTGTGTACCAAAATGCCGAATTACCACAACGCCGAAATACATTAATGCCGAAAAATGTCATTACAAACTACCACAAAGGTTAGGTTAAGCTAGGTTAGGTTAGGCTAGGCTAGGATAGGCTAGGTTAAATTAGGTTAGGTTATATCTGCCGTCACCCGCAGTCTCGTGATCGAGACCCGGGGTGGTCCTAGTTGTGTTCAGTGGCTCAAAAGGAAATCTCCGGCGGGCGTCAGGTTAATTCGAAGATTAACAGAGGTGGTCGTGGGTTTTTGCCCCTGTGTGATCCACTAGGATCGGCGGATGTTGATGGTGGGAGGGAATCCCTGTTCCTAATACGCGCTGGCCCTAAATAGTATAGAGGACTGTTTCCTAATTGTTCAGGAAGCGTTTACGAAATAAAGAAAATGGTATTGAGGTGCTGGTTTTTTAATTCCGCATCTCACATAGTGTGGATGGGTACAAGTTACACAATTACACTTGACAAAATACGTTGGCACTACACACACTCGCACTGATAATTAATTACGTGTTACGTTGCGGCACTTGCAAAAAAGATCCCTACATTAGTTTCTGGGTGGCCGAAAAGCTTTGATGGATTAATGGCCACTCCCGTGATAAACTGGAGATAGCTTCGTGCCCGGGCTCACTTGTGTGAGTCGCGGGCCCACGAAGATAATATTAAGGGGCAAAATCTGCCGTCCGCCGCAGTCTCGTGTTCGAGGTCGGGCGCAGGTCCTAGCGGGGTGGCTGGCTTTCTTAGAGATTTCTGTTCCAGGAGGGCGCCAGGCTAGCTCGGTGTCTAACTGTGTGATGGTCGTGGGTTCGTTGCCCCAGCGTGGTCCGCTAGAACCGTCGGCGGTGATGGAATATGTTTCCTGATTAGGTTGGGTTGTTTAGGTTAATTTACATACACTGTTCTGGTTGTTCTACGGGTCGCCCGTCGCGCACGGGAGGTGCAGGGTGGATGTTTTATTGCTCACGATTTACACTGGTTCATTAAATTGGGCGCGAGTTCTACTCGGCGGCACATGACTGCCAGTGAGGCATCGGGACACGTAGAAGTTTTGATTACACTATTATTACAATTACCCTTGACAAAACGGCACCCTGTGGTGCTCTTACGTACACGATTACACTCCACACGTTATCTGAGAGGGACACCTGCGTGCCTCTACGTGTGTTTACTTATTAAGCCCTCACGCCACTCGCAGTTGAGGGAGAGCGTTCGATTAGCGTCGGCTAATCTCGTAGTCGGTAAATTGCGACGTGCGGGCCCACCTGTGTGTACCGCGGCTCGCTACTAAATTAAAAACACATTTAAGCTTGGATGTAGCCTGTGCCTTTGCACTGGGCGATTAACTAAAGTTCTGGGGTGGCGGGAGACGGCCCGTACCGAATACTGCACGGCCCCACGTAATGCTTTGTGTGGGTCGTGTAAACATTGACGCGGCTGGGTTAGGCCCCACACCGGAAAAAAACCGGGCGCACACGGGGAGTATTTAAAAAAAAGTTTTGGTTGTGACTATAATTACCATATGGACGTTCGGTGAAACAAAGAAATGCTGGCTCCCCGTGGGACGTGCGTCCGTCCCGGTCCGCGAGTCGCGCTGTACTGGCATCTGGCCCTGGCACGAGGGGAGGGGTGAGCTCCCTGTCGCGCCAGAGTTTCTAAAGTTCTGTTATTCGTAAAAAATTACATTAATAATAAAAAGTAAGTGGCTCTAAATTCATACAATAAAACGTAATGATTAACTTAATATCTATATATGATTTAGAATTGACATTTAATAAGTTTGTCTAAAATAAATTTGAATATTAGAGTCAAGCTGGAGACTGTCTGTTTCTTGATAACTACTCCAGTGGCGAATGATAATGCTAATTTGGGGCGGTTTGCATTACGTCACACGTTTCACTACTGAATTTAGGCTGAAGGCCGCAAGGGTGGCACTCACAGCTGTTATAGTAGAAAACTACACGTGAGTGACCCGGGCACTCCTACGTCGCACTCTATTAATTAGGGGCTTTTGTTTGTTTTTGATTACTTTATTATTGTGTGGGGAATTTTGTAGGCACGGGGAGTGCGTTGCATGCGTAATTAAAATGGTTCGCTATTCTCTACCTTGGGCTGTGGTCCGCTCACTTGACTCAGGTGGGTCATGGCTAGGGGTGCTTTCCGTTAGCGGAGCCGAGTACTGGCGGGTACAGGTCGGGCTTTGGGGTGGCCTTCGGCCATACGATGTCAAACGCCCACCCCCCCCCTCCCCCCCGAGAAACCCGACCTTGCGCCGCGAGTGGCTCCGCCACGTGAGGGCTCCCCTAGCTTCGGCAGCAGCACCGCTTCAGCGGTGTCGGTGATGGCCGCAGCTAGTAGGCTCTGCGTCCTGGGCCCAGGTCGTCCCACGTCGATTGTCCGGGTGCTGGCCTGTTGACGTCGTCCCTCGGCGCCTGGTACGGCGTGGATGGGTACAGCCTCCTCTCCCGTTCCGGTGTACCGGGCGGGTTTGGAGTAGAGGCCTCCTCGTCATCGTCGTCCAGTTCCTTCACCATGGGGTGGTGTCGGCATGGTCGTTCTGCGGTTGTGCCCTAAGCACCTCCCTGGACTCGTTCTCGGGGGGTGACAGTTGTTCCGAGTGTGGCTACGGTGTCTCGCAGCGTGCGGCGGTGCGGTGGTGGCCAGGGTGCCGGCCGGCAGGGGCGGCGGCGACCAAGGTCAGGTGGCTCTCGGCAGGCGGGCAGCAAGCGTGGGTGGCGCTCAGCATGGCCCGGCTCAGCCTTGCCGACATGCTGGCGTTTCGCGGCCCGTCGTGCCAGACGGATGACAGGTGTCATTGTCTGAGTGACGGTCACATGCGGTGGTGGGGCGGTCGGGCATCCAGGTGCCGGGGCGTCGACCTGCATTGCGTCAGGCAGATGCAGGGAGCTCAGGCGACCCGGTAGCCGCGGTGACGTCACGGTGTGGTGGCACGGTGGCTTTGGGGGCCAGAGTGTGCGTTACCTCGGCGGCTGCTGTGGCAGGCTGGCCGAGGGGCAGCGTCATGGCGCCTCTGGAGGCAGGAGTATGCGTCGCCTCGGCGGCTGCTGTGGCAGGCTGGCCGAGGGGCGGCGTCGTGGCGCCTCTGGAGGCAGGAGTGCGCGTCGCCTCGGCGGCTGCTGTGGCAGGCTGGCCGAGGGGTAGCGTCGTGGCGCCTGCGGAGCGCAGAGTGCGCGTCGCCTCGGCGGCTGCTGTGGCAGGCTGGCCGAGGGGCGGCGTCGTGGCGCCTGCGGAGTGCAGAGTGCGCATCGCCTCGGCGGCTGCTGTGGCAGGCTGGCCGAGGGGCGGCGTCGTGGTGCCTGCGGAGTGCAGAGTGCGCGTCGCCTCGGCGGCTGCTGTGGCAGGCTGGCCGAGGGGCGGCATCGTGGTGCCTGCGGAGCGCAGAGTGCGTGTCGCCTCGGCAGCTGCTGTGGCAGGCTGGCCGAGGGGTGGCGTTGTGGTGCCTGTGGCGGCTTGAGTGCGCATTGCCTCGGTGTCTGCTGTGGCAGGCCGGCCGAGGGGTGGCGTCGTGGCGCCTGTGGCGGCTTGAGTGCGCGTCGCCTCGGCGGCTGCTGTGGCAGGCCGGCCGAGGGGTGGCATCGTGGCGCCTGTGGCGGCTTGAGTGCGCGTCGCCTCGGCTTTGGGGTGGCCTTCGGCCATACGATGTCAAGTCTTTAAGTTTGCAGTCGGCTGTCATATGCTCGACGAATTACATTAATTTATGTTCGCGGGAGTCAGCCCAGACCGTAAAGTAACTGCGTCGCAAACCGTTGTTCCGCGACGAGCAAAAATTAAAGCAGCCGGGTTAAGCCCTGCACCGGAAAAGGGCATGGGGGCACGCGGGTAGAGAAGAAAAAGAGGTCTTATTGAATTATGATATTTACCAGTATGAAGAAACAGGAGTACAAAAGTTGAAGCCTTTCCACGGGATCACAGGTCTGCCCCGGCCCGTGAGTAAAACTCTACTGCCGCTTAGTGCCGTCTTGGGAGGGGAGGGAGCCGTTATTCCAAATTTATAATTATAATTAGTCATTATTATATCTAGAACCCTCGTATCTTAATGACAATTGTCTGAATTAGTTGGCGAAAGGCCTATAATAATAATTCCTTAAATTTGAGATTAATTATATTTAAAGATAAAAGGTAAAGCTGGAGACTGTCTGTCACTTGTTGACAACTTCAGTGGCTATTTACAAGTAAAAACAGGGAGGTAAAGTAGGTTGATTAACACTGTGGTTAATTATTGGCGAAAGGCCGCAAGGGGTGTTTCGGACGTTTATTAATTGCGGTTTCCCACAGAGAAAACCGCTGCACCCCTACGACGCACTTTTACTATTAAGGGTTGTTCTGTTAATTAAAAATAATTTAATTACTCACAGCAATTTATCATGCATGAGAAATGTGACGCCTTCTGCCTTCTGCCAAGGTGGAGTTGCTTCTGGGCGCCAACTAGCAATAATAGCTACGTGCTAGTGCATAGCCGAGACTCTTGACTCAGGGCGTGACGTCGCCACGTGGCCGGCAGGCAGTAAGGGTCGTTCCGTCAGAGTTACCCCCGGCTGTTTTAGCCACCAGGGACGCTATACTACGGGTGTTGTAACAAATACGTGGAGGCTGAATTTAAAGTGATTTATTGTCAGGAACGCTATACATGCGCTGCATCGTGCATGACCCGCTTACTGGGAGCCGCGCTCTACAGGACACGTTTCTGATGGGCTGAAAACTCACGCAATTCCGGAAGAGATGGCAAGGGCGGAGGTCGAGAGGCTATGCGGGCGACTCGCGTCTCGTCTCCTTGGAGGGCGGTGATTAACTGGCGATGGCTGTGACGTCCGCACGACTCCCCAGCCTCGCTCCCGCGAAAACGTGTCGTGTGCAAAAGTAATCCCGGGCCATGCACGCCGCCTGATCGCGCTAAAGTCCAGAATTACAATTAATATTTAAACATAGCCTTTACTTAATTAAAATTGTTTTTTTAGAGTGCTGAATGTTAATTTCAAAGTCCAGGTAATCAGGTCACCTAACAGTACCCCCGTTGTCGACTTTCGCGCGGGCGACAGTCGATTAGGCAGGGCAGCTTATGTTCGAGCGTTGCACCACCCTGCACCCAGGTGCGTTCACGTCGCACACGCTCGGGGCGAGGCGGCGATGCGCCATAGCGGTCTGTGCGGATTCGAGGAGCACTAATGGTTGGCGTCAACTGTATGGTGGTGTTGTCAAATGGACGTAATCTGTGAAGGCACTCACCAGCGTCGAAGGCTCACTTGACCCATGTGAAATGGGCTAGGGATGTGTTCCGTTAGCGGGGATAAATACTGGCGGGTGGAGGCCGGGCTTAATGGCCTTCGGAGGGACGACGGCATATCATGCTTGGTTAGGTTAGGATAGTTAAGGTTAGGATTGATTGTGGTATTTCGGCGTTAAGATACATTTAAGAAACACACACAAATTCATTCAGTTGTTATTTCGGCGTTGTGGTACACAGCAGTTTGCTAGCTGTCTGCGTTGCGGTCAATTTGGCATTCAGAGTTATGATATTCGGCATTATTGTACGTTCGGCTTTGTGGTATATCGGCGTTGTAGTAACGCCCCAGCTAAAACATCTTCAAGGTGCTTAATTAAAGGGTAGCACATGGCATATGGTGCTTAAGGCTTAACAACTGTTTTATAGTATTTAATTTGTTGAATTGTGGCATTTTGTTGGCGACTGTAAATTTATTAACATTTTGTCTCACTGTGAACTGTTTTAGTTGGATTTCTCCTAATCTGGCTCGATCATTATCACGGGCACTTTAATAAAGGCCACTGGCAGCGGTGACTGGTAATGAGGTTCGTTGTTTACTTCGTGCGTGCGGTGCTCGCACGGAGTAACTACAACTCACTTGTTTAATGCATGTGTATTAATAATTGGGTTCTAATGTCTGGTTCCTTAATTGTTTTTAGGGGTCGAACCCCCAGGGTTTCGTGCCCAGAAGTTTATTTCAGTCTAGTGGGGTCACACCCGAGGCACTCGCCTGACTTATTCATGCTGGGCTAGGTGTGCATTCCGAAAACGGGATCTGGTACTAGCATTGCGGAGCACGGGCTTAGAAGCCATGGTCCGGACATCAAATGCACCCCCCCCCCCCTCAGCGGAAGCCCGTCTCTGCCGCGTGTTCCCGATCACGCGGCTCGGTTACTACCCAAAACAGCCGGCACCCTTCTTGGCGTGATCCCGTGGCTCGCAACGTCTTGACGTGGGCAGACGCCGCCTCGGCCGCTGCGTTGGCAACTGGGCCGGGAGGCGGTGCCACGGTGCGTGAAGCATTGGCTCTGGCCGATGCCGCCATTAACGCTGTGGAGGTAGCTGGGCTGGGAGGCGGCACAGCTGTGCATGGAGTTTCATCGCTGGCAGACGCCGCCTCGGACGCTGTGGCGGCAGCTGGACTGGGAGGCTGCACTGCGGCGTGTGAAGTGATGGCATTGAAGGATGCCGTCTCAGAAGCTGCACGGGCAGCTGGGCTGGGAGGCGGTGCCACGTATCTTGAAATGTTGGCGCTGGCGGACCGTGCATTGGATGCTGCGGGGGCAGCTGGGCTGGGTGGTGGTGCCGCAGCGCATAAAGTATTGGCACTGGCAGACGCCGCCTTGGATGCTGCAGAGGCAGCTGAGCTAGGAGGCGGCTCCACGGCGCATGAAGTGGGAGATGCCGCGACGAGACTGCCCAGGACGTACTCGGCCAGGCAGGCTGAAGGCCGACGCTCCCGTCGGGGGCGCTCTCGATGGCTACTTCCCTCGGGGCTCGCCAAACGTTGTCGCCCGTAGGGTCGGGTTTCCTGCTCGTGTATCAGCGTCGGGCTGGGTGAGCTCTGCCCTGGGTGGTGTCTAGGATGAACCCTCACAACCTCGCTGGTCTGCACCACGTCCAGTCGCGGACATCTGGTCCCTTCCTTGCGTGGGTATGTGACTGTAATGCAGAAAGTGGCCTTGGCAGGGAGGCTGCGTGTCCCCAACCGCCCCTTGTTGGGCTCGGGAGCTATTACACCTAGGCCTAATATGGGTCGGAATGATGGGCTCCGGACTAGGGGGTGCTCCGGCATGGTCCTCTGTGTCTTCCCCCGTGACCTCCATTACCCGTCACTAGGCATGGTGGGGCTGGCCCCTTCTCCGCCGGCGCGGCATTTAGTATGTCCCTGTGAGCTCCTCCTGCCTCAGGGGTGGGGGCTCGCCTTCGGGGGCTTCCCTTCGTGTCGGGGTTGCTGCTAGAAGGGATGGCACGAAGGGGTCATGTCAAGTGTCCGCTTGCAGTCCTCTGTCGGGGAGGTGTTCCTGCCCTTCTGGAGTGGCGTCCTCGGCTGTCTCTCATGGTAGCTCGAGTCCTCCAGGAGGGCGTGCATCGGGGTGGGGTATGACCCGTCGGCCGGGTCCCCTTGTTCAGCTTCGGTTGGGAGTGGTTCTCCAGGTGTCGCCGCTACTCGCAGGTGGTCTCGGTGGAATTTCTGTAGGCGGTGGCCACCTAGGTCCACCATGTAGGACTTTGTTCCTAGGCACCGTGTCACGGCGTAGGGGCCCTCCTAGCAGGGGGCGGGTACGGCGCAGTAGTTGCGCGGTGCTGACGGCCTGCATTTGGCCGCTGGTTGTGCAGTTTGTGGTGGTATCTTTTAGCTGTAGTTTGCTTGTCATGCTCGGGCCGCGTCGTGTTCGTGGGTGCGTCTGTGGTTGTGCTCCTCCTGGTGTTCTCCTGGGTGTGGAATGTTGTGGGTTGCCAACTCACTCGGTAGTGGAAGTTACACCCGTGCGTAATTTCCGCAGGAGTCATCCCAGTGGCCGCATTCACGCGCCGTCGGCCGCAGAACAATGTATCGGCGACGTGGCGGTCCCACTGGGTGTGGTCCTCACCAAGGACAAGCCGCAGTTGTACCTTCAGGTCTTGGTTCCTGCGCTCGGTCGAGGTGGCCCTGGGGTGCTAGGAGGGTGTGGTGTGGTGGGTTTTCTTGTGCCTCTTGGCACCACCTTCATAACCGGACCCCTAGGAACTGGCTGCCGTTGTCCATCAGGATGGACTCCGTGTAGCAGAACCGAGATAGGAACTCGCGCATCAGGATGTCGATGATGGTGGCTGCCCGTGCGTTGCCGCAGGGATAGGCTTCAGTCCAGCGGGTGAACATGTCGGTCACTACCACCAGGAAGTGTTTACCCCATGACAAGCGGGGGTACAGCCCCATCACGTCCAGTGCGAGCGTCTGGAACGGCACTGATGGCAGGCGAGGCTGATGCTGTTGGGTGCCGTCGCCTCGACGACAAGCCTTGAGGCGCTGGCAGGTCTCACACTCCCGGACGTAGACCCGGACATGCCGGTTCACCCCCAGCCAATGGTAGTACTGGCAGACGGCTCTCCAGGTTTGGTCCGAGCCCGGATGGCCAGCGAGGTCATGGTCGTGGTAAAATCGATGCGCTACCTCTTGTGCCTCAGGCAGGACGTACGTCTTCCACCCGTTCGTTTCCCCCAGCGACTTATTCAGGACCCGGTTGTCCTGGAGATGTCAGGAGGGGTGGCCCTTTCCGCACGCTAGCTCGCAGATTGGTCAACGTCCGGCGATCGGCGGTGGAGGGGTTTTTACTATAAAACCCACGGCAGTGGGGGACTGGTGCTGTAACAAATGATACAAATCCTTTGCAAAAATATATATTTATATATAGTAAAATGCCTATATAGCGAAAACATATATGAGTTGATTACAAGCAATGCATTCCCGCGGGATGCAATACCATTACCAATACAATCATTCATACAATTTTAAAATAATGTGGAGATAAAGCGGGGATGGTGGCAAAGCGTTAGAAGTAGCACACAAGTAATATGGGCCGCTAGGCTGAAAGCAACAGCAAGACAGAAAATTACAATTACAATGTGGATTGACAAGAAGTGTCCAATGCCATCGTGGCGTGCCCATATACAACCGCAGAACATTTACGCGAGGCTACAGGCAGTAGCCTACTCGGCGTGAGCAAAAGAAACTAAATTCAAAATTGACCTGAAGGGTCCAACAGTGATAGCAAACACGAATAATTACAATACATGGCAGACATACAAAGGTGAAAGCACGGCCACAACGCGCAGGCAAGAATAATACATCAAACTTGATTACAGATGCTAAGTTTCACAGCCGAGTACAGACCAGAACACGACACCAGTCCCCACAGTGACAGTCTTTGAGTTAGATGACTGAGAGACTGCGACGACTAAGCAGGGAGCCGGGTATATATGCCAGGGACAACACTCGTCAGAGCGTGCTGGTGAGGCGGCAGGGAAGGGTTGAAGAGGGGGTAGGAAGGGGAGGTTGTAGAGGAAGGGGAAAGGAGGAGAGAGGAAGGGAAAGGAGGGGAAGGAACCCTGTACAGTGCCCACACTGCTTCACGTAGTCGCGAGGTAGGTCAAACACTGGGTCATCGGTCAGAGTGGGGTTGCGGTGTTCGGCGACGGTGGTCCGCCTTAAGGGTCTGTCCACAGCAAACACCTCGGGTAGGGCAGCGAGGATCTTGTTTACCTCAGCCTGGTAGGCGGGGGGACGTCGTGGCGCATGTTCGCTAGGGTCAGTACCGTGTCCTGGTGGAGGGGCTTCTGTCCTAGGGCATACACTACATATCTCTCCACCCATCCCAGGTTGAGGCGGGGAGGTCCCAGCTCCCAGACTGCATCTTGCTGAGCTAGCCAGGGGAGTCCCAGCACCACCTCCTCGCACAAATCCTTTACTACCACCGAGGATACACAACTGTTTAACTCTTGGGCACTCACCACGATCACGGCGTGTCCAAGCATCCGCCCGGTGTGCATAGTGATGGCCAGTCGTAGCCCGCCGCCGCCCGGGCGCAATGCGCCGGCGGGCACGAACGAGGGGCGCATGAAGACGTCACTCGCTCCGGTGTCGACGAGCGCGGTGGCTTGCTGTCCGTTGACCTCCACGGGAATGCAGAACAAGTTGTCTAGCGGGCGGCCCAGCTGTCCCAAGGTTTAGAGGGCATGTTCGTCTCCGAGCGCGGGGCTGTAGGCCTGTGCGGGGGGAGGGCACCCTAATCCTGGAACCCCAGTGTGCTGTTTCCTGGCACTGGCAGGCTAGCAAATTATGGCGTAGGTGGTCTCGCGTGCACCTTCTGGCGTGGCGGTGTGGTTTTTTGCACTGCCCGGAATCCCCGCGAGCACTCCCTGTGCCAGTAACGTTTTCCAAGCTGGCACCCTAAGTGACACAGGGGGACTTGTTCCCATGCTCTGGCGTCCCGCAGTGGTCGCTCTGCTCGCCGAGATGGCGGCGCGTCAATGGTTCGTGGTCCTCTGGGTTTGAATGAGGGCGTGTCCTATGGTGCCGTGTTCCGTCGGTCTTCCGGTGGGCTGTCACTCCCTAGGGTTTTCGCGGCTGGGTCCCACTTGCAGGCCCGCTGAAAGTTACGCTCTGTTTCGCCTGCTTCCTGCACGTACTCTGCTACGCAACCAGTGTGGCAGTGGTGCAGGAATGGCTGCAGCTCGTTCTTCACCAAGCCCATGATGACAGGCAGCACCCTGGACAGGTCGGTGTCGGGTTAGATGCGGTGGAACAGTTGAAGTTACGTGGCTATGAACGCCTCGACTGCTTTGCCTTGTATAGCGCAGCCCATGTATAGCGTGCCTTGTAATAAAACACTCTAAATTGAGCCTCCGCATATCTGTTACAACACCCGTAGCATAGAGGCTAAAACAGTCGGGGGTAACTCTGGCAGAACGACCCCTACTGCATGCCGGCCACGTGGCGACATGACGCCCTGAGCCAAGAGTCTCGGCTATGCACTAGCACGTAGTTAATATTGCTAGTTGGCGCCCGAAAGCAACACCACACCCTTAATATCACCTCGGCAAAAGGCAGAAGGCGTCAACTGCTGCTAGCAATAAAACAATGTGTTTTCTCCAACTGCTTCTATCATTCAGAGAATATTTCAACTTAACTTGCAACACAGAGTATCTAGTGTGATTTTAACTGCTAAGTAAATGTCAGCCACCAAGCCCAGTTTACCATGCTGGTGTTGACGACCCAAGAAACATCCTTGGTTAGCAGCAAGAGCTAGCCTGGTGTCCTAATGGAACTAAGACAAACATCATATCAGCCCCCATTTGGCTCACCCTGAGTCTCAACCCCAGAGACTTCATGTGATGGCATTTTATGCCTCTGCTTGTGGCAAAAATTATTCAATTTCAAAAAATTTTCAGTATTTCCAATCAACGTAAAATACAATGCCCACGAGACAGCCATTTTCGGACACTGCAAGCTGCCTCTTGCTCTTCTCCTTCTCTGTTGTGCGAGATTTGTACAAGACGACCCCAGATGTGAGGTTGATAATGAGCGCTGTCACCATCGAGTCTCAAGCATATCAGGTTGTGCATGTCATGGACAATACAGTTCGGCGAAGCTCGGGAGCAACCACCTCGACCTTCTCGCATGTTATTATGTCGACAGAGCGGCCATACCTGGCCCCACATCTCCCACACTGGGCCAGTGGAAAAGGCTGCCATGCTAAGCACCCACCCATGTGTTGTGACGACAGCAGAGCTGTCACGCCTGACCCCAGTCTCCCTCGTCAAGCTGTTTCGAGATGTTGCAGTGCGACATGCCTGCAATGATTCCGCGTTGCTTGTACCGGGGAAACTGGACTGATAGACAGATGTAGTATAGTGACATACGTATCCATATGAATGTGAAATTAAGGCCAAGGTATAAATTTAAATTGCGAGTTTCTAGAAGCGAAGCGGCCACCTCTAGCCCTGTAACTGTGACCGGAACCCGTGAGCCAAGATGATCTTAAGATCTTCCAACCACAAGCTATGTCACTACTACAAGAGGACGAAGAGAAGTACAACGAGAGAGATGGTCAAGAACACGGACTTAACAACTGTTGCACTATACATTTCTCTGCAGAAATGATCCTTGGCCCAAGTACTTCTCCCCATATAAATGTGTCTAGTGCTACGAATATCGGATTTATGGAATAACCATGTTCGGTACCCATTCGTGCCCCGGCGGGACTGCCGGTGGACTGAGGTGTGAGGGGATACCATATTCTGGAACAGAGGATTTCTGGATAAATGTGTGCAGAAAAATCTCGCTATTAGTGGGAAATATAGCTTGTATGGTACCACACAATGGAGGCATCGAATATTCTTGCATCCTACCACAACTGGTCTATGCAGCTCTACTTTCCTTGTCGTCATTACCTGCGCTCCCGTGCCACTCCAACCCATTACACCAGCACATCCCTTTACAACACTCATTGCCATGCTGGAAGACCTGTCGCTTACTACCCTGGTACCATCATCACATCCGGCACTCCTCTCCCTGGTCTAGATGCCACTCTTTCATACCCCCACCCGGGTCTGCAAAGTTGCAAATGCTGCCAACAGAAGAAAAACGAATGGGAAACAGCTGCCCGAAGAACATCATAGTGCTTGTCCATATGCAGCTACCAAACTCTCAAGGTGCCACGTTGTCACCTACGATGTCGCTTCTCGGCCCAACCACCACAGCAGTTGCCGAAGCAGCGTGCACACATGCCACTGCAGGCGCAACGACCCCGCCCCCAGTAGGCTCAAACATCAAGTATTGCAACCGAGAGATGGCCGAACAAGCAACGACGTGACACATGTTCCGATGGTGAGTGTCGCAACTCCACCTCTCATGAAACCACAACAGCAACTTCACAACTCGAGACACACTCACCCAAGGATGAGAAGGTACGGACAGCTGCAGTGGATGCTGGGACACCGCTCAACCCGAAACCCTAAGTGCCCGAGATGGAGCGAGACACCCCGTATCGGTCAACGAAACTATTGATACCATCTGACTTGTCCCAGGCAGAGAGGAGAGGAGCGGGAGCGGTCCCTAGGGATGCAAACGATACATCGATGTTTTGAAAACATCGATGTATCGTTCATGAAACATCGATGTTAGCATCGATGTTTTGAAGAGCGATACATCGCCGATGCATCGACGAAAAAGTCCTAAAACATCGACATCGTTCATCATTAAAATTGCTCTAGTTTTTTATAATATTTTGGCTATCATTTCATGAATATTTTTTTGAATATATAAAAAAACATTAGGATATGACATTTAGTTTTTAAGATACATTTTTTTTAACTGTCTATACTTACTACAAAAACCTACATTTTTAAGTAGGTAGGTATCATAAATGATGTAAATACTGAACTATTTGGTTGATTTCAGTATAAATTTTTTCCATTACTTTAAGATGTGTAAAATCATTTGGAAAAAATTAATACCGTTAAAAAAATTTGTTTACATAAGAATTTTCTTTAAAATTTTGAAAAATATAGGGAAAAGGCAGCGAGACTTTATGGACAATTTCATAGCTTGTTGTACATACAGGCTATTAATATTTATTGGTACCGATACGGTCTCGCTAGCTCTATCGAGAAAATTAATGTTACATTTTAAACCATCACATACACTTCATGCTTTTTCCCTATTATTTTTTTTTTCAATTAAAAATAAACTTTGTAAAAAAATAGTTATTTTTTAAATGATTTTGGACTTCTTAAAATACTGGGAAAAAATGATAAGGATACCAACCAAAATGGTTTTGCATTTACAACTTTTATTTATACTTAAAAATGTAAGTGTTAGAAGTATCGAAAATTAAAAAAAAAAAAAAAGTTTCTTGAAAACTAAATGTCGTATCGCAATGGTTTTTGGATAAATAGATCTCTCATGATCTGTACTATTTACAATATATTCATGAAATGATAACTTAACACATAAAAAACAAGGGTAATTTTATTTTAAGTAAGCCTGTGTCTTAAGGCTGCAGTCTGCCCGGGCACACACACGGTGCGCAGAGCTTCAGGAAAAACCAACGTGATTTGAAAACTACTCAAGATATCCGAGTGGAGTCTGTTTACGAAAAGCATTTAAGTGTTTGGTGAATGCCGAAAGGTACTTTTGAATTCGGATTAAGTTTTTAAACTGTGTTTTTAGTAGAGTGAAAATGGCTAAAAGGCGTGTTTTCGGAGTAATTTTTAGGCATAAAACAACCGATACGGAATCTTGAAACCACTTAAGGGCAGTGCAGTACACCTTTATCTTCATTTCTCGGCCATATAATGTTACGGTCACCGCTCAGATCTCACAGTTATCCTGTGACGACGAGAAGACTGCGCGCCAGTCCAGAGGAGACACTGCGCTAGAAGCACCAGCGAGCGTCGCGCTTATCATCCCGCCTCACTGACACACATAAACCCCGAACAGACGGCCAGCTTTACATACATTTAAATTACGGACATGCCCTTTTAATGTTTACCTTTACTTCTGGTAATGTTGTGAAGTTGTAGTCATTTAAATTTGTCCACAACTCTTTGAAGTTTACTGAGAGCTGGTCAAGTAGTTCATGCGGATTTTTAAGTTTTTGGTAGCAGAATTTGCTTTTAATACATGTTTTTGTTCTGCACGAGACACAGCTGTAAATAGGTTGTGGATATTGTGGTCAGGAATCTGTAGTAGGTATGGTCTTTGGCTATACATACTATAGTTTAAATCATTTTGGCATGTTTTTCCTGATATTTAAAAACATCGGCTAAAACATCGATGTATCGGTTGTCAGAACGATGTTTTTTGACATCGATGCTTTTTGTTTTGAACATCGATGTTCGTGATATCGATGTTTTTAAGAGCGATGTTGCATCCCTAGTAGTGATGGGTCGTTCGTTAACGATTCGTTCAAAAAGAACGAATCTTTGAGAGAACGAAATCTTGCGATTCGTTCGCGATGTAAAGAACCGGCTCTTTGAGAGCCGGCTCTTTGAGAGCCGGTACCTTGAAAGATTCGGAGGAACGAAAACGCGGAGAGAACGAGAGAACGAGAGAACGAGATGAGAGAACCGGCCACGCGCCCGGTCCGATTCGTTCGTGAAATGATTCATGACGTCAGGAGTCTGAAGAATTAGTAATCACAGCGTGTGCATGTTCACAAGAGCAAACGATAACTGATCAAATAAAATAGGGTAACATGAAAAGTATCTATACCTGAAAATGTCAACTGTTAAGTAGTGGTTTAAAATTGCTTTTTCACATTCACATACACAAATTTGGAAATAAAAAACTAAAAAAAAAAACCAGTATGAATTAAAAAATAACAGGGAAAGTAACTACAAATGTTCACATTTACCATTTTTGGGTTAATTAATGTACTTCATTTGTTTCTCTTCATACTGAATCGCAGTAGTAGTATTAAATTTTTGTCTTTTTTCTCTAAATGTGTTGGTCTACATGTAAACACTTTACTGTCACTAGAGTGTAAATAGCCTATATATTAATATTTGTAACTTAAAAAGTAATAAAATATAAATAATCTTGTTTCATATACGCAACTGTGATTCACTGGTTACGGAAAGCAATGTTCAAATTCAAATACAAAACCACGTACGTAATACTCTAAAGGATGAACGAGTTACGACACCTGATAAAAGAGCCAGATCCTATACACAGAAAAGAACGAATTGACCGAGATGAACGAATCGTTCTGAACGAATCATTTCACGGCACTGGTCCAAAAGAACCGATTCGGTCAAAAGATCCGTTCTGCCCATCACTAATCCCTAGCGGTCCCCAAGCAAGGGTCGCTGCCCAAGAGCAGGGAGAGGTAGGTAGGAGGAGCAGAACTCTAGAGAGATCGCTGCCTATATTACACTACTCAAGTACTGTAAACATTTTATTTACCCAGAGTTAATGAGCAGAGCTTTCCGCCTGGCTAAGCTCAGCCAGGATAGATATACAATGTATGTACATATTCATTAGGAAGGGCACATCTGTACCCTACCTGTGCATACATATTCGAATTACAATACTCTTTACATTCACGTGTATAATTAACAGGTTTCTTGTCACAACACTGGGTATTTACATAATTGTCCTGAATTAGGCTGGGCAGGTAGACAAAGTTTCCTTAATTTGCATTCCCCTTTGTCTGCCATCTAGGGCCGGGTTGCGAACTAACTTTCATCCCCATAGATTATGTAGGATGGGTGGCGCACTTGGGGCTTGTGCTATCATACCAGTCGAGGCCAAACTGGTGGACATGACACATCAAGCACAAACGCCTATCATGCCATTCCAAGGACGTGGACATGTGAGAAACACAAAAGAAAACAGCCTCCAAGACGAAGGCAAAATCCGGAGAAAATTCGATGCTATTTCCATGTGCGTCCTGACGCCCGAAACAAGAGCTCCCAATGTGTCTCTCAAACTGGCCTGTCGGAAACGACCGCAGCTGGACATAATCTTAGACGCCACCATCAAAGGTCTGACACGCGATGTCTGTGCCATTGCCACAACGTGCTCACCATCACCGCGGACCGAAGCGGTTCCACACTCGGTCGGAAGCAGGCTGACAACTGGACGAACCACTTGCTTGCCTCCCCCACTCCCAGTTGCGCCAGCACCATTATGCGAGTAAGCTAAGTGACTGCCCATCTGACCTGACAGCGCATGGAGAAGCAGATGACCAAAGAAAACATCAAAAGGTTAGTGACTAGAGACAATCTAACAGCCCTCCCAATGTAAAGCAACAAACAGACTGTGAAATGTGCCAGTGCCATTAGAGCACAAGGACAATACCGTCCAGTGTAGTTTCTTTCTCCACTCTCAACAAACATGTCATTCCGTGGGTTCCTCTGCGTGTGAGCCGACACCACCATTTAGCCACGCAAACAAAGTAACAATAATGCCGAGGTGGTAATCCCTTTGGGCGTTCTTGTAGCAAAACTCCCCCCAAATTTACACTCCAATCATCCACCTACACACAATTTTTTTTTTTGGTGAAGTCAGGCAAGACTAAAACCAGAGGCTTGGAAATGGCTGAATTCAATTCAATGAAGGCGGACTCCTGCTCCTCTCCCCATTTAAATTTTACTCCCTTTCTCTTAAAACATTTAAGGTAGCACACATTTTAGCATATGCTGATTGAACTTGCTGAAGTATCCTTGCATCCCCATTAAGCACACGAGGCTCTTAACATTCTTAGGGTTAAGGTAATTCACAATCAGACTTATCCATTCCGTATTCATTAGCATTTTCTCCTCCCTGATGATGAAGCCTAGGACCTTAATATTTTTCTGGGCCCAACATACTTTGTCAGGATTTATAGTCAACCCAGGTTCTTGTAATCTCTTCAAAACTTGACGTAAATGTTCCAAATGATCTTCCAGGGTATCTGAATACACAAATATATCATCCAGGAAACATAATACAAATTTATTCTGAAAACCCTTCACAATGCAAATTAAAATCTGGGTGCCATAATTTACCCCGAAAGGCACCCTACGCCAATCATATGCCCCCATAGTTTTACGAACCTGGTACAGGCCCAACATTTCTCATCGAGAACGCATTGGTGAAAAGTGGCGTCAAGAACCAAAAAAATTTGCTTTGCTTAGGTACTGAAACAGCACTTCAATTTTGGACAAGGGAAAAGATTCTAGCCGAATTTTTTCATTAAGCTGGTGGTAATCCAAAACCAAACAGTACTACCCAGGTTTCTTTTTCTTCATAAGGAAAGGGGAGGCATATGGTGAACCAGAAGGTGTTATAATCTGTTTTTCCACAAATCGTGGATAATTTCCTAGAAAATGCAATTTTTGTGGGGGGGTGCACTGATACGGAGAACACTTCACAGGCTTATCGTCCAACAATTCGATGTGGTAGGGCAAAAACTCACATTTCCATAACCTTTTGGTGATGACATCCTGGAACACCTTTATTATATCTTGCCATCAGCCGGGGTCTCGTGCTCGATTCCCGCGGCGAGTCTAAGGGGCTGGTAGCGGATTATGGTTTGATTTTCCAGGAGGGCGCCAGGCTAGCTCGTGCGTCTAACCATTTGTGTGGATCGATCGGCCCCAGCGTGCTTCCTTAGACTCGGTGGCTTGGATTTAATAGTGTTATCTAGCTGCTAATGAAACATGATGGCACTCCCTATTCAGCATAGTTGGCTGGTGCCTAACTACGCAACAGAAACACTCATTTTCACTCCTGAATGTAGGTTACACAAATTTATTGACGAACATGAATTGTACACGGCACTAGACTTGATTAGTTCTTTGGACAGTAATGAATACACGAGAATTACACGACACTATACTCTTGATCGGGTTACTTATATCTCTCCCTAAGGCAGTTCGTCGTAGGGGAAGTTTAGTGGCACTTGGAGTTGGCCACGTCTGTATATGAAAGATAACAGGCGGTAAGCCTAATTCGCATTTGCGAATTATTCACATTAAATTAATCCCGAGGGGATGTGGTTGAGGCCGGCAGACGTTTGCTCGGCTGCGTTAACTAAAGCTCTGTCTCCTGGAGCCGGCCAGGTCTGGATAATGGCTGTCCTTAACGCTGCCCTGTGGCCCGTGGCCTTAAGGCAGAAATTTACGATGGACGGGTTAATCCCTGCACCGTAAAAACCAACCCGGGGTCGCGTGGGGAGTTGAAGTTAAAGAAGGTTTGAGACATGACTATAATTACCAGTGTGAATAATCAGAGAATTGCAAGTTGAAGGCTCCCCACGGAATGAACACTTTCGCTCCGGGCCGCGAGCTGAACAGAACTGCCGGAGGGGGCTGGCGTCCGGTGGGGGGGATGGGGGGGGGGGGGGAGGAACAGTTCCGCCGCGCGCCAAGCCACGAGTCAAGAAAGAGATTACCGTTATTCGGTTTAATATTTGATAACTTACTCACTAAATGTACATGACCCTTATGTGATTAATTATTCAGGTAATAATTTCATTTCTAATCATTGACTAAAGTTTTAATTGCTAACATTGAAACTTTATTATTTGAAAAATGAGTCAAAAAAAAGATTCATAATTAAATGCTAAAAACCACTGGTTCTGTTTATGTTTTGTTCTGGATGTTGATTCAGCACTTTACCTTACACTTATTTTAAGCCCTTGGGCCGTGATGAAACTTAAGGGCGTTCGTTAATTACTGTGCCCTGAGGGGCTTTGTACTCGTGTGTTACGACGCACTTTTCGAATTACATGTTGATTAAATGGGATTGTTTTACGAGTGCGTTCAACGATTAATTGACGGTTGTTCGCGCTGGGTGGAGTTCTGTGGCAAAATTGTAACATTGGGAGTACTTGCGTCACAGCTCCGCGCTTGACCTGGGTTGGGTTGCTAGGGGTGCGTTCCACCAGCAGGAGCCAATACTGGCGGGCTGAGGCCGGGCTCAGATGACCTCCGGCGGTACGACGTCAATCTTGTATTTTTTCTACTTCGTCCTCACTCACCTTTCTTTCGCACCTTCAATACCTCCACAAACTACCTTTCGTTTACCCATAGGCATTTCCAGCCCCACTCTTACCTTAGGCTCATACAAAAAATGTAAACTCCTGTCTTTACAGTTTATTACTGTGGTGTCACTGAGGAAATTCATCCCCAAGATAATCTGACAAATTAGGTCGGAAATAACCCAAAACTCCCTACTCCCAAGTAAACCCCCCCATTTTTCAGAAGTAGACATACAACTGTACTTTAATAGAATCATTAGTTCTTAATTTCTTCTTTAGTTGTTTATTCATTCACACGACTACTTAAAAACTTGATTAACAAAATTGCAGGTGCTCCTGTGTCTATCAAGGCTCACACTTTATTACCTATACCAATTAGTTTTCACACATGAACTATTTTAATCTCGTAAAACAACCAACCGCTGTTTATCTCCAAATGTCAATTTTTGCATACATCTCCTTTCTCGACACCTCCTCACAGTGTGCCCTAATACACCACAATACCTGCAAACGTTCCTGTGCTCCAAATTTTTCCTACAGTGCCGCTGCACACGCCTCTCACTACCACAAGCAAAACAGGATTTAACTTCACTGGGTGATGAATCTATCCAAATGGTGCTCTATTTCCCTTCTAAAAACAAAATTCTCCAATGTGACCTTCTTTACCACAAAAATTACATAAATATTTTTGCCTTATTCCCCACTTAATTCGCACCTTTAAATGCCCAACTCCTCCACAGTTAAAACACTGGACTGTAGTTGGCTTTATTCCAGCTTTGTTCTTGTTCATCTTCTTTTCCCCCACCATTGACCATAAAAATGCAATATAGGATGTGTACAGCACTGACCATAAAAATTAAGTATAGAAAGCTCTGGTTATAATTTTTAGGACCAAAATGCAATATAGGAAGTGTACAGTACTGGCCATTAAATGCATAATAGGATGTGTACAGCACTGATCATAATTCATAATATTTCACTATCATTTTTAATTTTATTAAGGAATAAAACTAAACTGCTGGTATAAAGCTAATATGCCCTTATGTTGTGCCTCATGTCACCTACACATCCAAATAAAGATTCCTGAGGTACATAGCATACAGCTCTTTAAAATGCACTATAAAGAAAAACAATATTTCACAGTAATTGGTAATTTTATTTTTTTAAGGTATAAAACTAAATTTACGCCCATATGTGTTGCCTGACTTCACCTACACGTTCAATGAAGATACCCGAGGTACATAGCATACAGCTCTGTGAAAATGACACAGAACTACAAGGAAATACACAATATTTCACAGCAATTGTTCAAATTTTTTTTTAAGGTATAACACAAAACTGTAGGTATAGAGCTGATATGCCCATATGTTGTGCTTCATGTCACCTACACTATATATCTCGAGTGTCTTTATTTGGAAGTGTAGGTTACATGAGGCACAACATAAGGGCACATCAGCTTTACACAAGCAGTTTAGTTTTATACCTTAAAAAATAAAATTAACGATTGTGAAATTTTGTGAATTATGATCAGTGCTGTACACATTATATGATGCATATTTATGGCCAGTGCTGTACACATATTATACATTTTCATGGCCAGTAATGTACACTTTCAATATCACATTTTTATGGCCAGTGCTGTACATGTCCTATGATTAAATTTTAAAGTCATTACTGTACTTTTCTTTTAATGCATTGTTCATGGCCAGTACAGTAGCTTTGAATCCTCCCACAGAGGCTGCTCGGTGGGGGAATGGAAGGGAACAAGAATAAAGCTGTAATAAAGCCAACTCAGTTCAGTTCTGATAGGGTTGGAAGCTGAATATCTTAGGGAAATTGATTATTAATAGTTTGGAGCCCACTGTAATATTGAAGCTCTCATCACCTTAAGCTCACGTGCATAATCGAGTGACATAAAACAATGCCAAACAATACAAAAGAAGGTGCAACTATAGAAAAAAGAAGCAAAAATAGAATTTGAGCACTTCCTTCACAACTACATATTAACAATTTTACAAATTTCTATCAATCTTTGAGAGCATGAACACTGTATTGCTGCTGTTAGCCACAACTAGGGGTGCAAATATGTAGGGTTCACAGGGGAGGCCTGCAGAATCTGCATCCAGGTTTTGCACGTGGGTCATCACAACCACACGTTGTCAGTGAGGGCCTCTTAATTCCAGGGGGACCTGGGCCTCCCTGCCCCTCCCTTTCCGTGGATCCATATCAATGGTTGCAATAGTTTGTTGCTATTAAGCATAATATGTTTTACAAGTCAATACAACATTAAGAAAATGGATTTCATAGCAGCTTTCTTATGTCCTTCTGTTTGTTACTATCCCAACTTAATGCTATTTCTTTGCTTGAATCCTCATAATTTTTCTATTTCCAAAAAAACTTACAAGAACTGATTTTGAAAGGGAAAAATAAAAGGAATTTTGGTCATTTTTTTACGAATATATCAAATTGGGGAAAGGAAGTGCGCAAGGAATATTTTTCATAAATGTATTAATAATGTAAATTCTTATTACACCAATTATTATTAATGCATTATACCTATTCTTATTAATGCATTAACCAAAATAAAATCATTGCACGTTAACTCATTAAAAAAAAAAATGGAGCAATGCTTAAAAAAAAAGTTTAATATTACAGTAGTATAAATTAGTGAATTAAAACCTATAAATTAACTAATACATTTATATAAAAAAATCTGATATTTTATTGGACCTAATTATTACACATGCGTATATAAATATAATTCATCACACAACACACAAACACTTATGAATTAAAAAAAATTAAAATTTTAATATTTTATTAGCAACAAAAAAGATTTAAAAAAAAAACAATGTAAACATGATGCATGTGCACATAAATGTCTGTACAACCACACAAAACTCCATGGTGAAGCTACTTTTTCATCATCTCTGACAATGTTTTTGCAAGGGTGAAATTGCTCTCCGCCAATCGGTCAAAACCGGATGATACAATCGACGTCAGATTGTCAATAGAGTCTGCTATCCTTGAAAATGCATCCAATTTCTTCTGTACTGCGTAACCAGCAAAAAGCTGCGACTGTGCTCCATTGCTGGACCAAAATCAAAAGCATTCACATGAAGCACTAACCAATTCCAAGTTCAGCTGTAAGAATTAAGGGAACATTAAAAATATCTTATCATTGTCACCAGAATTGGTCATGAAAATTACAACATTCCTCATTAAATTGGTTAGCAAAAAAGGTATATTCATTCTGTTAAAACCAGTGGCAGGTACAGAAATACATTTCGGAGGACAACACAGGGAGAGGAGGGGGAAAGTAGGAATGACTTGAGTGTTTTGGGTGGTTTGAAATACCTCCCAGTTAAATAGGGAGATCAAATTTTTGAAAAAATAGTCCCTGAATAAAGTTATTTTAACACATTTCTAACATCATATCAACAAGAGTAAAATAACTTGTAACACTGAAATACGTAAAATATTACTTTTCGTATAGACAAAAATTTAATTATCATCAAAGGTCAGGTATGGCCAGGTGTAGATTATTTATTACTCTTTTTTTTAAATCCATGGTGCGTTAAGTAATGGGAAGGGGGAAACAGATTGCCTCCATTGCTTCTCGCACTGGATCGCTACTGGTTAAAACATTGGAAATATACAATACACCTAGAGGCAACAACTAGGAAAACATAATTACTGGACACTGAAGTAATATATACAAATTTATCAATATGATAAAAGGTTATTTGCTGAAATGCAGATATTTCTATGTTTAATTTTACAAAAAAATTAACAACACAAAATTACAGTACAGTATTTGAAGAGATTAAGGCTGGCTGGCACAGTCAGGTAAGGGAAGCCTAAGTAAAATCTTTGCAAGTTAATCAAAAGAAGTAATACTTTCATTTGCCTCAAGACACAACTGAGCACAACTGAGAACTACAACAAAAGTATTCCTGCTGAAGATGCAACATGGGAAATCCTTGGTTGCAGACACCAGAGTAACCTTCCACTAAAAATGAATTTTCTAAAGTTAATCTCTTTGAAAGCACAAAAATGGACATAATTTTCCCCCCTCAAAACTTCCATTATCTATTACTATTAGTTCTGATGAGACACGACTGTTGCATTAAAAACCTACATAAACTATTGACTATTTCCTAAAATTTGATTTGATTAGGTATTAAGTAACTCAAATTTAGGGGGATGAAAAGTTGTTAAAATGAAGGAGGGGTGGATATGTAACATTTTAAAGTCTACTAACATAAATGAGCAACGTATCATAATGTCTCTTATATCAAGATACTTATTAAAAAAAAAAAAAACAGAATTAATTAAAATTTGACTGAAGGAGATGAAAAGCAGTGAAGCATAGCTGCATGTATTTTATGGGACGCAATAAAAATTACAAACTTTGATTTTGTACGGATAATATAAAACTTGAAGTGACATATTTATATTTATCACTTAGGCAGTTTCTGTGAGACCTGCTTACAAAACCTGTTTGGTCAAGAGTGTTCTTGATGAAGACCTTTCATCATTAGTGCTGCAACTAAGAAACATACACCAGCATTTATTACAGAAATTTTAAGCAGTGCTAATATTAGAGTAAAAAAATTGTTTCCAAACTACTATAATTTCTGCTGTTACTTATTCAAAATGTAGAATATCTCTAGTAGCATGTTGCATACTTTTCACTTTCACCTGTGCAACAAGCTGGGTGTATCTGTTATTGAAGTAAAATGTCTATTGCCTGAACACATAACTTGTGCGTGAATCAAAATAACATATCGCTGCAGAACAGCAGAATATAATTAGTTTTGTTTTTAAATAAGGTTTAATATGAATCATTAGTAATTTTCTTATATATATATTATATCTATATACACACACACATGCACGCACACTCACACACATATACTAGCTGCAGCCCGGGCTGAAAACAGGGTGAGGGGACCTTTTTCGAAATCAGATGTAGTTAGTTATTGTATTCTTAATTTGAATGTCAAGTGTGCAAAATAATTTATATCACTTTCAGATCCCGACAGACGTTGTTCTGCCAGTGTATAGTTATTTACCTGTATATATCGAAAAATTGGTGGTCTGTATGTAATCTAGACTTTATTAAGCACTATAGAAAAAAGCTGAAAAATAACAGATTACTAATATTGAAATGATTCCATTATCTAGCTAATGCTCAGCATACATTGCAATGCCTCATTCATTTTTGTTTTGTAATATGTTTAAAGTAGTTACACATATACAAATCATCCATCCATATCTCTAAATATATATTTATCTCTATTTACATCTATATATATGTATCTCTCCATCTCTATTTATCTCTCTATATCTACATATATACTTTTATACCTCCCACTATCTCTATCTCTTCTATATATAAATCTCTATATAGCACTATACATCTCTATATCTCTTTATCTAACCCATTTCATTCTCTATACCTCACTCTATCTCAACTTATCTCTCTGTCTCTCTCAATCTCACTCTGTATATATATCACTCTCTGTCTCTCTTTTATATTTAAATAAATTGTCTCATGTGTGCGCAATTAGACAACAAAAACAGATGAAGTGCTGCTATATAATATGAAATAAACACATTTTTTTTTAAAGATTCATGCTCCAACTATTGCCAAATAGTTATATGTATTGTCTCAGAAACCTTCACGGGCATCCGCATAACTCCTCACCAAAATTTAATCGCAATCGGATGAATCGTATAGGAACGCATACGGCACAAACAAACGAAAATTAAAGACATGACAAATGCATTGAACGAAGGTGCGTTTAAAATTCAAGTCAACTCTATCTATTGACAAAGTTAAGAACCAAACTGTTATTAGCACCTTTATTTTGCTAGCCGCTGCGAGCTCCACTAAGCGGGCTGGTCTCACCAAGGAGAAAAATATGAATTTGCAAGACCTTACTATGTGTATGATCATGTAGCTGACATAGAGAAATGACACTCACTCATTATTTGTATGTCTATGACCTATGATTTTTTCTGTTATAAAATAAATTTTCACTTTTTCACTCCCTTAAGGATGGAATTTCATATTAATATGTAGCCTATGTGTTATTCTGATGTATAAGCTATATTATTGTAAAGTTTCGTTAAAATCCATTTAGTAGTTTTTACGTGAAAGAGTAACAAACATCCATCCATCCATTTTTACAAACTTTCGCGTTTATAATATTAGTAGAATATATATACATATACACACACACGCGTGTGCGCACACACACACACACAGAATTTTCTATATATCTGTGTTATATATATATATAACACAGATGTGATTTTGATTTTGATTTATGTGATACACATGATATAATTTCCCAACGGTCACAGTTTACAAAATAATATTTACTTACGTCTCAAATACATGAATTTAATTTAAGTACCGTGATCTTGGAATATTAAAATTTTTTGTATCGCCCTGATATTTCTCCGACTATCCCTAAACCATATTTTTGGAAAGTAATATACACTTTTTCTGGTTATCCAGAATCGTTGCCATCATGTACAAACAATGATCACTTCATTTTCTAAGAAAATCTTACTATGATGGCTGATCGTGTAGCTATTATTTTTCCACCTCATCGTCGTAAGCTACTAATTTTCACTGCTCATCACAAGGCGTACAAACAAAAAACTTTTGAGGCGGTCTCCAGATAGAATCAAGAGTTAAAAAAAAATATGATAAAAATATCATACAATTAATCATGACATTAAAATATCTGCCTACATAGCCTCACTAATGTTAATTTTTGTCATACAACATAGTATATACTATATTATTTCACTATGTTAAAATACTGATGTCCTGACTGATGTCATAGTTGTAACTGTTTTCTGAAAATCTTTACCCCACTGAAAAGGTGCCAGCTTATTGTTTAAATGTAAATTAAGATAGCACAAAACGTGAACTCAGAACAGCCATGGCTAGTACAAAGTAATAAGATGTGTAAGAAGAGAGAGAAAGATAAAAGAGGAGAAAGTAGTCAGGGTAATGCCAAGTGTAACAGAAGGAAGTTTTAAGACGAGTAAAGAACGGTCTAAAGGAAAATAGTGACAGTTGACGAGTGAAATCATGTACAGGTGCAAATGGAACTGCAAAAGTAATGTCCAAGAAAACCAATTAAAGAAAATTTATATATATAAAAAAAGAACTACCAATGTAAAACATTATTACACAAGCTAAACACTCTTAAATAAACTTACAATCATGCTTCTATAAAATCGCAAGGGTTTGTGGATGGTTTTCTGTATTTTAAGAAGCTTTGTAACTGTATGGTGTGTGAAAGATGAGCTGCGAATGGACCACATGGAAAGGAAGGTATTCAGTTAACCCTCAGAAGTTGCCATAAGTGGTCGTGGTCGATCGGTGGCTCACAAATTAATGTTTTTAATGGAGTGAAAAAACAATGTAACGTCTGCGATTCGGGCCATAACTGGAAAAATTGTTCTTTTGTACAAATAAAACCAGAATCTTTTGTCCACAGGCAGCAGCTTAAGCTTGGGCGAAGCTTTGGTGCGCGTTTGCTTTTTGTCCCGCGAGAACAATAGCTTCTTTGTAATGTGAGCTGTAAGCAATCACAGGACATAACTACCGTATTTACTCGCATATAAGTCGCCATCGCAGATAGGTCGCACCCATAATTTGAGGTCTTGAATTTGGTATTTAAGATTCCCCCCATATAGGTCGCACCGGTAATTCATTACCGCGCCGTGCGCGGAGAAAGGTCATTGTACTCGATCAGCTGCTGTTACGGCGTGCCTGCTGGCTGTCTTTGTTCACTGAGCTGCGCATGTGCAGTATAACTCACTCAACGCTCCGCCCAGACTCGTGACCTTGCATCAGCAGCCAGCCAATAGATGCGAGCTTAGCAGAAAAAAATATAAGCTCCACATCCCGTGTACCAGTTTTCTCCAGTTTATTGGTATACGCACCAGTTTTCTCGCTGCCGTGACACGTTCATGTTTACGTCCATCTTGATGTCTTGATACCAATAATTAATTAATTATGATCCCCAGAAATAAATTGTTAGTTTAAAAAATATGCATCAACTGTACAATACTTCCGAAATTATAAAATAAGTATAAAACAGTTACCAAGACTTCGCTCATTTTATCTTGTGAAGTTTGTCTCGTACCAGTATTTCGGCTAAGTTGTGACATAAATACAGTATCAGAAATTAACAATCAGCCATGTTCATACATTCGTGAGTTTACGTTTTTCCCTCGTGCATTTTAGATTGTATCCTGCTATAATTACTCGGACTTAAATTATTACATGTTTAGAAATAAAAGCAACTTTTCATGTTATAAAATATGTATATTTTGCGATTTAAAATGTTCATTGCCGACTATAAACGTTACGTTTTTCACAATGTTTTTAGGCCTACTAGCTAATCTTATTTACTCTTAAAGTAAGTACCCACGGTATTTTATGGTTGTTTATGGTTGTTACGTGACGTAAATAGCGGGATGGATTCGATTTTTGAGTCGTAATTTGCGTGAAAGTATTGTATTGGACTAAATGGGAACTAAACGGGACCTGAAGAATATAGTGCAAATAACGGGAAAAAGTAAATAACGGTAACGTAAATAAGGGGTTTCGCTGTATGTGTACATTGTAAATAAATTTGCCTATACCTATATAAACTTCTTTTTCGCATTTTAAAGCAAAATATTCCAAAAAAAATTCCTCAAAAATTTTTCTTCACATATAGGTCGCACTTCATTTTTTCCCCATCAAATCTGGTAAAATTGCCGCGACCTATATGCGAGTAAATACGGTATCCTTTTTTCTCAGTAAAGAAACATTACAAACATTAGACGTTTAGTAATTTGCTTCTAAGCGACATTGTCATGGTGAAGTTATTTTCTTTATATGAAACCATGCCATCTTTTTAAGTGGCATCATTGTTTAGATTTTTGGTAAAGGAAGTCTAAATAGTAACAAACTATTTGCAAAATCTTTTATTGAAGCAGAAAGTCATTATAATTTCCTGTAAAATCATTTAGTCAATATACTGAACATAATTTTTCTACATGTGTTCATAAACTGAAACAATGTTAGACCAATGCTAAATGCTAGCTGAAGGCAAACTTAAAAAAAGTACATTTTTATTTTGTTAAAAACACATTGACATTGAAGACTGTATATTAACTGATATAATTGATTACAGGAAATGATTTTACCTTGACTGCTCAGAAATTTGGTTTACAATAAAAAAAAAAGTACTGACTATACATTGGAAGTGAATATTTAAACTGTTGTGTCTTGAAACTTGTACTTGGCCAATTTGCCCCTAATATCTTCAATACCTACGTAATATGTTATCAGGCAGAGTATCCCATATCACTAAACACATAAGACTCTAATCAATAATTATTTCTGATCAGGGAACTTACACTAAAATTGTTTTCTAGCATAAAAAAGCATTTTATGAACACTTACTCACCCCACATTCGTGGACTCGCCCCCACCCGTGTTTTCACTCAAATATTCATCATAGTCTTCATCGTCATCATCATCATCATAATCAGCATCCTCTTCATCTGCAACATGTGTAGAGAAGTCATGTACCTAACATGTAAATATAACATAAGTAAGAATGTTATAAACAAAGAATCATCACATAATTTTAGAGCATTGTTTCCTAGTGAAAAATACCAAACAGTGGTGGTAAGAAGTTGTTAACACCATCTATAGTACTATCGGTGGCCACAGCATATTAAAGGTGGCATCAAACAACATCACCAAGATCAACACAAAAAAAAAAGTGGCATAACCTTGAATTTTATAAATAGTACCAGATTACAAGTTTGAATTAAAACATTACTGAAATAAGCTTTCTCAAGATGCTGCTCATACCACACCAAAGAACAGAAACTTAAGGCCACAATTTGGAGCCTTATTACAAATTAATGCTTGCACCACCTTTGTTATGAGAGTAAATACAACAGGTCTGGAATGATAGCCGAATTAATAATTTACAGTTTTATTTATCAACTAATAACTACAGTATCTCTTGAATTGCAATAATCTAAATGTCTGTTCACAGAGTAATCACACTTTTAATAATTCCACAAGTTACTCTTCCCACTGAAGCTGTTTATCTGATAAAATATCAACCACCTTGTGCTCCCCTCCCCAAACCCTCCAAACAAGCTAAGGAAAGAACAAAAATAATTTTCTGGTGCCCTTTTTAAGATTTTGTTTACATCCCATAGCATATATGTGCAATTGTCTATTAACAAATGTTACAAACAAGAAACATTAGAAACAATAGACCAGGTTCCATAAATTTTTGGTGACTAATTTCTGCCAAGATACTGAGATAAAACTATACAGTTAGTATTTTGAAAACAGCCAATTTTGTAATTACAAAATTTTGCTCTAGAGAAATAAATGGGTCCAAGAGGTCTAAGAAACTGGGACAGTATTTAATAGTAATAAATTAACTCTAATTACTGATATTTTACCAAGTTGCTACATAGGTACATTTTAATACTTTAGTGTTGAAATTAAATCTAAAAGTAGAACTGCTCATTAAAGTTTTTTTTTATTGCTGGCTTCTGGAGTTTTGTGCCATGTTCAACTTTTAGCGATTTTGTAGAGGTCTGACATAAACTATTAATAACTAAGTCTTGCAATGAGGCTTATGATTTACCCACAAAACTGTCAAATTCAGCTGGTGTACACAATGCCATGTGCATTTGTTTACAATTTAAAGCAGAACATATTTAAACTCACTAACTATGAAATAATTACTCAGAGCCTTAGAACTTGGACTTACAAAGTGCTATAATATTTAATAACCTCAATGAACCAACTGCAGTGGTTAAGACACTACACTCGCATTACGGAGGACCCAGTTTCCAGTGCTGCCAACTTACACACACCCATTAGTAATCAAATTACAATTTATACATAAAATAAAGCACACATAAAAAAATGCAATAAAGTTTACGCAGAATACTATATTTTTCAAAATATTAACATTACTGTACATTATATTATTTATAATTTAAAAAAATTGCACATGTGTGAAAACCACTCATTAATAACAAAGCTCAAATAAAATTTAGGTTTTATAATGACATGAAGTAGTTTTCATATGGTTTACCATCATAATAAATGAGCTACATGAGTAAGATTTATTGTACGTAATGCTGATTCAACATTTTACATGTATCTATTTGGATGATGTATTTATTAAAAACTGTTACTGTTAAAAATTGAATTGTAAGTTCATTCTTGATAATACTGGCATTAGAATTCCCCAATTTAACAGCCGTTTAACATCTACCCTATGTACGTACCATAAAAAGAATGATATAATTTTTCGACTCATTTCTAATTTCAATAAATTTGATACTAATCTTAATCTGTAAAAGTGTAGCTATATAATGTATTTTTTTTTTTAAATTAAGCCTGCAATTAGTAATTTCATTATAATGTCTATGTTTTGTATTTCTTTTTATTCGTTTTATATTTTGATGTTAATTTTTAATAGTTATATTTTAAACTTTATTTGTTTGTATTGTTTATATGTTGTGCTTGTATATATGTGTCGTGCCCACCGCTAAAGCCCTCGGCTGTTGGTGCGCATGTTACAATATTAATAAATAATAAATAAATAATAAATAATGTAGCAGTTTCCATAATAGATAAAATTACTCCTCCCTAATTGCGTAGCTGTACGTGTTACCAGGCAATGATCACATGTAATCTGCACTACTCGGCAGCACCGGGGTTCAAACCGGAGCTCACCCGCGGCGCCCGTGCTGCTGTACATCTGCTGCATGACCAGCGACTGCTTCAGCACGTCCAGGTTGTTGGTGTGCTTGGCCCCGACGGCGTGCTTCTCCAGCTCGCTCTTGCCCGCGTTCAGCACCGTGCCGCACGCCACGCAGCGCGCCTTGCAGGGGTTGTCCGGGTCCGGGGCCAGCCAGTCCTTGAAGATGTCCATCTTGAGCCACTCGGGCCGGAAGGGCTTGGCCTTGCCGCTGCGCTGCCGGCCCGGGCCGTCCTCCAGCTCCTCCACCCTGGCCCGCTTGCTGTCCCCCTGCGGCCCGTCCCGGTCCCGCTCCGCCGAGACCACCTGGCCCGCACTGCGCACGTCACACTTGCAGGCGTTTCCTTCTACCGTTTTACATTCATGCGTGTTCAAACTGATACCATAACCAACAAAATCCTTTTTACTAATTTACATAATAAACTAATGCTAAAATATATACAATGAATAAACTTTTAAAAAAGGTTTCATTAATATTACTAATGAACAATAATTATTGTTGCATATATTTTAACTAATTTTGTTTTATTCTTTTGTCTGGTTTACTTTTCCAGTTTACATGCCTTTGGTTAAGTAAAAAAAAAGCCAGTTCAGAACTTTCTGTTTACTTTGCCAAAACTGTTACGTGTGGGGGGAACAGGTTTCGAAAAGATATCCTATTAATTTGGGCGAGCGAAGGGAGCCAGCCCTAACACTATCATGCAAACCGTGCATTTTTGTGGTACACTCAACGAAAAAAACTATTACACCTCTACATTTGAAATTTAATATAGCAATTAAAAGTCTTGTCTAGATGTGTTATCTATTATTATTTTTGTACACAAATATTGTAAAAAAAAAAAAAAATACAAAACAGTGATGTGTAATGCTTTATTAAGTGTAAAGGTATTTTACTACTAACACTATCTGTTCAAAATTTTAGAATTGAAAGGTATATGGATGTGTAATATTGTATTAACTTGACTGTTACTAACACCATATGTTACAAATTACAGAATTAATAGGGCATACTGATGTGTAATACTTCAAGAATGTTTAGGAAGAAAATTGTTGGACATTTAGATTATAAATAAATAGACAGTACAAATATTTGGAGTTTAAATAAACTACAAATGGAAAAAAACAAGATAGAGATGCTAAATTACAAAACTGTGTTTGTGCATGAAATATTTATTTTATTGAAGCATTTATAAAGTGTAACATTGATAACAAATACCTAACAGGTAAGTTTTTCTTTATTTTATTTTTAAAATACTTAGGTATTTAAGATAAATAGTAAATATTAAAACTGGTAGTTAAGTGAATATTTTAAATTAATATTAAATAAAATTTAAAGTTTACCTATTCTATAGCAAAAAAGTTAAGTGTGATTACAGTCATTGTCTGAAAAAATTAACAAATTTACAAATTTTCAAATTTAATATTTTCTTACACTTTGCAAATTAAAGTCTAAAATATTAGCTGTCAGAGTTTAATTCATTACTGAGTTTTAAAACAGCTGATATATTGCATAATAAAACTTAACTATGTATCACGAAAAAGACCGCGAGTGTACATGTATTAAAGTATACATGTATTTGCACTTGCAAACATGTTCGAAGCACTACAGGAGCGCGGAAGCACCAAGAGCATCCTGAATTCATCATTGTACTAGACAGGCATTAAAAAAAGCTTGCCAGCCCTAACAAAGCAATGCTTTAAGCTAGTTTATTAAAATGTCACTTTATTTATTGTACTAAAATTACACTAATTTCTGCAGCTAAAAAGATAACATCTAATTTACTAGATGTCTCTTGTCCTTTGTGCCACTGTCCCCACTATTCAATTGCATGCACTATGTCGCTAACTTCGCCTCGCCTATGTCACTTCGGGTTTTCCACTACAGCCATGAACTTCCTACACAGTTGATCACTGCCGAAGAACTCGCCTGCTCGCTGTTATCGAATGAACCACAACTCGCTGGTATAATTACTAACAACAACTTCAACTCTAGTATTGCCCCGAGGACTCGCTGGTATCATTACCAACCCTTTCCTGGACTCTACTCATTTCCGATGGGGGTCTCTCGCATAACTCTGACTATTCAGCCTGGTCTTTATGCACTCTTCCCGAAAGCCTGTCCGAATACCTCACACCTGCCATTTATATTGCATCACGAGGGTGAGGCTGACCCTTCTAGAAGCCTATTGGCATCACCAGCGAGCCGATGACGCATGAGCTGTATAACAAAGCCAGGTGCAGTGGTCCGGCGTAACACATGACAAGGGGGAAAGGGTGAGGCAATGGAATCGTTCCAGGCCAGCTGTGCTTGGGTAGGCAGGCTGGCTGGCTAGCTGCACTATAACAATACAATATACAGGGTTTATCCGTGAAGTAATGAGACTGGCCGCTCCACGGAGCTCCAGTCGCCGGGAGGGCGGTCCCCGGCGGGGAGATTTGTGGTGGGGGGTCTAAACTAAGCAACGCACTTGGTGGCAGTCGCGTCCGAGCTCTGAAGCAGTGAGAATCACATGTGGCGCACAAGCCGTATTTTGAGTTTTTGTCACGGCAGAAAACGTCCAAAATGGAGCATTCACTGGAGCAGCGCTACGCAATTAAATTTTGCTTTTCCCTCAGCAAAACCTTCGAGACGCTTGCCTTGATTAAAGAGACTAACAAGGACGACGCCCTGTCAAGGACCCAGGTTTTCCGGTGGTTCAGCGAGTTCAAGAATGGACGGGAGACAGTTGCAGACATGGAACAATCTGGACATCATTCAACGAGTGGTTTGGACGAAAATGTGGCCAAAGAAAAAAATCTCCTGGACTCTGATCATCATTTGAGTGTAAGATTAATCTCTAAAGACCTAAACATCTGCAAAACAACTGTTCACAAAAGTACTTCTGAAAATTTGAACACGTGGAAAGTTTATGTGAAATTGGTGACAAAAGGGTTGAGTAATGAACAAAAACAGTGACGAGCTGACTTTTCCTGTGAGATGTTGGAGCAGTTAGAAAGTGAACTGGACTTCTTGAACAACATAATAACAGGTGATAAATCATGGGTGTTCCAGTACAACCCCAAAACCAAGAGCCAAAGTTCAGAGTGGCATGCCTCGAACTCCCACATGTATTAAAAAGATGTCAACCATACCCTAAAAATACATTTAAAAAGAAACATAAACAAAACATACAAAACTACAGTGTGTTATTTTGGCATTTAATGTTCTTTTTCAGCTTAATACTTAAAATGTAACATTAAAACCAAACCACATTAGCTATACTAATTCATAAATCTACCATAATGAACCTTACAATTACAGCTGACAACAGACAAGAATAATACCTGTTTTGGACTGAAACAATTGCTTCACTATCCATTTTTGTCATCAGATTTGGGTTCCTTTTAATAACGATAATCTTCCTCCCTGACAAGGGTTTGAATGTTGTTGAGCTCTGAATATGAATTTTTCCTGAAATTAAACATTTTTCATTGTTAAGTGAGTTACGAGGGTTCTTAATGTACGTACATTCTGTTCAAGATAAAGTGTGAATTTTTTGACAGATTGCTAGTAAAGTGCTACATGAATGTGTGTATGACTTGTTTATTACATCACAATATTCAGCTGTCAAAGTCTACATACTTTTTGCTTGCAGCACTTGTAAAAAATTTTTTTACATTTTGAACACAGTATACCCAAATATCTGAAGTACATAATTCCACAAATTTCTATTTAAAAAAAAATTTTATCTGCACATGTAGTACATAAATTAACACTTATATCTCTATGTAACATTTTAAGTATAATATTAAAATGAGATACGTTAGTTTTACTTCTAGTTATAGGTAGGACTACTTATTTCCTTTCTTAAGCCTAATATTCTGGCATAAGCATGCTAACATAGGTTAAAAATTAATGGCAGGTCCAGAGTTTCACTACGTTGTGAGAACATGAATGATGATGCAATGAGACCGTAGTTTCTCTCATTAGCTTCTTACTTCGGGTGAACTAATCATAAAAAAACACTAACACTAGGAGTGATTGGTGTCAAGTTTTAGGCCTGCTGCCTGTGCAATTATTTACAACTGCCACAAACAGGCAATCAGCATTGAGAAGAACTAATGAAAATAAAAAAAAACATACCTACTAGTTTCCTTACTAAATTTTGATTTATGTAATCAAGTATGTTAAGAAACAACTGTGCAATCTACTCTTTGTGTTTAATTTTCTGGGATGTGATTGGTTCTTATAAATATTCACAACATAATGTGCCCAAAATTTTATTAGTGCTCTGCAATTATAACTGCAACTTCCACAAATAAGGCATGTAAAGTCACTGAAGAACATGCTAAAATGACTATTTGATACAATATTTTAAAAAATCTGTGAGTGGGTAAGTTTCACAAGAGACAGATAGCCTACAGATTATTTACGGGAGAAAGTGTAAATATTTTAATCAAACAAAAAAGGATACAAGACAATTTTAAAGGAATTTCCTTTAAATTCATAGCACAACTATTACTTGCATCTATGAATAAATATTGTCTACGAAAAATTTGGGTCATCAGAGAAAACATCATAAAAAAAAAGATAAAACAAGGTCTTCAATAAATTACTTGAAAAACCTTACATGATTTTGGTTAGTATGAAAATTGAATTTCCAGACCAATAGTCCAACACACAAAGCAAGGTAAAGCAAGTAAATAACACAGCGAAATTGATTTCCAGAGGATATAAACGCAAACACAACTTTAATAAGACAAAAATCAGCTTTTTTAGTTTGACAAGTACAAGAACCACTTATTTGTAATATAAATAAGCAACAAAAACCTTGTATTTATATATTATTCAGTTACTTACCTTCCACTGACGGAGTTTCAATTGGCGCACAAACTGTATTTGCTAATGTTTTAAAATCTTCTTCCGTGGGCATTTTGATTTTTAGTTTAAATTTTATGCTACAAATAAATATCTCCACAAATTCACAGTTGTACCAAGCTATTACTTTATAGGCATCACTGAAAAAATTTCCCGTGACAAAATATTATTGTATACAAGGTCAGAAGAGTAAGTTCAGGCTCTTTCCGAAAAACCAGCCTAAAACCAAATAATACAAACGTCAGACGATAACCACATGTTACAAATGAAGAGTAATATTAAAATAACAGAATAAAAAGGAAATTTTTGTCAAAGATTTTATTAGTTGGATGATATCGTTCTTTTTCACAGTTATGAAATTATTTTTACAATTGGGTGACATCGCACCTTGTGGTTAATTTAAAATGCCTGTCAAATATCAAGTCGAATTCACTGCTGTAATATGCCCTACTCAATGTAAAAATTTAATTAATCATTTTTAAAAGGTTGACGCAAACCGTCGATACTCTCTGTCGCACAAGTCGTTATGCAACAGCTAGGCCAACCCCTAGAGCGTGTGCGTGATACGAACGCAACAGCAATGTAAGGAAGTGCAGCTCGAATAACGACCCCGAGGTCGATGAGTCAACGGCTACACGCGCGGCTATCGAGAGTTCATGTGGGCACCCTTTCCATACAGGGATTCGTCCACCAGATATAGTTCCAAAATTGTGTTGTATAATTCTTAATTGGTCATTGTTAATCGAAGTGTCATCATAATTGGTCTTGCATAATTAAACACAGATTATTCACTGTCTAACTATGCCATTAATCACAGCATAAGTCGTTCCTGTGCCCCACATACTGAGCGCGGGAAACCTGAACTTCGGTGGTGTACAGCTGTCGAGGCCGCGCCAGTCATCGTTTGCCTGTCTTAGGGGCCCTATTATTTTGGCTGTCAGGATAACTCCTATATTGAAATTATCCGGAAGTTTGATTCTGACAGACAGCTAAATGTCTATTCTTGAAACTGCTATAGTGGTTATCTAAATCAACATTTTAAGGTTGGCGAAAAGTTATCTATGGAACTGTGGTAATCTCGCTTTTAGGGCGCGGTTACACGGGACCCTGAACTACTTCAGGTGACCATGTTTAAGTAAACACGTTTACAAACGCGAAAGTGTGCGGTTACACGGTAGTTGCTGAAAAGTGTGTTTAGCTCTAAAACTGATTGTCTACTGTCAACGAATGACTGTGTTGTTGATCTCTATTTTTTAATTGCATCCAGAAAACGCGGGATTTTCTCACTTGTTTATACAGCAGTATCAGCAGAAATGAAATGTGTTTACATATTGCTCAATATTTTTTTACAAATCGGGAATTCAAACATGCACAGTAAAATTTGTAAACTTATTTTTTATTATTTTTTGAGCGAGAGTACCTATCTCAGTTTTAAGAAAATTAAGGTCAGGATAAATTAAAAAATATATGTAATTATCTGTTGGTTTTTTTTTGTTGCATTCGGTAAAATATTACTCGAACTTGTGCCAGAAACACTTTCCATCTAGAATTTCTGCAAAAGACTGTTTATATTCTAACCAGCCAATCAGAGGCTAATGTAGAAGATATGTCGATCTGAACTACTTTGCCAACCTGTTTAAGTTAAATGAGAAATGGCCTCGAACGAAACATGTTCAGACTGTGTGTAACCGCACTCAACAGCTGAACATGTTCACCTGAAGTAGTTCAGACTCCCGTGTAACCGCGCCCTTAGTGTTGACATAGTTGGAAGATGGCCATTCATAATAAGAAAATCAGCATTTCTTATGAAATTGTGTTTTTTTTTTCCTTTCCTTTCCACTCTGTAATTTATTTTACTGTTTACAACACTATTTACTCAGTTATTAATCTTTTGTCTCTCTTTGATGGATGAGGAAGTAATCTCTATGAATATATAAATAATAATTTAAAATGATTGTAAGGTTACCCCAGAGAATCAAAAAATTCAATGACTTTGACGTCGACCCAAGTGTCTGAGTGAGCCAGATTAAGATTTTTACGAGCTCTTCTCCAAATCTCCCGGATGTCTCTCGGATCATCGGGCAACAGGTCATTCAAAGACCAAAGATTTGAAAGAGGTGTATTAGGTCGGTAAGTGAACATGAGTTCGAACGGAGTACTTTTGTGTCCTTCATGATGTGCATAATTAAAGGCCATTTGCAGCCATACCAAGTTTGAATCCCATTTATCCTGCTCCTGTGCATGGTAGGCTATTAGAGCAGACCGGAGATTGCTGTTGAATCTTTCAGCATGCGAGGGCTGTGGATAATAAGGCGAGGTTGTGACGTGCAGGATGCCATGTGAGAAGCACATATTCTTGAAAATCCTAGCCGTGAACTGGGTTGCATTGTATGGCACTACTATAAAAGGGACTCCCGACGTCTTGAAGACCTGATTACGTAGCGCAGATACAGTGTTTTCTGCGGTGGCTTTTCGCATCGGGATGAGCCAGACAAATTTTGTGAAAGCGTCGATACACACCAGCAGCATAGTGTTTCCTGTCCCGTCCTCGTTCGAGCCCTGAACACGACTGACTCTTCCAGCTAGCCCGCGGGCCGGCGCCCGCGGGTTGCGGGAAGGGGAGGGGAAATCGGCCGGCGTGGGAGAGAGCTCCGTCTCGCGGCGCGCCAGGCTGCAATTACATACTACATCCTTGCAGAAACACAGAATAATCACAGTTAACGAACACGAAACATTAATTACAACAAGTTTACAGAGTTAATAAATTATCCACAATAAATATATACAAAAACACAAAATCAACTCTTGCACAATTTGCTCATTAGCCCGCTAGGGCGCACGCGGGTGCATCCCTGGCCGTCGCACTCCACTGGGGACACAATAGAGGACGTTGACGAGGCATAACGGCCTGAAGGAGCCGAGGAGACACTTGGGTCGACGTCAATATATGCAAAGGTGTGCGCCCACCGGCGAGGTGTGATAATAGTGGAATATCATATTACGCAGATTTTGTATGTTTTTGATTGGGGGGTGCGTTTTTGCAACAGCCCCATAGATATCCTAAAGTATTTTGGCGCCTTTCCTGAACTAAAAAGCTTAATAATGCTGGAAATGTGGGGATCAGCAACCTGCTGGCTCTGTAAATCCTGAAATGCCAACGGAAAATCTGTCAATAGGGCTTGACATAAGAGTGGTGTTCCTTCGGGCGGAGTCTGAGTTGGGTTTTCGAACATGCGGGACAGTGTGTCCGCTACTATGTTCTGTGTACCACGAATGTGTTGGATTTTGAACTTCAAAGAGGAAAATTTTGCAATCCACCGCCCGAGTTTCCCTAATTGTTTCGTGTGTGCTAAAAGCCAGGCTAATGCCTGATTATCTGTCTCTAACAGGAATTCCCTGTGTTCTATAAATTGCCGGAATTTGTCAATGACAAATACCACAACAAGGCATTCTAATTCGTAGATCGAGGAGGCTTTCCTCTCGGCGTGGGTAAGTGTCCGCGACGCAAACGCAATGCGCTGTCTGCATCCTTCGTCTTCCTGTGACAGTACTGCGCCAATAGCCACACTGGACTAGAGGTGGGTTGTTACAGCAATTTTCGGTATCTGTTCCAACCTGATACTGATACAGTAATGTACCTAGGTACAAGTATCTGATACTTTTGTATCAGAGCAGTAACGGTACCAGGAAGCGACAAGGTATCAGCATTCTCGTTACAGGGTACACATCCTCCGTGCCGTCATCACCAGCGTATAAAGGTATCGGTGTCTCTGATACATTATTTATCACGCCCGGTAATTCTCTACCTCTGTTACTCTCATGCCCGCCTGATACAGCCAGTATCAATCAGTTCAACATTCACTGCAGTTCGTCCTGGCCGTGTATTAATTACCACCATGTACATTGTTGCGGTCTGTCATGCTTTGTAGTTAGTATCTTTATAGTGAAATAAGGAATGGATAAGTGCAGGAAAAAGACTTCATTTGTGTGGAATTTTTTTACGGAAAATAATGAGTTTGCTAATTGTAATTTGTGTAAACAAAAACTGAGTTATAAATCATCATCGACTAATCTGAAGAAACATTTGAAACGTAAACATTGACATAGTATGCTCACTAATGTACGTATCTGTTTTTTTTATTTTTAATTATTGATAAAATCGTAATCTTTTAATGTATGAAAACACTAGTTACTAATTGTTTTCGGAAAAAAAGTCCATATGTTGATTACATCTGTTATTAGTGTCAACTGAGAATTTATTTGCATTTTCATAGCTGTTAGGTGCACAAATATAAATATTATATCTTGTATTAATGTACTTTTTAATATTAAAATTTCATTAGTTTTATTATTGAACGAGACTGTGCACGCACTGCGCACTGAGTGTACTTTGATGTGGGACAATAACCAAACGACTCGTAACAATTTCGCTTTGGGCCTCTCCTTCAACGCCTTCCCCTGCGCTTCCTCCCCTACATTATTTCCCTTCTTTTTCCCTTATTCGTCGTTCCTGCTCCCTCCCCTTTCACAAGCTCCGCCCAAGTGACCGTCATCTGCGATCGGGTTCTGCGCTCATTGGCCGTGGTGTTGTTCCAGGCGAATTCTGAACTGATACTAAAGTACTTGATAATTTTGAAGTGTACTCGTTTTCCGTTCCTGATACAGGCGCGTATCAGTGCCAAAGTATCAGGTTGATACTTTTCGACCCACCTCTACACTGGACGCATCAGTCTGTAAAATGAAAGGTTTGGTAAAGTCTGCCATGCGGAGTACAAGCGGGGAAGAAATCGCCTGTTTCAGGAAATTAAAAGCTTTTTCTTGTTCCGGACCCCAAGTGAAAGATGTGTTTTTCTTACGCAACATATTTAGTGGTGCTGCGTGCTCAGCGAAATTAGGAATATATTTTGAGTAAAAATTTACCATACCAATAAAACGTGAAATACCCTTAGGGTTTGTAGGAGGCGGAAAATCACGAATAGCTTGTGTACGTGAAGGGTCAATGGTGACTCCCTTGCTAGAAACCAAATGTCCTAGAAAAGACAGTTCTTGGACTGCAAACTTAACCTTTTTTTGTGTTGACTGTCAATCCTGCTTTACAAAATCTACTCAGGACTTCCTCTAAATGTGTGATGTGTTCTTCAAACTTTTCTGAATATAAGAAGACATTGTCTAGATAGTTGTACACTGTTTTGAATTTTAGATCTCCTAGTATCTGATTCAGGAGTCGGTTTAGTACTTGGGCTCAAGTGGCCAGTCCAAAAGGTACTACTGTGTATTGGTACAAGTTCCAAGGGACACAGAAGGCCGTGATGGATTTTGAATCCGCAGTAAGGGGAATTTGGTGGTAAGCAGAATTTAGATCAAACACACTAAAATATCTGGCCTTACTGAACCAATGAAAAGCAGTGTTAAGGTCTGGCAAAGGTATGTTTTGTATGACTATTTTCTCATGAAATTTTCTGTAATCAATTACACATCAGTGTTGATCCTTGCCCTTAGGCACCAGAAAGGCTGGGGAACAGTAGGAGGAGGTCGAGGGTTCAATTACATCTTTGTCCAAAATCTCATGAACATGATTGCGCATTGTTTGGATCTTAGGACCTAAAAATTGATAAGGGTGAGATCTTATTGTTATTAAACAGCTAACTCAATTTGGTACTCGATTAAATTCGTGCGACCTAGTTTTCTAGTCAAGATGTCTGGAAAACTGCTGCATAATTTATCAATGGCGGCCCGTTGCTGTGTATTAAGGTGCTCGTGTGAAATGGTGTTTCCCTGATCCAAGATGGCTAACATTGTGTCGGCAGGACCGGTACTATTTCCTCAGGGGCCCCGCAAGGAATAGGATTGCCCATATTGAATTTGAAAACAAAAGTCTTAGCCTGAAGATTAATGAGTAGACCTGTCTTGGCAATTAAATCAGACCCGTAGATTAGGTCTGTGGCAAGTTGATCAGACACCAAAAATGAGAAATTCAAGGAATATAAATCAATTTTCACCTTGATCATAACTGCTAACTTAATATTTAATGGCTGCTCTGAAGCTGTGAAGCATTGTAAGTTAGTGGTCTCAGTTCTTAGAATTAATTTGCTTTGTTTTAACTTGTTAAAAACCTGCCCAGAAATCAGACTACGCGCTGATCCCGTATCAATAAGTCCAGGTACAGTGTGTTCGCCAATCATTGTTAATTACTGCATATGGAATCACTGTGGGAATATTGCCAAAAATTTGGTGGCACTTTCTCTTGCCCTTATTTGTAGATTCAACACACATCTTACATGAGTACGTGTGCATTGAATTATCATTTCCCTTATTTTTGCTATTTCTGCATCTATTGTACTTCCTTTATTTACGTTTGTGACCGCGCTTGTTACCTTTATTCCTGGGCTCCTTGTTCTTATGATTATTGTTTTTGTGTAATGATTTTTCTTGTGTACTGTCATTACTTTGCGCAAGTTGAACTTCCCATTTATAAGGAAAATTTTTAACACTCTAATTTTCTGGTGGTCCTAAATAAGGTTGTTCGGACCACCGCGTTATGCGTTTTTTGGAGTGTCGTAATTTTGTTTTTTGTTTTTGTGGTAACACTGGGACAGGGAATGTCCATCTCTTTTACAGAAATTACAATACACATTTTGTTGATATCTACCTTGTGGCCTTGAAGAGAAAAATGTATTGCCCTGATGTTTCTGTGGTGCATTCTTATATTGTGAATTACTGCGCTCCATTCCGGTGCTGCTACCTTGTTGACTAGCGAATGTGCCTTGTTTATTTCGCTGAAAATCAGTGTACCTACTCTATGTTTGTGTCATGTACACAAAGTTTATCTAGCTCAGCATAATTTTAGGGGGGCGCCTGGAACACTGAGCGCGAGTGCTCCGCTGGGTTCAAACCGTCTAGAATCGTACTCGCGACGTAGTTCGGCAAGGCTTCATTACGCTGCTGGAAGCAGTTAAACCATTCCAAATGGATGTTAGTGAGTAGCTACTAGGTATACAAAACTTTAACACTTCTTCATGAAACTCGTCGAAAGTGAGGTCATTCTCAATGGCTGCCATGATCCGCTCGCATAAGGGAGCTTGGGCGTATGGATAAACAATTTCAAAAATTTGTTTGTCTGGGATCCCTCCCTTTTGCCGTAGCTTTAACAAGACTCGAAAAAAATCAATCAGCTTGTGTGCGTCCAGACCCGACGCCTCTGGCAAATCTTTGAGTAGCCTTTCTACAGGATGGGTGATTTTTCCGTAGAAACTGTAGCCAGTTTCTGGGGCTGTCGTGGTCCTCAGTACTGAGTCATGGGGATGAGAAGAGGGTATTGCAGGCTGAGGTGAAGGCTGATTTTGCGGTACCGAGTGCGACGAAGCCTGTTCCCGGATCGCAACCGAGGGGCTGATTTGTGGTGGAGTGAGCTGGGGCATTGTGAGTGGCAACTGCAAAATACCAGCACTCGGAAGTGGGGTGGTTTGCCATGAAGGAAACAGTGGCTGAAATTGAGCATAAGGATTAAAATAGGGCTGAGCGGTCGGATACGGGAAAAACATGTTTGGTGGGTATGGTTGCGTCATTTGGTGTGAAAAGGTTGGTAACCCCTGTATAAATTTCACGCTAGTGACGGGGTGGGTGGTTATGTGACCCATGGTAATTTTTGTCACCGCTGTCGTGAAATGCACAGGCGGCTCTGAATGAGTGGTATATACGGATATTGGTTTATTTGGATGCGACTTAAATGGCTGAGAGTCAGGGGGTGCGTCTCGCGACCTGCTAATTTCAATCTCCTGTGGGTTTACCATCGTCCGTACCTCTGCAAGTCGCGTGTCGGGTTCATCCACCCCAAGGGGCCAACAAGGAGAGTCCCCTTCCGGGAAGACGGGACAATCTATCCCGAGAGCCTGTGCCTCAGCCACTTAGTGCAGACTGTGTCGTGTGTCTTCCAAAAGGGCTGCTCTCGTCGATAATTTTGTGTGGAAACCTGCCGTCTGTTGCAAACATCGATCTATCTCTTTTACATAAATTCAATGGAGAATGTCTGCCGAAAGCTATTTCAGGTTTTGTAAGCGTCGGGTAACATGTTTTAGTCTGACTATATGTCGCTCGACATTGGGAAAAATTTTCCTCAACATCTAGGTAGCTTACGAAAGCCGATATATCATAACACTTGGTGCAAGCAAGGTTGAATTCTCAAGTTACATCTAACTCCAAATTCGATATACTAGTTGGCACGCCATCATGAAGGGCGGCTCTGAGTCTCTTCCTGAGGACTTGGACATTGCCACTGGAGGGCAAATTGCGTAGCTGTAACTCATTGGACAGCTTGTCTGACAGCAATAACTCCGGCTTAAACATATTGCTCGGATATAATTTACTACTAATAATTAAACAAAAATGTATACATACATGTACGATTCAAACGTACACCAGAAACACTTCTATCTTAAGAACTATTCTTAATTTTATAGATCTCATAAGGCTTCCTATCTTAATATAAAATACAAACTAGCCCCGTTGCGCGGGGAGTAAGTCACACTATTCAGGGGGGGGGGGTTATTTGCCCGAACCAATAAGCGTATAATCCCGCCGTGCTACTCAAATCCAATTCACAGCTGCGCGAACCTCCACTCTCAGCTTGACTTGCGCAACCTGTATACGTCCTTGTGGAACAGGGGGACTGACCTGCCGCTCGCAAGGTCGTCTGCCACGATGGACAGATGGAGAGGGGTGTGTTGGAGGAAAGGGCCGTGTCGTCACCCGCAGATTATGGGTCGTGTCGCAGGGTAGAGCTGTGGAAGGGTGGGGGGGAAGAGCCCAGCTGAGACTCAAGATAAGACACATAGTCCAGCCGGTCCGCTGCCCGACTGGACGCAGCGAACTCTCGCGCCGCGCACAAACTAAGTCCCTACGGGCAGGGCCTTAACTAAGTGGGGGGGGGGGGGCAAGAGGGGCATATGCCCCGTGGCGCAAAGCTGTGGTGGCGCCGAAATCGCTTGCATTGTTATTCGTATGACAAGTGGTAAGTGGTAAAAAGTTTTTGCATGGAAGTTACAATAGCACAGAAACTGTTACATGTAGATATGGAAAATGCTTAAATAGCACCATTTTTCTGTGGGAGGGCCCTCGGACCCCCCGCTTTATTGGTGTGGTATGTGCAAAAAAAGAGGGGGGCGCATGAATCCATTCATGCCCCGGGTGCCAGAGACTCTAGTTGCGGCCCTGCTCACGGGACTTTAAAACTCAACATAAATTTTAAAATAGAAAGAGCAATATTACTACAGGGTGTACCAGCGTTCAGTTCACAATGTTAAAAATGAAAAATTTCTATACAAAAATTATTATTTTTTTATTTATTATATTTTATTTTAGGTATGCCTACTCGACTTAGGTATGCCTATAGACCAAACCATGCTCTGCTACCAATTGAAACGCCCCTCGTGCCTGAAAATTAAATAATTTTAAATTAATAAAAAAATCCTGGAAACTGCAAGCAAAAAACTAAGAAAAATAAAGTTATTAAGTCACTGTTTGCTGGTTTGCATTTAATAAATTTAGTTCATTGTAAGGGACAGATATATAAATAATATCACCCGGGTCTTAAAGGAATGACGTTGGGCCGGGAACAATTCTCTTCTTAAGGGGACTCGGAGCTCGATGTCCCGAATAACATGCTGGGAGCAAATTCGTCCCCCAGCACTTGGACCCTGCCTGAAACACAAGTCAAATCAAAAGAATTAGACCTGCTTTCAGACAGTCAAATGTAGCTGGCGCAAGAGGCCAATCCACGGGAATTTGGGGAGGATAAGGGGACTGAAGTACTCACCAAACAGGGTGTGGCTCCAGAACTCACGAGATCCTTGTGCAGAAGACCAGGAGGCGCGGACCGAAAACCGCGTGGAAGCCGCGGAAGAAACCAAACATTAGGAAAAATTCGAAGAAATTATAGTTTAACTAATATCTAACTTGCTGCCTAATGACTAAGACGGACTGGCTACGGTTCAACTGGGATCACATCCCCTAAGAAAGCTGACTACATCTTTAATAGAAGGTGATTCCATCGTAGCCGCGACAAGAGATGCCGAGAAGGTCTTCCCGACCTGCAGCGCGGTTAGTAGTCAATATCAAAGTCATTTGATGGCGGTCAACTCTCCTAATTAAAACGGGCGCAAAGGCCCTAGGGAAAAGGAGGGCGAAGGTTCAGTTCTAGGCCGAAAATTTCCGAAGGAGTCCGAGGCGGGCGTGACAACACCACAACATGTGCGCTCTGTCCCAGGAGTAACCGAAAGCTACAAAGAATCGACTTTAATTGGTGGCGACTTGATAGCATAGGGGCTTATGGGGCCGCGGAGATGCTCTCTAACGGCGTAAAGAGGAAATAACGGAGGAGGTGAGCTGAACCGCCGCCAGGTGTCACTGGCATTGTCTCTGCTCACTGGCCACTCGGGCTGAAGTTACTTTTTCTGTCACTAGGTGTCGTGGAGGGCTCTGTAGGGCAAGGGCGAATATCCTTGGAGTAGGCCACTGCCTTGGCGAGTTCACGTCAGAGCAATGGTCCTGGGCTAAACTCTCAGCACGTGCTGGGCCGGGGGGGGGGGGGGGGGGGGTTGAGCGGGTAAAAAAATGCAACGATGGCTGGGAACGGGGGTCCATGGGATACTCGTTCGTGCCGAGCCTCGCTACTCTCAGCGGGTCTCTGAGAAATAGAGTTTGCAGGCCAGAAGCTGCTCTATGCAATTTTAGTCATGTAGGCGCAGAGATCACTAACCCCGAACAGTCGCGGCCAGGGGATGGATAGCATTATTTAAAGTTGACGTCAACCCAGGTGTCGACCCAGCTCTCACAGCCCGTTATGTCATGCCAACGCCTTCTCCTGCCCTGTGTCGTGTTTGCGCCGAATAGTGCAGTGCGGTTAGGGCAGAGGGGGTGGAGGGGCGAGAGAGTTTCGCACGCCAGGAGAGTCAATGGTAAAAGATGAACCTCCTTGAAAGAATGGACGCTGTATTTACATCAGGACAAATATTGTAAATATTTTATTAACATTATTTTATTGTAAATATTTAATTATTTCGTTTGAAGTGCTTATGTTTTTTTCTTATCATGTTCACTGGGCGACTACATCACACCTGTCTGTGACACGTCAGGGGCTGCGCGGGACGTGGGGAAGGGGAAGGGATGAGCCGTCGCGCGCTGCGCCGCAGCGCGGAGGGGAGTTAGTCGTTGCCAGGCAGGCACGAGGAGCGGTCGCGTCACGAGAGGAGTCGTGCCTCAAAACGGTCGCTGAGCCTTGAGCCAACCAGGAGTAAGTGGACATCAGCATCGCGACGCAGGCATAGCGGCATCTAGGAGTCAGTATTTGAATTACAACTTGTTCATATTTATGTGGCGAGGATTAGTAGCTTTTACGGTGTACATAATATCTTGCGGGGCTTTTAGGTCTGAGTACAATATCTTGTAGCATAGTGTGTCAGTGTCGTGCCACATTTCCGGGTGTCTCTGAACTATCGGACATTTTACGGTGCAGATTAGCCTGAACGTAACGCCGAGTACCCAGTCGGGAGAAGAACCCTCGTGTCGCGGCGCGCGAAACTAGACTGTCGCAGGCAGGGCTGGGACAGCCCCATGTACAGGGTCCTGTATCAATAAATCGGGTGTTCGTCACAGACTGGTGGTGAATAATTATATGTCTTAGCTTGTCCCTCCTTGGCCACACTGGCCGAACCCCACTCTACCTAGTACAACTGAGAAACCGGGCGTCGAACAACGAGGGAGGGCATTCGGAGCGACGACAAAGTTTGATAAGGAATAAAAACACACTTCACGTAGCGGAGTGTATCATTTGTAGTGTAAGGCGTCTTGGGTGGCCTAAACAGCCCAAGGATCACCTTTACGGACACGTCCCTACCTCCCGCTACTTGGCGGAACCCAAACCCCGAGACCCATTCCTCAAAAAACTTGATAGCTCTGACGGAGAGGCAGCCGGACCGGTGTCAAGATGTTCTGGCTATTCGAATTGTAAATGAAATTTTTTATTTATACTTATTTACTGTGCTCTGGGCCTTATATATAGCCACTTAAATATAAACGAAGCTGCAACCAGAATGCTGTTATAGTGTAAGATAACTAATTTTGTTTTATACTCTTGTCTTATGAACTTTTAATTGCCTTTGAGTGTCCGACTCCTGAGAATTCCGTTATATGTTAATAGTTAAACTCTTGAAGTCATCGCCAGTACTCCCCATTTTCTTGACATTTATTTTTGTCTTGAAATATTGTTGTTGATTTGTTGATGAACGTGGTACTTTTTAAAGGAATTTTATGTTCTTCTGAAATTTTTGTTACTGGTAAATTTCTTTCTTGTGTTTTACTTCCGTATTTCTCTATGATTTATCTTTTTAACATCTAAAGTGAACTATTGTTTGATGAAATCTAGGGCCATGCAAAGAAAGTTGTTTTCGAGAAACATTGTCGGATGAAAAAGGATCCTTGTAAACTGTTGGCCTGTGAAATACAGAAGTGTCTTAAAGGTTTTGTAAGCTGTGATATTTTAAAATTATTTGTAGCTTTATGTTTTCAAATAAAGCGTTTTAATATATTTTTACGAATGGCTTAGTTAAATACAGCATATTTTCATTTTGGGGGGTGTATCGAGCTATGTGTAGTAATTCGAAATAAAATTGACCTTATATAGGAGGGCCAAACTGCGGTTGGGCTTAGCTATGTTGTCTGGTCCGGTAGTTATCGGACGTCGCGGCTTTTTAGGACGGAGAGAAAATATAATCGGAAAAAAATATTTTCTACACACTACCCATCTCTTAAATATACAACCAAGGGATGGTTTCTTACTTCCTACTAGTTTGTGAAAAAAATAAAATTTTATATCTTACATTACAATACCTGTGTGTTAACGCTGCCGCCGCGGTAAATATGTAGTGTACGGATTAGCGCCAAAAAAAATCGTACAAATATGAAATAACTTTCATTATGTGCTCTTTTACGTCCTCTTTTCATAACCGCCTGCGGAGATAAAAAATTCCAATTACTTTTGGAGATATCGCCGTTCTTATTTTTCAATACAAGACGTACGTAATCATTCGACCGTCGCCATTTTATATTTTGCCGTGTGCGTGTGAATGCCTAAAGGCCTCTTCACAATAGCGCGGCGCGGCGCGATGCGACGCGTAGCGATGTGACATCATTCGATACCAACCAATCAGAGTTAACATCGCTCGCGGCGAGCGATAGCTCGCGACGTGAGCACAAGCGACAAGACTGCCTTGCCGCGGCGGGCGACATCGCTGATGACGTAAGAGTAAACAGCCAATCGCAAGCAATAATTCGGGGAATTATAATAATATCAGTTGTTAGTAAACAAACGATTGAAATAGAAGGCAATAGGTGTTTGGAAAGTGATATTGATGTAAAATAATTTCCTGATGCAAGGTACCTTAAAAAAAAAATATATATATATATATATATATATATATATATTAGCCAAATTCAAAATAATTACAATAAGTGTCTGTACTTACAAAATCACAATATCTGCACTAGACACGCAAGTTAGCAAGTTATACCTTAGTGTCATCGACAGTCTTTCTGCTGGGCTCAATGGTAGGCGGTGAGAATTTTTTTGTAACATTGGACCAATAATATGCAAAAACAGATCAAATTCATTAGGAGACATCCTCATGAATACGAAATAGTTGTCACTGTCTCCTAATCGCATTTCTGAGATAATATTATGGTTGTCCCCTTGTCCCAATCTATTTGCATTTGTGGGCCTTGTGAGCCTTCTTCTGTTATTATTATCAAGTAATAATAAACACAACACTCTCCGCCTGTGAACATTTACTGCATGGCGATTTCTATTCATGTCTCTTTTCACCGATGCTTAGTTACAGTACACTTGCATATACAATGCCAGACAAAAAAGAGAAAAATTTTAAAATACATCCACAGAGTTTGTTTATATTTACTTATATGTTATCAGATGTTGCCGGCAGTTAGCAGGCTGTTTCAACATGTTTTTTTCGCCAGTCGTATCGCGCCGCGTCGCGCCATTGTGAAGTGTACTGCCAGCGACTTCGCGTTAGATCGCGAGCTATCGCTTCTTCGCGTCGCCAGATCGCGCCACGCCGCGCTATTGTGAAGAGCGCTTAAATAACAGAAATTTTCCATTAGGAAATTAATAATAATATCAATTAATTTTACTTGTATAGTTTTAAGTATTTATAATGTAACTGACCTGACCTAACAAAACGGGACAAAGGTAGATAAGGTCAGGTCAGCTACATTATAAATACTTTGAAACTGAATGGAAATTAAAAATTATAAAATTAATTTTAATGGTTGTTTAGTTTTAAAGTATTTATTATGTAGCTGACCTGACCTGACCTAACAAACCGGGACAAAGGATGAACAGATGACCACCGACGGAACTCGCGTAATTTTCTTTTTACATGATGTAGTCGTTTACGTGGGAGACCTAAGATACACATAAAGTTCTGCCATTTCCGATTACACCCGAACAATTCACCTTCAGCCACCTTCGGGTTTTGTTTTATTTTTGCGCAGGAAAAATGAATTCTAATATTAAAAGTGGTCGGTTAGGTTAGCTACATTAAAACACTTTAAAACACTATGGTCGGTTAGTTAGGTAAGTATAGCTACATTAAAATAAACAGGTTGAGAAATATAAATATTAATAAATAAACCAGAGGTTGGCCGAAGGTGAATTGTTCGGCTGTAATCGGGGATGGCAGAACTTTATGTGCATCTTAGGTTTCACGTAAGTCGCAAAAAAAAAATCATACTTGTAAACAAGCAACAATGAACGCCGCACAAGTGCACAGGATGAAAATTAAAAAATTCAATATCTCCTTAAGTATTTGGAATTTCTTATCTCCGCCAGGTTTATTGAAAAGAGGAAGTTAAAGAGCACAGAATAAAAGTATTTTCGGAATTTAACAAATTTTTTTAACAAATTTCGCCCAAATATGATAATTAAAAAATTCGATATCTCCTAAAGTATTTGGAATTTCTTATCTCCGCAGGCGGTTATGAAAAGAGGACGTAAAAGAGCATATAATGAAAGTTATTTCATATTTGTACGATTTTTTTTGGGGCTAATCCGTACACTACATATTTACCGCCGCCGCTATTCATAGTGCACATGCGATAAGTAGGAATATTAATATTATATATTATGTTTTCCGTGTACTAGACATGTTCTTAAATTAAACCTGCAAGGAAGGTTTCTTAATTTCTACTGGTTTTTGAAAAAAATAACAGTTTACTGTTTTACATTACAATACCAATGTATTCATGCAATCACCGACATTCATTTTAATGTTTACCAATGAGGGTTTTTTAAATTTTTTTTGGAGAACTTTAGTAAACATAGATGTAATAATGAAATCCATTTAAATAGTGATAGTATTGCAGTTGTAAGAAATTTTTAATGCTTATGTTTTATGTTTGTTGTTTTAATAGAATAAGAAATTGTATTACAAAATGTTTGTTTTAATACATAACAAACAAATTGAAGCCTTAAATTTGATTTGATTTGTTAATGTTCATTTTCTGTAAGGAATACGTGCAGTGCACTGAAGTACCTGAAACACTGAATTTTGTAGTCTTTGCCGGGAATTCTTAGATAAAAATAATATTGAAGTGTTTTCAGACCTGACTGACCTCCGGAATGATTATTGTAATTTGCCGATCGTTCTTTCGTTGTTCGATTTTTGCCTGAATTCTCTCTGAAATTAACTGTCCCCTCCTGACGTTTATTCTCCCACTGTGATTCATTTTCGCGTCTGTCTTGTCACTTCTCGTTTCTACGACGATAGTACTGTGGTTTATAAAATCCGTTACCATATCGCTGACCTCGATATCTATTGTGATACCAATTACTTCCGCAGTTTTCAACGTTCAGTGTGTGAATTTGAGGTTGTTTGTGTCCGCTGTTCTGCCCTTCATTTCGATTGCGCCAGTTATTGTATAACGGTGTCTGTTGGTTCGTGTTCTTGCGCTCGTTAGTTTCTTTGTGCGTTACCGTTTTATCGAGCTTAACGAGTCGTTCATACGTTAACAGTTGTTCCTTGAAATCTACAATATTACTGTATTGCCGTCCACTAAGTTGTAATTGATAATTGAGTGGTAATTGCGAAATTATCATGGCAATAAACTCTTCGTCTTCCATACGGCAATCAAGATAACGAGTTCTCTCGTACATATCGCTGATATGCGCCTCTAAATTTTGAAATTTACGATTTTCGAATTTTTCAGAATGCAACTGTATTCGCAAATTGCTTTGGATACGAGTATTCCAAAATTGGGATATGAAAGCTTTCTGAAACGATTCGTATGCGTGTACCGAATCTTTCACCAACTCCCACCAATAATATGCCGTGTTTTTCAAGCAGTGGCTAACGCATTTCAATTTTTCTGCGTCTGTTAACTTAAATGTGTGGCAATATTCTCCAAACTGATTTAAGAATCTTCGAGGGTTTTCATTACTTTTCCCTGAATATGTTGGAACGTCATCCAACCATTTCTTAGAAGGGTGGTGTAGTGTAAGTACCGGATCTGCTGACATAATTGCAGTACTAATATTCGCGGGATTTCGCTCGGCTTCTATCGTTATTGATTTGTTTACCGGCGTGTCTTCCTTGTCGGTATTACATTCGCTAGTGTGGTGAGTCGTTAGTTGGGGCGAGAATGTTGCGATGTGTCTGGATTCTCTTTCTATTTCCCCTATTTTCGCCTCTACCATATCTAACCTTCCTGTTAGACGCTCGCTTAAGTGTACTACTTTATCGTCAGTGCGTTTACTGAATATTTCTACACCTTCAATACGAGTGTGTACACTGGAAAACTTCTGTTGCATCTCGTGCTGTGTTTCAGTTAAGTCATGCCTGATTTCTGCTGTTTCATCTGCAATCCTGCCTAAAGTGTTATTTAAGACTTGCACTAAATTGTCTAGTCTTTCGGCGTTTTCTCGCTCCTTTTGTTCCCTTTCTAACTTCTCCTCCTGTTCTATACGCTCCCGTTCTTGTTTCTCCCGTTCCCGTTCTAGTTTCTCCTCCTGTTCTTTACGCTCCCGTTCTTGTTTCTCCCGTTCCCGTTCTAATTTCTCCTTATTCATGAACTGGAACAGTGAATCTAGGGTAACAGTTGGTGTCGGCGGCGAATGACCCAACTCCATTTCCTGCTGTGACTCCATACCAGTAGTCTCGATGTGCTGTTCTGGTACTACTTCTCTAGGTTCTCGTTCAGGACTAGAGTCAGAAGTGTCATTGCTACCTCTCAAAAAATATGACTTCCTACCTGTGTCTGTCATCTTGACAAAACAAAATTACTGTCTGTATTTTTCAAAGTGTCTTGAGTTGTTCAAAAAAAGATCATAAAATAGTCCCTAACGTTGGCCCCACGTTGGGCGCCAAAAACTCTGAAGTGTTTTCAGAATTACTCTATAGAGTATATTTCCTAAAATGCCAATATCTATAATGTAAAATGTGGTCTAGTTGGGTGCCGTGAAAACTCTATAAAGTACTAGTGCTGTGATTGTGTATGTAGCACAACTACTAACCTCTACAGAATATTAACTAAAATATGTCTTGTTATGTTGATAGTGAAAATAAATTATTCTCAAGTTGTATGTACTGGTGTAGTTTGACTCAGTGTGAATACCAAACAATAAAATGTCGTATAATTACTTAGCAGTATGTCTCCTTCTCTTTGGTGTAAGTATTCTTACCTTAAAATCAACAAATATAAGTAGTGTGTTTAAAAGCATTAACTTCTCTATGACTGCTGATCTCAGTGTAATAAAAACTAATTATTCTTTCAAGACAATCCAAGCTAAATATTTCTGTCTATCTGGTTTAACATACACATGATATGTAAGTATGGTTATCAATCGGAAAAATAAAATATAATGAAAATTTAACTTTTTACTAGGGTCAAAATCATGGTTGTATGGGTGACAATACTCTTTTGCAACATATCCAACTGTAACATGAAAAGTGACAGAGTCAATGATTAGCAAGCAACATACAAATACCTTTGAGACAATTATTCATGTTTAAATATGTTTTTCATTAAACAAAATTTCAATATCCGTTATACTTAAATGTCTTTCAGAACTAATTACGTTTTACGTAATTGTATCACTGAATAATAGTTTGGTTATCAGTCAATATTTTAAATATTATTGAAACACATTTTAACTGGCAAATTAGTCTTTTCTTTGTTTTTACTTGCTCAGTCTCTTTCGGTAGATCAAACTGTCTCAAGACTTCTGGACCTGGGACTATTCTTTAAACATTCAAGACAATTAATGACTTTAACAGATTTTAACTTTGATATCGTACATATTACTGATCAAAGTCAGTTAACCAGGTCCAGTATGTACAAGCTACAAGTCTTTACGTAGTTAAGTAGTATTAAGTTGTTTTAGCGAGTTTCAAATTAGGTCTTGATCGTAAACATCATAGTTTAAGATATCTTGCCATTAAAATAGGACAGGTAACTTCTCGCTGTTCTTGTTAATTCGGGGATGGGGCAAACAAACCTCGTCGCGTCGTTACAATACCAAGAGGCTGTGGAAAACCTCTCCGAACCCCTGTCTCTCCTCCGATGTTGCTGGTTAGATCTCACTCTCCTCCGATGTCGCTGGTTGGGTCTCCGTCTCGATGCACCTCCTCTCTTGCTGCTGGTACTCCAGCAGGACTGGCGTAGGTCACCTGGAGTCGTCTAGAAGGATGATGTCCTCCGGTACACCGTCTACGATGCCGTCTACCGCTGTCGAACTACTTCCATCTCGAAGATTGATAGTCCTTTTCTTCTTTTCTTCTTAATTCGTCGTTGATCCAGTTATATTTATGCTGTTAGTCAAAACTTATCGTCGTCGTAGATTCTTTAGTAGAGCTTCGAACATCGGTAACTACCTCTTCTTCATTGTGTAGTTCCGGTATTTATTATAAAATCATCAATTTCACGTAGATTCTAGCTATTCAGTCGTCGTACCAATGTTTTACGTGATATTCTTACATTCATTTATGACTAAATCACGGAGCTCTTTCTCTCTAATCCTTCTCCCATGATAGTAGAACAGAAACTCCCGTTCCAATTTGTTTCAAACAGTCAAAGCTTTCTCTATTGAACACTCTCCGAAATCACACTGGAAATACTAAATTCTTTAAATAAAATATATGCGCAGTCGAGCGTCCAATCACATATACTCTTTCCTCAGTAATGACCCAAAAACAATATTAAAAGGTGTAAGCTCATTTCCTATTCGTCGCCGTTTAACAAATGTTTGCAAAGACATTTCATAAAATTATTACTTAGATAAAACATGAAAATACTTAAAGAGTAAAACCAAATTGACCTGACCATAGAGATACAATACTGGTAAATATAATTCATAACAGGACTAAGACAAAGTCATAGAGGTAAGAAGTAAAATAATAAACATAAAATTCATTTCTATTGAGGGCTTCTCAAATACCTCTATAATATGTATGTTTTATTCAAATTACGATCATAATTTATTATTATATAAAAGAATATTTTTTTATGTACGGGATCTTCCGACATACTGAATTAAAACAGCAAGCATCATGTACCACAGGATTAAACCATCAGGATCTTTTGACATACTGTACTAAAACAGCAAGCATCATGTACTACAGAATCAAGCCAACAGGATCATGCCATCAGGATCTTCTGATGTACTGAATTAAAACAGCAAGCATCATGTACCACAGGATCAAGCCTTCAGGATCCAGGGATAAACTTCAATATATGAAATGGAAGAATTAGCATGTTTTTAATTCTCCATAGTTGGCTACAGTCGTGCTAAACAAAGAGATGCACAATTGCGGGTAAACAATGAAAGGCAATGCAGTGTGAAAACACAGGTTTTGTAATGTAAGCTTAAACTGTTATTTTTGATGAACCAGTAGGAATTAAGAAACTGTGTTTTCAGGGTACATTTAGGGATATCTCTATTATTTGATAAACATATTTTCCATTTTTATTTACTTTTTGTTCCTCGAAGCTGCGCCGTCTGATGCTGGTGTAGTAATGTAAGCTATAAACTATTTTTTTCACAAACTAGTAGGAATTAAGAAACAATCCTTTCAGGGTAAATTTAGGGACCATGTTTTCCAATTTTTTTATTACCGTTCTAAAAAGAAACAATGTCCGATAATTACCTTTGGTCCTCGGTGGTTGTGTTCACGGTCAAGTAGAGTAGCACAAATTTGTGATTATTAGCAAAAACCAAACATCTGAATTTAAAAAGTCACTGAATATTCACCCAGAACCACCATTTCTGAAATTTCACTATCAATTTTTTTTTGGTGAATTAGGTATTTGTGTACATTTTTTACAGAAAATAATTACCAAGAGACAGCATGCAAGGATGTGATGAAAGAAATGATTAAATGTTGCCAAAAGTGGGCAGATGTATCACTGTGTTGCTCTGGAATAAACACTAAGGAGGCAGCTACCAGTGTGAGTGAAGAATGAGTTTGCACACCCACATTTATTATTCTGCATTAAGTTAGAATAGTCATGTTTTGCTGGTTCAAACATAAATTTCTTATACTGGGTGTAGTTGGCTTATATTATTTTGACATCTTTTTCTTTGTATATCAATAACGATAATGTTTTTCTTTCTTTCTGGGTTGGGGGGGTGATAGTGTGGTTAAGTAAGTCGCAACCTTCTTAAGCAATCTGGGTTTGATTCTCTGCAGAGTAAAATTAGGATTTTTCACATAATGGCATCGTTGTTTTTGGTTTCCAGTCGGCAGAATCATAAGCTATGACATCACAACCTCTAAGGAAGCGTAGGGTGTTGAAGGATCTCCCAATTTATATGCGATATCCTCGAGCTTTTGCGGGTATTGCTATTACCAGCAGTCTGCTCATATTCTTCAGCAGACCTCTCTACGACATCTTCATAAGGGACTATGGTCCGTTGCCACCACCACCTCCACCAGGCAGGAAGATAAAGGATTAGAGGTAATTTTTTTTTAATTTTTTGCACTGATGGGGATTCTATGCCTGTTATGATGTTATATGTTTAAGTTTCAGTATACAATTCTAAAAACCCTGTTATTAAATTAATGAACAAAGGAATTTGGATTTGGATGGAAAAACTTTATTTAACGGTAAAATGGTGTTGTAAGGTTTGAGGGACTATAAAGGTAATTAACTGAAAAGGTATACAAACATGATATAAAGAAGAAAATTTAAAGGGATTCCACGTAATAATTGTAACTTTATTTCTCCTGTTGATTTAATATTGTTGTGGGTTAAGTATTTGATATTTTTGCTTTTTTGCAGACTTGTCACCGAAATTGACATTACATCAAAAATTGTTTTGTAGGTAGGTTATATTTGATTTATATTTTTTAGGATTAAGATGCTAAAAAAAAGAATACTTGGAAGTTTTTTTTATAAGGAAGTTCTAACAATTCTTTCAAATTCCTACCTATTTTTATTTACAAAAAAGGTAGAAACTTAAGAATTTTGTAATAAGTTCAAGAGGTAGTAATAAAATGGTAAAATAATCAACAAAAATATTTTTTTGGGATTAAATCTGTGTACTGAAAAATAATGCTAAGTTGCATTTTTGGCTTGCTATTAATCTTCTCTCATAACCAAGCATGTCCTGCATCTGTTTCATGTCACAAGCAAGTTACATTTTAATTAAGCTATCCTTCAAACTCCCAATTGATTAATCAGAAGAGCTAAAGGTGCAATAAATTTCATTATGGTTAAGGACGTACACAGAATTTCAATTTGGGGGGAGGGGGTATAGAACTTATTAGCTTGCTGTTTGCTTTCACATTCATTTTGTTAGTGGGAATAGTAACTATACATAAACACTTTTGTTTATAGGATTTTTTATTTTTGTAAAGGATTTTGGAAAGGTATATATATATATAGACACACACACCCTTATCCCGTGTACACCCCTGATTATGGTGTAAGATCCGAATAGTATAAATCTGGCCCGCGCCATTTTCCTGGCCCGAAGAAAATTTGTAAGTCATATTGCATTATATCAGGTGTGCCCACAAGGGGGGGTAACGCAGACTGCGTCATTAAAATTTCAGGGGGGGGGGGGGGGGGGGGTTAAAAGACGAGAAAAATGTATATATTATTTACATAATTATAGCTTCTAATGTGAAAATACGTTTCTGGTGCTTTGATAATTGAAAGTGATCTTGTAAATCAAATTGACAACCCCGCACTTTCCTCAACAAAAGCAGTTTGGCATCTGTCGGTTCAGGATGGAAATATTACCTGATATGACCAAAATTATTATTAGAAAATCAGTTTTAATTAATGCAAAATGTGATAAAATATAATACTAAAAAAGTATAATATTATAAAATAATGGAGTAAATAATTGAGAAAATGGCATAAAAAATTTCGGGGGGGGGGGGGGGGGGGGGGGGGAGCTCGCATCATTAGGTTAGGGGGGGGGGGGGGCACCTCTGATTATATGGATTATCTTTGAACCTTAATATAGAAATGTTCTCTAATATACATTCAATGCATGTTTCATTTGAGGTTTGGTAATTTATATTATTTCATTGTGTACAAATCAGAAGAGAAAATTTAACAAAATCATTGCTGCACACAAAATTGAAGAAAAATCTTTTTGTTTGTAAAAAATAATGAAATTTTTTTTCTATTGGTATTAATATTCAAATCACTGTAAATTTTGAACCTAAGTAATTGGGAGTTTGGTGTACAATATTGTTTGGTATTGTGTAGTATGTGTCAAGGTGACTTGTAATTTACAAATACTGTTAACTGTTGCACTCCTGACTGTCGATAGCAATGGATGCAGTGAAGAAAGCACGTGGTCGCTTGCAGCGCTACCCTGAGCTGTTGAAACACTGTTCTAAGCATGCCACTGCGTATGCCGAGTGTGTTATTGGGAGAGAGAACATCAAGAAGGGGGACTGTGAGGAAGAGTTCAAACAGTTAATGTGCTGCCTTAGGAATGCAGCTCTAAAAGCTAATACTAGATTATAGAGACTGATAGTATACATAGATTTTTTGTGTTTTGAAACTAGAACTTACTGTAATTTGCTTTAGTTATTTAAAAGACATATGATGTCCATCTTGAAGCATTGTGTGACTGGACTACTCATTCGCGGGTTTTTTATAGTCTACGGAGAGATACAGGACAGAGTCTCGTTGGTTCCGTACACAGATGTAGACTATCGTGTGTTCACAGACGCGGCTAGGCATGTTGTGGCTGGCAGTTCGCCGTATCTCAGGCACACTTACCGATACTCCCCAGTTATAGCATACCTAATGGTACCCAATGTTCTTGTGCATGTGGTGTGGGGGAAGATAGTGTTGTCACTGATAGATGTGGGCGTTGGTTATTTAATTTATAGGTTAGTACTGGTGAAAAATGACAAGTCATTATCAAAAAATTGTGCCTACTTTTGGCTTTATAACCCATTGCCTATTGTCATCACTACTAGGGGCAATGCTGACTCATTATCAGCAGCCCTGGTGTTGATGACAGTGCTGCTACTGTGCAAAGGGAGGATTGTGTTGGCAGGCATGATGCACGGTTTAGCCATTCACTTGCGTCTCTACCCTCTAGTCTTTTCTTTACCCATGTACCTTGCTTTGCGTTCTACCGATAGCAAGTCTTACGGTCTCTGTCCGAACTGCACCCAGGCAAAACTTGTAGCTTCATGTGTAAGTGTAGTTGTAGCTTTGACTGCCTTCTTTTATTTTTGCTATGATTTTGAATTTCTTCAAGAGAGCTTCCTGTACCACCTTTCTCGCAGAGACATCAGGCATAATTTTTCAGTGTACTTTTACATGCTGTACCTGACTGCAGCGAGCCCAACCCCCAGTTTACTGTTTAAAATCCTCACGTTCGCTCCACAAGGAATTTTGCAGCTTGTCTTTTCCTTTGTCTACGGCTCCAAGGATAAATTGATGTTCTGTTTACTCGTACAAGCCATCGTCATGGTCACGTACAATCCTGTGGTAACATCTCAGTACTTCATGTGGTTCCTCTCCCTCCTGCCAGCATGTGCACCAGCACTGGCTGTCTCAAAAAAGCAGGCGATAATACTTGGAGCGTCGTGGGGGTTGGCACAATTACTGTGGCTTATTCCTGCATACTTCCTAGAATTTCAAGGCTATGACACATTTCTGTTAGTGTGGGTTCAAAGCCTCATATTCTTGTGTGTGAATATCACCATATTAGTAGAATTGATCAAGATGTATGACGATTGTAAAGTATGTTAACTTGAAATTTTTTAATGTTCCTGTTCTGTGAGCTTTGAAATATATTTGTAAAACTAACAAATTTAGACCTATTTATTTTCCTGTCATCACAAGTATTCTCAAATTGTAAGAAGTTGAGAAGCAAGTTTTTTAAGTTTTAAAATTCCTGAATAATAATATGCCAGTGCCCTACCCATTCTGTATGTGAAATGCTTGAACTTATGATGTTACACCAGCCTGTTTTATTTTTTTTTTATTTTTTTTATTTATATTTGTAACATGCCACACCAACAGCACAAGGCTCCAACGGTGGGCACAACATGTAGGACAAGTACAAAAAAAATACAGTAACAGAACAAAACAATTACAAGAACACAAAAATAGTAGGACAAAACAAAGACAATACAACATACAAATATCCATATGAATGCTTAAATTCTAATAATTATTTAAACTAACATAAAGTTTCATGAGAGTAACATGGTTAAATTAACATATATAGGTATATAAATTTTTTAGATTAATTAAAAATTACAATTATATAAAATTGAAATACTACTTGTAACTAAGGTAAGTACCATAGATAATCTTCGGATGCCGAAAAAATAATTTTTTTAACAAGTTTTTTCCCTGTGGTAGGTTGTAAGTGATTAACATACATATTGAAATTATTAACAAGTCTATATATGTACATATATATATAATATCATTTGTATTTAAGAGTGTGCACAAAAAAGGTGGGTTACAGCTATTAAATGAAGGAATTTTAATGCCAGCAACATCAAATATATCAGGACATATATAAGATAACCATAACAACAATTGAAAACAAAAATAGCATTTAAGATCTTTCTTCTAGTTGATAATGAACCGAGGAGGGAATTTAAATCTATGTTATTGATGGTATTTAATTTTTTGTTTATATAGTCCGATACTTTAGATTGAATCCTCTCAAGCTTTTCAATATCAGTGTTATTGATGCTATTCCATATACAGGGTGTCTACCGACCCTGGAAAACCTGGAAAAATCAGGGGATATTGTAATCAGGGAAAAATCAGGGATTTTTTTTTTCAAAAATCAGGGAAATTTTATTTGGTAGGTTGTAGTTGGCAATTCGTTTTTTTGTTTATTGATCAGCTTGCATTGACGTAGCATCAAGTGTATCCCTCCCATTTTTATTTTTGAATGGCAAATAACGAACAGTTCCCAAGTCCATTTTCTTTTATTTTAAATCGGATTCGGAAGTGGCGTCAAATCACGTGATACAAACTGGTTCAAGCTGGTCTGTTATCCTGCTGACGTGACGTGCTGCAGCATGTACTTCCTACGTTCGGATTATACCGACAGGTGCATTTAATTTTAAGTATCTATGGATGCCCTCAACATAAACTGGGCATTTTTTTAGCTTTGGAATAACAATATCACAGACACTTTTGGTGAAGATTCGCCATCGTTGCTAGAAATTGGTAGCTGTGGGCTTCATACGGTCCATGGTGCTTTCAAAACTGGAATTTCTGCTACACAATGGGACGTTGTTAGCTTTTCGAGGCACAGTTACTGTTTAAGCATGTACCTGCAAGGAGGGCAGATTACATTAGAATAACTGGATCAGAGCTTTTTTCCAAGAAATGTTGTGCAATTAGATGGAATACTGCAGTTACTGAGCATGCCATGAAAACGTTACCCCACCTAAAGAAATTTTTTTAGTGAAGTTTCTATTTCATCTGTCTCTTTCAGTGTAGTGAAAAGTGCTCTTGAAGATAATCTTCTAGAAGTAAAATTGACATTCTTCCACTCTTTGACATCAGCGCTGGAATTTTTTCTCACAATGTTCCAAAATGAAGCACCCATGGCACCTTTTCTCTATGATTCACTGGTATACATTTTATTAGCTTTGGCAGGAAAGTTTTTGAAACCAGAGGTACTGAAGAGCTTTAGGGAGAAACACAATGTATCTAGATTGGATGTAGATAACCAAGAAAATATATTGACTGCTAACAATATCAAGTTGGGTTATGCAGTACGCCATGCCATAAAGAAAGAGAAAGTACCAGAAAAGTCTGTCCTGTTACTGAAAAATGATGTTAGGACTTATCTAAAGGTTATGGTAAAAAAACTTCAAGACAAAAGTTGCCTGAAATACAAACTTACCAAGGGAATTTCCTGCTTATGTCCGTCTGTGGCTTTAATAAATTCAGGTGTGAGGAAACAGCGTGTGAAGTACAGTTTAGAATGTTGTTTTCAAAACAGGTGTCTATCAGGACAAGAAGCTGATAACGTGATCACGTTGGTTGGTATGTTCCTCGCAAGATTCTGAAGCACTGTTCTCGTCTTTTTCTCGAGAAGACTGGCGCCTTGATCACTTGTGGATGCTCATTCTTAAGGCACATACAGTAGATGCCAAAACAGGCCTTCTAAAGTTTGTGAGGATGATGTTGGTACTTTCCCATGGAAATGCATCATTGGAAAGAGGATTTTCAGTGAATTCTAATCTGCTGACTGAAAACTTGCAGGAAGAAATACTGATCGCACAAAGACAGATGTACGACTTTGTTCAACGTTCTGGAGGTGTAGAGCATGTTGATATCACCAAGTCCATGTTACACTATGTAAGAAATGCTAGTTGTAGGCATAAGTAAGCCCTGCAAACACAACAAAAAAGAAAAGGAAGCTACAGACAAGAAAGAAGATAAAAAAAAAAAAAAAAGTGTAAGAGGAGATCAAGGCACTACAGTTGAAGAAGGCTTGGGTGTTGGATTTGGCTCGTTCTGAAGCAAGTTCAATAGTCGCAAAAGTTGAGTCACTGCGAAATTAATGGGAGCTTCCTTTTACTAATGTTTTTCCAAAGTAAGTGTATGAAATATTTGTAGCAGCGTGTTTTATTTGCCATCAATTGAGTCACTTTGGCCACGTCTGGAAGAAGGTAATTTTTTTACTAATTAAGTAAGTTGAAATACTTTGAAACTCGTGAATGCACTGTTATGCAGTTTTTTCAGTTTCGTGGAATGTCGTAATTGTGTTAAAGAAAACCTGGAAAAATTCAGTTTTAGACCTGGAAAACCTGGAAAAATCAGGGAATTTCATTTACTAGATCTGGTAGACACCCTGCATATAATAGAACCATATTCAAGTTTCGATCTTATTAGAGCTGTATAGAGAGAGAGATAATAGTCAATATTTGAGGTGTTGAAGGTGATAAATTTTCTAGAGAAAGCCTCACCATCCATTGCTGTAGTCTTACGCAGAAGTGGTGTAATTACCCGGGGAGCCATTTGTGGTTCGCCAAGGTTTGGGTAATAGCCTGCTACTATACTAACAGGAAATAATCCCACTACTAAAAACAACAGAATAACACACTGCAAAATTTAGTTTTTATTTTAAAAATTATATCATATGAGTGACTACAATAATGTTCTCATATGGTGCTCAAGAATCAATCTGGATTGGAAAATTCAGTTGTTACGTTGTATGTTTTTGCCCGGCTAACCACACATAGAAACGGAACAATACAAAACAAACAATGTTCCTGAGGTTCTGCTTTATTTGGAAATAAAAGAGTTTATTAAATTATCTTTGTTTATTTCTTTAAAAAAATGTTTTTTCTCATCGTTACATGGCTTCAATACACAATTTTACAAATGAATTTAATTAGAAAAACTTCGTTACTTGTACAGTTTTTGTCTTTTCTTATACGAATTTTAACGATATCTTTGAATTTTGATAGGATGAGGTCCAAATACATACCACAGCACCATACATATTGCCGTTGATGGTCGAGGAGTCTTGTCACTCGCCAAAGAAGAAAAAAAAAAACTTAGTAATGTCCCTTGGTTAATTACCTAACTCAAGGTACCGTTGATCGCGGACCGAAATCACACGAGTCGGGCCGATGCCGACGCCTAGGGCCTAAATTTCTAATACATAGTCCGAAAAAAAATGAAATTAGGTTAAAAAACTACGGCGTGGCCCCAGCCCCTAGGCATTAAATTGTCCCTTAATAATTTTTCATTTGTTTCGTGACTTGCCGACGACGCGACCCGAGTTCGGCGACGATCGAGCAACAAGTGACTTGGTCGACGAGATTACCTTCCCTTGTAAAGGTGAAAACAAGGGAGGCAACCCCGTGGGCCAACTGGCCAATCACAGTACAGCATTCATCAACATGCCCAAATAAGGAATTTCGGCCGAGCGCATCACACTACGCCAGGACTCGCCCTGATTGGCTGGCTAGTGGTAGCCTCCAGAGACCCTTCCAGACGGTCGCTACAGCTGTGCGTACAACGTGACGCGTAAATCCCAAACACGCATTTACAAAGTGAAAAATAGCTTTCTGGCGCCAGAGTGTCGCGCCTGTCCGCTCTTCCTTCTGTACCTTCCAGACTATTCTCAAAATATTACACTAGCAATATCCAATAGAATATAAAATTACCCAAAAAATTCAAATACAATGTTAAAAATTTAGTAAACAAAGTTGAAATTCATATAAAAACTTTTGTTTAAAAATGATGTCCTGTAAAATTATAATCTATACTGCTTTAATTACTGACATTAATTATCAAATGTTAACATTAATTATTATGAACTAGAGTTAACCCTCAAATTTATAATTAAGTATCTCAAGGAAATAAGTATTTTAAGGCTTTCCATGAAATTTAACCAAAGTAATTAATAACAATTCTTAACAGCTCTGAACTGTTTTCTATATCAACAAAAAAAAATATCCTTCACATCAAACTTATTCTTAATATTCTTATGACCCTTTTTGCAATGCTACACAGTAAACTTTTTTTTAACAAAATCCCACTTAATGTTTCCTTCTAATAAGTCTAAATGTCTTAGTACCCACATGAAGAAAGAAACTTCTTGACAGGGTTTTACCGTATGTGCACACCTAAAACCAAGTAGCTAGATTCCTTGATTTTTTTTTAACGAATTGAGAGTTGAATAGCGCAGTTTTTATCAATCTTTGTTTCTGCCCATCAAGACCGAAAATTAAAAAGCACCCGATGTGGCAAGAGGGGCAAATAATTTTGTTGGGACCCCCCCTCTCATTATTTTATGTAAAGCTTTTCAAACCCCCAATTTAAAAAAAATTCTGAAGACTGCAAAAGTGAATGTGATAACTGTAAACATGATCGGTGTGTATCGTGCGTGGTTTACAATTAATTCTATGAACAATATATTTGTAAAGGGTAAACATAGGCATTAAAAGAATCTCTAAATTCAACCAGAGCCCATCTATTGCTCCCCATCCCTCCTCTTTCTTGATGGCCGTAAAATCTTATATAACAAGAGTGGTTGTTCAATTGAACTTAGGACAATGAGATGAACTACCTAGTTTCAAAGATACAGAAGCACCATTCCATTCCTTCTGTGTAAAATAATTTATAATTTTTTTCCTTAGAATTATACCTCAGAAAAAACCTCTGGAAAACTACTTTTCATAATATCCAAACATTATGTGCTTACGTTTTCGTCCACATAAGAAACTGCAACTTTGCACTTGTATTGACCATACAAAGCGCAAAAGGTATCATAACACAAACAAGCCCTATACATAAAACGTAAATTAAACACTTGTTCATAAATGCTGTTAAAATTAGAAACTAAGACTAAATAAAGTACTTAATGTCATCAAACATATTTTCATTTAATTTTTATATTTTAAAAACATACCGCATCATTAAGTTATGGTTAAAAATGAACTTCACGAGTGCAGCAATGAACATTGTTGCCAAATGTATGACATATGAAATAATGCCAATTCCATCACACAAACAGAAATGCGCTTTCTTGGTTTCAAATATTTAGGCCATAATTTTCTATTCGATTTTCAGAAATATCAGAGCGGTTTTAAGTTTTTGCAGTTGGTCATCATGTATGAGCAAAAGTAAATTAAAAAAATTTAAATGAGATTCAAAAGTGGATGTGATAATTGTTTACAGTTAATTTTATGAAATAAAAACTTTTGGTTTCTAAATTTGGCATTCCAGGCAGTATTGGCAAAGGTGATCCAGGTGTGACTTCAGCACGTATTTGGAAATTCAAGAAATTACCAGATAACATGAAGCAATGCATTTATTTTGCCCTTCTGTCCTGAAAACTAAATATGATTCAACAGGAGGCACGTAATAAAATATCCTAAAGTTAAAAATGAGTTAGTCATTATTCAAGATAAAACCATGAAAGGAGGTTACCAATGAACCTTTTTTTCTTTAGCGCTGGCAATATTGTCAATAACAAATACTAAATATATTGAAGAATGAGTATTTATTTACAAAAATTTGAAGTAGAATAGGGCATGAGATGTTAATTTCCTTTGTATATTTGTTACTTATTTTTTGTTCTTGTGTGTTTGTGTACTTGAAATCATTTTGACTATTAATGTGGATGGTTTATGACAGACTTATAAATATGAACATTTAAAAACTAAATACAGTAAAACCTCCATTAACGAATATTCTATTTAACGAAAAACCCCATGCAACGAAATAACATTTTGGTCCCGCCGAACCGCCATAAGATCAATGCTGTTTTAACCTCTAAATACCGAATATTATTTGTTCCGAAATAGTGAAATTCCCTTTACAACGAACGGCCGCTTTTGAAAAACACGCAAAAATAAACATCTCTTACAAGAAATCCACTATTTTTTTTTTATTCTCTGCTTTAAAATACGTGCGTATAACCTTAAAATAATATGCACCATCGCGGAAGTCAATAAATAAACAAAGAATCATGGATAACACACGTCGTGTATACATGCCACACTTTGTTCAAAATGGCGGGTACATTTAGCGCTAGTGGCGGAAACCTCCTGTACCATCGCTTTGGCAAGACGAACAACTAGTAAATTTTGCGTTTCTATGGTTAAATATGCGCACACGCAAATATTTATAACTATGGTGTAGTACAATTTCATTTTTTTTCAGTTTTCACTGTTGTTTATTTATTTTTCACACGTAGTTACGGAAATCAACACGGTACTACTGTAAAATGAATTTTAATCCTATAAAACGGCAACAGATTGGCATTTAAATAAAACTAGAAATTTTTAATGCAGTTGATGAAGGTGGAAAAAAAAGTGATATAGCTAAACGTCTCGACATCCCAGCGTCTACACTTTCGACCATATTATACAACCGGGAACAGATCGAAAACAACGCTTCTCTGGTAGGAACAAATCGAAAACGTGTGAAAGTACGTAAAAAAAAAATTATGATTTGGACAAGATACTGTTTGACTGGCTAATGGAGGCAAGGGTATCTAACATCAACATCTCTGGGCCGATTTTACAAGAAAAGGCACGCCAGGAAGCACTGGGGATGGGAATTAATAATTTCCAAGCATCAAATGGTTGGCCATTAAACAAGTGTATTCTATGTACTTTTTCATGTTTAATTCCTCATATCGTATTAAACAGTCAGAAAGACAGTTCTAGCCATTTATGTGAAGGTTTATGATGACTAGAAATATATCGTGCAAAAACTCCATTTAACAAACCCCTTTACAACAAACACAACAAATTTTGGTCCCTTGAGATTTGTTAAATAGAGGTTTCACTGTAGTACTTTCTGTATACCAAATTAAAAGACATGTTTCAATGCTGTTGCTCCTGAAAATCCAATATCTTACCTGACTGAATCCCGCCCTGAAGTAGAAATGCCTCTCCTCTCCACCTTTAAATTTTTCATAAGATGTTTCAAATCTCAGTTTGCAATATGCTGAGCAAACAGGAAGAAATAATGGCTTTTCTAACACATGTAAACATTAGGAAAGTTCAGTAATTTTATTGGCACATATTTTTTTCTTGCACTTGATTAATACATACAATTTCTTGGTTTGCAAAGTTGAACATCTGCATCATCAAAATAGGGCTTGATAAATAAAAAAAAAATATACAACATACACGTAATGAAAGTTAGAATACAACAAATTTAAATTTGATTGCAACACAATAAATATAAAATATTTTAACAGAATGCTTGCGAGCTAACTAAAGAAACAAGACCTTTTTATGGTTGCTTGTGAATACACATACATAATTAATAAGTATTTGTTTTAAGTATTAGTCCTGCGGTCTGCACACTGAATAAAATTAAGTTTAAACCTACAATTAATAATATAGGTACAAAAAACAATGAATAAATAGTTTCAATTATTTTATAGTTAGAAACGCTACAAAATAATGTAAGAAACAATTTTCCTAAAACAGAAAATGTTTCAGCGGTAGTTACCCTGTTGGTATCCACCCCTACCCCTGCCACCTCGGGCACCCCTGCCTCCTCCACCCCCTCCCCCTCGATAGCCACCACCCCCTCCTTGGTAGTCACCTCCCCCTCCTCCTTGATAACCACCCCCTCCCCCCCCCTCCTTGATAGCAACCCCCTCCCCCTCCCCGGCCACCACCACCCCCACCCCCCTGGTTCCAGCCTCCCTGCACCCTACCCCCCTCTCTCCGCTCCACCTCTGCCACCCTGGAAGCCACCGCCGCCACCGCCACCGCCGCCGCCAAAGCCACCCCCTCCTGTAACACAGCAAGAGCCCCTCCAATGGCGAAAATGCTAAAACACAAGACGTGATCTTGCATGATACAGTGAAAGGCCTTTAATCTGGTATGTTTGGTACTGTAGCCATGCAGGATTAACAATCTTGCAGATTATCAAATGTCAATATAGTTTCAACCAGAATAAAAAATGTGAAACATGACCAGCTAGAAAATTTTATTTGAAATATAAAATTCCAACAAGGAATTGAAACCCTATTATTTTATAGGTTAAAATTTAAGATCTTATTAGTATACAATTGACTTTATTGTTTGAGTATTTGAAAAAAACTTGTAGTGAAATGAAAAGTGATAGTAATGATAAACTCTGAGTGAACTATAAATGCCGGCAGCACAGTAATGGAATCTGGCGTTCATGGTTATCAGCAGGAATCCACCCAAAAACATCTGATCGCAAGCAGCTTAATTGGTACCGGATTAAAGATTTTTCACTGTATTGTGCTTAAACCACTACTGGTATTTAAATGTTAAGAAAATAACAGTGTAAACAAAAGTAGGTAATCAACAAAATAAACTTGACAATTTTTTGCAAACCTATGCATATGAAGTAATTTTTTAAAAATTAATAAAAGTTACATTATAACAAAATTTAAGGTTAGCCTAAAAAAAAATGATTCTTCACTAATTTATTATTGATTTTTTTTTTTTCAAGCAGTATTCATTATAAGCCTTAGCCTCTCACATGTTCAGTTTTAAGAAATAAAAATTTACATCATTAAGTGAACAGGCTTGAAGCTGTGTTTCACCTGACAACTTGCACCATTGCCTAACTATCACATTATTTACAGCAGCTCCACTACGAGCGACTTTAGCAGCGCCGCAGTATGGTACACACTTCCACGCTCTGAAAGCTTTAGCGGTCAGAAAAATTGTACCACTCTCTCCACAGGTATATCAATTTCAAGCTTACGAAATATGGAGCGACATTTATTCAAGTGATTTGCACATCAGACGCTTCATATTTATTTGATATTTAATTTTATTTCTAGTAAAGTTGAATAAAATCCTTTTTCCTAATATTATTTAATACATTGCATATTTAGTAAAACATATTGAAAAGTTAATTTTATCGTGTAGAAAAATGATTTGGTTTACTGAATGTCTACTATAATAATGTTTATGGACTACGATATTGTGGAGCGCTCAAGAAGCTATTATCTAGTACTTGAATGCATGTTTTTGGTGTTACACACAAGGTCTATACAGGTATACTTTCTATGCAAAAATTCAGCTTTGGACAAATTTTTTTAGAGGTTTGAGGCTTTTTAAGTCTTTGTTTTCTGTACTAAATGAAATTGGGTGAATGAAACAATGTGCGACAGAGGCATGCACCAAATACTCTGTAAAAATGTGGGAAAACACGATGAGCTACTAGTCTGTGCAGTAAACAAACTATGTACCTGTGCTGAGAATGTTTCAACGCCACTCTCAAATGCAACAAACTATCCTCCATGATGTGTGTGAAAAGATTACTGTAAATGAAACAGTAAATCAAACAACTGTACCTCATTACAGCTAATGGCTACTGGGTTTGATTCCTCACAGAGGTATTTTCACTTGTAGCAAATTTTCATCCTGAGTTTAGGACTGGGTACTGCCTTCATGATGAGAAGGGATTGGTGGAACCACCAAGCCAAGCCAATGGCTAGGGGACCAAACCAGTCTCCTGGCCGGTACAATTCCTGGTGATGTAGCATTGAAAAGCCGACAGCAACTATCATGACCGACGCTTGGCGCGAGGCGGATCAGCACACGACTCACCTCCTGGTCGCTGCTGCTGCCAGCTGGGCATTTCCGGTGGTGGCGGCTGCTGCTCGCTCGGTCTGCCGCCGCGGTCCGGAACCTGCGTGTGGGCACACCCTGTGTTACTCACACACACTGTGTGTACTAGCTACTTTGCTGCATGCCATTACAGTGGACGTTCCACGCAATTAACAGCATCAAAAAATTATTTCAACAACATAAAACTAGAGCACACCCTCACCTATCATACTTAATTTTGTTTTTTTAAATTTTCCAAACATTTATTATTTCATTTAAGAAACTTTTCTTTTTCAAATTATTGACAATTTTTTTCTTATATTTTGAGCTGTTTGTGTTGTGATCTGTGCTCGTAATGCACAAAAACAGCAACAATTTCTCATGGCTGTTTACAAAAATTTCAAACTGCCTGTGAACCAACTTGATACGGAATGGGAGGGTGAGTAATGTTTTACTGGTGCAAAGGGTTCTCTTGCTATGACAGATTGCCTAGGTACCTAAATAAATTCTAACTTGTAGGCAATGAGCAGTATTCTCAATCTGTGATTAAAATCTAATGTCTGCATATCCCCAATTTAAACTCAAATGGTGCAATTTATGCCAAAAGTATAAGTTTGCATACCAAGTATCATCAAATGTTTAATATACAATACATAAACATGTTTCAAAAACAAATTTTTAAATTGAGTTCACTTTAATCATATGAACTAAATTCTGCATTTATGGTATCCCTGTTTAGACTATAGTAATGTGTCTTATTATATTTTAACTGTTTTTTGAGTAACTACAATGTAATGTTTGACGAAAGTTATAAATTTTGATAATTGAAGAGGTAAAGATTGCAGCTGAAGTTAAAGAGTCTTAAGTCACTGAGCAAGCTGGTAGCATATAATTGACTTGAAGCTATTTAAACTATAAATTATTGGTTTATGCACTGGCCAGTCAAATTAAAATCAAAGATAATTTAGCTTAATCAAAACTAACATAAATTAGTTTGTACATAATACTGATATCATAGTGTCATATATTTTTGATTATGTTAATCACTGATAAATGTATACATAGATATTGATGTGATAATATCATAAAACATAACTTTTCAAGTAGCATTCTTTTATTATATATAAATGTTTTGATATTGTGACTTTCACAGTAATAATAACACAAATTTGAGTTGCAGGATTGATATATAATAGTCGGAATTTGGTTAGCTTCGAAGGTCTCAGCATTCCACTTAAGTTTAAGAAACCAGGAAGAACACATTCATAATAATCTATTAATTGGAGTTGATACAGTAACTCACACACAATTTTTTCTTAAGGTACATATAAATTTATTCTTTTTAAAAGGAAAAATGTACTGAAAGATTAATATTGTATGTAAAAATATATATCAGGTGCTAAATTTTTTAAACTTATTATCCATGAATTTTCTTAAGACAGTTTTACTGTATTTAGAGTCTACATGCATAAAACCTGTGTAGCACAGGGTAATATGTTGATGACACCTGGCTCTCTGACCTCTTGCGAGTGATTCCCTGTCGTGATGAGAGCACCGGCCAGCCTAAAACTCAGGGAGTGAACGGGTTCTCACCTTGTGGCTTACAACAGGGGGCCAGGACAACAGTGACCCCTCGAGCTGTCGGCCGCTCGAGACGCCACTTAGTTCGGTCTATGTATGTCCGTAGTTCTGTCTATGTCGTTAAGGAACTGGCTGCTAAACGGCGAACCACTCACGAGTCGCTAGTGGCGAAGCGCGGAGCAGCGTTCAGACGCGTCCGTCGCGGATGAGAGGCGAGCTACGACTAACTCCCACGCACCGGCGCACGGCGAGCGGGAAGCAGGAGAGACAGTACGTGGTCCGGGTCAGATAACACTGTCGTTCATCACACCATCCGCCGCGACTCAAGGCCTTCCCACCCTGTCGCCCGGAGCCTGTGACGTCACGGGTAAGAGGCCAGGAGAGGGTTGGTTGGGCAGGCTCAGGAATGTGTAACGGTCAGTGCAGCTACTTGCCTTGACCGTAGCAGGGGTGTTTCTGTGGTGCGTTGTACGTTACTTTTAAATACATCAGTCGTGAGTGAGCATAATAAATGTGTCATGGTATACAAGTGTTGTGTTCCACAATGTCGTGGAAATTATGAAGGTGGTCCGAAAGTTCACGTCTTCAAATTTCCCGACAGTGAAATTACACTTATGCCCAGACCAGACGGCTATGGGCAACAGCGGGCCTAGGGACCAGGATATAGATACGACAGCTGTCGTCAATGTATGTATCCATGTGTCTTTTTGAGTAACTATTAAACAATATTCCTTCTATAGAGCACAAATATGATCAGATTAAATAATTCTATTCTATTGTAAAGTAATTGTACTTTGATGAACCTTTAACACTGAAATAAAATAAAGTTGTTAATGGATCAAATGTGGTCAATATGGCCACAACTACATACTCACCCTCCCAATGATGACCTTGTTGATGGACGACTGAGTGTTCTTGCGTACTGACGCACTGCTGGTCTTCTCTATGATGGCCAGGTCATCCCTAGCAGCCAAGAGATCTGACAAGTCCACGTCAGGCTCCACGGTCAGAGCCTTCCTCTTTGACAGGAACAGCGATGCTATCTGGTCCTCCTTATTCTTGACTCGGTCCGACCACTGGCACAATACAGGGTTAAGAGTGGGGGTTTCAGTCAACTCCCAAACAATTATTACCGCATGTTGCCCTGGAAATTGTTCAGTCAAGTCTTTCTAACTGTTAAAGATTAATACTACCCTGTAGTTTATTTTAAATATTAATATTAGCATTAAGGAAAGAGATAGTTAGGGTAAAGATTACATATATGGTGAATTGCGATAAAACAGAAATAACACCGAAAAGCATGTCAAAACACAGCTTAACAACGAAATGAAAGTTAATACCTCATATAGAACCAAACGCAAGTTATAGCATGGAATTAAGTAGCATTTAATAAAACTTAATTAAACTTATAATAAAATGAATTCTTTAATGTTTGAAATTCAAGGAATGTTATTATTTCTAGACAAAAATTTGTACCAAAGTGCATGGATTAAAAAATTAATTTAAATTTTTTTACTGTGTATCCCTTATTGAATCAATTTAAAACCATAAATGCTCACTAATTTATTTTTATTGCTCAGAATGTATCTGTTTTAGACCAATTTATTAAAAAAATTTTTTTACTGTAAAAATGTAGAATTTAAATTTTACCCCTATTTTGTATTACAAAACAGCTTTCATAAAATTAAAAACACCATAATCATCTGGTTTAAAAATGAAACTGGACTAAAAATAAAACCATAAAATCTTGTCTCTACATGCAGTGATAAAAGCTGGCAAAGAAAAGGGTTTCTGTGTCACAGTTATGCACTGAGGCTTTAGAGCACGGTTTCCCTGCCACTAATGTGCCATGAAGTGTCTGCAGGTGTCCTATGTGATTTTGGTAGATACTTCAAAACAATTAATATATGAAACTGTATGTATGTATTTCTAATAAAATTTTAACATAATCATTAAATACACTTGCCTCTCGAAGTAATGCCTTAATTCGTTTCAGGAAAACAGTCAATTAATCAAACATGTTTTTACCATAAGTGTGTAAATTAATTAAAATAATTGTTTTCCAGACTTCTGAAGTGACTATTTCAATAACTAGTTAGTTGTAAAGCACCCATTGAAAAATATACACAAAATATTTATTAAAATTTATATTTATTTTAATATTATACAAATAAAATTATTTCTGATATATATAGATAGATAAAAAAGTACTTGAAATTTTTTTTTTGACAAAGAACCTCTTGTAACACTACATACACTGTGTGTGAATCGTCTCATTCAGTAATCTTTAATGAATTATAACAACATACATAATAAAAATTGATTTTCAGAGATAAATAGAATATTTACTTAATTTGTAAAGTTAATTATTCTAATTATAATTATAATTATAAAAGTAAAAGAATGATTAAAATCTCACAAATAAAATAAACATAAAAGCTCTTCTTTAACTTCTTATGCCATCTTCTGGCGAAAACTTCAAATGCACTTCTTGACACATATAAAAAGATATGACAAGTATTGCTGTGTGCAAAACAGCAAGTGCGGCTACCTGCAGAATGCCAGCGTGCGGCGGGAAGTCGCCCCCAGGAGTCTGAGGCCGGCATTCTGCAGGTTTTGTTTTATGATGTTTATTATCTAAATTCTATTTTAAAATGTTTATAAATTTAGACTAAATGTGTTTACTTTAATTAATACTGCAAATTGATTTTAATGGGAGCAGTGTTATCCTATATATAGTTACGCTCATCACTGATATAATGATTGCGTAGCGCTGTGAGGTAGCACCTACCTGCAGAATGCCAGCGTGCGGCGGGAAGTCGCCCCCAGGAGTCTGAGGCCGGCATTCTGCAGGTAGGTGCTACCTCACAGCGCTACGCAATCATTATATCAGTGATGAGCGTAACTATATATAGGATAACACTGCTCCCATTAAAATCAATTTGCAGTATTAATTAAAGTAAACACATTTAGTCTAAATTTATAAACATTTTAAAATAGAATTTAGATAATAAACATCATAAAACAAAATTAAAAAACATATACTATAAAAAATCCCAGCCCACAATGTTTAAATAATGTGCCTTGGGCATAACATTTACTTACTAAATAGGCCTTAACAAATCTATCAAATAATTATGTTATTAATATAAAGCTCTATTTCAATGTATAATAAGATATAAAAAAGCAATAACTCTACATTTCCAATAAATTTAAATATTATTTAACCTACTCTGTTGTGTATTAAATGAACTAGCTGCCCTACCCGGCTTCGCACGGCTATACTAATGGAAAAAAATTAAGCCACATCTCCCATTTACAGTAATGGTAAATTAAAAAAAAATTCAGTGAAAATTTATTACAATGCTGTATAATGTACCGGAGTAAAAAAGAATAGCACCGATGGTTTCCCAACTCGTGCACGAAACGTACAACTGATGTACCCGTACTTCGCTACAGCAGTCTACAGGCAGATTACTCTTGCGCCGCTCATTATACATGCCCCTCCTTGTGGGTACGCCACTGCTATGCGATGCCCGTTGCCATGGAGATGCAGAAGGCATGAAAAATGCAAAATCGTGTTCTCATGCAGACAAAGTACCCACTGTTGCCTGGTTTTAACCACCCATGGGATCTAATTTTCGGATCAACCTGATTTCCGGTTTTTTTTGCCCCAATATGAACCTCTCTCTTTAAAATCGGTGCAGGTCGTCAACACGGAAATGTTTAGATCGCCGACCAAGAAATCTGGTTCCAGTTCTAGTGAAACTCAGGAACTACCCACGTTGGAGATAACCAAGCTGGAAATAATGAAGCCAGATGCTTTTAAACTCGATGATTTAATTAAAAAGGTTGAACTGCTTTGCAATAAAGTTGATGCTCTTCAAAACGAAAACGCTCAACTTAAGTGTCTGCTTATCGACTCCCGCTCTGAAACGGCTGTGATTAAACAAGAACTCATCTCAATAAAAGAAAGTTTGTTTGTAATAAATAAAAGTGAGATATCTTATAGTCAGGCTTTAATGAAGTCTTCGAGCGACAAAAAAACTGAACGTGTAGCAGCACAGAGCGTCTCGGGTAACGGGCGTCCGTCCAGTGACCTACTTCCGACGCAGCAAGAAAAAAGTTATGTCACCAAAAACAACCACACCAACCAACATGCTGACACTGACGGCTTCACCGTTGTGCAAAATGCACGAAAATCCAAAATGAAGGCGAATACAGAATCCAAGCGTGAGCCGGAAAGAAAGAAAACACAGATGCAAGTGGGTATAAGGAATATTCCCACCCTTAAAACGGTCGCCAAGCCTGTTCCGAGAAGAACAAAAGCACTGTTTGTTACTCGTTTTGATCCTTCTGTTCAAGCAAACGAGATAGTTGACTACATAACTAATGAACTCAATCTTTCACATGTTAAGGTAGTGAAACTTAGAACCAAATTCGATTCTTACGCTTCGTTTCACATAGTAGTACTTGAAGAAGATTTTAATAGAATAAATAACATAGTATTCTGGCCGAGTGGGTGCTTAATCAGTCCCTTCTACGGTAAACTCCACCCGGAACAAATTGCTACCAGTGACTCTACATCAAATAATTCCGTCAGCACTGATAAGACCGTCATCCCCATGAAGCCCTTATCAGCTGATGTCACTGCAACAAACCTGTCTCCGGTGCCAGGAGGAGCACCGTAATTTGTTTTCGTGCATCCTATTTCAAAGGAATTGGAAATTTTTTATCAAAACGTCCGTGGTCTAAGAACTAAATCAAAAGAATTCTATGAAAACATTATTATCTCTAATTATGATTTTATCTGTCTAACTGAAACCTGGTTCAACGATCTTAGCATTAATTCCCACTACTTCACAGACCAATACTCAATCTACAGAAATGATAAGAGACGCCTTGCTGACTTCTAAAGATCGTGGTGGCGGTGTTTTGATAGCAGTCAATAAGTTTAAATTCACTTCTATTCAGCCTATATTTCACCTGGACTACCCCGGAATTGAATCTGTTTGGTTAAAAGTTAAAATGTCTCAGAATAAATCCTTTATAATTGGCAATATATATTTACCACCCCAAACATCACCAAATATTTATTCATCTTATTTTGAGACTTTAGAAGATAAACTGGCTTCTTATCAAGATGAGTTAGTGCTACTTGGTGATTTTAACGTCCCAGGTGTTGATTGGACCAATAATCTAACTACCAACATTGTGCACACGCACATTAAGACTAAAGCACAATATCTTATAAACTTTATATCTAGTCTTGGTCTATTTCAGTATAATACAATCCTATCATCCAAAAACCTCTTAGATCTTTGTTTTACAAACATCTCGCAATGTTCAGTATCTCATGCGGATGAAGCACTTGTCACTGAAGACCCATATCATCCTGCCTTAATTATAAAAATAATATCTGACAGCATTCCTTATGTGGTCAGTTCTACTAGAGTCTCTAGATCCTATATAAATGGTGACTATCTTGGTCTTTACAATGCTGTTAAAAACTATGATTGGTCAAATTTCTATGAATCTACTGATGTTAACTATCTTGTTGATCAATTAACTACTTGTATATGTCACAATATTAATGAATTCATCCCCGTTTTCATTAGCAAACCATCTAAATACCCTGTTTGGTTTTCAAAAGACTTAATTCAAGCTTTAAAATCCAAGAAACATTTTCACAAACTTTACAGAAGAAACAAAAATATGTTCTATTATACTAAATTTTCATTCTTTCGAAAACAAACCAAATATCTTATCAAGCGTGATAAAATAAATTGGACCAGAACCACTAACAATAATATCAAGAACAACCCTAAGAAGTTTTGGCGCTATGTCAAATTAATAAAAAACGGTTATCATGAACAGCATTCGTTAAAAGTTAATGATGTTGTATCTAGTGATCCAGTGGTGTTGACTAATGTATTTGCTGAATACTTTTCAAGTGTTTATGTGTCCTCTAATGTCAATTACCAAGTTCCCACCTTAAATTCATTCCTTGATACAATATCTGTTCCCTCTGTTTCTGACAGCCTTGTGCTTTGGGGCATAAGGGCTCTAAAACCCTCAATGTCTACAGGACCCGACGGGATTCCTAATTTTATTCTGAAAAACCGTTCAAATATATTAGTACCCCTATTAAAACATTTATTTAATACTAGTTTAAGAACCCAAGTTTTTCCAAATAAATGGAAAATTGCAAAGGTCATTCCAATTCATAAAAACGGTAGCAAATTAAATGTGGTTAACTATAGACCAATATCACTATTAAATGGTCTCTCTAAAATTTTTGAAAAAATAGTTTTTAAAATCACTAATTTCCAACTAAAAAATTGTTTATCTAGTAATCAACATGGCTTTAGATCAGGAATGACCACAGCCACCAATCTAATTACTTTCCTCAATCCTATTTTTAATGAAGTCATTAGCAGGGGTCAGGTAGTTGCCTGCTATTTTGATCTTGCTAAAGCTTTTGATACTGTAAACCATTCATTACTATTAGGCAAGTTACATAATTTCGGTCTTAGTGACAATTATGTTCATTGGTTTTCTAGCTACCTTAAAAATCGAACTTTTTTTTGTATCTATCAACAACTCCAATTCTTCAAATTTTATAGCTAGTTCTGGAGTTCCTCAAGGTGGTACCTTGTCTCCTTTACTTTTTAACATATTTATTGATGACATTACTAAAATTCTGAATCATTCTTCTGGCACTCTATTCGCAGATGATCTAAAAATAAGTAGAAAAATTTTCTCTCTTAATGACTGTTTATTATTACAAACTGACATTAATGAAATTAATAACTGGTGTAAAGCCAATCTTGTGACCCTCAACAAAGGCAAAACAAAAATAATATCCTTTACCAGAAAATACCTTCCTATCAAATACGATTATAAATTGGGCAACACCTTAATTCAGAAATCCTCTTCTCTCAAAGATTTAGGTATCATTCTAGATTCTAAATTGTTCTTTCACCAACATGTTCAACATTTAATTTCTAGTTCCCGAAGAACATTAGCTTTAATTAAATATGTCACATGTTATGCTACCAAAACTGATTCTATCCTCTCACTTTATTTAGAATTAATTAGGTCAAAACTAGAATACTGCTCAGTAATTTGGAACAACATTAATATGTGCGATAATATGAAAATTGAAAATATACAGAATAAATTAATAAATATTATTATTCAAAAACAACTTCCTCTACCCAATCTGATATCTCTCTCAAGTCGAAGAGAATTACTTGACTTTATTTTTATTAAAAAATGTTACACAAACAAATTAAACTGTAAATATATACTTGACAACACCGGTTTAAGAGTACCTCCTTTTAACAGTCGTTTAACTTCCACTTTATGTACAGTTAACAGAAATAATGATATTATCTTTAGGCTAATAACCAATTTTAATAAATTTGATAAAGACTTTGATTATTTTCCTTAGTTCCTAATGATCATATGTGTTTTAGTTCTGTATTGTCTAAATTGTAACGTTTGATTTTTGTTTTATTGTCTTTTGTTATGTGTGTTTTGTTTTTATATGTATTATATTGTATTGTTTTGTGTTTTTCATTTATGTTTATTATTGTGAGTGTATATGTATCTAATTGTGTGCCAACCATTAAAGGCTTTGTCCTGTTGGTTGGCATGTTACAATTACAAATAAATAAATAAATAAATAAATAAATAAATAAACAAATAAATAAATGTAATCCTGCATAACATAAGGAACATTACTGTGAAGTTTCAAGTCTGTAAAATATATATACTTGAAAAAAAGGGCAATAAAAAAAAACAAATTAAACACAGAGAGAGGAAAAAAAACAATAGTTTAGGTTTGCGATTTAAAGTGATAAAAAGTATTTAAATACTAATTGAACTCTTATGAGGGTACTGATTGCTTCGTTGTTAATATCACACGGGTGTTTTTAACTTGTATGGGAAAATTAAGAATGATAAGGCATCTAGTGTGTGGCAACAATGTTAATAGGCAATAGGAAATAAACTTCTAGCGCCTGCGGCATTGTCAACACACACTTTGTACGTGTACTGCATGTTGTATCTAACCCCCTCCAACGCATTTGATTCTAAATTGGACTTTTAGTAAGAATCCCTATTGTTACTGATAATATAACATAGCATATAGCCTTCCTCGATAAATGTACTATCCAACACTGAAAGAATTTTTCAAATCGGACCAGTGGTTCCTGAGATTAGCGCGTTCAAACAAACAAACAAACAAACAAACAAACAAACTCTTAAGCTTTATAATATTAGTATAAATGTCTGCCAGTTATAACACTTTAATCACTAACTACATAACGTGCCATAAGCACACACTTGCACAAGATAAACTTTCCCTGAAAGCAGAGCTGCTGCTGACAGGCTGGAAATTGGCTGTACACTTGGACACTACGGGGTAAATTTCTGCATAACAGAAATCTCTGTACCTTTTCAATTGGGCTCAAGTCAATAGGCAATGAAGGAAACTAATAGCCTTTAAGCAAAGGGTAAGCTATCTTTTTTTATTCACATATTATTGATTTGTTTCATTATGTTAAGTGTGACTTCATCATTTTACAAGCACAGAAATTAAAATTCACTTATATGTAAAAGAGCGGTACCTTGAATCTATGACTGCTACTAATTCGTTGATTTAAAATTATGCAAATCAAACAGGGGCAGGTGTAATACAATAAAATACAAATGAGTTAATTTTTATAATGAAGGTTCTAAACATTCAAAACCCAGAAAAAATAATATGAAAACAATGTCATAAATTTCAGCTACTCATGATTAGAGAGTTGTGATCCAAACAAGTTGGTAAAGGCTGCTTTAGGACATGAGGAAACTACAACTAAGCTATAACTGTACACAAAAACTTAATTAACTAGTTTGAAGACATGGCACAGACTTATCTCTTTAATAATGGAAACTGACCTGAAATGACTGGATGGTTACATCCAACCGCTTGATCAACATCTCTCTCCGCAAGCGATACTCCTGCTGCAACTCGGCTTGTAGTTCTTCGAGTTGGTGCCACTGCTTGTCTGAAAGCACTCCAGTGAAAAGAGGCTTGCCAATCAGTTCAGGTGAAGCTTTTGCCAATACCTCCTTCATCTGCAATCAACAAAATATGGATACCTCCATAAAGATGTCTCCTCATTAAAAGCCACTGGCTAGACTGAGTTCACGGCCTGGTTTGTGGCCAGGCAACAACGGTACGACACGGTGGCATATGTGCTGTAAAAAAAAAAAATTTGGTCCTTTACACTCCATAGCCGCAATTTAACTTGCCAAAGCTGATGTTTGTACAACAGCCGATAGCGTAGACAGACCTGCGTGCGCATCTCTTCCCCCCTTGTTTGGCGAACTGTACCCCACGACACATCTGTTGTTTACAGAAGTTGAAACAGACTTCCTGGCGTTGTGCCCGACTTTTTTTTTTTGCTTGTGGAGATTTCGCGCTAACTGAAATTTACAGACGTGCTATTCAAGACTGGGGCAGTAAAATTAATATCCCGCTAAATGAATCCGTGCAATCTGAAGACATGCTAAGTGAGGGATAGGTATAGTTTGCTTTTTTTAACCTAGTGGTCTAGCTCACCACAGACTGAGTTTTAGCCTGGTTACAATTAAATTAGATTTGATCATCTACTGTCATTTAAATACTGATAATAATATTGATTTTAACTTCAAATATTACTTTCAGAGAACTATTACAGATTACTATTTATTGGCCTATTTGGTCACAGATCTGAATCAAACACCTACCAACCTGATCTAAAACCAAGCATTGTCTATACACCATGATCTGTGAAACAGCTTGAGAACTGCGTATGTGTAGTAAACTATATGTACAATGTTGAGACAGTGCTGAGGTCAATTTGGATTGAGGGACAGGCCCTTAATCAAGCACGACAGTGTAGAGTCACAATACGGCACTAACCTTCTGCTCCACCTTCCCAAACAGCAGCAAAGGTGTTATGTTTGCTGGTGGCTTTGGAAACTTGAGTGCTATCAGCATGGTCTTCAAATCACTTGCAGTCTTGCTCTCATTCTGAAACAACAACTAGTGCCTAAGCTACAAATAAGTACATTAATGATGCATAAAAAAAAAAAAAACCTATGGCTTTTGCTGTAAGTGTCAGAGGTGACTTCATAGCCACGGATAGAGTAAGGTTAAAGCAACTGTATTTTCAGCAGCATTATGTAGTTCTCACCCAGTCTACGTCATGAAACAGCTTGACCACCTGATGTAATTTTTGGATTGAAATTAATAAAACATACATACCTTTACATCAAACTACATTCCAACTTATTATTTTCTGTTTATAAAAGTATGAGTTTACATAATTTAAATGTCACATTCAACATGAACAAGAAAATTGTTAAAGTAATATTATGCAAAAAAACATCTGTATCTTGTTGACTCTTTTTAGATCCTTTAGCTTCTTTAGCATGTGAACACTTATAGTGACTGACTTGATGTAAGTTTTTGGACATACGCCATTGCTAAGAACTTTTTCTGTTGAAGAAAAACTAATAAAATAAATAAAAATACACCAGAAAGACAAAAAACACACAAAATTAAGCAAACAATTGCTGTTGTGAACAAGAATATAAACACCACAAAATATTCCGAAACAGAAATATGGTAAACAAAGAAAAAACAAAGAAAAAAGTACTAAGTGAACAAAAAAACACACAAATGATGACAACACAAAAATACTGAAACCAAAATAATTCAGCACAACAGTTGAAACAAGACAAAAACACGACAAAACGAAAAGACAAAAAAATACAATAGTTTTACCAAAACCGGAAACAAGCGACGTTTCGGGAACTGCTATCTGCTCCCGTCCTCAGGCAGAGACGCACATGGTACGGAAACACAGTTGCGACTCTTTTACCAAAACAGAAACAAGCGACGTTTCGGGAACTGCTATCTGCTCCCGTCCTCAGGCAGAGACGCACATGGTACAGAAACACAGGTGCGACTCTTCAACAGAAAAAGTTCTTAGCAATGGCGTATGTCCAAAAACTTACATCAAGTCATGCGCTCCCATTGCACAAATCTTTTAAAGATAACACTTATAGTGACTACTTATTTTTACACAACTAAATACCCCAAAATTATTTCCAAAAAATGAATTTTGTAAGCAGAATTCAAGAATTAAAAGCAATTTACATATATATGCCACTTCTTAACTTAACTGTGTAATAAAAAAAGGCCTTCTTACTCAGCAAGCTAGCTACACAACGAAGCTGCATCAACATTTACAAGATAAATGCTTTTTTAACAGACAGCTCTTTAAATAATACATAAGACAATTAGTAGCTTTTTAAAAAAATATATATATTCCATTAATGAATATTTGTAGTTAAAATCCATAAAAAATTTATACAAATAAATGTAAGTTTAGTGTTTGGTGCATTTTTCTTTCTTTCTTTTTTTAAAATTTAATTGCTGCAAGTAGAAATTGCTGACCTGCTAAACTCGCTGCAACGCCAGAGGCAATCTTAGAAAGTGTAAGATTAAACATTACAAGAAATATTGGCAAATTGGCTTATTGAAATTTTTTATAACAGGGCTTGTCCAATATTTTTATGCAAACTTGCAGGGGCTGATTTAGGAATAACTTCTGGGGAAGGGTGACACAGAGAGCTTGGAATAAATATCCTCTCCCCAATAAAACTGACAAACCAGTGAAGAACTCTCAGGAATTTTTTTAAAATAATACAAAAAACAAGATTAGGATATTATCAATAAATTCTACAAAAGCATACATTTTTGCAATTTAAGCTTAATTGACTGAGTCTAGATACCAATAACTTGGTTTAGATATTAGGTTCAGAGTTATTAATCCATTTTTGATAAGTATTTAATGAAAATAATCCAAAAATTTAATTCAGAAGTAATTTCATCCAGTGAATTTTTTAATTCACTCCTTTGAATCCACCTTTGCAATCCTATATACACAAAAAAATAATGGTAGCAATAAAATAAAATGTCAAAAATAACACAACAATTGTTGGTGCTATATGAAAGTTATGAAAGATGGTTACCATGATCAATTATTCTAATATCAAAATATTTTGCTCAATATTCTTACATGTTTGTGTCTGAACAAATAATTAATTAATTAATTTTAGTAATATGGCTACCAACAGTTAGGGGAACTTGTGAGGTGGGCTCAACATAAACTAAGGATAGGTACAGTCACTGTAGTAAAAAAAAAGACAAATAATGACAAAAAACATTATGAAAAAGGATTATACAATCACAATATTAAATACTAGCATTCATTAAATCCCAATTTCCTTTATCTCTGAGTATCTTGTACTAAGGGGCATTAAGTCCCTAAAATCCGCTCTGTCAACTGGTCCTGATGGAATACAGAATTCTAAGGTTATCCGAATCCACAAAAAAAAAAATTCACATTGGGTCAGGACACAGTATTATTTTGTCACGGAAGGACGGCATGTTAATTCAATCATAATAATCTCCTGAGTGTTATAAATATTAGTTAGGAAAATGTTTCGCAGGAAAATGTGAGTTGAAAGGAATTGTTTAACATCCGGTTTGCTTTTTAATATATGTAGAATTAATTTATAAAAATTATAATTTGTAATGACACAGGACAGGAAAAAGACATACTATTCTCTATTCAATGTGAAATTGCATTGTTTTACCTTTGAATAGAACACTAATTTAACAATGCTCTGTATGCTTAATATTTTACATTCAACATACACAAATTTTACATACAACAATAAATTTTTATAGTTCTGTTTACTAACATATTTCAGTTATGAAAACTCTTTAAGTATGGTCACGGAAGGACAACACGAAAGGAAATTTAGTTGCATTATTGTTAAAAAAATTCAATGGCTTGATAAATTGTTAATATTACATAGCAAAATGATAAAAAAACACATGTTAGAAGCAAAATAAGCTTCATTTACATCAGTAGGAGAGTTAAACTTGTAAATAACCCTATCACTACGAATTTGACATTCCTTAAGTGGATCAGGGAGTAAAGGCAACACACCACTTGAAACTGTAAATATATCACTTTCATCATATTCCTTTGTTGTCTAATCCAAATATATTCCTTTGTTGACTATTGCCTTCAACTCAATTTCTCAAAAATCACTTGGAGACAATAATTCTTTGATTATAACTAGTAACAAATCATGGAGTTCTTCTCAGAAATTACTTAGCATAGCACAAATTTTCCTTGACTTATTTTAGAGCTTTCAGCTGCCAAAACTAATACTTTCTTGTGACGATGTCTCTCAAGAGTTTTCATCGTTTCCTGGTAGTATAGTGTTAACATTCTTAATATGTAATTTCACAACATACACAGTTACTCTCCCGTCCAGAAAACACTGAATATATTAACAGTGAAGTATTTTTGCCAGTTTCAGCTAGCAGCACACAGTGATACGGAGTTCGAGCACTGGGAGACAACTTTCCCAACGATGCTATAGGTTGCATACAATATCCTGTATTTTAGTTTCAGGAACATACAATTTGGCAGCAGCATTTTTAAAATCTTGAGCTCCATTTACTACAATTTGAAGCTCAGATATTAATATCACTCTTTACTTCTCCACCAACACCATCATGGGAACCTTTTCCATGGGATGTTTCAAACTAACCGTGGTCAGCTGGAAGGACAAAGTCTGCTTCATGGGAAAGAATATCACATACTTTTTATCTACTTTTGAATTGTCTTGCTGCACCATCAGAAGAGTAGAGAACAAAATCAAAATGACACATGAGCCTTGTCTTTAAATAATTTAAAATGGCTTCATTGCATGCATGCACACTGTTTTTGTTATGGTTCAATGTTGCAATTGACATTAAAATTTGTAATATACTACTGCAGTGAAAATTATAACACTGGGTGAACTCCAGTGAGCCAGCATGATTTAAGACTAATTCTTAATTAAATCATTTTCTGTGAAGTCTTCCAAAATAATTATTGTCTCTTGGGAGTGTTTCTTTTAAAGTTCGCAGTTCACTACAATGTCTTTCAGCATTTTAACTGTGTCAGGAAAGATATTGTAATTGTGTGTAAAACTCACATTTTACTTATTCAATGTCTGTATGTATTTCTTGCTTTACAACTCTGCAATTTCCTGTTCCCCACTTATAATAGGGAATATTTCCATTGAACTCAGTGTCAAAATTTGAAGTTCCACAATGATTGCATTCTTTGTCTACACAATAAATATTATTTGTGCCACATAATATTTGTGGAAGCACTTTGCTTACAGAATTAGGGTAGTATTGAAAATCCTTCCTTAATGACCCTATAAGCAGTTCAGCATTTCCATGACAACTTAATTTTTTTAAAGTACTAGGCAGGAAATTTAAAATATATTGTCGGCTGCTAGGCGGCCAGCATCTTTTTTCGTCAACATTGGAAAAAAAAAACTTCGGCTGCTAGGAAGTATCCAGAACAGCCAACTTTGAAAATAAATTAATTTTATATATGACAATCAATTGCTGTAAGCCGCATTCTTGTAGCACAGCATACCAGGCCACCATCTTTTTTCCCATTATAGTCATTGGTTTTCAAGTTTGAATATAAAAAAATTATTTCGGCAGCCACTACTCTATGACTATAGTAGTAGGTGCCAAATTAAAAACACACAATAGAGGGCAGCCATGTTACTTTTTTACAGTACTAGGTGCCAAATTCAAGACACACACTAGAGGGCAGCCATGTTTTTTTTATAGTACTAGACCAGTATAGTCATATTATGCTTAATTTGTTATGCAGCATGTCTGCCATCTTGGATACCTCTATAATGAAAAAAAAGCTATAGGCATTACCTATGCTTATAAAAATATTTATGTGTTAGTAAAATACTTTAGGTATACGTAGTACTAGTTGGCGAATTCAAACACCTTTTTTTTATGTGTTAAAGACATATGTTCTCTTGTAGTGATATATTTCTATTGTTTTTCCAGTAATTAAATATACAGTGGCAATTACTAAAAAAAGTAATATTATTTATAATATATCACCCATTTTATTAGAAGTATTTTTATTACGTCACATACAGTTGTCATTATTCATAACTAAAAGAATTTTTTTAAAGGAATGTCTTGTGCATATATTGAGAGTATTCTCTCTTATAGTCATTATATTAAATATTCATATATTGCCAATGCGGTGTAGGTTATTCGAGAGAGCTCTCGCTGTGCGGCGAGCCTTGCAGACACGTGGCGACGGCGGCCCCTCCTGTTTTAATAATAACCCAGACGGCCGCCCGCGTAGGGACCACCAGCCAGCAGCGCTCGGAGCCCGTTAGCAAAGCCTTCAATTAAAATTATTTAGATTTACCTCAAGTTAAAATACTTTTTCCACACTTAAAATAATACATGTACCTGTATACAAATGTAATTTCTCCCAAGTTAAAATATTTATTCATGAAGAATGAACTTGGGAATTTCGAAATTTGGGAGCACCGGGAATAAACATCAGCAACAGTCATGTCTGACTCTAACGGAAGATGAGCACTGTCAGGTTGGCGGAAAGCGTTTGCGCAGTGTAGGTGCTCCTCGTGGCGCGGCGGATGCTGCCACAAAGAATTATGTAGATGTAGCTTCCAGTGCCACCGCACTTGCAATTAGTACAATGGCGAATAATTTAGAAAAATACTTGGGTCTACTAAAAAACAGCCTCAACTACTCACAGGATCTTCATAATAATTCGGTAACGTATCTACGTCATTTTGACAAGAATAATACAGATGTTTTCGATAAAATTCGAGAGAATTTACCCGAGAAGGATGTTTTACACGAGTTGAAAATCTGGTATCTGTCAGTAGTGATGAGCTGAAAGTGAATTTTACGGATGTGAAGGATCTCGTTAGCTCGTCACGTGACATGCAACGGGGTTTGGGAAGTTACTTGCGTCAGGCGGATAGTGATACGCGCGAGTCATTGGCCAAGATTCTAGAGCTGTTGAACGCTCTGTCAACTGGCTGTTGCAATAGGAACTTTAGCGAGCTAAAGAATATTTTTCTGACTAAACACAATGAGGCTTTATATATACACAAACACCACTTTGAAGCAATCAAAAATTCTTTGGTCTCTACAAACGAAAAACACTCTGATACGACTGCATACCTAAGGCAGGTTGATGCCACGGATCGCGCGACATTTACAGAGCTTTTAACATTCGTGGGCGAGCAACCAAAGCTTGTAAGTAAGGAAATAGTGTCCGGTATGGAATTTCAGCTTAATACTTTGGTGAGTTCTCTACGCGAAGATAATGCTAAATTTATTAAGGAGTCTCTATCGAGTATTGAGGATAAAGTTGATAATTTCGTTAGTGGAGCTACTTCATGTTCTAAGTTTCCACATACCATTAATCAAAGCTTGAATGCAATGAGAAATTGTCTAGACCTATTGTATAACCTGTTGGGAACGAAGCTAGTGTTCAAACCTGAGAACCAGCCAGCACGGTCACCATCTGTATCGCTTCCGGTTTTAAGAGGTCCATCGGTGAATTTGTCGGGTGTAAGGCCATCTTCAGCTCCGCTCCCGAGCATTACCGTACCGGTGCAGCTTCCCGCTAAACCCGGTGCCACTACTGCGCTTAAAAGGCACTCTTAATGTATAAAAGCCTCTATTTAAGCTCGCATGAGTCAGTCATGGCTTCAGAAGCAAGAAAGCTCCATCACGTCATACAAAACGTTCATGAAAAATATTTGCTAGCCAAACGCGCGCGCCTGGCGTGGGATGCAGTTAATGAACAGGTATTCAAACCGATCACGTCGCGTCTCGAAGGTTCTTCTGCTACCGCAGATAATTTATCGGTTGAGGTGAAAAAAGAATCCGCTACACCTATCGCTAAACCTCTGATTAAAGCTTTCTCTAGCAAAGGTGAAGAAGAAGATGATTTACCACTGATTGCTCGTTCCTGTAAACGCTCCGCTGCGTCACGTGAGCCATTGGGTAAGGAGGCCCGGTCCTACCTAACCGGATTCAATTCCAAGATAAATGATACGACCTACGGAATTTACAAACGCAACAATCGCTGGTTCTTGGGAATTAAGGAAGTTGTTTTCCTACCAGAATTTACTTAGCATAGATGATGAACTAATACAACCTTTGCCTGGATTATATGAGCTATTGTTTTTGAAAGAACATAAGGTGTATTCAGAAGCTGCATTGCATCAATACACAAGCTTGCTGCAGTCTACTAGCGCGTGTTTTAAAAGAAACGATGCTTCATCCAAACGTTATAAAAACACTGATCATGAAAAGTTCGGGCTCATTAAGAAATTTTGTCCTGCCATTGCTTCCCATGAAGGCAGTGGTTTAGTTGAAAAACTAGATTTAAATCATCGAAAGGAATATGTCTACTGGAACTCGGTAAATGAATTATGTGATCGGCTTAGATTATTACTTGCATCGCAACAATCCGGGAACACGAGCCATTCAAATGAAGTATTGGCCATACTAGAAGAACTCATAGAATCTGGCTACATTCAAAAATAAGTAAAAAAAAAAATTTTAAAATGACCGCCCAACACGGTATTGCGCTTGAACCACACAAAAGCGCACGCAAAGTTTTTCCTCAGAGACGTGTAATCACTCATGGTCTCGGCGACCTTTTACAAATTGATTTGGTGGAAATGCAGCCTTATCACCGTGCGAATAAAGGATTCAGATATATATTGGTTGCGATTGATGTTTACTCCAAGCGGGCTTACGTGGCTCCGGTATTGAAGAAAACTGCGGAGCTTGTGGCTTTAGCTATGAAACGTATTCTAAAGGAATCTGGAGGTTTCACTCACGTGCACTCAGAACGCGGTACCGAATTTTATAACAAAAGATTTCAGACATTGATGAAAGAACAGGGAATGAACCATTATTCAACCAACAGCGAGCTGAAGGCCTCGGTTGTTGAACGCTTCATTAGAAGTTTAAAATCGCTTTTGTTTACGGAAATGTCCGGTCAGGGAAACTACAAATGGCTACCGCTCTTACCAAAAGTTATGGCAATATACAATGGCATATTTCATAGGACTATCTGTATGAGCCCCAAAGAGGTGAAAGATAATTCTCTTCTTAAAATTGTTTACAATGTTGTGAAAAAGATAGATCACAGGCGACTTAAAGCTCTTGTAGGTGATCATGTACGGGTCTCAAGAAATAAGAATTTATTTGCAAAAGGTTATTTCGTAAATTGGTCCCACGAGATTTTTAAGGTGATAAAAATACGCAAAACTTACCCTAGAACATACTACTTGTCTGACCTGGATGGTAATGAAGTTAAGGGCAGTTTTTATTCTCAAGAAATTCAAGTGATGAAGTATATAGACACTTATTTAATTAATGAAATCCACAAGCGACTTCCTACACGTCTTCTAGTCAGCTGGAAGGGATTCCCAGAATCAATAAAATCATGGATATCTAGAACCGATGTGGAAGACTGATAGAGTGGTTTTGGAGTGAACCAGCCTTAACAAACTCTAAAGTGGCTGTCTGGACACCCTTGGTATTGGGTGTGACATGTGGTGGACCCTACAGCGCAGATGTTCACCTGTGAAGGGGCTGCGTGGGTCCCCGCAGACACCCATCGGGTTTTTTAGAACATGGTCGTTGTGGTGGGGTGGTGTTGCCGAGAGACGCGGGGACAGGCAGCCGACGGAAGTCTGTTTTTAAAATTAAAGCAGCATGGCGGCGGCGTTATGGATATGTGTCTGTTCTTTTTTTTTTTTTTAACAGTCTTGCATGTTTTAACAAAGTAACATGGATGTGTTGACTACTTAATTTGATGATCCAAATCTGGTGTAAGTTACGTTTGTCTGGAAAACACACGTAATATTTAATCTAATTTGTAGCAATGCGGTACTCGTAAGAGATATTAAAACTGATGTGAGAAAAACACATACATTATTTTTTTTTATTTTTAAAAGAAACGTTACGTAAATGAGACTATCGCAAAAGAAGAAAATATTATTACAAGTTACTTTTGCCTGGTAATAATCAAATTGCAGGTACAGGTAACTCTGTTAATAAAAAACACACACACACACACACACACAAACACACACACACACACACACACAAACACACACACACACAAACACACACTCACAACTTCCTGCCACTTAACTGGAGTAAAAAAATTTTTGTTACACATAATATTTTATTTTTAAATTGAAATGCTATTTTATAATTAACTGAAATAATGCATATACACGTAATATTTAAACAGGTGAATAAATATTTTAACTTGGGAGAAATTACATTTGTATACCGGTACACGTAATATTTTAAGTGTGGAAAAAGTATTTTAACTTGAGGTAAATATAAATAATATAAATTGAAGGCTTTGCTAACGGGCTCCGAGCGCTGCTGGCTGGTGGTCCCTACGCGGGCGGCCGTCTGAGTTATTATTAAAACAGGAGGGGCCGCCGTCGCCACGTGTCTGCAAGGCTCGCGGCACAGCGAGAGCTCTCTCGGATAACCTACACAGCATTGGCAATATAAAAATTAAATATAATGACTATAAGAGAGAATACTCTCTATATATGCACAAGGCATGCCTTTAAAAAAATTCTTTTAGTTATGAATTATGACCACTGTGTGTGACGTAATAAGACTACTTCTAATAAAATGGGTGATATATTATAAATAATATTACTTTTTTTTAGTAATTGCCACTGTATATTTAAATACTGGAAAAACAATAGAAATATATCACTACAAGAGAACATATGTCTTTAACACATAAAAAAAACTGTGTTTGAATTCGCAGACTAGTACTGCATGTATCTAAAGTATTTTATTAACACATAAATATTGCTATAAGCATAGGTAATGCCTATTGTTCTTTTTCCCTTTATTAAGTACTTGAGGAGACCAGTACTTTATATTGGGTTCATGCAGAAGAAATGTTACAATTTGTCACTTTGCGCCAATTTCAACAACCTGATGGCTTTTTTATTGTAGGCCTAATTACTACATTATTAATATTATTTCTAGTAGTGAACTAATGACATAAAATAAAAAAAAGTTAAATTTCAAGACTAAACAGCACAATTAAAAAAAAAATTGAAATCCTGCACAACCTTTTGTTACAGTTGAAGTAGACATGCAATGGAACAGTACCAGTCAATGAGAAATAATTGGCAGAATTTGCATTTTGTGAGTACTTTTTCCCTAATAGCTGGACAATTATAAAATAATGTTCAACTGTACAACATACAGTACCTACAGTTTTTTCATATAGTCAAGAATGTTTGTTTGAACTTTTCTTTGAGAAATGTCTTTCATAACTTTTTGCAATGCTGATACCCACATGCTTTTGGGTACTCATAACTTCTACAGGTAGGCCTACCTCAATATGCTGCCGTAATACACTAAATATAAAAATATAAACTAGTTATCCACGTCGTCACGTCGCCATTCAACAAGCTTCATGAAAAGTCACAAAATGTTCACTAGCGTCGGAAACTGTGTGCCACTAGATCTGTTAAATAAATGTTGTATACGTATTACATTTGTGTACGATTGGGAAAGATGTCAATCTGAAATGATGTTTACAAACAAATTATCGGTTACGTCATCGTAACAGAAAACAAACGGTAACAAAAAACGCATTAGTTGTCGTTGGCCATCGTATAATCCATGTTTTATGTACCTAGCCAGATATGGCCACCATCGGCCAATATCCATTGCTACAAATTCAAACGCCAAAATACACATTTTGTAGGATAATTATTATAATTGAATCGTTTTTTTCTTAATTGAAAGTTAAGCGTTTTTTATTTATAACTCTTGATTATTCCGCATTAAATGTTATGTTGCTACACCAATCACACAAAAAACATACATTTTTTAATTCGAATGTAATTTCTATCCGCACGGTTACCAGCACTGCTACTGCTATTTTACTCAACGAAATAAAGAAAGCGTCTGTAAATAATTTCCACAAGACCTGTCGTTTAACAAAGCTATAGAATTGTGAACGAAATGAGAAAATGTTTAATATTTTGTGTATAAATATCGGCAAAATGATACGTATTAACAAGAAATACAGTCCAGGGCTTTGAAAAACGTACGTTATATATTTATTATGCCTATTAATTTGCATGGCGTTTCAAGGGACCGGCGGCTTTATACGTTATACTGGATTGTACGTTAACAAGAGGGGCGTACTAGAGAGAATTTTCTGTACTACTATAGTCATAGAGTAGTGGCTGCTAAAATAATGTTTTTATATTCAATCTTGAAAACCAATGACTATAATGAGAAAAAAGATGGCGGCTTGGAATGCTCTGCTACAAAATGGCGGCCTGGTATGCTGTGCTACAAGATGCAGCTTACAGCAATTGATTGTCATATATAAAATAAATTTATTTTCAAAGTTGGCTGTTCTGGATACTTCCTAGTAGCAGAAGTTATTTTTTTTCAATGTTCACGAAAAAAAGATGCTGGCCGCCCACCAGCCGACAATATAATTTAAATTTCCCGCCTAATACTTTAAAAAAATTAACATGGCGGCCGCCTCGCAGCCGTCATTATGTTTTAAATTTTCCACCTAGTACTTTAAAAAATTAACAACGCGGCCGACTAGCAGCCGATGCGGCTTGTTTAAATTTCCCACCTAGTAGTATAAAAAAATTAACATGGTGGCTGCCTAGCAGCCGATGCGGCTTGTTTAAATTTCCCGCCTAGTTCTATAAAAAAATTAACATGGCGGCCGCCTAGCAGCCGATGTGGCTTGTTTAAATTTCCCGCCTAGTACTATAAAAAAATTAACATGGCGGCCGCCTCGCAGCCGACAATATGTTTTAAATTTTCCACCTAATACTTTAAAAAATTTACAACGCGGCCGACTATCAGCAGATGCGGCTTGTTTAAATTTCCCGCCTAGTACTATAAAAAAATTAACATGGTGGCCGCCTAGCAGCCGATGTGGCTTGTTGAAATTTCCTGCCTAGAACTATAAAAAAATGAACATGGCGGCCGCCTAGCAGCCGATGCAGCTTGTTTAAATTTCCCGCCTAGTACTTTAAAAAAAATAACATGGTGGCCGCCTAACAGCCGACAATATATTTTAAATTTCCCGCTTAGTACTTAAAAAAAATTAACATGGCGTACTACATACATATGTTTTTTAAACTTCCACAACACAAAAAAAAATTATAGGCATATATACATCATCTTAAATTATAATTTCCAACTGGCCTCGTGGCTGTGTGGTTAGCATTTCTGACTACCAATCCAATTGTAGACGGATTGAATCCCCGCCGCCGCGATACCTTCCATTTTTGTACAGTAAGTCCTCTATTTACGTCGTACCGATTTACGTCGTTTCGGATTAACGTCGCTAATGTTTGAGTACTCATGTTTCAATTTAAGTTGTCGCCGATTCACAATAACGTCGTTTACAATGACCGTAAATCTTTATTTTAACCAAAACACCGTATATAATTCGTTTATAATTCTTTGTTTCCTTCGGAAGTTAATTTATGCTATGTAGCGTAAGCTACACGTTCACCACCTTATCTTATCATACATCATGAGGGACGCTTCCTGCTCTCCGCGCGGTGATGCAATACTACCAGCCCGCCCGCTCGGCCACCCACGTATCTCGCACGTAGAAGTGTTATCTACTTCCCGCAACAACACAGCATTTTCTCCTACCCCTTTTCGTCCAACTCCTTGGCACTTCAGTAGAGGTGTAAAAGTAACTAAAAAAAGTGTACCCGTATGTATTCGTTACTATAACAATTAGTACTCGTTACTTTCGTATCGTTACTCGTTACTTCTGATACCGCATAACATGCTATGTTATGTAACAGCAACGAATCGAGTCGTATTTCGTACGCGTACAGTATGACGTCGCGTAAATAATAATAAATCAAATATAAACAATTAAAAGTATTTGATAATTAACAGCTTTTGTTAACCAAGAAACAATAAAATCTCATTAGAGCAGCTTTATTATAATATCTCTTTTAAGATAAGAACAAAAAACGTGAAAATACGCGATAATAAAAAACAAAAACATACATATTTATAATTCGTAAAAAATACTTTCTTACGTTGTTTCTGTTCCAATCTCAAACTTTGTCTACACACACAATACCTTTAATAAACAGTAAAAAACTTGGACGACGAATTTCCAAATTATACTTTTCTTTATAAACAAACATCGTTCTTTGTAACGAATAAGCGCGCGCATGCGTAAAACATACGAAAAATGCGAGTAACGAAATGCATTCGTGTGTAACGTTTCGTTACTCGTTACTAGATGCCGCACCCGTTACTCAGTAACGAATACATACGGTTTGCTACAGCTCTACACTTCAGTCGCTATGATATCATTGAGTTGGCCGGAGTTTTAAACGTGCCGTTGTTAACTTTATCGTGATTAAATGCGTTTGTAGTAGGCCTACAGTATTAGCTCACTGCAATTTATGATTTTTTTTCATAAGATGTCTTCCAAACGACTATATATCTGTTTTTATATTTCAATCAATAAAGGTAATAAAGCAGCTGGTTAAATAACCATTCTATAAAGCTGAGAAGTATTAGTTGGACTTGTTTCCCACGCTGTGGGTTGTAATTTGCTGATAAAATTGCCCGTTGTCACGTCTGTATGCCAGCGCTTCCGGCCGACCTTGGGCCGTGGTCGGCCGGTGGCATGAAACATGGCTCATTTTGCGTCGTTTCTATTTACGTCGCGGTTTTCAGGAACGTAACCTCGACGTAAACCGAGGACTTACTGTACTTGTAAAAATAAATGTGGCGTACGACACTAGCGCTCCCTAGCTTCCTAAATTAGAACCAAGATGCCGTCGCCCGTGCAGACGATGCACCACGTGACGTTAAAAACCACCTGAGGATTCCCTCCACGTGGCAGCCGGCTTCATGGTGCCACGCCCACCTGCTGCCACGCCCACCCGGACAGATGGTACCACACCAACCTGTTGGAGTGCCACACTCCACCTGTTTGATTGTTTACTGTGCCCCTCCACGTGGCTCCCAGCCACGTGGTGCCACACCCACCTGCATCCACGCCCACCCGGACACATGGTACCACGCCAACCTGTTGGAGTGCCACACCCCACCTGTTTGATTGTTTACTGTGCCCCTCCACGTGGCTCCCGGCCACGTGGTGCCACACCCACCTGTTTGATTGTTTAATGTGCCCCAGAATCTGTCTGCTCCCCCTACTCCAATTTTTAATATTTTTCCTGATTTAATATTAAATATTAAAATATGCAACTATGTCCCACTTAATTGTGGCCTGACCCTATTACAAACATAAGAACTAAATCTTTACAAAAGGATTTCCAAAATATGCTGAAATAATTGTGAATGAACAGTAAATTTATAGTTTAATGGCTGATGATAGTTGTGATTCTGAACACTACAGAACTTCGTCTTCCACCCTGAAAACAGCATTTGGAAATTTATACTGGTTTCTGAGAAATTAGGCCTAACGTTTATAGGTGTATTAACGTCAGAGTATTAAAAGCCCCATGTATTTAAGAAAAGCAACCTAAGACGAACAAAGCATCTTCAACATTCCTCAATATTGCCTTTGATTAACTTGGGATTCACTGAATTATGTAATTAACATTTTTACTTATGTATCTTCGTAATGCCACGGTTATAACGAACTTATTTTTTCAACTTAATTAAAAACCAAAGTTACACGAAGGCAAATATTTGGTGTGTTGAAAAGGATTTCCACACAGTAGGCTTCTCTGTGTATCTTGTCAAGTGTGCTATTTAATTAATAATGAATATAGTTTCCTACATAACTTAACGGACATTTTCATGATTGGAACTATAAAGACAGGGTAATATAGGTAGCCTGCAGCAACGCGGCCGCCGATAGTGACGTTAATACACATGCTTTAATAGCATAGCCAAGACTGTTTCCACGAGATAATGCCCTAATCATTGTCGCTACCCTACTGTTTTCTTGATACTAACTGCCAAATGATCCTGTGGTTCTCCAGAGATGGATACCTAATAATTATTTCTGCTTAGATTTGTACATTACTGTGCTTTATTTATCCCTAATGTTTGTTATTTCAAGCATCAAGCATCAAGGATATTTGAAAGTATTTTGAAGTTTATGATTTGCAATGTTTGTTGACATTCATAAATACTGCACCAATAAATGATTCATTGGTAAGTATTGGTGTCACGTTGTTATAACTGCCTGAGCAATGACTGATGCATTGGTATCACACTAACATAACCTCCCATGCAATAAATTAAGCATTGGCAAGTGTTGGCATCAAACGCTCACCAGCTGCACTTGCATGATGTTGGATGTGTCTGGCTTGTTAACAGACATCATGCGAGCAGCCTGTAGTTCCGTCAGCAGAAAGTCCAGCAGCAAGAGGCGATTCTCTCTCGTGTGCAGTCGCTCACTCATGTGGCCTTCCATCAGGAATGAATAGCCACAACCTTCACACACAAATATTGACAAACTTTGGCAAAAAAAAAAAACCCTTTTAAAAATGTGAGCCTCCCCATAGTAATAATATTTCTATCAATTTTTACACTCTCAAAATATATCAAAACAAATTCTAAAAGTTCCATATCACGTATCCAATTTCATTCCTTGATCCTGATGGTGTGATCCTGTATAACTTGATCCTGTGGTACATGATGCTTGCTATTTTAATTTAGTACTTGAAAGATCCTTGACAAAAAATCTTTTGATGTAACAATGAATTATGATCCTAAAACATATGTAAAAGAAAACAAATTACACAAGACCTGTGACATAATTTGTTTGTATTGTGAAATTCGAGATTTTATGTCCAGGATCTTTCAATGTACTAAATTAAACAGTAATCATCATGTACTACAGGATCAATACATTCAGGATCATGTCATCAGGATAAAGGAATAAACTTGGATATATAATATGGAATGATTAACCCAAACAAAGAATGGTTTTAAACAATTATTATCACAGTAACGGCTATTCAGTCAGGCACGTTCTGGACCACAGCAGTGCCTTATTAGCAACTGTAACAGATTACTGAACGTCAGTATGTACGTACTTAATGAAAATATCAAAGAAAAATTAATATACAGTATAATGATAAGTAAAACAAGTTGGAATAGCTGCTTTAAGGAAAGAAAAATACACATTAGCATAACTCAAAGTGGCCAAAGAAGGAAAAAAATATTGGAATCTACCCAAAAAAATCTGCATGCAAGCTGTACAATCAGTACTGAAAAACGGAATGTGCAGAAAAGAAGAATACTGGAATAAATAACTCTGACCTATGTTTTTTAGATGTCTTTACATCTTGTCGACAAACTCATTTGACAATGGCCTATCGTAAGAACTCAGATCCAGAATCTTTCAAGATGCAAGTCAGTGTCTTACAACTGCGCCAACTCGCATCTGCATACACCCACAAACAGATTTTCTACCTTGTGTATCAGCAAGGATTGGTATATAATGTTTATGGTTCCACAGAAGACTTTTAAGTTTGAAAGTAACAAATTCGACTACATCTGCTGCTGATGTAGTTGAAAGCAACTAGGTATGTACTGGAAAAAAGATGACAGCTGTTTGAAGCTGAAAATTTTTTCCTTTGTACATAAAACAGCCTGTTTAAATGCAAACAAGGATAACACAATTTACTACAAATAAAGTTAGCTAACCACAAGGGAGATGTGTGAATCTTACCGTTCTGTTCACAATCTACAAATAATTTAATATAGTACTAACAAAGTAAACTTATTATATTTCTTATCCTAGAGAAAACAAAAATTATAACTATATGGATACCATTATGCTGTAAGGAACTACTAACAGTTTTTTTTTTTTTATTATTTTGAACACTGGTTTGAATAATATATATTAATACTCCTTGATTACTTTGAAAAGGAATCAATATTGAAAATAATGATGTGTATTCACGTGGCTGTAGTTTAGATATAGTACAATTTTAATTGTAAGGCATTGTAAAAATGGGCCAAGAAAAGTGTTTTTGTAGTCAATCTCTGACTGCATAAATGTGTCCAAATTTCATACATTCTCCTGGACTAACAGTGGGTTACAAAAATAAAAAGCCAAAAATGGCCTTACCTATTTCCTTGAGAAAGCTGCTTACTTCCAGAAGAAAAGAGCTTGAGTCATCTGGACTACTGATTGCATTCACGTGTTCTTCTAACTTGCACAAGACTTTCAGCTCTTTGGATAACCATTCCACCAGCTCCGTGTATTCCACAGACTTGGGGCCCCCTTCCAGGGCTTTCTCCAGCCCCCCTTCATCCAGCATTGGCCCAGCATACCTTCGGGGTAACATGCAGAAACATTACCTTGAGTCATACTGGTCTGTAATAACAGTGATCTTTCTAAAACTAATTCATGAAATATATTTAGTGAGTACATTACTGCTAATTTTCTACTTTAATCAGAAACTAGTTGATGCACCCCTGCTTCGCTACGGCAGACTGCAGGCAGAACACTCTCGCACTGTTCCATTGTATATATGCCCCTCCTCGTGGGTACGCCACTGCAGTGTCTTGAGTGATGATAATGACAATAAGATCCAAATTTTGAAAATCAACTTACGTAACAAAAAATTTATTACAACTAATATAACCAGGAAGAACCATAAACCAAAGAAACCATATAGGATTCACTAGTTTTGTAAGGGCCTTCAAATTAACATTTATTTAATCATCAATACATTGTCAGTACAATGGCAAAGATACAGAAATACTGGATTAAGATCCTAACATGAATGAGGCATAAATAATGCAGAAGTCATTGCCATGGAGACAAATAAATCATCGGCCATGCAATAGCAGTTGCCAGGAGATGTAGAAATCATTGTCAAAAATGCAAAAGCCATTGCCATAAAGAACCAAAAAAATATGGTCAAAAATAACTTTAAAAAAAATCTCTTTCAGGTGCAAATTGATTCTGCCTGGAGAATCAAGGAAAGTTAAATAACTTAGAAACATGCATGTGTCATATAAATAGGACCATGGTAGCTCGGGCATATAAACTTCATTTTAATTTTGTAAATATTGTACTATACGAAGCCTAAATTGTAAATTTTATTGGAATTTTATTAGCTTTTGTAGTACACTTTTTTATGTTTTAATTTGTATAATTTTAGTCTGAGTGCATGCTAGCAAGCTAGCTTCATTTTAGTTTAGGTTTTTAGATATTTATGGTTATTTGTATTATACAGTCAATTCATTCTTTTTGTATATTCAGAATACAGTTATAAGATTTTTATTTTTTTTATTTTGGGATTTTGGCATTATAATTAACATTATAACCTTCAATTCTGCTAATCTGATTTTGCCCCTTCATCAACTTTAATATCTTTTAATAATTTGGTTTTGAGGACATCCCTTTGGTGGGACAGCATGTTTAAGATTACGTGGATATTTAAGATTTGGTTAATATTTATTAAAAAAATATTGAAACATGAAGACTCTGCTTCTAGCGGGGTGTTTGAGTTGTGTTCTCTAGCTCTGGTAGCAAGTAGTGTCCACAATAAATAAAATCGTTGTAACAGGAGAAGCAGGATGGAGCAGGCCGGCGAACAAGTTGTAGAGAACAGATTACAGGTACACGAGAGATGAACGGGTTCGGAAGACATAAAGATGGATGCACTAGCTTTGGGTGAGGGAGAGGGACAAACTTGAGAGAAAGGTGATAGGGGCGAATGGAGTATGCTAGTTAGAGTGAGTTTAAAGAAATTTTAATTGAGATGGAACTTCCTAGCCAATGGGCTGATTCCAAACTGAAATAATTTTCAATTTTAAAAACCCACAAAATAATCAATAGAATTTTTTTTTCATTTCTGTGCTTTTTAAACACACCTGTGAGTTTTTTTGTTTAATAAGTTTGTTAACCAGTAGTGCGAGCCACTCTGAAGAGAAGGAACTGGATAAGTTGCATTTAACAGATGATTCCAACCCCAGTCTGGATCAGACCAGCTTCTCCAGGCTGAGTACTGTACACACATATCGCAACAGACAGAGCACAAGCAAGACTTCATCCAATACAGGTGAGCACAACTGTCCTTACATAGCCTAGGTGCTAATGAAAAGGGAAGAGAAAAAATTACAATGCCCTTAAGGATAAGGATTCATGAATCTCTCTCTATTGTGATAATACTAATTATCTCAGAACACTGAAACTTTAGTTTAACTATTTTTCAGTGTTTATTTATAGGTCTTTCAGTTGTAATTATCTTTAGGGTTTATTTATTTCTCTATGTTTAATGTTGTGCAAAGATATGTGACTAAGAGAAGGTGATTTTGTCTATGGATCGGCGGATCTTTTAAAAAATGGAAAGGAGTGTGGATTGTTAACGATATAAGTTTGAGAGAATAAAATGAAGAAGGAAGTTTTAGTGGCTGGTATCAGCTATATTATCAGCTGATAGTTCACTGAATAAGTGAACTGTTGTGCCCCTGAGCCAGGGCGAATGCTATGGTAATATTTAATTACCGGGGCTACTTTTATCTGCTGAAATATAAGGTACCAAAAGTCTAATGTATCCAGTACTGAAGTTTTGTGTTCGGTGAGCCCCTCCTATTAACTGTTTCGGCATAGTAATTTATTTTTCTGGTTTTCATTATGGCACAACATAATTATTTTGAATTACGCCTAGTGGTCCCGATTTAAAGACTCTTGTGTACTCCGAAGTAACTGAGCTAGTTAATTTTTTTTATTCACTTTAAATACTATTATTTATCACAAATGAACTTTTGATTTTGGTTGTGCCCAACATAACTTTATAGATAAATTATATTTTATTTGATTTCTAATGAGTCATGGATAAGCAACCTAGTTTCTCAGTGTCGAAATAGGTAACCTTGGGCATAAGCCGCAATGGAAAGTTACTTATAGCATAGTAAACATTTATAATTAATATAGTAATGTTAAAGTGTGGCGCCCATATAAACTTAATATAGTAACTATAATTCCTATCATATAAGTAAATACAATTATAGAGTCTTCGAAACACATAAGAGGTTACCCTATAATATTAGTATAAATTACAGAGTGTCGACCGTACGTGGGGCCCGATATTTTGTCAGTAATTTTTGTTGAGTATAATCATGAATACCAGAGGAAGGTGTCATAACCGAGGCAATACCGGATCTAGGGACAGCAGCATGTCCGAGGACAGAGAGACAATTCCTATTCTGGTAACACAAGAGATAGAGGGAAACGAATCTAATCAGCCCACGGAACACTTGGAAACTATCTCAGTTTTAGTTCCTACTCCTAGTGGCAATATTGACTTAAATAACTTGCTCCAGGGACTCATGGACAGGTTAGATGCCAACGCTGCTGAATTGAATGCCAAATTAGACTCTAACACTGCCAAATTAGACTCTAATACTGCCAGGTTAGATGTCAACGCTGCTGAAACCAGTGCCAGGCTAGATTCTTATACTGCACAACTGACTGGCATACAGCAAAGTATCCTCAGCTTCGAGAGTAACCTCAAGTTAGAGCTGCAGTAAGTTAGGGAGTCAGTATCAGTTGTAACCAACCGGATAACGATACTAGAGTTGAACACTGATCAGAAATTAGCCCAGCTTCAGAGTCAATGCCAAGACACCACACAGAAGATACAAAAGGAGTTATGCAGTGTGTCAGAACGCTTAGAACAAGTGGCCCAACAGGCTGCACAAAACCTCTGCAGTTTGGACAACACTAGTCAACAGGTGCACGAACAAATGGCACAAATTTCACACAAAACGGACGAACTAGGACACCAACTAGAACAGCGAGTAGGTAATCTGGAAAATCGCATGCTTACCCTCAGGTTGGACAACCTGATGGATAGACCCATCACTACCGCAGTTACGCCCATAGCTATCCCTAGTAACGTGCCAGAGACTGCTTCACCAGTTACTACACCACATGCAGCACATTCTAGCCTTTCTCCTGCACTTGACCAAGTGGCCATTATGCACCACCCGGCCAGACAGTGGTCAGAGGCCATGCCTCGTTTCGCAGGTGGGGAAAATGAAAACCCCATGCGGTTTTTAAAAAAATTTGAGGAGTATTCAGCCATGTTTAAGCTGAATGACGAGGAGAAATTAAAATGCCTGAATACTGCCCTCCGCGAACATGCGTATTACTGGTGGGAAGTAATACAAACTTCGACCCACACATACGCAGATTTCCAAACTCAATTCAAGCAGAAGTTCTGGAGTGTGCGAATACAGGGCCACTTAAGAGCCAGGCTGCATGGGGAAAAATTCGACTATAAAAAACACAAGTCTCTGGAAGCCTATCTCTCGAGCATGTTCGAACGTACCAGATACTTAGACCTACCAATGAATGATGAGGAATTTATTTCCATGTTTCTTGGACAACTACCCTACAAGTACCAGTTACAGCTAACTGGTAGGAATTTTTTGAATATTACCGAGTTTAGAGAACAGTTACTGGCATTCGCCAGGCTAGAGCAGCAGGGGCGGATTAATACCACTGAACCAGAAAAGGCACAAGCTCAGAAATCACCTCCGCTTTACCAACAGTGGCAGCGCGGCGGGGAACAGCCCAAAATACGAGTCAACACCGCCAAATGGAAGTTTCACCACACCGGTAAATGGAACAACCGGCAGAATCGAATACATAACTCGAACTTCTGGAGCGGGAAATGGAGTCGTCCCGGTGGTGACGAGTACGAGCCGAGCCACCATGAACAACCCCGTAACAAGAGGTCGCAACACGAAGAACAACGGCTTCCCAGGTACGAGTACCCAGAGCGACCAAGATCACCACGTCAAGGGTACCAGGACCGATTGCCAAGATCACCGGAGCAGCAGCAACAGCTAGTGTTCCCTCCCAGTGGAGCTGAAACCGTCCAGTCAGCGAACACCACGACGAGTTTCCCCACTCACAACTTCCCCTCGTCCACGTCAAAGTACCAACACGGATACTTTGCGCGGCAATCACCAATCCCTCCCAACAGCAGCCAGATGCAGCAGCAGGCCAGCTCAGCATCAAACGCCGCCTTGGCTAGCACAGCCAATGTGACGGCGTTAAACTAGCAAGGATTAGTGGTGATACGCCCCGATCATTAGTCCAGGGACCAGACATGGGGGTAAATGATTACCAACAGTTAATCCTGTGGAGCGGCAGACCAGCGTACACCCCTCATGAAGCCATATGCCTGGTTCGGTCGGAGGCGATACCCAACCAATATTTACCCATCTGCGACGAGAATCCGGATCAGGATAAACTTCCTAGCAGGGAAGAAATTGAGGATTTAATTAGAGCAAAGCTACACCTAGAAGCCAGGAATAGACAGAAGCGGAAAACCAGGCGCAAGCTACACCGTTTTAAGGTCGGTGACCTTGTGCTGTTAAGGACTGCGCCAACAAGCAACAAGTGGGCGAATGTAACGAAGAAGTTATTCCTACTCTACAGTGGACCCTACGAGATTCTCCAGGTACATCGGGAGAACTGTTACACCTTAAAGGAAGTGTCAACAGGTATCAATGTGGGAAACTACAACATTAATCATTTAAGGGCCTACCACACACCAGTGGTGCAAAATATATAAAATCAGAGTATACAAAATAGTTAGCTGTATGTATACTGTACTGTTATTGTGCCTAGAATTATTAATAAGATTTATGTGTAACTGTGAATTTATACCGGAAGGTTATGGTGTTAGTCAGCTGAGTTATTTTTTTTTTAATTTTGTGAACTCAGTTGATTTCGGCTAGGTGAAGCGTAGTCTTCCTAGCATTTATGTGGTTCAGTACGAGAGTAAATGCTCTTGTCCTTAGGCAGAGACCTAGAGGATGTACTGTGAACCTGGTGTACTGTATGTACATGTTTATTGGCAGCACCTAATAGTTCGGTTCACACACACGAATTAAGTAATTTTAATGTACACTGTCAGTACAGGCTGTATATTGGTGCTAATGTATACCTAGGCAATGTTCTGTTGTAAACACAGACACCCTGACACACTGTGTGTAAACAAACAAGAAAGCACTGTAGAAATAGAAAATAATGGCTTACCTTGTTATGATCCAGGCTACAGCTTTTTTTTTACCTACCTATTTCCTAGGCATTCCTCATTTCTAACACTTTTCAATCAGTAGTAAATCATGCTGACTAGGATTGTAATCCCACAGGATTACCCTATCTAAGTGGATATTTACTTCATCCACAACTTCCTAGATATCACACCTGAAGAAAGAATTAGCTATATAGCTGGCTAGAGAGATCACCTTCACTTCTCTTTAGATTAATTTTGACAAGAAAGAAAAATGCACATTAATCATTGAATTTCACTTGTTTACATCATACAGATAGCACTCAGTTTGGTAATTCACTGTCTATTTCTTGATGTGAAAAGATTCTTCAGTGATGAGTGTAGAATGTTATTATTTGTTAATTGACAAAATATTATTAAATATCTGTGAGGTAATTAATAACAATGCTAAAAAGCTAGTGATGTGAAAATGTGATTTAATGTTGTTTTATGGGAGACCAAATGAAACAATTATGATTACTAAATATAATCAGAAATAACTGTAAAATATTAGAATATGTGCATATCAATGTTAATGGCCAGGAATGTGCTATTCCTATATACCAGCAAGTCATTTATGAAGTTCTAGTAATCACTGTAAATATTTATTTAATATGTGCATATCAATGTTATTGTGTTTGAAGTTTAATTATGTGTTCCTGCACTGAAGTTTCGTTAATGTTTCTAAGAACAAGTTGATTGTAAATATAATATATATATATCATAATGAAACAAATGTTTATTGTTATAGGCAGAATTCCAGAAAATGTTATTATTTCTGCCACAAAATTAATGTACTAACATAATAATGTTTAATAATGAAGTTTAACAAACAACTATTTCAATTGATGGTATGATACCAATTGTAATAAAACAAAACTTTCTTTGGCTGGGTTAAAATTAATTATTTTCAGCCAAAATAACTAAATAGTTATCTATTGTTGTAGACAAGTAAAAATTATCACATTTATGTACACAGCATTTTATCATGAACATGGAAAAAAATACCCAGTCTCAACAATAGTCCACATCTGATTTCCACTATATTATGTAGTTGTATGCTTATTTTATTTAATATTTTTGGTTAATATGAGTTGTGTCAAATTATGTGTGTTTAATTTAAGATTTTAAATTTTTAATAAGTAGGCCTATTTTAAACCAAGGTTGCTTACCCATTATTTAAGGTTAGTTAGGGTAGCAAGTAAAGAAGAATTTTTACGTTCCGGTGTCTGCAGCGAATGGAGAATAAACTGTACGAGGTAGTTCACTTGGACGCTTAAAGTTAAAAAGCGCGGGTGTATTTAGAGGCTAATATATAACAGTTTAATGAGTGTTTATAGTGTACACGAGTGCGCGGACGAACTACGGACCGAGATGAATTCTTCTTGATCCTCGTCTACTGCATGGGGTAGTAGCATCAGCAGTGACAGCGTCCACCACATCTGTCAGGCTTTGGGCATGACGTCCCACCGCAGGCCTGGGGTGGAGCGGCCGAGAGGTATATCCAGGCATGGGTTGTCTGGAATGGCTGCCTCAGTCCTCGCTAGCCTGGATCACGATGTCAATGTGGTGACATCAGTGGTTGTCATTGACTTGGACGGCGTCCCGGTCAACAGCGTCCAGCGACGGCGTGTATCTGCACATTGAGCGGTATTGCTTAGTACCCGCCACACAACACTTGTTGATAGCAGCCTCGTAATTCCCTGCAGAATCAACTCCTACCTTGTAACCAGCGGCAGAACGAGTTTTCTTCTTTGTTCCCGAGACCTTCAGCGAGGTAATAGACACCTCGATTCACGACGCCGGGTGTTTGTTTACCAGACACTTGTTGATAGCAGCTGCCTGCTCCCAGGATGAAGAAATATGGTGTGAGCCGTTACGATTCTCAACTGTCACGAAACTCAGTGTTACCAACTTTTGGCAAATGTCAAGTTTCAGTGTTTGAATTTGAAATTATGGTACGACCTAAATTAAACCAAATTTAAGGTAATTTTGGTGTGAATTAAGGCCGAGAGCGGCATCTGTGATAATACTAATTATCTCAGAACACTGAAACTTTAGTTTAACTATTTTTCAGTGTTTATTTATAGGTCTTTCAGTTGTAATTATCTTTAGGGTTTATTTATTTCTCTATGTTTAATGTTGTGCAAAGATATGTGACTAAGAGAAGGTGATTTTGTCTATGGATCGGCGGATCTTTTAAAAAATGGAAAGGAGTGTGGATTGTTAACGATATAAGTTTGAGAGAATAAAATGAAGAAGGAAGTTTTAGTGGCTGGTATCAGCTATATTATCAGCTGATAGTTCACTGAATAAGTGAACTGTTGTGCCCCTGAGCCAGGGCGAATGCTATGGTAATATTTAATTACCGGGGCTACTTTTATCTGCTGAAATATAAGGTACCAAAAGTCTAATGTATCCAGTACTGAAGTTTTGTGTTCGGTGAGCCCCTCCTATTAACTGTTTCGGCATAGTAATTTATTTTTCTGGTTTTCATTATGGCACAACATAATTATTTTGAATTACGCCTAGTGGTCCCGATTTAAAGACTCTTGTGTACTCCGAAGTAACTGAGCTAGTTAATTTTTTTTATTCACTTTAAATACTATTATTTATCACAAATGAACTTTTGATTTTGGTTGTGCCCAACATAACTTTATAGATAAATTATATTTTATTTGATTTCTAATGAGTCATGGATAAGCAACCTAGTTTCTCAGTGTCGAAATAGGTAACCTTGGGCATAAGCCGCAATGGAAAGTTACTTATAGCATAGTAAACATTTATGATTAATATAGTAATGTTAAAGTGTGGCGCCCATATAAACTTAATATAGTAACTATAATTCCTATCATATAAGTAAATACAATTATAGAGTCTTCGAAACACATAAGAGGTTACCCTATAATATTAGTATAAATTACACTATTTACCATAGTACTGACACAGCAAGACAATAGGGCATGCGCTTCTTTTATATATCATCCCTCTGACAGTGCACAAGGTACTGTAATTTCATTTATGCACACAAATGAAGCAAAATTAAAAATGTTGATGCTATATACGAGGCTCTAAAAGATAATTAACACTTACTCCTATACTGTGACAAGCAAATCAATCCATTAATTAATCTGAAAATTGGATGTGTTTGCAAAAAAAAAAAAAAACAACTAAAATAAGCTTCAGAATTAATATTAATGTTAAGTACTTTACAAAAGATTTGCCTATCTTTATACTATATGAGCTATTTAAGCTAGATTTAACGTACTAAACGCTGATACCACTTTATTTCACACACATCTTTAAGTTTCTCTGTTTCCGTTAAAAATAAATTACACTACATTACTTCGTAACTGAACTTTTAAGTCGGTAATAATTACAAAAAAATATATAATAATATTTGGCAGCACAGCTCTGGTTAATGTTTTAAACTGAAAGTGCTAATTGGCTACTCTAACAGAAAAATTGTTTTTGGCTCAGGCCGATTCGTTTTATGCCTTAGCTCCATTTAAAAGTTTTTATTTTCATTAAAATATTTATTAAATTGACCACATATAAGCAACAGAAGAGATCAGTAAGGAGTGAAAATTAGAAACTGTGCTGCATTCTGTGGCAAACGTGTACACCTATCCCTCACTTAGCACGACTAATTTGTTCCTAAAAATGCTCATGTTATTCAAAATCATGTATTCTGAAGCATTAGTTTCCATAAATAGCAAGGCTAATTTATTAAATTTGTTCCAAAATTGTGTAGGAAAATATACTTTATGTAATATAAAAAAAGCGTTGATAACACTCAACTATAAATATGTCACACCATATGCCTCTCATTGCACTTTGTATGACAAATACGACACAGCATAACAGAAGATGGTTATGTACTTTATCGTCAGTCGGCTGGCTGACTTGCCCGCCAGGGCGTGACCTTCAACTCACGTCGCGTACCTTTCTAAACCATCCTTTACCGGTACTGACAGTGAAACCGAAATTACTGACCAGATAATTACATTTTAATTTTTCAAAAATGAATGTGCTTATTCGCGTATCACCACATGGTTCACACCATCCTGTCAGGCCAAAGATTTTATTTTCATTGCACTATTCATTTAACAACCTTTTCCACGGGAATCATCTGTTCATTTCTGTTCCGGTATCTAATGTCAAATATATTCCCGCAAGTACAACCAAAAGCATCAGACTTATATAAACTTTTGGTAAGAGTCCTTATTTCATACGATTGTGCGCACAGTTGACTTGCTTAAAACTAAAGTGCAACCAACATAAGCGTGGCCTTCATGACAATCTACGTGCCGTAATTCTTCAAGTTTTGTCTCAAATACTTGAACACGATGCATTATGAGTGATCAAGCACGTACAGTTACCGGCAGCTGAATGGGCAGACGTTGCTTTTGTTTGTGTGAATTCCCTGCCACTGGCTAGACTTGAGTTTATGGCCCGGTTTGTGGCCAGGCGACAACGGTACGGCACAACGACATACGCGTGGACGTAAAGACGTTTGGCCCTTTACACTCCATAGCTGCAATTTAACTTGCTATAGCTGATGTTTGTACAACAGCCGATAGCGTAGACAGATCTGCGCGCGCATCTCTTCCCGCCTTGTTTGGCTAACTGTATCCCACGGCACATCTGTTGTTTACAGAAGTTGAAACAGACTTTGTGGCATAGTGCTCGACTTTTTTTTTTTTTTTTTGCCAGTCAAGATTCGTGCAGAAAATTACAGACGTGCTATTCAAGACTGGGACAGTAAAATTCACATCGCACTAAATGAATCCACGCAATCTGAAGACGTGCTAAGTGGGGGATGGGTGTATATACTAAGGTTGGGAGATAGGGAAAGGGTGGAATGCGAAGGAATGCGGGAAACCGTAGACAGAGAGCACCATTGGAATGCATTTCAACAAATGTGATAAGTGGTTTGACTTATATTGTGGAGAAGTCACATAGATACTGGAGGCATTAGAACATGTTGACTGATTATGCTGATAGTGGAATTAGAAAGACTTGGAGGGACCAGACAGAAGGGTGGTAGGGAAGGATGGAACTTATGGTTGGGCTATTGTGAAGTATCTATGAGTGCTGTTAAGCAGATCTCTGGAGGTGAAAATCCCACAAGAATAGAAGGAGACTGTTGAGATACCAGTGCACAAGAACACAGAGTGTAAAGAGATACAAATAAGCCACAGCTAGTAAATCTAACATCAAAAGTTAGAAAAATGATGTAAATAATAGTACACACTTAAATGGTAATGTTCATAGATACGTAGTGCTAGCTGGATGTTTAAGAAGGGATACTTATATCAGACACAGACGAAATATAAGGGTGGAAAATCTCATTGCTAATGAGAACGACTGGAGAATGGAATAAATTGAATAAAGGGCAGTTACTAGAATGGAAAGTGAAATAGTTAAGGAGGAAAGTAAAGGGGACATAGGAAGGATTGCTTGCCAATGGGCATGTGGAAGACATCGTTGAATTCATAACTAGTTAGTATTCACTAACTACTGTTATTGAAATTAGTATTATTAATTAATACTAGCATGCAATTTATTATCTGACATTAAAAATTTCAATTTAGTAACATGCAGAATAAAATTTTGTATATTGACAACTCCCTTCTAGTATGTACTGGAGAAAACAGGAGGCAACTAAATAAATAAAAAAAAAAATAAAAAATTAATTTTACCCAACATCCTCTAGTGAATCTAAGATATCATTCTCCATTGTCGAAAACTCTGGTAACGAAAGTGGTGAGTGTTAAAATGCTACAAAGACAGCAAAATCATTATTAATCTCAATATAACCTCAACACAGAAACGGCAGCGATGAAAAGCCAATTAACCGCAACCGGCCCATATTAAAAAAAAAAAAAAGTTCAATACACTTTACGGCCATAAACATTGTGAACATTAACACATAGAAAACAGAGGGAGTCACAAGATTTCTTCGTTTTCTTATCCAAACATCTATTCAAATAATTGAACAATTATTAAAATGATAAAAGCAGCTTTACATAGTTGATTTATATTCTCTTAAAATTTTTAATTAATTCAAATCTTTATGTCATTATTATTTTTTTCGCATGGAATGAAATATGTTTTCAATTGTAATTTCTTTTACATCCAAATAAAGTTTGAAGTCTATTATTTTATGTTTATGTGACAAGATTCATATTTTGAACATAATCAGCAATAGTTTTGTCTACAAATCCGAGTATTGCTAAATGGAAAGGAAATAAATGTTCTATGCATTTATACTCTATGATCAACTTCCTTGTTCTTTTGTTGAATGGTGTTGTAAGATAAGCGTCATTTTCTAAACTTGAAGTATTACAGATATTGTGATTTGTGAATAACGCTAAACTAGTAAGTGAAAACATATATAGTTTCCTGTAATTTGTATTTTTGTTTTTAATTTATACTAAATTTGTTGAATTAATATATTATATAGAAATATGTTGGCATATTTCTTATCGGTTGCCTTGAAAACAGTGTTTAATATACTGCTGTAATGCCGGCAAATATGTAAAAAAAAAAGTTGGAACTACCCTCGAATTCAATGTGTTACTGTTGAGGTTTTTTTTTCATATAAATTATTCATTATTTTAATGTATTAAATAGTTAACTATTATATTTTTGGTGAATTTGTTTAATACTAATGCAAAGCTCATAACCACATTTGTAAGTGTGATGTTTGCTACTGAAACCAAATGAACCTTTTTAGTCTTTAAACCATGTAGGTCTTACTACAAAAGTCTGCCACTGGTGAATTTATTACAGTAAATGTATTTTACAGGTAATGAAGTCTAGGAAAATTGTGGGATAAAAATCAGGGTATTTTTTCTGTATCATATATCCAATTTATCCCTTGAACCTGATGGTATTAACCTGTATGATTGATCCTGTGGTACATGATGCTTGCTGTTTTGATTTAGTACGTCAAACTATTCTGGACATAACAAAAACATTAAAATACAAACAATGTTAGGAATTTAAAAAAAAATTCATTTTCAGATTTTTGTTCGAAGATATTTCTATGTACTAAAGTAAAACAGTAAGCACAGGATCAATGGATCAGGATCATGCCATCAGGATCAAGAGATAGACTCTGCGATAGTACAATATAATATTTTCACCAAAATCAGGGAGTAGTCTACGAAGTGTGTACATTAAGTAATGACTTTTTTTTTTTCCAAATTTGTATTTAAACAGAACTACAATTCAATAATGTCATTCTCAAAATAACTTCCTTGAAAAGCCACACAGTGCTATGACAGTTATTACAATGCTCTTTGCAGTGCTGGGTAAATTGTAAGGGCTGCATTCCCCTTAAACACTAATTATACAATTCCAAATGTTCTGTTTTTAAACTTGCAGTTGACTCTCTATTAACCCTAAAAATATTGTTTCAAAACTGACTAGTTTCTGAGAAATTATCATTCATAGGTTACATTAAGTAGCCTGTGCGGTGATAAGGCCGTCGTCATGTGCTTTATTTTTTATTGGAGATTGGCCTGATTGCCTCTGCTTGCTATAGTGATGTAAATGGTGCAATTCTAATGTACTTTTTCAGTAAATAAAATAATACATTTTCAAAAGTTTTTCAGTACTACCATGGTTGCTACAGGACTAGAAAACCGGGAAAACCGGGAAATGTCAGGGAAATTAAAATGGTCAGGGAATTCCTAGAAATGTCAGGGAAAATTCTACGATTTCTGGAAATGTTAAAGTTGCGTATAATTCAAACAAAGCTTTGTTTTGATGCGCTCGTACCGCTACCGAACGACTCCGCTAAAAGGCTGCTGCTTAAGGCACACTGCAACTGCAACTGTAACTGCAACTTTTTTTTTTTTTACTTGGTCTACGATTGTCCGTTGCAATAGGCTGTTACAACCACCCACCATAACTTCTGGCCAATCCAGGCACTCGTTTGTTCACTAGCGAATCCAGGCCTTCATTTGTTCGTGTTTTGCTCCTTTTTAATTTGCCCTTGAGACTTTGTATTATGTTCCGTTCCATGCAGTGAACTACAGAACGGGCATGGCGTTTATCTTTTGAAGGCTATTTCACGTGGAATAAGGCGAGTACAAAGCTTATTACGTGAATTTCAATGCGTTGTATCAGGTGAAGTTAGTTTTTGATGCGATCATAAGATAATAAAATGCACTTGATAAAGAGGCATACCAATTCTCATTTTAAAAACTACCAAGCTGATACGAAAACACGTATCTTTTGCGTGCGGTTATGTTTTATGCATTTTTTCTACCTATTTTTTTTAATTACTTTTTTTTTCAACCGTTATAATCCGTGAGTTCTGTTGCGTGACACTTACATTGTGTATAAAAAATATGCATAACTGAACATGTTTTTCCCCAGAATCGTTAGTTAACATTGTAAGATTGTAAGAGTATTGCATGTTGTAATGCTGCTATTGTAATTCTCTAAGTAGGCCCGTTATATTTCTAGGTGTGAATTTGTAATAGTAGTTTTTGTATTTGTGTAGTTATATTTTTTTAGAATTCATAAACAATAATGTTTTAACCTAACCAGAAAATATTATGTACTTTTTTTTTAGCTTAGAGATGTCGAAGAAAACTACTTTTAAGGAGAATTGGCTCAAGGAGCCACAGTTTCAGCACATCAAACCCTCTGCTAAAAACATAAATTCTGCGTACTGCACTTTGTGCTACAAAAGTATTCAACTCAGCAATATGGGTCGAAGAGCTCTCACCAGCCATGTCGAAGCAAAAAACACATTCACAATTCTGCCGTCAAAATAACACAAAAAAACTTTTTTTACCTCATGTTGAAATTTTTATATTACATTTAATTATATGCACGTTAATATTTATGGTACGTACTTCAAAAGAAAGTCAGGGAATTTTTCTCTTAAATTTCTGGAAAACAGGGAAAAGTCAGGGAATTCTAAGATTCTATTTCTGTAGCAACCATGAACTACAGATGTTTCATGTTTTACCCTGAAAACAGCATTTGTAATGCCTACTGGTTTTCTGTAATTCCATTATTATATTTGTTACACGTAATAATTCCAGTTTTACGTCAGATTACGTGCTATTGCATGTAACAAGTCAGCACTTCGCACCTCCATACTGCAAAAAAAAATCTGTCGAGGGTTGGGGCTTGGGTTTGGATACACAGTAGGAACTGGCGTATTTTTACATTTTTAACTACCTTCTACTGCATCAAAAAAAAATGCAAATATAAATATACACATACTTTTATATCAAAAGCCACACTGGCAATCCAGACCTCACTGGCTAGCTTGAATTCCACTTTTGTAAAGCACTTGCAGAAAATATGAGGTCTTGTAGATATGATAAAAGCTAGTTTATCCGGCCCTTGCTCCGGATCTCAGGCTAATCTGGATCAGATTTGTAGATATTTTATTTAATTTTCACATAAAAATGACAATTGTATTCGACATCAGTGCAAACAAAGATTGTTAGTACATGGGGAAATAAAAGCACAGATCAATTTTTTTAATCAAAGTAGCAAAACTCTGCAAAATCAGGGTCAGGGATAATTATAATCACAACAGGGAAAACCTGGAAAAGTCAGGGATTTTCATTTGAGATTTTGTGTGGTCACACTATTTTGGCATTATTTATATACATGTGTAGAAGCTGTTGTGAATATTAAGCTTCTCATCCATATACTGACATCAATATAGCAGAAATCGTATAGCATAAACATTTTAATAGAAAATAAGATATTCTTTACAGGCAAAAACCTACTTGAAATAGGACAATGCTTTGCAAAGGGAAATATATATATATATATATATATATATTTGTTAGCCATGAAATTATTTTTTGGTTGGTTCACCTACTTTCAAAAAAGCAGCTTGCCTTCAAAGACAGGCTATTTGTACTTGGCTGAAACTTGTAAAGAATGTTAAATAAACATGTATATAAAGTGTATCAAAAAAATCACAAATTATTACTCTCGAATAATTAATATAATGAATTAATAGTCACAATCACTCTGCCACCTATTGCATGGCACTGGTATTAAGCATATTGGTTGCGCTCCAGCATTTTCATTGTAGAGTTGGAAGCAGTTAAGATTGACACAGTAGTCTGCAACACCACAGTGGTTGACAGGCTGATCAGATTTTTTGTTTGTTTAGTGTTTATTTCTTTCGGTCCTTGAAATATATTTTTAGTTTACAACCGAAATCCATTTGAGGCTCTCAGTTACGTACATGTTTCACTTAACAAATTTGTGATTATTCATACTTTCAACATCCTATAGACATTTTATAACCTAAACATTTAATTACAATTATAAAACCAAGGTGTCTGCCAAAGAGTGGAAGGAAAATATGGACAACAAGGTACATTGTCATTTATTCCCCCGTACGGCTTCTCCATTTTCGAGTCAAGATAGCAAGACAGCCTACTCCATGAAGTTGAGGGTGGGAGGCATATAGTGCCTTTTAATGACAGGATACTGCCTTAAACCTGTATGCCACTCTGTAAGGGGTTGTAAAGGCATTGATTACAGTTTCCAACAGAAAATCTGTCTTGAGCCTGTACACAACCGATCACACATAATTTCACTCACAGATTATGAAATATGTTTTTATGCATGTTTTAGAGCTCATTTTTTGTAATAATGGATACTTTTATTTAGGAACCTACATAAAATATAAGACTTTACTTAAATAGTTGTATAAAGATGTGATGTTCAAAATATAACATTTGTATGCATTTAGTAAAACATTGATCACACTTGTTATTAGGTACTAAATCATCAAGCATTACAAAATGTTCATCTGATTAATCCAATTGGTTAAATATCAACCTTTTAAGAAAAATTCCACAAGTTGTGCAAACCGAAAACGAAAACTTTCAAGGAAACTTTCATTGTGGCATATCTGCTTTAGATCTTAAAATAAAAATAAAAAATCTAAAGTGTAGGCTTAACCCAATACAGAGCAAAGATGTACTAAACATTATTCACCACACAAGTGTATCAGTGTATAAGACCAAAAGGTGGATGCGAAGCAAACAGAATTGACTTTTTTTTCCGGTATCACAAAATAATGCTCTTTTGACAATGCAAAATAAAGTCTCAAACCAAATAAATTCATCATGGGTGTGTCTTTTACTATGTTTAAGCACTTTTAACCATCATGCGGAAGCTTATCACATCACAAAGTGCTCTCGTGGAACATGCTACTTTCCCATTTTTGTAATTCTTTTAAGTAGGTACTGTTGGCTGATGTTTTAGTGTATCCTATTATAAGTATGTAGTAACCCCAAAATGTGCTGACAGTGGTTGAGTGGTCAGATCACTCACTTACCTCTAAAGTTCGTTTCCTGACTGTCAAACACAGGTTTTATCGTAAGTGGAAATGTGGCTGACATGGCCATAAGCAGGTAGGTCTTTATGGGATACTTTCATTCTCCCCACCCAATCATTCCATCAATGATGTCGACGAGATGTTAGTCCTTGTTATTTAACTCGTAAGGCTTGTGTGAACACGGCATGTAAAACTTGTTTGCAGGCAATGTCACAAAACAGAAACTACCGGCGTGACGGGGGCCGGCAGTCGTTTCAAGGGTCTGGTGGCGGGTACGGCGGGCCCAGGAATCCTGCCAGTCACATGAATCCCTGGGAAGGGGGCATGGTGCCGGGCCGGGGCGGAGGCGGTGGTGGAGGAGTCAGTGGTCTGCTGCCCACTCCGCCCCAGACTAACCTGCTGTCCCAGCTGTCCTCTCCAGAGGCCCAGTTAGCCTTGGCCAGCAACCTGCTCTCGACTCTGTTGCGGCCACAGCAACAGCAGGTGTGTTCCAGTTGTCATTCGAAACAATTGGAAATAAATAACTAGCTTTTTGTAATAGATCTAATGGCTACGAACCTTCAAATTTTTTTTTTTTTTAGCACTTTATACTTTTCTTCTGATTCCCTAAGTTTGTATGAGTTTGTATCAGGATATTACGTTGTGCATGAAAAACTTCTACGTTTCTGTTACCTACCGGATTTGCATTGTATAAAATAATTTATCATTTTTATGAGATGAAGGAAAGGTGCTTTACTGCGGTAACATTTGTTTTCTCATTTGAATAATTTGGGCTAGTACATTTAACATTTCAATTACGTTATTTCGATTAATTTTTCTGGCTCGTAGTGAATATAATTTAGAGATTCATTTATATGGTAAATAAAAAATAGGAAAATAAGAATTCAATTATTTATTTATTTGATGACTGTAAGTTGAGCACATTTCCTTGGCTCTCTTAAAGATAAAATTTATAGCACAACGTAATAATTTCCTTGAAAAAGTTATAAATAATTTATAAGTACACCCATCTCTCAAAGTAATGCTGTTCTCTTGTGTGGTTTTAAAATTACTCTAGTTGTAGCACAGCATAACTCCGGCCCCTGCAAGTAATCACCCTTAACTAAGAATGTGTTATGTTGTTAATGTTTTCTTAAGGTTTCATAATTATTTGGTGATAATTTTTCACTTATTATGTATAGTATTTTGTTGTGCTTAAATATATTATTATTTTGGATGGGATTTACATAGTTAAATTAATTTTTTTTCCTCTATTTGTTTGGTCGGTTAGTTATAATGTCTGTTAATTACTTTTTTTTAAACATTATTAAGGCCTCTTCTGGTTGATTATGCTGTAAAATTTTGGAAGCGTAAAGAAAGAAGACATGATCACAAAACACTGCAATTTCCAGTAGTTATTTTTCACGTCTCAAGTTCGTGCATTGTTGGAAAAACTCAGCATATAGGCACATGGCTGCGTAGTAATAGACCCGGTTTTTCTGGGCGCTGTCTCACCAACCCATCGGAACTAACCACGTGAAGGTGTTATGTGACATTCCGGACTTACAGAGGACAATTTTTCCCCAAATTTTTCTCTATATGGTCATGTACATGGTTCTGTATTGTGATTGGCCAGTTAACACATGGAGGGCAAATTTTTTGTACACTAGTTATCGCTTGATTGTGCCGTGTGTGGTCGCGTCGTTGACAGTTCAAAAATTGTTATAAGATTTTGTGAAGAGACTATTTAATTTCCGCTGATTGGGACAAGTCCAATTTTTTTTTTTTTTCCTTTTTTCCTTCTTTTGGATTGTGTATAGTTAGAATTTTGACCACATGCATCGGTGTCAGCTCAGGATGACCATGGTCATCCCCTCCAGAACATGGTCTTAGTTAAAAAATTTAATAAGGGACTTAATTATTTTTGTATTCCAATTACGAGCTACAATGGGGATATATCAGAAAATCTTCTGGAGATATGCAAGTTGTGACTAGTGTTTTGTTTTGGGGAAAAAATTAAACAGACTGTTTGATATCATTTTTATTTTAAAATTTTAGAAGAAAAAAACTACTTTATTCATCCTAATGTAAGGAAATTTCATTAGATGATATACATATCAATTTATTCAAGTATTGTAATCAAACCAAAGACATGATAAAGACAAAATGATTTTCTCTAGGGAATTCAAATTTAAGTGTTTTAAAATCAATTTGTTATTGATGTTAGTAACAGTTTTGAAATTATGTTCATTCTGTTTATATAGTATGTAGTGAATATCTAGTGGAAGACAACTGCTGTTTTAGTTACAAGAAAAGTTTAGATTTTTTTTAAAACATTTTGAAAAAAAGATTTTAGTGCTCATCCAAACCAAATGTGCAATTATCAATCATTGGTTAATGGTAGTTCAATGATGAATTGTACAAGATTGAGTGCTTATATTGGAGTTATAAAACCAGGCTAGACCTTTACTACATTTTAAGTATTACTGGTGGTTTTATTTGGAACAAAGTAATTTCCAGAAATTCGTCAAAGACATTCTACAAACATAATGAAAATTTAAATTGTTACCACATTGATACAAAGTATACCAATTAGCTTAACTAAGCAGAAGAATTGAGTTCTTGTCAAGCAACAATTGAGAAGGATTGTTTTGAAAAAATATAAATCCAAATCAAGAAACTGTAGCTGCACCTGGTTTTGAGTAGAAGTCCCTTTAATAACAAGAATAGTGTGTTTTAAAGAAACTACTGAAAGACTTTACTTCACTTTAAAGTGTTTAATTTCTCAAGTTTCGCTTACTGTGATGACCAAGATTCCATGAAGAAGTTTTTGAAGTTGTTTGTGTATTCAGAAGTCTACCTATCGGCGGAGTGTGCAGTGCGGTTGCGTCAGAATATGCCAGGTGACGTCGTCCATTAAGTACATCTACAAACAAAACTATTCAATGAGAAAGCAAAAAATGGAAATATCTAGGAATCATAATTAAAATTTAAAATGATTATTCTGTACTTGAGTTCTGGCATACTATGTACATGTAGGTGTGTGTGTGTGTACATTGATAGAAAAAAATCTATTAAGAGACACAAAGTAACCACACTCATGGGAATACACGTAAACCCTTGTTCCTACAAAAAGAAAATGTGTGTGTGCGAGTAAGAAAACTTATGTTTTGATTATTGAATTTAAATTTAGTCAGTTTAGAGTGCAATAATACTCACTGAAATGTATTACCTTTACTCTGCTGACTATTTTTGATGTGTTACAATTAGAGTATGTATTTGCAATAAAAGAAATGATCTTTAGTTTGCAGACCCAGCTGTCATCTTAGGTATGTCAGGTCATGACTCTGGACTTGGCACAATCTGGTTAACTTGGTCTAGAAATGTTTCAGATTTTCCCAAAATTTAACATGTACATTAAATCAGAAATTATTTATTTTGTAACTAGTTTCAGTTGCTAGAGGGAATTAAGTTTGTAATCCATGACCACTGAGGGCAGTTTGCATAGCTGCCAACTCTTTTAAGATTTTCCTAAACTATGTACTTTATTTGACCCTATTATACTATTGTACGATCATGTTGGTTTTTCTTCTGAAAATAATTACTTTTGGAGTGTGGTTTGTGGTTTTGGTTGTACCATACCAATATACTACGCAAAAATTTTCGTTAAGTGTGTGCTGATAAAGCAGGGTGCATGGATTATTCAAAACAACGTTGCAAGGCAACGCAGCATACCAAAAGTTTCATTAATCTTCAAGGTTGGGAAACCTGCTGTTAGTAATCAGACAACGGACATGTTGAAAATGGTGAGCGTGAAGTGATTAAGAAAAGTTTGCAGTTGCGATCATTTACAGTTGCTTGTACCTTAGGTGTGTGTTGCGAGAGTTTGTCATAAAAATAACTTAACAATGGCAACTGTCAGCAAGCCTCAAATAAAATATATAACCAAGTGTTTTTGGAATCTTATAGAAAAAAATTCCATGGGCTTTTCGTTCAGGAAATGGAAATAATCTTGCCCTTTGTACTATTTGTGTGTTTGATATAAACAGTTCCCATTATAGCAGATATGATTTAAAAGTTCATGAAGAAACAATTAAACACAAAAGAAGTACATTATGTGAGAGCAGCTCAAGTAAAATTAGTTACCTTTGTGGCAGCTCTCAGAGTGATGATTACTGTGCTATTCGAGCTATCATAGAACATAACTTGCCAATATCAGTTGCTGATCATCCATGATTATTGCGAAAAAATGTTTCCCAAGAGTGAAGAGGCCAAGAAGTATGGCTTTTTGGGTGCACCAAAACAACAGCAATAATAGTTGAAATGGCAGCTGTACTTAAATGATCGAGCAGGTATTTTGAAAAATATTCAGTTTTCTATTGCAAATGATGGTAGCAATGACAATTCTAAACTATATCCATTAGTTGTGATATTTTTCAATGTAAAAGAGTCCAAAGTAAAAAATGATTTGCTTTCAATTGTTTCTTTGAAAGGTCCAGCAACAGGGGGAAAATATTGGACAAATGTTGATAAGCACTCTATCCCCATCAAGACCTGTATTGCACTGGGTTGTGATAATGCTGCTATAATGGTTGGGTCTAAAAATGGTGTTGCAGTTGTAATGTGAGAGAAAAATTAAAATATTGTTCTGGGTTGTGCATGTTGCACTTAGCAGCAGAGAAAGGCTCCATGGGACTACATGTGAATGTTGATGAAATCTTGTGGACATATACTACTACCTAAAAAAAAATTACTAAGCTAAAAGAGAGGCTTAAAGACTTACAGAAACGCTGGGATGAAAAATCCAAGAAAGTTAGAGCCTGTTTCCACACGGTGGATTTCACTTGGTATGTGTCTGCATAGGTTAAATGATTTGTGGCAACCACTATTATGGTTTTATGAAGAATAGGTGGACAGCATGATTGAAGCCCCGTCATTTTCATTCATTAAGTTCTAACATTTGTTAGTGTTAAAACAAACCATATTTAAAAATTGTACTATTATTCATTTCCAAAGTTGGCAGCTATGTATCTGGAAGTACTTGGCCGTCAAAGGGGAATGCGGCAGAGAATTCTCAGCACTATTAAATGTAGTTTTACAGGAAGCTGACACAAAGGGAACATAAGGACGTTGTCATGGAGAATCTTTTGTTGGATTGGTGAGCTGGACAGTGCAGATAGTGCAATTGGAAGACTGACTGCTGCCAAAGACAATCTAACAGTCGCGGATTCTCTGTCCAGAACACGACTATTCTTCCTAGTTCTGTCGTGGATGCATTAAAAGCCCTACGCTGTTGATCAGCATCGTCACTTCAGCTAGTCTAGAAAGAAGCAGCCCATGTCTTCTGCGTGCTGCGGTTGGTGTGGATCCCTACCCATGCACAGGCAGAATTGCTTTGATGGCAGACAATGGGCTCTTCCTCCCTCTAGGCTTACCTTTGATTTTCGCACCTTCAGATGCTAGAAGAAATGGCCTAGACAACACACCTGTGCAACTCTATAATTACTGTATGAGCTGCAAGTGGGAAATTCTGTGGTAAAAACTGTTTAGATAAAAAAAATAAGAAATAAAAAAATATTTGATATAAGGTAAAAATAAGAAAATTAAAATTAAGCCTTTAAAGAATGTGTAAAAAGAGTTTATGGCAGTGCTCAACAAACCTACAAATCATATTTCATACATACCATGATAAATATTAATTTTGGGTAAGTTAAAATAAATAATATTATGAAAATGCACCAAATACTGTGTTTTCAATACTCACAATAAAATTATGACCATGCATAAATGTGTTTGCCCGAGAGAATGGGGTGTATGGTAGAGGTAGTGTCTAGTATAGAGAGAGGACAGTGGTGCTCACGGAGGTGAGGAACAGTAGAATGTTCTGTGTAGCAGGTGCCATCACTGCTAAGCTTGGGTGCGATGAACCAAGGCGGTGGCGGTGGGGGTGGCCCTGGGTATCATCCCCCGCCTCAGTTCGGCCCGAACCGCTTCCAGGACCGGCGCATGAAGGGAGGCCGTAACGACGGTAGGCGAATGGAGCCTTACACCAAGGTATGCTCGGTTTCTCAATGCTACTGAAACACCCCTCACTACTTATACCACCACTATTGTCATCGGTATCAGATTTTAGCTGAAATTTAAGTCTGAAAATTCCTGTGAGCCACTCCCTGTATTTTGTGGTGCTCTCATCATGATTGGAATTGGGCCGGTCACGGGAGGACGTCCAGTCATCTCTACCCACAGCCTTCTGAAAGTGGGCAACTTATAAGTATGGCCTCGACCTTCTGGATCGAACAGTATTTTAACTGACGCATGATGGATTTCTTTTGTACCATCCGAGTGATTTTCTGTATTCTCTGCAGTAGTTTGTACCAAACAGAACACTAGTACAATTTTTCCAACATTGAAATAAAGCAGTCATTACATCTTTACATTTTTCCAAACATGTGAATGTTCCACGCTAAACAGTTTTCCTGTTACAGAAATATTTTTACCATTGATCTTATCAGAATGAATTATGTAAAGTTTTACTGCTCGACTACATCATTTCTCACTAAATCGCTTGAAGAAGTGCAGTTGCACTTAAATTGATTTTTCAGTGAATACTGTACATTGCCAATATGAAAAGATATTATTTATAATGATTAATTGCCTTTGGGCTTATCCTTGTTTAAGACAAACAGCACTTGCTCTCTGCAGAACAGCTGTGTACCATGTCTAGTGCACTTGACTCACAATGCCCAGCCTTGCTCCTGTGGCAAACTACCTTCTCTCATCTCGGTTTGCCTTGCCTCTCGCGGTGACTTGACAGCCGGGCCAAGCTCGCCGAGGAGGCGGCGGTGCTCGTCCAGGTGGAGACCGGAAGCCTGGCCAAGGGTTGCGCAGTCCTAACTTAGGGAAAGGGCGCCCTATCGCTTCATCCAAGGATGGGGGTAAAGCTGGCAAAAAGGACGATGAGAAATCTGAGTCCGACCAAGATAAGGACAAATCTAGTGCAGATCCCAAAGACGACGACGAGGATTTCAAAAGGTAAGCAGGATAATGTTATTTGATTCCTTCCTGCATTGTCTTCTTTTTGCAAATCTAATTTTTGTATTTTCTCAAACCGCATATTTTATTCAGTTAATTGCCTCTCCTTTCATATTCCTGATCATTTAGAATAACATCTCTCTTTCGTAGCTTTTCTTTTCTTCTTTTGACATTGATCGATGTGCTATTTGTGCTCACTTCCAAGATATCCTCGATAGTGTTGGTTGAAAAAATATTTTTGTTTCCTTAATTGTTCATCTGTTATTCACTCAAGGATTTTAAAATTATTTATAAATTCTGTAGATTGCTATCATTTACAGGGTGGCTACCAGCCTTGAATTTCGGGAGAAATGGGGGAAATGAAAGAATTTTCATTGTCTGGGGAAAAAAACCTGGAATTATGCTTGAAGTACTTATCGCCAGGAATTTCATATATTGTCGCGGGTTGAAATTTTGCAGGGTTGTTGAAATCAAATTTAGGGACTTTACTGACGGGACTCTGGGCTGGCTGCTCTGTTCACTCGTCAGCGCAAGTGGCGTGACCATGTAATTGGGGCACGGGGCCGGCGCGGCGCGCTGCGGGCTTGCAGAATTTTGTTTGTTTGTTTGGCCGCGCGCTGGCGCAGCCACGGGCCGCAGTTACTGGGGCGCGCTGTCGTAACAAGCCGCGCGGTGTGGCCTGCACATCGGGGTAGAGGGGGGGTAGTCTTCCCAGATGTTCTAGTTAGTTGTTTAGTAAATTTGACTTCAATAACGAGCTTTTGTTATGGTAGGCGCGGCAGGGCGCGCGAATTTAAGCGCAAGTGATTGGTGACTCGGGGCTCACTCAGGCGGAGGCTATGCGTCTCACCTGTGGTCACGAGTTGTTAGTTCGTTCGTGATGTAGGAATTCAGGCTCACTCAGGCGGAGGCTATGCGTCTCACCTGTGGTCACGAGTTGTTAGTTCGTTCGTGATGTAGGAATTCAAGCTTTCGGGCGGAAGCTATGGTCGACGCCAGAGGCCACGAGTCGTTTAATTTAAGTTAGGTCATAATGTAGTCGTCAAGCTTTCGGGCGGAGGCTATGGCCCTCGTCAGGGGTCACGCGTCATAGTTTTTAAAATGTAATGTTCGTTCGGGATTTCAAGGGCAGGAGAGGCCCCTACGTTATTTTTTTAAAGTAATCGATCAAGAAAGGCTTTTCGGAAAATGTGAGTATGGACTTATCTTTGTTTTAATTTTAAGTATTAATTATGATTTGAGGTATTCGGAAGGACTAGGGAAGTGTTTAGTGAAGTTCTCTCATTCTCTCTCTTGTAAGGTCGTTCAATCGTTAAGGAAGTAAAGAGATTATTGTTTTAAATTGTAATCCTGCTATTTAAATGTTCTTTAAAATGATGTTGAGTATTTGACTTTAAGAATAAAATAATTTTAATTAAGTATTATGTTATTTTGCAAAATCTCCTTAGTTCAGCTCTCACCAGACATCCTGTACGGGATGACGAACCTATGATCCTAGGTACAGTAAAGTATTTTATGAAGTTAAGACTAGTTGATGCCAAGCGAGTTGTTTCTATGTAAAGAGCTACGATTCTCGCCCCCCCCTCTGAAGGTGGATCGTGACAGAAATGGCGGTGGCACCGGCTAGGTGTTCGTGACAGAAATGGTAGAGTTCGCCGGATAGGTTCTATTTCTGGAGAGAGAGAGAGGTAGATTTTTATGTTTATTATTAAGTTAGTTTCAGCTTCTGATAGCAGGTTATTAAGAGTTTACTTGAGGAGAGGATTACGGAATTTTAGTCTATAGTGGAGGAAGTCTTTGAGATTTTTTTTTTGACGTAACAGATGTTTATTTGAGTATACTTGTAAGGATAAAGTTTATAGTGATAAGTTGTTTTAAGTCGTTGAGTTTATCAGGGATTTTTACGTGAGGAGAATACGTTATAATTTAAATGATTAATAGAGATAATGCAAGTGGTTTAATTTAATTGAAATTAATTTTAAGATTGTAGGTTAAGAGAGTTAAAATTTAAAATAAAGTTTTTTTCGTAAATAGGAATTATTTTCAAGAGAAGTTTGTTTTGTTTTCGTGCGCGTAGGAGACGAGACGTACGAATTAAATCAGTCGAGGAAAGGATAAACGTTAGAAAGGAATTAAAGAGAAAACGAGAGTTTATGTAAAAGAGAGTTATAGAATTTATAGTGATGTTTTGTTTTAATTAGAAAAATGTTGAGAGTTGTTTCAGAACGACACGTCAGTGGACGTGGCAGAGTGAACACGTGACGGGGAGGTGCTGAGACCTAGCGGAGAACGGAGGAACCGCAAGCGAGGGTTGGCGCACCTGATGGAATTCGGTGACGTCACGGGCTCATACGGAGACGTGGACAGGCCGTGACCTTGTTTTGATCAGCTGTACGGTAACTTAGCGATAAGAAAATAGACTATTGGTTAAATAAATTTAAATTTAAGTGTGTTTTAGGAGAAGAGGAACTTTCAGTATGTAAGTAATTTAATTTAAGAAGTGTATGATGTATAGGCTAGAAGTGTTTCGTTGTAAGTTGTTTATGTTTTTGTTAGTTAAATTCTACCTCGGTTTTAAAAATATTTTTTTGGGATTTGTAAACATTATTAAGGAGGTACATTATAAAATCGATAAGCATTGAGAAAAGTGGGAAGGATAGTTTTTGTGTGTAGAGGGAATTTACTCCAAGGGAACAGAGAGACAAAATTAATGTTTTCTTTAAGGCGAGGGACCCTAAGGTGAGGTGTTGTGTCCCTGGGAAGAAAGGGAATTGTAGAACAGACCCATAGGAGATGGGCTATCTACGTGAATTAAGGGTTAGGAGAATCCTGAGTGTTGTTAGTAGTTTGGGGCAGGAGTTCCCCATGGTAGTACCGAAGTGGCTATCCTGTATGGGATAGGGTACCATTTCAATGAAGTTTGTTGGTGGGGTTAGAGCCCCCTGTGTAGTGGGCCTATAGCAGATAGGCACTACAGTGAAATTTTTGGTTATTTTGTGAGGTAAATTCCCTGGAGGTTAAGTAAGATTGGATTCAGTTAGGAAGGAGGGAAATGAGAAACATTGCTGTAGAGAGTTAGTGTACTTGCCTAATGTGAAATTGAATTTTACTAAATTAATTTAGGAGAAAGTTTTGTTCGGTAAATAAATAATAATGGAAGATAGCTAGATAATTAATTAATTTTTTTTGAGTAAGGTGTTTTAAGTAATGAAATAAAATAAGGTGAAGTAATTTGAATAATTGGGGAGGAGTTTCTTTAAGAGTTTAGATAATTGTTTTTGAATTTATTGAGATATTCAACCAGTGAAGTTTGAGTGTGAGAGATACAGTGAGATTTTAAGGAAATCGGTTGTTTATTAATTAGGACAAATGAGATTTTATGATTAAGAGTCAGTAAGCATAGTTAAAATTTACGACATGATATTTGTTGACAGTTTACAGTTATTAAGGAGAAAACAGAGTAATCTATTTATTTTTATTTTAAGGGTTTGAAGATAAGATTATGAATTTTTTTTTTGAAAGTTTCTTGGGCATGTTTGAATAATTTTTATTTGGATTTTAAGAAATTACAGAGAAAATTTAATTGATTTACATTAGTTTGGAAGTATGGAGGTTTAGTGTTCGATTAGCCCTAACTTGATGGTCGGATCCCAAAAGAATGCCGTAAAACCGATAGCCAATTGAGAGGAATGCGGTAGGCGCTTGTGTAGAGAGGGGTTGTGGGAAAACTCCTTGGGACTGATGGCAGATCAGGGGCCCTAAATAGTGTGTGATGCTGTAAAACCAGTGCAGAGAAAGCCTGGTATGCTTAAATTTTTGGGCACAGGTTATGTAAACCTGGGGTTCCATGGGATTTAGTCATGTTAGCTGCTGTGAGACATTAAGATTTCCAGGCTCCATAGTAAATTCAATGTAAATTTTTGTTTTCTTAAAATAATAAATTTGTTTTTAATTTTTTTGAGATATTTGATTTGTAACAGTGAATACAGACCCCGAGGAATAAGAGTTGTCATGCTGTGAGAGGAGAAGGTGGTAGGCCTAAAAGGGTACAGGCACCACAGAGGTTATTTGTATTGCATAATTTAAATATAAGGAAACTTGAGAATTTGAAATTTTGTTGTTGGTTTGTACACCCATAAGAAGAGTATAGGCAGAATTTTTATTGTTATGAGATGTCTAATTTAATTGAAAAGAAGAAAGTTTAAAGATGCAAGGTAACATTATTATTGTAATAATTGAAAGAGATTAAGAGGTAGAGAGAAATAGGCAGTTTTTGTTTGTAAGTACTAAAGTTTACATATAGAAATTTAGTAACTAAGAATGAATAATAAGTTAAGTCTAGTGTAAAAGTTTTTTTTAAGTTTGTTAAGTTAAGAGTCACAAGTAAATTTTTTTTTAGAGAGAATGTCTTTGATAGGAAGTATTAGAAACTTATGGGAATTTTAGGGTAACATAAATAATGTAGGTAATGAATAATAAATAGATGGTAGGTCTTAAGTTAGGATTAACATTTGAAGCAGAATTTAATTAAGAAGAAGGAAAATAAATAGGCCTAATGAAAAGAACAAAAAAGGATTTTATGGTAAAGCATTTTTTTTAAGTAATAAACAATGAATAATAATGTTGTTTCAGGGTAATGTGTACTAATAATACAATTTTTTTTTTAGGACCAAAGAACAGGAATTATGTAATTTAAATTAACATGTATTTTTGAAACTGTTACAGATTCCTTAAGATGAGCTGAGCAGCAGTCCAGTTTACAAGATGACAAGAGTTCGAGAGACAAGATACAAGATCACTGAAACAAGAGCCAAGACTGAAGATTCAAGAGAAGAGAAAGCTGGCAGCCATGGACTTACAAGTGGAGATTAATAAGGTCATGTAAAGTTTTATTTTTTTTTATGGAAGACAGTAACTGGAGTTTTTTTTTGTTATAAACATTATTTACAGAACTTTTTAGGTTATAGTAATGTAATGGAACTAGTGAGTTGTGGTAGCTGTCAAAAAGAACTAATACATTAAGTTTAATTTTTAAAGTTAATTTTCTTAATTTACAGAGGGATTAGTAGTTTTTTTTTAAACCTTATTTAGGTTGGAATTTAAATACAATAGCTTATTATAAATGTGTACGAACAGTTCAAGTTCACAGTACTGATAGGTAGGTCAGATGATCTTATTGATTTTGATGATTTGTTGTTTTGAGTTGATTTTTAAGTGTTGTGAATTAGACAATGAAATAGTTCTGAAAACTTAAATTATTTCAAGCTAAGAAATAGTAAAGTTAATTGTAACTCAAAGGACACCAGAATTTAATTTTTTTTTGAATTAGTAATGTTTGAAAATTTTATACTTTACAAGAAAGGTTATAAACAAACAGATCGGATGGAACAAGGATGCAGTAAATCACAATTTCATTTAGAATTATTGATTAGCTTTTGAGGTTATGAAGTAAAAGTAATTATAGTTTAAAAGTTTGAATTAAAAAAAAAATGTTTTTTTTTTATTTGTTTGAAATAGAAAGTTTAAAAGTTAATTAGTCATGATCTAGGTGGGTGATGGGGTGGGAATTGGCCACTCTTTTTCCCTATAACCTCCCTAACATGGCCTTCTATTACAACTAACAGAAATAAAGAAGAAGAAAAATGAAGAATTATTAGTTAGAATGTTTCTTTCATGAAGATACCTGATGAACTTTTACTGTTTGGAAGAATAGTAGCAAGATTAATCAGATGTTTTACTCAGAAGAAGAAGAAGAAGAAGATAAAGCAGTTTTATGACTCGACAAGCCAGAGATTGGTGTTTCCCCTCTGCGCTTCTATTGACTACGTTGTTTACTCTCATGGGATAGCTGGTTCGGCACCATGGAGAGAGATTGGTGGGCATTGTGGTTGCCCCCAGAAGAAAAGAAGAGTAGAAGAGGTTATGGGTGGGTCATGTGAACTGACCTTCAACCCAGTTACTTCGTGGGGACTATTTGCTGTATAGAGAAGATCAAGACTCAAGAGTTATGGAAAATCATTGGAGGTCATGTTTCCCTTCCTTAAGTTTTTCCTATCAAATTATTTGCCTGATTAGATTATGCTAAGGGTGGGATACTTTATGTTAGCAGTTGAATTAATTAATTTTATTTTTTTGTGTGTTTGCATCCTTGCCCATCGATTGCAGTTTAGTAGTTAGTTTTGTATTTGTCAGGCGTGATGGTAATGCCTGTTGATGATGTTTCAGAATTGTAATCTGTTCGTGATGAGGATGGCACAACTCCGAAGCAGATGTGGGGAGAAGTTGTGAGCTGCCCTGGAAGCCAGTCCAGTAGCTGTTGGAGTTGAGTGGTGTTTGCTGATGGCCAGCCCAGGGAGCTACTCTTCTCGACAACACTGACTTCGAGGAGTTGCACCAACCTTCACGAGATAAGAGTTTAATTAATTGAAACACTGTAAGGACACTTAATTTTTTTTGAAGAACGAAAGAAGTATGGTAATAAACGGAAACCGAAAAAAAAAAAAAATAATAATAATTATCAAGAATTTGCACATTGTTTAACGAATACTGAGAAACTAAGAACAGTAATTTAATTTGTAAAGAGAGCTTCACTAACAGAACAATTTTTTTAGAATTGAGAACTCGAGCCTCTGAAGGTCCCTGTGAGAACAAACCAGATAAAAGTTTTACATTTAATTTTATGAATACTTGTTGTTTTAAAATAAATCTTATGCAGAATCTAGATGTATGTTCAGACAGCAAGGAACTAAGAAAATTATTATTTTTGTGAAATGAGGAATTTATAGTTATGGTTTAATGGAAAAAGACAATTTGTAATTTTGAGGTAGCTCGATGGGGCTCGAGCTCTGTGAGGGGAGGGTTATGTCGCGGGTTGAAATTTTGCAGGGTTGTTGAAATCAAATTTAGGGACTTTACTGACGGGACTCTGGGCTGGCTGCTCTGTTCACTCGTCAGCGCAAGTGGCGTGACCATGTAATTGGGGCACGGGGCCGGCGCGGCGCGCTGCGGGCTTGCAGAATTTTGTTTGTTTGTTTGGCCGCGCGCTGGCGCAGCCACGGGCCGCAGTTACTGGGGCGCGCTGTCGTAACAAGCCGCGCGGTGTGGCCTGCACATCGGGGTAGAGGGGGGGTAGTCTTCCCAGATGTTCTAGTTAGTTGTTTAGTAAATTTGACTTCAATAACGAGCTTTTGTTATGGTAGGCGCGGCAGGGCGCGCGAATTTAAGCGCAAGTGATTGGTGACTCGGGGCTCACTCAGGCGGAGGCTATGCGTCTCACCTGTGGTCACGAGTTGTTAGTTCGTTCGTGATGTAGGAATTCAGGCTCACTCAGGCGGAGGCTATGCGTCTCACCTGTGGTCACGAGTTGTTAGTTCGTTCGTGATGTAGGAATTCAAGCTTTCGGGCGGAAGCTATGGTCGACGCCAGAGGCCACGAGTCGTTTAATTTAAGTTAGGTCATAATGTAGTCGTCAAGCTTTCGGGCGGAGGCTATGGCCCTCGTCAGGGGTCACGCGTCATAGTTTTTAAAATGTAATGTTCGTTCGGGATTTCAAGGGCAGGAGAGGCCCCTACGTTATTTTTTTAAAGTAATCGATCAAGAAAGGCTTTTCGGAAAATGTGAGTATGGACTTATCTTTGTTTTAATTTTAAGTATTAATTATGATTTGAGGTATTCGGAAGGACTAGGGAAGTGTTTAGTGAAGTTCTCTCATTCTCTCTCTTGTAAGGTCGTTCAATCGTTAAGGAAGTAAAGAGATTATTGTTTTAAATTGTAATCCTGCTATTTAAATGTTCTTTAAAATGATGTTGAGTATTTGACTTTAAGAATAAAATAATTTTAATTAAGTATTATGTTATTTTGCAAAATCTCCTTAGTTCAGCTCTCACCAGACATCCTGTACGGGATGACGAACCTATGATCCTAGGTACAGTAAAGTATTTTATGAAGTTAAGACTAGTTGATGCCAAGCGAGTTGTTTCTATGTAAAGAGCTACGATTCTCGCCCCCCCCTCTGAAGGTGGATCGTGACAGAAATGGCGGTGGCACCGGCTAGGTGTTCGTGACAATATATCTGTTTTGCAGATAATATGTCTGCTAGTTTTACAGGTTATGTCAAACCCAGACTTATGATGATATTAGAATTTCATTTCAATTTAACAAAAAAAAACAGTAATAGTTTTTATAGTTTGTTCATTGGCGGCAGTTCTGCTTTAATGTTGTTTCGTCGACTTTGATTAATTCAACCATGATCATATTGAAAGTTGGCGGCTGATCACTAAAGAATTGAATACCTTTATCGTCCTTGGGCATTCACATCTTAAGATTGCTTCGATGTAGAGTGAATATGATTTTAAATATATACGAAAGGTAGCCAACTTATTGAGATGTTAATTTTACTTGATAATTTGGTTTTATCAATTTTATATTGTTTGAATTTCGTGTACAGCTTCTGACAAATTTCATTGTATAAATGCCCAGAATCTTCTTTCTGGGTTTAGTTCATACAGACAAGCTATTACATTTGAACATAGCTGTAGTTTGTGAAAAATGTAATTTTTGCCAAAATGCTGTTCAGAAGAGTTATTCTTATTTTTGTGTGCGATCAAGTTGAGATGTTTATCCTCTTTCGTGTGTCAATATGTTTTGTTACGGTTTTGCATGGGGACTATGTACCGTATTCACCCGAAAATAAGACAACCCTGGATGTTAGACGACCCCCCAATTATGAAAACATGTTTCAGAAAAAATTATAAAATCACAATCTTAACTTCTTTCTTTTGGTGCCATTGCCTGGATTCACAAGAAAACATTGATATAAGCAATATCTACAAATATTTCTAAAATTGTCTTCTACAAATAACAATTTAAAACACTGAATTAAGTCATTTCAACTGCTTTTCTTTCTTTCCAGTTTCAGTTAATTACATTACACATTTTACTATTCTCCACTGTCACTATGATCATCACTTTCACTGTCTTCATCCAAGTGGTCAGCCATAACGATTACCGAATGTAAAAACGACTTTGTCACAAATAAACAATGCAATTTACGTTCACCATAGATAAATATGTATCGTTAACATATGCCACTTCAAAGATAAAAGTACACAAAGTTTGTTCCATATTGACGGGACTACTGATCTTTCGCTTTGCGATGTTGGCAGCCTGGAACATGGCTATGGCATGCAGCAGAGAAAGTGTCGTATACACGTCCGTATTGTTATCTATGAGACGGCTATTGTTTACTTAGCTGCCTATATGCTCGTTGCTTAGCTGGAGTAACATTACGGCATTTTTAATGAGTAAGATATTGAAAACATGAATGCTGCAATATTTGGCGTATGGGAAACCCATTGTTTGGGTTATATTGGAGGCTATTAATAAATAAATAAACAGCCTTTGTTATTATAGGTAGGTTATACAACAAAACGATCTTCAAAAAAAAAGTTTGATCTCGGTTGTTAGATGACCCCTGATTTTTTGAATTCTTTAGAAGGAAGAAACTATCGTCTTATTTTTGGGTGAATACGTTAAGTAAATTAATTTATTTCCTATCACAAATCTTAAATTGAATACTTAACTGGCTCTATCAATACTGATAAAAAAATTTCTTACCATTTACATGTAAGCGTTCAATTTTTTTTTCTAAAACAATTGAAAGCCCTGGTACAATTAGGTGGTCCTCAGACGTGACCATGCGTGAAGTTACTCTGTATGTGTCAAGATGGTTAGATTGAAATATTTGGGCTCATCAGCAGGCTGTCAGAGTGTGTGGATTCCATTTGCCATAGTTTTGTGATGTCATGAATGACATTTGCCAAATTGAAGGTTTAGTTAATCTACAAAGGTACAGTAAACACTATTCGGATTCATTGAAAATATATATTACATTATATAAACCATATTAACAAGTAAAAAAATGTTGTTAAAACTTGCTCACAACATTTGGCTGGCTGAAAATGTGTATAAGAGCATAAACAAGAGGGTTTCATTGACATATTTTTAATTTTTATTGTATTGTGTATATTTTTGTTAAAATTTATAGGTCTACCTTTAAAAAAATTTATTTATAGAATGGCAATGGCTATTTTATGGAATTCGTAAATAAAAATATGCAAGTATTTCGATGAGCAGATGAAAATGTAAATATCCAATGTTTATTCGCAAACTCAGAATCTGTATTGACTAGAGCAAGAGCATAACAAATTTTTGCGTAGTTTTCTTGAGTTCTTGCCTGCCATTATTATCTTTATTCTAAGCAATTAATAGTGTTATGGTGAACAACAAAATGTAAGATACAGTAGCTTAATAATTTCAAAATAAAACTTTGAATCTTAAAATATAAAAGTACTATTGAATACAATATTTTAATATTTTCGGATGTTTTAATAAGCAGCCAATAAAGGCACTTAGGAAATTTTAACCTGCCACATGACTATGTATATTAATCATTTTTGGTTGGTTATATAGTTTGGGAACTATTTTATTTAAGTTTTTTTTTTTTTTTTTGTTCTGGCAGCTCAAAAACAATAATTAAATTGTTTATGCTGTATTTTGTGGGAATATAAGTATATGACCTGTGTTATTAGTACATAACTTTATATTGACATCTTCAATTTGTGTAGTTTCACCGTCAAGATAATTCCTTGATAAACTATATTTTGCTCTTTGAAAACCTGGAAATGTACATGAATTTCAGTGTCAAAGTTTGTTGGCCAACCTGATTAAAGTAATCCTATTTTTTTTTATAATTAGGTAGATTTCGGAGAAAGACTTCGTTTTGTAACAGTTACCACTGTACATCTTCAGGACAATTTCTACAAAGTTTTTCGTTACATGGTTGTGTCCCCAAAATCATCATCTCAAAACATTATATATACACACACACACATACATAAATTTTTATGAACATGATAACTACATAATTTTGCACAAAACATTTCCAGACTAATGCAAAAAAAATTGAGAAATCTCAGTCGAGTTTGTTAATGGCAAATATCTGACTAATGGGGCAGAAATGGGGAAGGTTTATTTTTTTTTAATAGGACAATTGCTATAACCCCCGCATCCGTATGAAGAGTTATTGTTATTATACTTATACCTCGTTAAATTCTTACCAAAAACTTTTCTCAAAATAACTGCAAGGAATAATAAAAAGAGGTTAACCGACAAAAAAAAATTCTTAACTTCCTTAGCAGGCACGCCATCATATAAATTCAAATTGTTTGTAAACTTGATGTTATCTAAAAAAAAATTTCATAAAGTGATTTTTGATAAGTCTAAACATTGTTGCAGGGAGTTCAAACAATTAGAATTGAAATACAAACAAAAATTATAACATTCTTGCCATATAAAATACATTCTTATTTTCTGCAAACTTAATAAATAGTATCTACAACTATCGTCTGAAATAATACTTAAAACCGTATTTACTCCTCCCCTCCTTTTTTTTTCAGGTATTAAAAATTACATTTAATAAAAGCAAAATTAAATACTGCCAAAACGCCCAAAACTTATTTAAACACCAATTTAATTTTGATCAAATGAAACAGCTGGCGGAACGTCGTGTATCTTTGTTCTAATGAGGGAGGGAGAGAGAGACAGCGAGTCCGCATGGGGGAGAGTAAGAGGCGTGGCTTAACCTCCCTCCTGCCAGCTAGCTGGTGGAGAAGGTATGTGAAAACGGTGAAAAAAAAAAAAGGGAGCAAAGGAAGGAAGAAAGGAAGGGTGTTGGCTGGTCTATTTTTAGTTTTACCCCTCCGCCGACCTAGGATGAGAAGCAACTGGCGCCCTCAAAAGAAAGAGAGGGAGGAAAAGAGAGAGACAAATGAGTGTTAGAAATACTAACAGCGCTTGCTGACTACGTAGGTACCTGCTTCACCCACTTCCCTTCCTCTTTCACTTCCCCCCTCTTCTTCACCGACAACACTGCACATCAACACAAGCGCGTGAGTCCAGCTTTCTTTATCTTTATGTCGTTTGAGATAGGACTAACTGCCTACGTCTGTCATGCCTTCAACAGTCCTACTGAGAGCGGACAAACTATAATACAAGTCTGTATCACTGCCGCTTACAAAATAACCTCCTGCCGCCCTACACAATACATGGCTTGCTGTTTGATGCATGCCAAGCTGCCCTGCCCTCAAATAAACCCAGAAAAACATGTTTTTAATTTTTTTCTCAAAAATTTTTGCAAAACAAAAACTCCTTTACGCGAGAAAATACTGTACGTCGACCAACCAATACTGTAAGGGATTTAAAAAATAGTGGTTATAGAACAGAACACTTCTTAACTACCTTACTAAATTCACTACCAAATGTAATACAATTTATCGAAAATCTTATGAATAGTATCTAAAACGTTTCTCTGAAACAAACTTTCGTACTGTTGAGAATATTATGTTGGAGTCATCCACAAAGCTAATGAGATACTTATTTTTACTGATTCTTCCGCATTATTCACGTATTCAATAAGACAGGACTATGCTTACTTGGGCAACCCCGATATTTGTTGTTTGGATATCAGATTTGACAATGCAGACCCAATCATTAAGGCAGAGCAGAATGGGTACTATATGCTTCATGTCATTAAGATAAAACTGTAATAATTTGTGTGTTTTTAAACTATTCCCAGTTAAAATTCTTTTTTTTATTCAACATTATATTTTGATTAATTGTGTCTGTTGTGTTAGATGCTTTACAAAAAATTCCTATTGATTCATCATCAATTGCCTTGTATCTGTAGCTTTTATAAAAAAATCAGCGAAATCTGTTTCAGTGCTTCTAGCTGTTGTAAATGTGATAGTATTTCATAATTTTCATACATATAATTTTAACACATTGTTCAAATATTTTTGCGAAACTAGACGTAACTGCTATCAGACAATAATTTTATATAATGGATTTATTGCCTTTCTTATGCAGAGAAATAGTTCTTGCAGTTTGAAGATATTATGGAAAGATTCCAGTAGTAAAAGATGAGTTTATTATAGGAAATAAAGGAACGTATATACCATTAGAAAACCAACTATAAAAAATTAAATTATAAAAATTAAAAATCGCTTTACTACACATAAATTACAATTTTTAAATTGCCAAAATTACAATAACATTCAAAATATTAGGTGACCTGATACTCACAGAGCGGACCATGGGGCGAAAGAGGACGTGTGTTGCTGTAAAAAGTAAAATAAAGAAAATATATTTATGCAGTTTTGAAACCAAATAATTAAAATGTGTTAGTAAACACTGCACGCTTGTAAGCGTACAACTGTTTCATTGGTATGGTACAGTTTTACTAGTACAGCTTTCAGATTCCTGACCACATAATTTACCTAGTTTTCTTACGTACAATATATTTTGAATGTATATTATATAATACGTCACGTTTGATTCACGAAATAGGACTATTAATATAAATACAATAAATTTTGCTATGATAGAGAATCAAATGTTAGAAATTAAAGTTCTACAGAGTACCGTAAAATCAAATCTGTGAAATATTAAGGGGAAAAAGTTTCAGTGTTCAATATAGTTCAAAGGAAATGGAAGAGTTTTCGTCGATTAGCTTCTTTCTATCTTCAAAATACAATGGCTTACTGTCACCGACACCAGTTTTGTAGTCCTCTGCGATAGTTGGAACATCTAGCGGGTAAACTCTACACTCATCATGCCTGCCGTCTAGCGGCGTAATGCTAAACTCACACATCATTCATCTATTTCACGAGCTACACGCGTCCGTTAAATAACAAGTTTTAAACTCAAATAATTTAAATTCTGTACGGTATGCAATCATTTAAGTGACATAGAATTGTTCAGGATACTTAATTTACATTGTGTGCAAAGCAAAAGCCTTGTACAGTTTTTATAAATACCCAATATTTAGTTTTAAAATTTTCTTAATTAAAAATTAATAAAAAATAATTTTTTGAGAAAATGTTTTTCATCATATTTAAAAATTCAAAGTTTTCTTTACAAAACTATGGCTTTACATTTGTTTACTTACAATGATATTCACGGGAGATAATTTCCCTCGTGGCTGCAAAACTATGGATCTTAGTCTTAATAAAGATACTTGCCCTTAAGGTTAGAATTACTGGACACACCACCTTGTTCTATCTCCTATGTCTTATACTTCAAAATCTTAATGCTTTAATAATTTTAAAATTTCTGTTAATAATCCTATTATTGGACAAATGTCAATATCTGTTTTGAAGGTTCTGCATTGGTTTAGTTCTAAGAATCCTGCAGCTGAGATTCAGTATCTTGTATTCAATGCTTCAAAAATCATAAAATACCTTTCATAGTAGAGTTCTTAAATAATTCATTTTATTTACACACTGCAAAGTAATTGTAGCTAGGGAAATGTAAAAACAAACTATTTTTAATGTAGAATTGTATTAATAAATGTAGATACGTGTTAAATTTAGGTCTAAAAATTAAAAAGATGAGGTATTTGTAGTTATTACTTGTATATGTTTAAGAAACAGCTTTATTGTATACTGGGATGAAAATTTTATCCAGGATTAATAAAAGTACCATGTTCCTTTAAAACAATAAAAAAATTGTAATTAATTTCACTTAATTAATTTTGCATTAACAACTTAAGTAAAGGTAAACAAAGGAACAGGGCTAAACATACGTAAAACACATTTTATCGTTTTCACTTAACTTTAACAATTATTTCTCGGCATAAACTATAAATTTCGAAAATGTAAAAAAAAACTACAAGTTAGGTTAGTTCCTTTTTTTCTCACTGATTTTTTGTAAGTTTTCCGGTAAACAAAGTTATTCTCCACTAAAAAAACCACGTGTCCCATCAAGTACTTAAAAAAAAGTAAAACTTACCATATTTACCTGCAGATGGATTATCCCTGCCTATGGGTGGCATAATTTTGGGCAAAAAAATTCTAACATTTTCATAAGGATCACTCTCCAACATTGATTGCACCATAAATCTGTTTCCAGTAGAATATAACTGAAGTCTTTATGGTTGGTGTCTCCGCTTATTTGTTGCCTTTGTGGCTCAAGAATACTTTTTTATACTCATATTTCCCTTCCTGCCTATTGTATTTTTTTTATATTGTCTGCTTCCTCAAGAGAGGAGAGACTGCACTTGTTCTTTTTTTTTTTAAACTGTTCCTCCTATAAAAAAAGACTGCCCTTTTCAGCAGTTTTGTTATGGAATGTTGCAGTTGAAAGCATGGGAAATCCCACGCCAAAAACAATGTTTGAATTCAATTGTGTCACAAAAACCTGTGGTAGGTAGGCGTGATTGTGTAACAGTGTTAGTTCAAGGACATTTACCATTTACCATTTACAATGATGAGAGGGGGAGGGAGTACCACAATAACTACTGTATGGCCACACTGCACTCACACATGCACAACCCCCCTCCCACCTCTTTTTTTCTCTCTGCATAATCCTTTATCTATCTCGGTCTCTGCCTGGTTTATTTTTAAATTTTCGTCTCTTGCCAAGCACTAGACTATTAAACAATTTATACTTAAACGCAACATATTTTCTAAAACCTGACACAGGCTTGTTATTTTGGCACATATTCAACCACACAGTGCAATTATATATATATATTTTTTACCCAAAATGACAAAATTGGCATAAGGGTTGCAGTACATGTTACTAAACAAAAAATCGCATAAAATGTGCTACCCATGTGGGTAAATATGGTATAACCAGGTATAATTTAAACAACTTAAGATTTAATAAACAAGATGTATAACTCTGCATTGTAGACACAGTACCAACAGCATGGTCAAAGAGACCAAATATCACATTTGAGGCTTTCATATATAACATTGATTTGTGCTGTAGTAAAAAAAATACTATGTTAAAACATAAAAATACTTTTGTTATTGAATTTTTTTTACTGTGTTACAAATCTTTGACCAGCTGTGACATTTTCAGAAATGGCTTCGATCATCTTGTGAAAACAGCTGTATTTCACGCCAGTGTTTTTTTCTTCAAAATTTTTTAAATTTTGCTGAAAAAACTTTAAAAACCAGCTAGCTAACCTTGTAATTTTTCAGTTTTTTCATGGTTCATGATTTTTTGAGGCCCTCAATATCAATACATTTGCATGCAAAAACCACCGCTTAAAGAGTTTACAACTGTGTGCATTGTCTTATTACTCTTTTGTTATTAATCATCTTGGCATTTTTTTCTTAGCAGTTGGTGTACATTTCTGCACTATTCTGCTCTATGTGCTGTACAGTTATGTTTCATGTTGATTGTGTGATTTTACTACAATTGTGTATTCTGATCACAAACATTTGCCCATTTGGTCAATAAATACACAAGAATATAAGCAGTATCATTTGCACAGTTTTCTCCACTGCATAACTATTAGTTACATATAAATAAATAAAACATGTGTTTGTTAACTTATGAGAGTACATCATTCAAGGATCACTTAAGTCAGTGTTTGAGTTAGAAAAAACTGAATTTTTACGTTCTTAATTATTTTATACTTTGGGTGTTCGTGTTTACTATAGCTTTAAAATTTGGGTTCCTTGAGTTTGGCTCAACTAAAAATTTATGACTGGCTTAACTGAAATGAGTGAAGGGAAGCTGGTTTTATTATTATTATTATAAAAAAAGAGCATGGGAAAGCGGGAGATCATGGTATTGAGAGAGAAGGGGAGAGAGAATGAATAAGAAAGAGCATGTAAGTGAGAAGAGCACAAAGGAGAGTGTGTAAGAGAGAGCACAAGTGCAAGCGAGCACAAGTGAGAAAACAAAGGTGAGAGAGCTTGGGGGAGAGAGAGAGAATACAAGTGCAAGAGAGATGCGGAGATAGATAACGAGTAGGACAGTGCAAAAGAGAGCACGTAAACGAGTGTGGGAGGGGGGTGGGGTTTTTAGTCAGTGCAGTAGAGAGAGAGAGATAGTGAGATAGTGCATGAGTGCAAGGAAGAGATCATACAAGTGCAGGAGAGCACGAATGTGTGTGAGAGAACATGATTTAAGGGAGATAGCACATTGTAAAAGAGTGAGCATGTGTACATGAAATAGATTGGGCATAAGAGTTGAATGGTGGGTTGAGGGATATCATAAAAGGAGGGGTTGTGTTCAGTGGTGTGGAAATAATTGATTTGAAAGAATAATTGTGAAGTTAGATGTTAATGGTTTCTCCAGTAATATTTAATTTTAAGTGGAAGGTTTCACAAATAAATACATTAACTAAACAATACGTACAGTTCTCAAGGCACATGCATAGAATTATTGTATTCAAGGGACATACTCTGTAATGACTTTAGAGTTACTCATGTAGGGTATACTTATTTCCAAACAATTAAATGTGCAGAAACGCTAAGACATTCCTAAAAACTAGGGGAATCTCACTTTAGTCTACGCTTGACTATGGGCAGGCTTGTCTGTCTGAGCACTGTTCCAATACTAATACCTGGTAAGAGGTATCGGCAGATATTCATGTCTTTGACAAGATGGCCGACTGGTGACGTAACATCACGTCTGGCTGCTGCAATTACAGAGAGATTGCCTTCCTTTTTCCTTCTATATGTTCACATGATGTTGCAGGGTATCCACATTATGAAAATTCAAGGAAGTGGAAATTGGTCAGGGGAATTCTCCCATGATAGTAATTAGGGAAGAATATCATGCTCCAGATGTTCTAGTGCATAGTTATATATCTGACATTAGATACCGGAACAGAAATGAACAAATGATTCACATGGAAAAGGTTGTTAAATGAATGGTGCAATGAAAAAAGAAAATCACAGGCCTGACAGGATTGATGTGAACCAAGTGGTGATACACAAATAAGCACTTTAATTTAAAAAATAAAAATTTGTAATTAACCAGACAGTAATATCGGTTTCACAGCAAGTAAAGGATGGTTTGGAAAGTTTGTGGAAAGGTATGCTATGTGAGTTGCAAGTCACGCCCGGGTGGGCAAGTCAACCAGCTGACTGACGATAACTATCTCCCATTACACGGAGTCGTATTTGTCATACAAAGTATTTGATGGTAGGCTTATGAAGATTTATCGCTGAATGTTATTCTACTTGTTTGTATTACGTAAAGAATATTTTCCTACACATTTTGGAACACATTAATTAAATTAGCCTTGCTATTTATGGAGTACAATGCTTCAGAATACGCGATTTCGGATAACACAGACAATTTTAGGAATGCATGGGTCATGCTAAGTGAGGGATTGGTGTATAATAATTTAGTGGGTACTTGGCCAGTTTGGTTTTGTTCTGGCTCTTCTAATAGGTTCTTAAATCCAGTGCACATATTTTGTCACGAGCATATTGTGGTTGTGGCCACCTATACCTATTCTATTGTTATATTTTGCCCTAAGCTGAAGGTCTGCGTTGCATTACTAGTTCAGTATAAGTGAATAGTTTTTATGCAAGTGTGGTATCTTTATTGTGTATTGTGTATATTTGGTTATCATTCAAACCAATGTGACTGACGTGAGGGGCTGTTATCCACAGAGAGGGTGATGCTGGAAGGAAGAAATATTGGAAGAAAGGTGATGACAAAGAGGTAAGATTACACATACTACACAATGATTTGCCACTTTGGTATGGAAAGTTCAGTTCTGAAATATCCTTAAATATTTATACATTTGTTTAATAGTGTTTTGATAAAAAAAAATTACTTACACATTCTTATGATTTTAATTTCCTATTTTTATACTGTTTACTTTTTTTTTTTTGCAAATTTTATTTACCGATTATATCAAACAAGTTTATTGCATTTTGTAGGACATATTATTTAATGGCGGCTGCCAGTCTGAGCTTACCTGATAGTCATAATTGACCATTCATAGGTGGTAATACTGATCCTGATTATTTTAGTATGTTTCAAATAAAATAGAAAATGAATTAAGGAATTACCCTGGTCTTCAGAATTCTGATTTTTCACAATTCTTTTTTCAAAATCTTTAGTATTTTGTGTAAATATAAACCTCCGCTCACTGATGGTGTCCCATTCGCAGAGCTGCCAACCATTGCGGATTTAACACGGAATTACGGAAAATTGCTTGTTTATTACGGAAACCTGGCTTTGTGCTGCACAGTGACGGAAAAAAATTCTGTTTCTGGTGTGCATGTTTCGTGAACGCTGTTCGAATATATTACATGGTTGCGCAAATAACGGAACTAGTAAGTGTGCGCATGTACTGTCGAAATAAGTAGATTAATTCTCATGTTTTGAGATAATGGGATGGTATTACGTCTGTTGTACGATACAACTAGTACATATTCTCGGACTTTTCGTTTGTTGGCTACTTACATCACGATAATTTTTGTACGGTACTTTGGCTAACCTGTGTTGTTTTAATTTATTTCTTGAAAGCCATTTTTTTCATCAAAGTGTTTTTGACTTGTCTACAGACGTGAAAATTTGTTATGTTTTTCGATAGTGTTCTTCAGTGCCGGTTGTAGAAATGAAGCGTGTGAAAGAACAATGTGTATCTCGGGGGGGGGGGGGGGGGGTGTGAACGCAATTCTTCAGAATTTTTGACCTAACTATTCAAAAGAATGGCCATGCTTGTCGTCTTCAAATGTTTCGGAACGCCATGCATTTGTAATGTATGCACGTGTGATTTTTTGATTGCACATCAAGGAAGGGATGACTATAAGACGGCACATTGAATCAAAGAAACATGCGGAACATGTTATAGCCATGACGAGCAATAAATCTATATCGTCGTTTTTTCGTTATATCTGAAGAAACTAAAGTAACGAACATAGTTATTGTTTACAATTTATTTTGTTTGTCTTCTGTTGTTTGTTTACATGACTGTTCTTATCCAATCAGGATACAAGAAGCAAATAAAAAGACAAGTTATTCAAAAGTTTAACTTTGAATACTTTGTATTGAAGATTCAAAATTTCCTATAAAATTATTGACATTTCTTACATATTCAGATGATTGTATTGTTCAAATAGTTTTTTTTTTTTTTTCTTGATTCATTAATTTGCATTGTATTCATATACATAGGCCTATATTTTTCATTTTTTTGCATATTATTGTCCTTGTTTTATCTTGTCATAATTCCCTAGGAAAAATTTATCGTGCATGATTTACGCATACTTTTTTCATATAATTGTCATTACTGATCGGTGTGATTTGAGGTTGGCAGCTCTGCATTCGGGCCGCAAGGACTTGGTTACATGATGGTAGGTAATGCAGTGTGTGTTGGCTGTAGCTTAACTGTGTGGCATTATGGAAAATTGAACTTGTTTCAGTATGATGATGACGAAGATGAAGATTCTAAGTATGCTGGTATCCCAAGTGTCCTCTTTTATTGCCATGTATGCAAGAAGCACATGTGGGATGGCCATGTAAGTACAGTTTGAATGTGATGTGTGTACATTATGTCTTTCAAATAATCTTTCAGTTAAAGTGAAATGTGTTTGTGTTTCAGTCATTTGAAAATCATCTTAAAGGCAGAACTCATGTTCTCATGATGGAAAAGTTAGAAGAGAGCTACAAGATAAAAGTTGAGCTCATGAGACATGAACAAAAGGTAGGTGTTAGTTGGAAAGATGTTATTGTTTTGTTTTGACAGTTAATATTTTTTATTGTTGTCATAGTTATGCAAGCCTTAATAAACTTTTGCGTTAAGTTTCTTAAAATAAACTCATTCTTAGATAATGTCATACTTGAACTAAACTTTTAGATGAGCGTACAGTCAGCATTCGCATTGAGACTTTAACAAGGTGAAGGCACAAAGTGGGAACTTCACTTCTGGATGAGACTCAGTGTATTGGTAGCATACCTTTAGGGTGTTCACCCTTAAAATAAAATAGCGCATTCACCAGCCAATTCTGAGAAAAAACACTTCTGAAAATATAAGTACGTGTATAAACTAGATAAATTTCACTCCGGCCAACGTTGCAATGGCCTAGGTGGTAATGTTCTTGCTTGCCGCCCAGATGCTCTGGTTTTGATTCTCACTGTTACTAAGTTTTTAATAATTTAAAAAAATTGACCGTTTACTAATTTTATTAATTTATATAATATTTTATTTGTTTAAAAATATTTTTTTAGATATACAGTAAAACTCTGTTATGACTAGTGATGGGTCAATTCCTGTTTTTTCTCGGTTCGGTACCGGTTCTTAAAAATCGGTTCTCGGTTCTGACTTAAACAATAAAATAAATATTATTCACACATTATTTATGAGGTGTTTTAAGTAATAAACTATTTATTGTTTTGGCTACAAAAAAAAAAGCAGTTTCAAGCTACAGTAAACACACAACCTATTAAAAATGTAATATTAATAAAAAAATTCGAAATAATATAGAGAACACTTAATAAAACTAAAATTTACTATATCAATCTAGTAATTACCTCAAGAAATCTACATACACCCTCCTTTAAAACATAGGAATAAAAAGAAAATGTTACAATAATGGAAATAAATACAATGATGGTGAACTTTCAAAGTATTAAAATATTAAATTGTCCATCAAACTTATTGCCTACATTGAATTCAGTTTGTTTGCACAGTCAACAGTAAATTACTGCCACACTTCTGATGCCATTTGTTACACAATTTGTTCTATTTGGCCAGAATAATTATATTTTAGAAGTGTCCACAAGCATTTCGTTTGGCCAGCCAATATTAAAATACATCTACACATCCATACACCACTTTACTAAAAAAAAAAAAAAAAAACTCCCCCCTTCAAAGCAATCGTGTTTACCTAAAAAAGAACGTTACTAGCCATTATACTAGATGGCTGCAGATGCAGTGAACTTACAGTAGAAAGCACTGCACAAAAAGCATAAAATTTTAGAATGCCGAAAATTGTAATGCAAAATTTGAATCAATCATTAATTCTATTAAACAAATATTCTGTGGAATTTTGCACTTTTAATTGTTCTTTATACACCCTTACTTACATGTCAACGACTCAATTAACTACCTATTTTTAAAAATAAATTGAAACAAACATGGCGAATTTCTGTTCTTACATCTCTGGTGAGGCACGTTATAGAGTTGCACACATCTATGAACTACATACATCTATGGCACCTTCAACTGTTATGTTTTGATTGTATAACGTACTTTGTTTACAGATGTGACGAGAACATTAAATATTTTCACGTGTAATTTATTTTATAGTTAGAGATGAATATTATTCCACAGAAGTCCAAAAATATAATTCATATGTGGATTGGACGTGAGTTGAGCCATTTCATGCTGCAGTTAAGTTGTAGTGAAGGACTATTTTCGTAAAGGGTTTTGCTATACTGCCGGTACCGGTACTGGCACCGAAATTTTAGCTGCGGTTCTCTGTGCCGGTTAAAATACTGAGAACCGGTACCGACCCATCCCTAGTTATGACATTTTTCAAGGGACTGATTGATAAAAACTTTTAAACAGGGAAAGCTTCTTAAAAAGGAAATAGTAAAGATCAGTTGCTACATTAAAAAAAAAATATATATATATATGACATACTTAAGTCATGCGCTGTTTGTTCAGCTTTCTCTTTTAACATTTGACCATTTGTGGGTATTCCATTACCACAAATATTTGTTGTTGGTTAAAAGCCTCGCATTACTTTTAAATGTTTATTATGGAATTAAGTAATGCATAAAATCTCTCTGGTTGTTAAAAGTGGTCACAGTGAAAACTTAATAACAAATATTTAATGCAATCTTAGATTGATTCACTATATTCACTATATGATTTATTTATTTTTTAAAGAGTTGTAAGAATTTGTATTGTAAAAGGTAAAATTTAAGAAAAAATAAATAACATAACATAAGCACTTTGTTTAGAAAAGGAAACATTTAAACTAGAAATTAAACAGTATTAAAATATTGCTAACACTTTCCAGCTGTAATTTTTTACAAAAACAAAGTCCTCTTTTAAATATAAAAACTGTTCAATTTGACTACGCTTAATGTTTGACTGCATGATTAGTTAGTACCTTTGTGCAACTTGACTATGATCAACAATGAGAAAGAAATATTTAGACATGGTCTAGCTCGAGACAGAATAAAGAGAGTTTAACCCTTCTGCTCATTGTAATCTTAATAAATTTAAAGTAAATTATTTTGCATTCAAAGAAAGAATGTTATAAATGTTATGTTTCATATTGCAGGTAGCAGAACAACAGCGGGAGATTGAGATGGACAGAATGAAGCGTCAGGGCAAGAAGTTCCATCTTGGTGTTCAGGAGTTCTGCACCATGTGCGACTTGTCTTTCTTCGGAAGCTTAGTCACACATCGCAAGCAGGAGAAGCATCAGGTATTGTTTGAATTTTTTATGATAAGCAATATCATTAAACTAATGTTTGATTTATTAGTAGTTTTTTTATGTCGAGCTTAGAATTAATTGATAACTTATTTTAGATAATTTTTTATCTGTAATTTAAGGTAATCTTTCAGTTTAAAACATATGTATAGAACAAATTTAGCTGTTGCTTTTGGCAACTTTTAACTCTAGCATATTATAATGCTTGGTTAGTGCCAGACCTATTTACTATTATGCCCTGTTATCTGTTGTGGTTCGTGATAATCCATGTTGAATTACAATGCTTTTATGCTGACAACAGAGCAAATTGTGTTATTGTTAATAAACTTGAACCATTAAGTTTGTAGAGTTAAGTTATGTTACCTAATAAAGATCATGTGAATACTGTGATTTATTTAAGGAAGATAAAAATGAATTATGATTACATATTAGCTTCAGCGATATAATTTTTAGGAGTGGTAAATTTGTGTTTAAAATTGTAGGCCTAATGTTGAAAAAGTTTTTTTTTTTTTTTTTAATTGATATACAATTTTCTGTGCATTTCAAGCTACAAAAACATTTCTGCTTTCATTTATAATACAGAAATTTAATTTTGTGCTTGCTGAATTTATAATGTTTTATTTTGAACAAAATGGCGTAGTAGCAGTTTTACTAAATAATCTGTACATATCAGTATTGAATCTTTAATAAGAATAAGTGTGTTACTGTTACATTCATGTAGACAAGTTCTTTTATACACTTGGTTTTTATGATACTCAAAGTTTGCTGATTATTGGTTTCAATAGAGGGATAGAAAATAATTTTTAAGTAGCCCTGTGTTTTATTTGTAACTGTAGTCACTTTTAATATTATATTCTAATTCCTTGTGTACTGTTTTTCAGCAATTAAAAAGTTTCCTGCATCCCCGGTGTTTGCCATGTGCAAAAGAATTCCCTACTCGTGTTGAATGGGATCATCATAAGTTAACACCATATCATCTGAAGGTAAAAACATTTTAACTACGTATTAATTTTTCTTTAGATTTGGGTATAAATTTTTAATTTGGAACTCGAAAAAGAAGATTTGTATTTGATGAAGTAACTATAGTGCAAGGCTGCGATTGTTTCTCACTTAAATCCTGGACTCAACACTTAAAATCTTGGAAAATCCTGGCTATCTAAATAAAATATATTCTACACCAAAATTTTACCCAGGAACCTTACCAAAAATTGACTTGTTTTTGTTGCTAAAAGACTGGTAAACTAAAAATAGCTCAATTAAAATAGACAAGACATCTTTATAATTTAAAATTTAACTTATTTTTGAAACAATACAAAAATCCATAAATTTATTTCTACCCAATAAATTGTAGTCATGAAGCTGACGTGTTTATTTGCGTTTTCGTTGTGGAGTAATACACGACAGTTGTGACTGCTATATTTAGTTGAAATAATGCTGTCTTTCACAAATCAACTGAATCACTTTTTAAAATTTCTTGCTTTCTTCCTCATCTGAAGATTGGGTTTTAATTCACCCTTTTTTTTTCTCTCTCTCTAACAGAAATTTGCATCAAAGCAATTAGCATTTGTGACTGCAAAGATGACCTTGTGCTGTTTTGATGAGTTTCAATTGGCTGAATGTGCTCTTTACACAGGCATTACTTTGAGGGAGAATCAACATTGCTTTGTTAACTTGCAGAGTGTTTGAAAATGTGGTTTGCCATTTCTCTCACACTTGGACACTTTGTGCCAGAAAACATCAATAGTGTCTGTAGGCTGAATGTCTGATGCAGATAAAACCACGAGTGAAAAAGCAAAATACTCAGAATTCAAGGAATCGTATTCATAATTAGGAATGATATTTGGGAAAGGTTTGGCCAGATTTTCACTTTCACCTATTCTTAGAGCCCATGAAAAATGGTAAATAAAACTTCCTGATTTCGGTAAATAAATTTTAGGATTTCAGTGCTATATTTCGGTTTTAAAAAAAAAATGTATTTCTGTGGTGTATTTCGGTAAAAAAAAAAAATTGTTAAATGAGTGCATTTGTTCTACTAATTATTTAATTTCATGATGCACACACAAAGCTGTACATGATACTTGATACAGCAATCACTAGATTCCTGCGTAAGCCTTACAGAAGTGGAAATGTTATCTAGTAGATTATATACACATTACTTAAATATTACATCACAAATAGTGTCTAGAATTTTACAGTCTGTGTTTATGTATTCAAACATTTTGAGTATTAAATAGGCCTATGCTATGTTCCTGAACAAAACTTTATAGAATTAATTTTTTTCCTGTCAGGAGAATTGGCCACTTTGGCCAAATAGTTTAGTAGGGTTCCCTAAAAAATTATTTAGTTACAATGATTATAGTACATGTAAAATTTCAGGCTGAAAGGTTTTTTTTTAATTTATTATAATTTTGTTGTACTACACGTTCCGGCCTCTTTCCCATCAAATTGTGTTTATTAGGACGTTAGAACCTTAACACATTTCCTTGACTAACCTTTCATGTATTCATTTAACCATTCCCTCATAGCTGGGTGATCTAGCTTCTCTAGGGGAATATTTGCAGAACAAATGCATGCACTGTATAGCTTGCAAATTTGACTTTAATTTCCTTTGCTCGTGTATGGAGAACAATATTATCCTCGAGTGTCACATGCCTTTTGACTCCACAACCTGGTGGTGATGTTTGACTTTTTTTCTTCTCCAAATGAGATGCTCGCTGTTTGCAGTGTTTTTCACAAGTATCTTTCCTTTTCCAATCTACTACCGTATTGCAAAATTTACACATCATTATCTGCTTTTCTTTATTAAAAACAATGAATCCTTCATGCTTGTATTCTTTAGCTCGTTCAAACACTGATACGACCTTAGGCATTGTGAAGTATCAAGTAAACTTCAAACAAAACAAACCGCAACTACCTATTTTCATTCACATTTACCTATTTACATGGAACGTAGGATCTTTTCAAACCTCATTTGGTCATTTCATATGACGGCGTATTGCAACGTTAAAATCCCATAACCTCTCTGTTATTATTTACAAACAATACAACAACGGAACAGAGATAAGTATCTCTGCAACGGAAACGAATATGGCCAAACGGCTAACTTCATCCACATCCCGCTATGATCGCTGATAAATGGTTGCCGCTTTCAGGCCGAGTGTTTGGTCTTTATTTTGTTTCAACTTATCTATGGCGCATCTCATAATAAAGATGGCTTACGATGTTTTTGTTTACTAAACGAATACGTTTTGCGGCATAAGTATTATTGTGAAACTTAATATTCATATCGCGTTAAAATTCTGACATTTCGCGAAACAACAAGAATATCGTGAATAGTAATGAATTTCGTGGCATCTCAGGTTATTTCTTAGAAACGAAATACTGTAAAATCAAAATAGGCGTTTGGAAACACATTTGTAAGTGTTTAGAATTAAGTTCCAAAATCGTTAGTAAAATTTTGCGATTTCGTCATTAAGGAAATTCGAGTACCTCTACCTATTCTCAACACTCTTTCTTGGCTGGGTCAAAAACATCTATGTTTTGAAGAACATGATCATGTAGCGATACAGCTCTTTGGTTCCAGTTTCAATAAACTTCCTTATGTTATTGAAAAATTCCACTTGTTCGAATGAGGATATTTTGTTTTCTGCTAGGAATGTATGAGCTGAATGACCAATGAATAGGAAAGCATCAGACAGTTGATTTTGTTCGAAATTGATTCAGGTCAGATTACTTTACTGTACAACATCAAACTGAACAAACTGGCAATTGTTTGTCGCAGCAGTACACATATCAGTACAATTTGTGTAGGTTTTAATTTTGGAAAATTCATTTAACTTGGCAAATCTTGCAAGAACTGCTTGAAGGAAAAGAAAGTACAATTTGGCCGAACTTGAATGCATGTTGTTCTGATTCGTTGAACCAATTCCAAACTGATTTAAAAAAAATCAAAATATTCTGTCAAAGCTGGCCATTGCTCAAGTAGACAATTCACACACTGAAGCATGGCCAGCTATTTGGTGAAACATAGGCCCAAAATCTTATGTTGGTTTATCTCCAAAATCTGTTGTACATGTCTATATTCATTGTGTCGTATTACAAATGTTTTGAAGAAAGAATAAACATCTTGTGCACATATTAGGTTGTACCACACGTGCATGTGATGCAGCCAGATGTGCAACATAGTGCAATGAAGAAACCATATGTTCTCTTGCTGTCCCCTTACTCTTGAAAGCACAGTGTTGAACACCCCAATCACTGCATTTGCACAATCGGAAGACATGCTTAGACAATTCTTCCAAAGTATTTCATTTTCTTGAAATGAGCTGCTCACAATGTTAGATTTTCACCAGTTGCTTTGCTTTCAAAAACACTTTGTAGAAGGGTGTTTCTACTTGCTGCTCTGTGAGAAATGATAATCATTTGTCTATGAACTGTTATGTCAGACTCATCAATTAAAAGAGTAAAGAGTGAAGTTCTCATTTTGTTCACAATTTCTTCACAAGAGGATAATGCTGGCTGTTGTGCAATCAAAATTAAAGTTTTTTGTATGTCACTATCTGGTAACAAATTTGGCGCTAATTTAGGAAAGTTATCACTGAAACTTACTGACAGATTTTTTTTACTAACAAAATTTGCTTATTGTAACTCAGCATTAACCACACCATTACTTTCACTACTAAACTGGCCAGCGATGAACTCTGTTCTATGGTCCTTTGATTTCTTTTGTGGCATTCCATATTGCAGTGACATCACAGATCCTTAAGTCCACTGACAATGTTGAGTATCGAATTACACACAGTGCACTTTGCCTGGTAATCACTGCTCCCTGGCTTTATCCATTCTAGTTGGTTTTCCCATTCTAGTTTATACTTCTGCTTAAACTGAGCCCGATCTGGTGACACCTTATGTTTTTTGTTCATTATAACAAAGGCAGGAAATATTTTATACTAGTTCATATTGCCTATCCCCAGAAATTTTACGAAAGCAACACCACAATATCGTATGAAAATTCTGAAACAAAAGCAATAATCATAGATAAATGGATAAACATTTTTTCACAGGTATACTATGTTTTATCTCATAATCGTTGCACATTTTATGTTAAGGTTAATTTGTTTATAACTACAAAACCATTGCTTCAAAAATGCATTTAATCATAAAGAGTATACAAAAACACGCTAATCAATGAAAATTAATTAGTCATTCAACAAAAAATTTTGTTTACACTTAATTTCATACTTTAACCTGGCCTGAACCTTTGTGGAACTAACATAGCGTACCCATAACTATAGTCATCATACACACTAACCACGAAAAAGTGTGGGCTATTAAATGTAGTTTATTCGCCACATATTGAGTGCACTCTTTGCATGCAATCGGTGAGCTATTGATATTAGATGTGTGTATGCACTACACAGGCTCAACGTAACCAGCTGCGATTGTGCCGATACAACTATTGTGAACCGATACAGGATAAAATACATATTTGTTAAAAATAACCCAAAAGCATGCAATGCAAATGCTCATGTATTTTAGTTTCCGTTTACATACCTGCCAACTTTTACGTATTGTTCGTAAGTTTTACGGATTTTAATACTATTTTACGGTTTTACAGGCGTCTTTAATATCTTCCGGATTAATTTTTGCGTGGTGGTTTATTACCGTTCACTGTACCGGCCATGTATATCTGCCAACTTTTACTGTACCGGCCATGTTACCGACGCACCGACGGAAGGCGGAATGAAAACAAAACAAGAGATAGTTATTTGTATATGGTTTGGACTGGTTTTCCCCTTTTTTTCACTTAACGCAACGAAAAAGTGCTTCCTTAAATGGAGGAACGGACCACAATTGTGACGTCAGCCCTACCTCCTTGGTCTGTTCCTTGTTCCTTATATTATGTCCAAAATGGCTGACTATTGTTCGTAGTTCCAATGTAGTGCTGTGCAACAGTTTTTTTTTTTTTTTTCCGTTTGTATTTACGTGATGGGAACCATGAGTAAGCTAGCCAGAAAGAAATATATTCAGACTTACCGTGCTGCGTATAACAACGAATTCTCGTGTATTCTGAAATCGCAAAAAGGAGAAACTTTTGTGTTTTGCACAGTGTTCCGGTGTGATTTTAGTATTGCTCATGGAGGTAGGTCCGACATAACTACACACGTTAAGTGTCCTAAGCATAGGAAAAACGTGCTTTCTGAGGAAGAAAATAAGAATATTGATAGCTTTTTCACCACTAATGCACATACAGGGTTGGAAGTGACGAAAGCAGGCCCTGTTGATGTCAAGTGGGCTGAATTATCAAGAGTTCGTGGAGTAGATGGCTTCCTGAAGTATAACAGACTGTCAAATGCTATCAATTCTGTCAATCCCCCACAGTAATTCAGAATGTGAGCGCATTTTCAGTATGGTAAAATAAACAGAACCCAATTTAGGTCCTCCATGTCATCTAAAACTTTGCAGTCTATTTCTGTGTTAAAATCAAGGAATTGTGTTTGTTATGAACAAAGATTTACCTCAGATTTATTAGGTAAAGCAAAGAAGGCAACTACTGCACATTCTAAGTCTTAAAATTGCATCAAGGATGATAATCAGGAGATGACTGAAATATGTAACAAACATGTGATATAGCAAGGTATGTCTAAGTAATCTTGTTTAGTGAATACTATTGCTTTTGTTTTGTACTTGATCATTTTGCTTTTCATATGCATGCTGTGTAAATTGGCACATTCTGGATAGGTTTAGTTTCCCAGTACATTTACAATATTGACTGTATGAGGTTTTCATTCTAGGCCATTGATATGCCCTTCATGTCATTAGTAAATTAGCAGAAACCAAATGGAATAGAAAAATAGAAAATAATTGCACATAAAGCATGTAAAAAATTGCCGCATTTGATTTACGATACATTTTCCCAATTTAAAAGTTTTCTTGATGACCAAACTAAAAAGTTGGCAGGTATGCGTTTACAAAAGTAATTCAAAAGAAAGATAACCTAAGATGAACTGAAAAGGATTTATTTTTTTAAACTAGCAGTAATATAAATACAAAAAAAGTAATAGCTTGCTTATGTTTGCAGTCTTTAAAAATTTTACAATAAACAATTTACATTGGCTCATTATTAGGCCTGTGCGAATATTTGACATGGTATACCTCGTAAGTTTATCATATAAAAATGTTCACTGCTATTTAATCATTTGTTTAATATAAATGTTTATGGAACTTCATAATAAAAAACATGGATAATAAGTGATGTTTTAGCATGCCACAAATATAAAAAGTTTTAAGTTTATTTTATTGCTACTTCTTGCTAAACAATAACGGAATAAATCACGTAAGCAATTCAAACCACAGCATATTTGTCATTCCAAACTTGAAAACAAATTATTATTAGTAATTTTTTCGTCATACACATCAGAAATGGGTTGGGCGGCAGTCAATAACCACTGAACTTATCATAAAACATAGACACCCCATTAAGATGGGCATTAAAAGGAGTAATCATAGTTTCAGCTGCGCATAAATCAAAAGTCACAATCAACTAACATTATGTGATACAGTAGCAGCTTACTTGCTGTATATGTCTGTAACAAAATAGAAGTTGCGTCTCAAAAATATATATAAAAAACGTAAATAATGGTTTAAGATTCCAGGTGAAATTAGCAAAAATTGTTTTTATAACATTGCTGAAGTAAAATGGAATTTACCTGGCTGAAGTTAACAATGAAAAAATCTTGAATAACTAGGGTTTAAATATGTAAATATTAACTAATTCAATCACTAATTTGGGAATATAGCATTTTAAAAAAAGATTCAATTCTTCGTAAAATAGATTGCAATGGATTTCACGGTAATTTGCGGTTCGTGAAAATTTTCTGGATCATTATGCAGAGTAGCATTAACCTCAAATTATAATTGCATTAACATGCTATTGGAATTGGTCATTATAGTGAATAAATATTATCCAGATAACAGAAAAATGTTTTCATATTCTCCAATATGTCTTAAAAATAATGACAGGCCGATTCTTGAAATATTTTAATTCCAATTCCATTCCCGATTCTTAAATTAAAGGTTCTTTTCTTCTAATCCAATTCTGATTCCTTAAAGAAATTTTATGAAGACATTCAACAGAATAATATACAGAAAAATATTTTGTGAATTCAAAAATGTAATTGCATTAAGTTTCATTTTTCGTGCACAAATTAATATTATACTATTTGCTTACATAATTTAAAAATCCTGTTCATTACCTTTAGTTATTTCCACCTTGAATGTCTAGCATAAATTTTGCCTTTTAATTATATGCATTCAGTTAGACGAAACAAGTGATTGAACACTGCCTACAATCAAAGATGTCTTAAGATGTAAATTGGAAATAATGTTATAACTTAGAAAGTTTACAAATCATACACTGTCACATATTGACATATATTTATTTATTGTAAAAAAATGCTTGTATAGTTAGGTTAAGAATTTTATTTTCAATCTTAATTAAATACTGATCCAAAATAAATTACAGTAGAACCTCAGTTTTACAAATTGTTAGGTAACTGGACAAAAATTTGTAAAAAGCGGGAAAATGTGAAAAGAGGGAAATGTAAACATAAATTATTCTCACACTATGATTGAAAAAATAAGAAACAATTACACAACACAAATATAAATAAGTTAGTGATTATGTTTTTTATTTATTAACTAGAACTTCACTAGTCTGTTCTTGAGTAAGAAAGGGATGTACCTGTTAAAGCATCTCAAAATGTCCTTTCCCCCCCCCCCCCCCCCCCTTGCTTTTTTTTTTTTTTTTTTGTGAGATATTGTTAAGTACAGTAGAACCCTGTTATAATGTTTTTCAAGGGAGCACAAGAAAAAAACATTATAAGCAGGAAAACGTTATAAGCAGGAAATCTCAATTTAGAACTTAATGTTCGAGCTTTGTCCCATTGGACTCAGTATACTTGATACATGAATTTTATGAAACAAGCCAACAATTTTTAAACTTCGTCTTGTTCCCTGATTAAATTTTGTTTGTCTTTAAAGATACACTGCCACATTTTTTGTAAAATTGTCTCACGATTCATGATGACAACATTAAGAGTGAGAACGTCTACTCCTTCGCCACCTGAAAATAATTAATTTTGGGATTCCTACGTATGAATGAAAAAAAAAAATTATTTGTAAGCAATAGAAAATACTTTTAGTTATGCCCTCGCTCAATGGTTGGCAACTTAAATATCGTAGGACTATGTACGTGCATCTAATTACCCACTGAAATGGCAAGGAAGAGAAGAGTTGACTAAGGGTGCCAACTGATACGTAACTATGAACATTGTGTACCTTCAGTATATTGCATAAAATTGTATTCAAACAAACTTTGTGTATTGTATGGCAGTGATTGTAAACATAAACATACATAAAGGAAACTTTTTATCGTAAGTGTTGGAATAATTTGGTTTTAAAACATTTTTTCCCTATTTATTGAATATTAGAAAGCAAACATTATAAGCAGGAAATTACACTATTTATGAACGTTATATGCAGGAAATAAATACATTGTCCTTATGGGGGAAATATTGGGACTTTAAAAATATGACATTATAAGCAGGAAAACATTATATGCAGGAACATTATAACAGGGTTCTACTGTAATTTTATTTAGACTTTACAAATAATTGTGCCTTAACATTCAATTCATTTCATTTTTTTATTGGAAACAATTCTATTGAATAAACACAGCTAAGTGATTGTTTATGTAATAGAAAAAGTTACAAACATTTCCATAGCAATGTTTGGAAATTCAGTGCTGCCTAGTGTCTTTCAAAAATGATTCAAAAGTAAGAAAGGACAGAGAGAGATTTATTTTGTATACAACCGAGGCTTTTATATCTGCCAACATACCATTATAAGCAAAAAAAATCTGTTTAAGCAGAAGTATAAACTAGAATGGGAAAACCAACTAGAATTGATAAAGCCAGGGAGCAGTGATTACCAGGCAAAGTGCACTGTGTGTAATTCGATACTCAACATTGTCAGTGGACTTAAGGATCTGTGATGTCACTGCAATACGGAATGCCACAAAAGAAATCAAAGGACCATAGAACAGAGTTCATCGCTGGCCAGTTTAGTAGTGAAAGTAATGGTGTGATAAATGCTGAGTTACAATAAGCAAATTTTGTTTGTAAAAAAAATCTGTCAGTAAGTTTCAGTGATAACAAATAAGACACAGCGTAATGGGAGAAACGTGGTTATGTACTTTATTATCATCAGTCGGCTGGCTGACTTGCCCGCCCGGGCGTGACCAACTCACGTCGCGTACCTTTCCAAACCATCCTTTACTGACAGTGGAACCGATATTACTGTCCAGATCATTACATTTTAATTTTTTCAAAAATTAAAGTTCTTATCGTGTTTTTTTCGCATAATCGTCGCACATTTTATACTAAAATCAAGTTTCAAAAGTAGGGGTGGATTTTTATGTGAAATTTTTTTTTTGTTAGGTAAAGTTATTCATAAAAACAAAACCCATCCATGGAAAGTACGTTTACGTATTTAAAAAGTAGAGTATAAAAAAGCACGCCAAACAATTTTAATTAATAAGTCATGCAACATAAACCTTTCTTCAACTTTAAATAGAAAAACAAAATCTGTGACCCAAATGCCAGCCTGAACTATAGTAATAGTACACACCACGACAGAGTACGGGCCGTCAAAAGTAGGTAGTAAACTCGGCACAAGACAGAGAACACGTGTTGTATGCGATCGTGAGATATCACTAAGGATGGGAAAAAATGGTGTAACGATTTTTCCGCGAAAAAAACGTGAAAAAAGATTTTTATAACTATAAAACGTGAAATTCTGAAAATCTCCGTTGAAATATGAATTATTTGCGACTTTATAAAAGATTATGTGCGCGATGTCACAAAATACAATATTCACACATTAGGTTGGAAATACCACTTTTTAAAACATCTTAGCTGCCTTTTAGTGTCTTCCATTTGCCAGAAACATTACGCCTATCAATTCAGAAAATTACCCATTGCAGTACTTATTCAGCCGGCAGCCTGCATATTTACACACAGCAGTCCTTACTCCTTCCCCTTCGCTTTACAATAGAATACAACATAATTTATCCGTTTATTAAATTTTTCATTGCTTTACTCCGCTGCTTAATTAGTTCTTTTCGAATACCTGGTACCGAAAAAATGTTATATAATGTTTTTGTAAACATTTATTACGCCATCCTGAATTCTGAACTCAATATTCGTTTGTTTTCGTTGACGCCAGATTTCAACGGAAGACAATTGAATGCGCTAGTAGCAGCGAGCACAGCGATAGTACACGTACCAACGTACCAATTTTTCGTTAGCAAAACAACGCGTGACGTGTGTTATCTTTCGGGATACCTAGTTAATTTGCAGTGTTCATTAATATTCTATACTTTTGCAAATGTTTACACGGGCAGGCAGTTTAAGTAAAACCAGAATCCTTGTAGGTTTAGACTTATTTACTGCTAGGCCCAATATAGCGATGCCAAAATTTAAAGCATCTTGCTTATCGCGGACGACGGAATTTAAACCGGAAGGGCTGTACGTTTCCAACAACATTTTGTTCTGCAAATGGTGCAATTGCCGAGTTGATTACGAGAGAAGGGACACTGTTGTCAAACATGTTGCTAGTAAGCATCATATGAAAGTGAGGTTAGATGCAGAGGGCACAAGCAGTGGCAGCAAACGTCTTGCAACACTAGAAGTCGCAAAAGTCGGGGAAAAAGTAAGAAAGGACTGAGAGAGATTGATTTTGTATACAACCGAGGCTTTTATATCTGCCAACATACCACTCCAGAAATTAGACAACACCCAATTACGTGGTTGGATTAATAAAAATGTAAAGGATGGGGGAGATATTCCTACAGCCAGTTCCCTTAGGAGAACATATGTTCCAAAATTGGGGGAGAAAGTGGAAGCACAGTTAAAAGATGAATTTGAAAGGGTCAATATATGTCTGCTATGTGATGAAACTACGGATAAAGGAGGGGCATGTGTTTTCAACATCCTTTTCAAAAAATTAGAACCTGCTAGTAGCCAAAACACAAAGTTAGTGGCATCCATTGTTCTTGATGCAGCAAACCATGCAACATGTTCTAAAGCAGTTCTGGACACATTGAACAAGTACAACATTGATTACAATTCAGTGAAAGCCATAGTAAGTGATTCTGCTCCTTACATGAACAAGTGTTTCACCACACTGAGTGGATTGTAGGTAGAAGCTGTTTATGTGCAGTGTTGGGCACATAAGTTGCATATTTAGTAGGCAACACCTTCCAAAGTACACTGCCGCTTCTTAACAAGGCAGTATCTAAGGTTAAGAAGGCATTTCTTAACAGCAGAAGGAGAAGAAACCTCTACTTGGTATTCTTGTCAGAAATATATGGAACATCCAGTGGCAAAGTCAGGGCTTTTCATGAACCAGTTTTGACAAGATGGAATTCTTGGTTCCATTCTGTCACTTACCTTTCTGAGTACTTTGATAACATAGTGGAATATTTTGAAAACATTGATGGCAGCTTGGAATCGGAGAATAGTGGCATAAGCTGGTTAAAGGACCGCACTGCTGCAGAGGTGGTTCAAATAAAAATTGAAGCTGAATTTGTTTCAGTCCACTGCAGACAACTGTCTGAACTAATCACATTCCTGGAAGGTTCTGCTTACACAACATCACACATATTTATCTGTAAACTTGATGATTTGGTGAGCAAAATGCAGCTGTTAAGTGTAGGGCAAGTTGAGCAGTTTGGTGAATGTATTGTCCGTTTATTGAAGAGTCTTTCACTTAAGCTTAAGGCGGAACAAGTATCCTTTCTGAAAGCAGCAGGAAATTTTTTTTCAAGCATGTGTTCATTACTGAATCCTAGAAAAATAACTCAGCAAACTCCTTCCAATGAAATGTTGCAAAGTTATATGCACAACATTCCTGTCATCAAGCAAATGGAACTGCAGACATTTTTAGAAGGATACCATGCCATGAAGAATGTAATTGTGGAAGAGCTGGGAAGACCATATTGTTCGGACATAGACATGGTAACCCTTATGTGCTCTCTGAAAACAGACCACCCACATTTTGCTTCAGTTTGTTTGAAGGCTTTGTGGCTGCCTACAAGCAAAGGTCCTTCTCACATTATTCACTCGTAGTAAGTGACCGGCGCCGCAGGCTGTTACCAGAAAATGCTGAAATTCGGACAATGATTAATTTCAACTAGACCTGAAGTGTGTAGCGTTAACATGACTAAAGTTTAACCACTTTTATTGTAACAAAACTTTTGTACATACAGCATTCATTTCTTAATTTTTAATTGTTCGTAATCAGAATAATAGAAACGTAAGAGTGCACAAATAAATTTTGTTCTAAATTTGTGATCAGTACGGTGCTTTAAACTTTTGAAGAAAATGTCGTAAGTACCAGTAATAAAAACTTTTATTTTTTTAAAATATAATTTTAAAAAATGTTTTCCTATAAAAACACAAAACACCGCAATTGCTGATTATTGAAACGAAATTGGCACAAAAATAACACAGCTTTTTCCCATCACTAGATATCACCATCGATATTCAACTACATATGCATGCTCTATATAGGAAGCAACATAACCAAACATGAATGATGCCAACTAGCGCTGGCTACAATTTTATAAACGGTACACCACAGCGTTGCAGACTAATATAGGTTATAAAGTTTAAAAACGTCTTTAAAAGAAAATTGTGTGCACAGTTGACTTGCTTAAGACTTAAGTGTGACCAACATAAGAGTTACCTTCATGACAATCTGCACACCGTAATACTTCTAGTTTTGTCTCAAATACTTGAAAACTATGGATTATGAGTGATCAAGCACGCACAGTTACCGACAGCTGAATGGGCAGACGTTGCGTTCATTTGTGTGGATTCCCTGCCACTGGCTAGACTTGAGTTCATGGCCCGGTTTGTTGCCAGGTGACAACGGTACAGCACGGCGGCATACGCACAGACGTAAAAACATTTGGTCCTTTACACTCCATAATCGCTATTTAACTTGCCATAACTGATGTTTGTATAACAGCCAATAACCTGCGCGCGCATATCTTCCCCCCCCCCCCCCCCCCCCCCCCTTGTTTGGCTAATTATATCCCATGGCACATCTGTTGTTTACAGAAGTTGAAACAGACTTTGTGGCGTTGTGCCAGACTTTTTTTTTGCCTGCGGAGATTTCACGCTAACTGAAATTTACTGACGTGCTATTCAAGACCGGGACAGTAAAATTAACATCGCACTAAATGAATCGGTGCAATCTGAAGACATGCTAAGTGAGGGATAAGTGTACTGTAAATTTATTTTAACAGGAGTAGTGTCTTGATTAATTTCGCAGTCAGCAAGCACACTTGCATGAGTGAAAAACTAATTATTTTGATTTGCAAACACTCTTGTGGAAAACAATATTGATTAGAGCACTGTCTTCCTGGAAAGAATTAAGGTGTTACTTTGAGAGGTGATATATAACAAATACACTTCAGAAAAGTAGGAAATTATTATGCAACGTAAGAAAATTTATTTAAGATAAAGGAAATTTCTTCCCATATTGCATAAAAGTGCCAACTAACATTAAAAACACTGTGCTCTTCTCATGCTTCTTTAAGTGTCAATAAAATGGGATATAATAAAAAAATTACTATATATTATTATTTTGATATCTCTCTAATTCAAGCCTATCCTAATAACATGCCAATTATTTAAGCGAATGATGGAAGCTAAGTTGCCATAGGTGGTATCCTGTTCAGAATTGTTTATAGCAATAACCATACAGCTAACGCTTCAAGATAAAAATTCAATATTCAAATACGTTATTATTGAGGCAATATTCAAATACGTTATTATTGAGGAAAAAGATGCTGTTAAATAGTGATGGGTTGATTCTGATTCTGGAATCTGTTGGTTCCGCGGATTCCACTAGAATCGTAGGATTCAGTAAACAATGGGTTAGGGAATCGAACGCGACAATTTTTTTTACATTGCTTTTGTAAATTTGCAAAATACATTTTCTACACAACGTAAGAAAATATAAAGAAGTTGGAAGTTTATTTATAAATTTTAACGTACAGTAGAATCTCATTTTTACATAACCAAGATTTATGAATTACAGTGATGATTTTTTTTTTTTTTACTTGAATCAGCTTTTTATCTATAGCATAAATGCTGACGATCGGGGCTTCGCCCCCTTAAGCCTAGTCAGACTCCGGTACTTTTGCTTTCCCATCTCGCACCTAACCACTCCTTTGTGGCATTAGTACTGCCGGTATGTATGCAGACGTGTGTTTAAATAGTGGGATCTAAATAAATCTGGACATGAAAGTTAAATTGTCTCTTTTTTTTATTTGCTAGTCCACATGTGAACACCTACAGAACGGCGGCATGTGGGATGCCCGATGCCCTAAGAGACCACTGCGTTTATTACTATAGCGTGCCAGACGCTCAGTGAAGGCCAAAGTGGTACTTGAAACTAAGAGGGTCTGAATCTCGCTCCCACATGGGCTACATCATACGTCCATGTGCCCTTTCCAAACCGTGGCACCAATTTTTACTATGAAACCACCCTACAAGCAGGCCCTCACTTGGCCTTCCCACAAAAGGACTAATTAATGACAATTTGCCCCAGGTCAACCTAACATCAATGCGTTACCTACTTTCCCACTATAAGTGAAAGCATTTCCTGCAACTTACATTGCAAAAGCACTGCATTTAATAGTAAACAAATAGAAAAGTTTAGGTGGAACAATTAAAAGTTAAAAGAAAATGTGAATTTTACTTATTAAATGTTACTGCTTGTGATCACTGTAGCTTCGTTTGCCATTGTAAACAAACCTACTTTTTTTTTGTGCCACCTGCCACGGTAAATCATATGCCAATGAATAAAAATCTTGGTGAAGTAAACGTGAAAATCAAAGTTCAGTTTCATTTCTTTCCCCTATAAACTTTAATGAATTGTATTTTGCATGAAATAAGTTTTAATGTGGTTTTGAAAAAAAATAAATGTTAAAATAAGTCTTAAAACAAATTAACCAAATTGCTGTAAATATGTCATCCTTGTGTATGTTCAGCGAAGCTAGTTTACATTATAATCACAGAATTTTGCGACTTCTAGTGTTGCAAGACGTTTGCTGCCACTGCTTGTGCCCTCTGCATCTAACCTCACTTTCATATGATGCTTACTAGCAACATGTTTGACAACAGTGTCCCTTCTCTCGTAATCAACTCGGCAATTGCACCATTTGCAGAACAAAATGTTGTTGGGAACGTACAGCCCTTCCGGTTTAAATTCCGTCGTCCGCGATAAGCAAGATGCTTTAAATTTTGGCATCGCTATATTGGGCCTAGCAGTAAATAAGTCTAAACCTACAAGGATTCTGGTTTTACTCAGGGACCGGAAAGTTACTTTTAAAAAGTAACTCAGTTACAGTTACAAATACTCCATTGGAAATGTAACCCTGTTACAACTACAAGTTACACTACTGAAAATAAACCAGTTACAGTTACAGTTCTGAGAAAAGTAACTGTAAGTTACTTTAACAGTTACTTTGTGAAAAACTAAAAATGTGATACGTAAAATTGTTATAATTAAAAGCTAATAAAACATATTGTGATTAGTAAAGATATATGTTTCTTTCAACTGAAAAAATTTAAATAGGTCTTAAATTACATTGAGTAATTAGTTCACACTACAAAATTGTTCGCAGCACCACACAATAAGCACTTCACAATAAGGTTATTTTTATTACTCGACCGAACTTCGAAAAAATTAGAATATGAAGGCCACGGCAACGAAAATTCTGGACTGCTTTCTGGGCTTCTCGCTTCATTAGATTATGTCATTGCTTTCGCGCATGTGCACAGGTAGGTTAATTAATTAAACAGCACAGCAGTAAACCCGCATGTAGCAAATATTAAATAAATGACAATAAAAATACGAGCGCAGGCTAGCCAACAGCAGTTTTACAAGTACAAGCAATAACATTGCAAATAGTATGCTTGTCGGGATTTTCGTTCTGGGATTGAAAAAATCAACAAATCGTTGTTCGTTCAATAAGAAATACATTTAAAAAATGTAACGCAAGAAGTAACGACAATTATCGTTACTTTAAGGCAGAAAAATGTAATTCAGTTACAGTTACAGTTACTGAAAACTTAATATATTGCGTTACCACGATCGTTACCATAAAAAGTAACTGTTACAAATAACGCCGTTACTAGTAGCGCGTTACTTCCAGTCCCTGGTTTTACTTAAACTGCCTGCCCGTGTAAACATTTGCAAAAGTATAGAATATTAATGAACACTGCAAATTAACTAGGTATCCCGAAAGATAACACACGTCACGCGTTGTTTTGCTAACGAAAAATTGGTACGTTGGTACGTGTACTATCGCTGTGCTCGCTGCTACTAGCGCATTCAATTGTCTTCCGTTGAAATCTGGCGTCAACGAAAACAAACGAATATTGAGTTCAGAATTCAGGATGGCGTAATAAATGTTTACAAAAACATTATATAACATTTTTTCGGTACCAGGTATTCGAAAAGAACTAATTAAGCAGCGGAGTAAAGCAATGAAAAATTTAATAAACGGATAAATTATGTTGTATTCTATTGTAAAGCGAAGGGGAAGGAGTAAGGACTGCTGTGTGTAAATATGCAGGCTGCCGGCTGAATAAGTACTGCAATGGGTAATTTTCTGAATTGATAGGCGTAATGTTTCTGGCAAATGGAAGACACTAAAAGGCAGCTAAGATGTTTTAAAAAGTGGTATTTCCAACCTAATGTGTGAATATTGTATTTTGTGACATCGCGCACATAATCTTTTATAAAGTCGCAAATAATTCATATTTCAACGGAGATTTTCAGAATTTCACGTTTTATAGTTATAAAAATCTTTTTTCACGTTTTTTTCGCGGAAATTCGCGGAAAAATCGTTACACCATTTTTTCCCATCCTTAGTGATATCTCACGATCGCATACAACACGTGCTCTCTGTCTTGTGCCGAGTTTACTACCTACTTTTGACGGCCCGTACTCTGTCGTGGTGTGTACTATTACTATAGTTCAGGCTGGCATTTGGGTCACAGATTTTGTTTTTCTATTTAAAGTTGAAGAAAGGTTTATGTTGCATGACTTATTAATTAAAATTGTTTGGCGTGCTTTTTTATACTCTACTTTTTAAATACGTAAACGTACTTTCCATGGATGGGTTTTGTTTTTATGAATAACTTTACCTAACAAAAAAAAATTTCACATAAAAATCCACCCCTACTTTTGAAACTTGATTTTAGTATAAAATGTGCGACGATTATGCGAAAAAAACACGATAAGAACTTTAATTTTTGAAAAAATTAAAATGTAATGATCTGGACAGTAATATCGGTTCCACTGTCAGTAAAGGATGGTTTGGAAAGGTACGCGACGTGAGTTGGTCACGCCCGGGCGGGCAAGTCAGCCAGCCGACTGATGATAAAGTACATAACCACGTTTCTCCCGTTACGCTGTGTCTTATTTGTCATACAAAGTGCGATGGGAGTTATATAAAGATTAATGTTGTGGCAATTAATCGTTGAGTGTTATTCTACGCTTTTAATTACGTAAAGTATATTTTCGTACACAGTTTTGGAACACATTAAATAAATTAGTCTTGCTATTTATGGAAACTAATGCTTCAGAATACGCAATTTCAAATAACATGAGAATTTTTAGGAAAGAATTAGTCATGCTAAGTGAGGGATAGGTGTACACCAATCCCTTACTTAGCACATCTTCAGATTACACAAATTCAATTAGCATTATGTTAATTTTACTGCCCTAGACTTGAATAGCATGTCAGTAAATATCAGTTAAGCGAAATTCCTACAGGCAAAAAAAAGTCCTGCATGATGCCACAAAATCTGCTTCTGTTCAGTATACAACAGATGTACCGTTGCATACTGTTAGCTATATGAGGGGGGAAGAGATGCGTGCACAGGTCTGACTATGCTATCGGCTGTTGTTCAAACATCAACTATGGCAAGTTCAGTTTCGACTAGGGAGTATAAAGGACCAAATGTTTTTACGTCTGCTTATATGCCGCTGGGCTGTACCATTGTCACCAAGTCACAGAACAGGCATGATATACGTCAATCCAGCCACTGGCAGTGAACTTGCACTCACAAACACAAAGCAATTTCTGGCTGTAACTGTATGAATGGTGCAATGAAAAAGAATTCACCTATCTCCCGTTACGCAGTGTAATATTGGTCATACAAACTATTCAATGATAGGCGTATAAAAATAAATGGTGTGACACATTTTGGAAAACATTAAGTAAAAAGTCTGACTATTTATGGAGACTAATTATTCAGAATATGCAATTTTGAATAACATGAACATTTTTAGGAATGCATTTGTCATGCTAAGTGAAGGATTGGTGTACTGATATGTGTCTAAATACATTTTAATTACATTTAAATAAATTTTGAGTAACATTTTGAGAATAACTACCTAACATTAAATTTTAAAAAATCACGGACAGCATTGTTTACATAATTCCTAAGAGACTCTTTCAACATTTTTGAGTTACAAAATAATAATGTTATTAATATAGTAGATACATTTAAATTCTAATGAGATTTTATAAATCATTAACTAAATGTTTTCTATTATTAGAACATAATTCCTGACACTTTTATTTAATAAATCTGGGTTTGTCATGATTTGCCATTAGCGCATCCTAGTAGGCATGAGATAAACTAGCCCTGAAAGCTTCTGGCTTTTCTCTCCAGAACTGCTGCTGTCACAGAGATGCCAAGTACTACAGATTTTCCGTAGTTTCTACGATTTTCGTTACTTGACTACGGCAATACAGATGGTAGGTTAAAACTACGGATTTAATGCATTTTATGGTTTTTTGGTTTGTTTACATCACGTCGCAGCAATATGCGGTATGTTGTGTTCATGGTTCCATAGATTATATGCATGTGTGATGTCACACTTGTGAATTAAATGCCCTAGACTCACGTTTCGTAACATTTTATTTTCAAGTTTCCAGTAATGACTCAATATATCTATGCCGTTTCGTTTTGCTTTGTTATTTTCCGGTGTGTCGGTTATGTGTGTTGATTCCGTGTGTATGCTACACTACATTTGGCGTGTTAATTGTGATATAATGACAGAAAATGTCAAAACGTAAAAGTTCTATCACTGAAAATATGTGCGAGCCTTCAAGTTCGAAGAAATATAGCGGGCTACCGAATCAGCAGTATCGGAGATCTTACACGGATTTATGGCCGTGTTTTGATTGTTTTATGTGTTTAGCAGACATTATTTCTTCAAATACGGTATCAACCCTCCCCAGTCTCCTATTTCAGAAAATAATATTGGTATTTCTACCAGGAAAATGGTTTAAATAGCGCCATTTTGCACTTACTAAACAAAATTTTACCGGGGGAGGGCCCCCCCCCCCCCCCCCTTCTTTTTCATTCTTTATTATGCCAAATGTTACTCACTACTGACAGGCACTCCACAAGGTTGGCATCTCTGCTGTCATATGAGATGGAATAATATAAACATTGAGAAAAAAAATTTTATTCATCATATCAATTTTTTTGCATTGTATTTAATGCTACACAAGTGCTGTTGCCATTGTGCATGTATGGAAATAGAAATTTGCGTAAAAGAAAAGAGTGCTACTTCAAATAATGCCGTAATTACTTCAAAACTGCACAAATAGAGTAGCGTTTCTATGAAGGGCTGGTGTATACAGCTGAATAGTAGACCAATTTCAAACATTTTAACTGCTATCATACTACAGTAGAACCCTGTTATAATGAATCTGAAGGGAGTAGTTTATATGTTCACTATAGAGGGGAAACTTTATATCTGGGAAAACTTTTATATTGGCAATACATACTCAAAAGCATAATCTTAACTACACATAGGCCTAAGCCAAGAAAAGAACGAATGAAAATACTCAAAGCAACAGTTTTATGAGCAAATGCAGATATTATTTTTAATACTTTACACATGTACAAACTTTCTATTAATGGTTCTTCGACATCGGCGTATTTTCCTTTTTTCAGGCGTTTAATACTCTGTGACGTATTCGCAGCTTGAGAAAGAAGATTGTTCAGCTTGTTTAATATTGTATTTAATGTGGATGTTGCAATTCCCAGTTCCTTTGATATTAACACGTGCGGGACAGTGGGGTTGGAATCTACCTTTTTAATAATGTCCACTTTATCTCGCACAGATAATGCCTTACGTTTTTTAACGCGTTTTTCACACATTTTATGTACGTATTTCTTATTGAAGCACATTTGCAGCTTAATAACACGAAATTCTTTTTACCGTCAAAAGTAAATAAACGAAAAATAACGAGTCTGGCGCATCAAAGATCACTACGTATCATTTAGTATCGCAGTTGCTAAAGCTGGAACGAAAATTTCTTACTTTCTATGGAAAAATTTAGTCCACAGAGTTCTATCTAGTGGTAGTCTTAAAAACCTTACTCGATCAAAATGTCCGAAACGTGAACGATAAAAATGAGACGTAAAAATATTGAATTTGCTGCTATAATGTACATACGTATTTGTGTGGCGGTAATTTATGTTTAATTTTGATAACTTATTAAATGTACACGCGTTCGCCCATTCTTTAACTATGCAGGGAAAACTATTTTTTATTTTCACCAAACTGAGCACCATTTCTGGCTACACGTAGCCTACCGAGGCCACTCGATTACGACTTGTTTATATTATGAACAGTGGACAATGAAGTAGCATATTGGGGAGAAAAACGTTAATGTGATCCAGAATAGACGTTTTGTGAAAATACTTGTAATTATATGAAAATATTTGAGATAAATGTGCATTATGTCGGCAAAATTGGTAAATATTTACTTGGGCGGTATTTCCGAAAAAAAATGTTAAAAATCCGAAAATACCTTTATTTTATGCTCTTCAACTTCCTCTTTTCATTCAAAGTGGCGGAGGTAAGAAATTCCAAATACTTTAGGAGATATCGAATTTTTAAATTTCATCATATGTAGTTGAGCGGTATTTGCAAAAAAAAATGTTAAAAATCCGAAAATACCTTTATCATATGCTCTTCAACTTCCTCTTTTCATTAAAAGCGGCGGAGATAAGAAATTCCAAATACTTTAGGAGATATCGAATTTTTTATTTTTGCAATACAAGACCTGTGGAAACATTCGAGCGGCGCCATTTTTGTTATTTTTCCGTGTTCGTGTATACGTGAATCGTGAATGCGTAATTAATAAAATGGTTGATTAGGTCAGGTCAGTTACATTATTAATACTTTCAAACAAAGCCGACATTAAAAATTATTTTGTGAATTAATTTTAATGGCTGTTTAGTTTTAAAATATTTATAATGTAACTGACCTGACCAAACAAACCCGGACAGAGGGTGAACAGTAAACTAAAATGGTCGATTAGATCAGGTCAGTTACATTATAAATACTTTCAAACTAAGGTGATATTAAAAATAATGTGAATTAATTTTAATTATTCTTTAGTTTTAATTATTTATAATGTAACTGACCTTACCTAACAAACCCGTAACAAAGGATGTACAGTAACAACTCACGTAAATTATTTTGTTACTTATTACTTGCGCAACAATATCAAAATAACAAATAAGACTTTAAAATTAGAAACGTTAAAAACTCACCTAAGTTGGAGGCGGTAATTAAACACCGTTTTAAACAATAATTGAACTAAATAATCACGTATTAGTTCATTTGAATTCTGGCCTATCACGAACAATCACGTGACATCATTATCCAATAAAAAAAAACACAGATACTCGTACGTAAACAAGAAACAATGGTGCACCCACGCCACAGGAATGCGCTGGTTTTGTGCTGAAATTTAAAAATTCGATATCTCCTAAAGTATTTAGAATTTCTAATCTCCGCCGCTTTTAATGAAAAGAGGAGGTTGAAGAGCATATAATAAAGGTATTTTCGGATTTTTAACATTTTTTTTCGCAAATACCGCTCAACTACATATGAAGAAATTTAAAAATTCGTTATCTCCTAAAGTATTTCGAATTTCTAATCTCCGCCGCTTTTAATGAAAAGAGGAAGTTGAAGAGCATAAAATAAAGGTATTTTCGGATTTTTAACATTTTTTTTCGGAAATACCGCCCAAGTAAATAAATACCGCAAAATTTGTTCGTGGTACACGGGAAAACGTATCAACATTGACAAAAGTTGTGCGCTATATCCAATAAATTAATACATAACCTCACATCATTTTGCCGGGACCGAGACGGAAATTCACTATAAACGGGAATTCATTATAGGCGGGTTCACTATAAACGGGTTCTACTGTAATAGGCAATAATAAAAATAAGTTACTTAAAAAGTTTTAAAAATTAAATAATAAAATGATGGTAAAAACATGTAATTTTGGTTCATTAACCACAGCTTTGTTGACAGTCTTTAAAATGTTAAATTATTCATTTTTTTAGTATTAACATTTGGTCACTGCTTGATTTTGTTAATGAATTTGAAGAATAGTTTTCAGCATCCCATGTTGACTTTTTTTTTGTGTGTGTATATGTTAGTTTCTTTTAAGTGGCTGTAGTGAAGCTTTCTCATTGTGTTGTGTAAGTATTATGCTAATTATTAATATTACTTTTTATTTGGTTTTATAGAAAGCTGCAGAAGCACGCAAAAAGCGAATAGGCGGATCTGATGATGAGTTCACGTTGGAGGATTTCATTTCACAGGAGACTGGCAGTTATGGTAAGTAGAGTACAGTGAAAGGTCTTAAAACTAGCATTTTATGGCTTTATCCTTAATCTGGCACCAATTGAATCACTTGAATTCATATTTTTATAGAGTAATATTTAACACATTGTAAAATAAATTTTTTTCCAGTTGATATTAATTATAACTTTTATATTCTTTATATGTATATATATATATTTTTTTTTTTTCTGGGTTTTGATTATACAAACTATTGTAATGACCACTGTATTTTTAAGTGAGGTTTGTGACTTTTTCCACAGGTGACATGCTTGGCAAGGAAATGAAAGTGCGGACACGAGAACAGGAAGAGAATGACATTAAGGAAGTGCGAGAGAAGGTGAAGGATAAGGATGATGAGGGAGCAGAAAAAGCTGAGGGTGAGGGTGAGGGAGATAAAACAGCAGAAAATAATACTGCTGAATCCAAGCCAGAGGATGGTCAGGAGGCCACAGAAGAGCGACCGACCGCACAAGGGACTAACGCTTCTGCACCTGGAAATGCCCGCTATCGTATTCCTAAGTACAATCCTGACACGCCAGTAGGTAGGTGCAAGACTCCTGCTTCTTCTTCTTCTTTTTTCCTTTCTTTCTTTCTTTGTGGGAGTTGTATGTCTAGGAGCTGGTTTGAAGATATAGTTTTTTTGTTAAAGGTCAACAGCTCCTGAAGGAACTGACAGGTCATCTGTGCCGAGCTTGCCAGCGTTTCTTCCGTTCTCAGGATGATGCTCTTACCCACTGTCGTACTTTAGGACATTACAATAATTTCATTGCTCTTTTGAAGACCCAGGTATGGCCGCCATTTAATTCTTTAAGGATAATTTAGTTAATGTGCTACATGTTTAATGTTAAGATATGCTTCCCCACTACTCTGGGAAGAGGGTGATGAGGGGTTGAGATGCTCGTGTGGGTCTTGGTGTCACCTTGCCACAAACAAGTCTAGTCTTTGAGGCACGGGCAAGTCGTGAGAGGCACACTCGAGTGCAGGTGACACAACGGAGTGTCTTGCAGGGGTATTATTACCCTGCCAGGGGTTGCCCGCCAGAGTATGCACAAAGCTTCAGTCAGAACTGAATGTGGCCCCCTTGACACACGCTGACAGCTGCCCATATAGTGCCAACTGAAATAACAACACAAGACAGATTGGGAAATGGACTGCCTACGACAATCTTGTAGTCATCCGGTTGTGCCAGCTGCGTAATAACGCAGAGGCGCGTCTTTACAGACAGGTTGGACACGTCCGGAAATGAATGGTTGGCAGCAGGTAACTTTCAATGACAGTCACGACACGTCCGAAAACAGATGGTCGAGATAGGGCAATCTTAAAATAACGTTAGAATCTGTGGCAGACAGTTGGCGGCAGCGGGCAGGCTCTTGTAGCTGAAGGTAACAGGTCTTGAAATGCAGGCAGTTCTGGCAAGTATAGGATGAAACAAGCCAAGATGTAAAGTTCCAAGGCGATAAGGCAGGTCAATGGTTAGGCAGCACACAGCTGCTGTGCCATCTTTTATCACAAATTTGAGGTGAGGAGGAGTAACGAGCGTGGTGCTGATTGGTAGAGCATGTTGTGTAGGTGCTCTTCCCTTGTGCAGTAAGGTGACTCTGTAGTCCGTGCAGCAGCACTGGGCCGGGCATGTTTTTGGAATGGTGAACGTTCAGCAGCATGCACCCAGACTGAGATAGGCGGCCAGTGCCAAGGCTGGGTAGAGGGAGCAGGGGGACAAAGAAATTGGCATGTCTGTAATTCCACTTTTGATGTGCATCAATGTTTATTTATATTTGCACTCAAATAATAACAGAGCAACAGTCATACATTAGTAAAAATTTAAGTAAAGAAGCATACATACAGAGTATCTGCATTTCTATAAACTCACTACAAATGTCCTGAAATAAACAGTAACATTACTGGAAGTCACTAAACCTTAAATTCTCAGCAGCCCTTTGTTGACTTAATTTTTTTTAATGCCTCATTTAATTTTATTAGTAGCACGTTAAATATAAATATTTGTGGTGGGTTGAATCATAATCTCGAATTTTGAATCCCAAACAGTATGTTACATCTATCCCTTGAATCCAAATCTAGGTGTCAAAGGATAAAAATAAAATAATGTACAAGAAATTAAAAATATTAACTACGGTGTTTAAAAAAATCAACTCTTTTGTTAAATGAATGTATATTACTCCACATATCCACGCCTACATTAGTGTACTTTTGTTATTTTTTTTAATAAGTGAGCACCTTTTATTTTCTATGTTGAGTAAAAATTAAAATGTTTGTATTTGGTAGCGGCTAAGCATTTGATCCTGACGGACGTGTGTGCGTGCACGCTCCTTGCCATCATTGTGTATGTTTTAAGTCTACGTGGGTGTGTGTGAGGCCATCGCATGCCTAGTGAATTTCATCATTAATCATCACTATTAACTTCTCGTTAACTAATCAGCCTGATTTCTCAGGGTTTTCATTATCCCAACATTAAACGTCTACTTCATTCTCTTAACTAGACGCACGTGCGACCATGTTTCGATCGCCTCCAGAAAAATAGTTTCAAAATCCAACTCTTAATTATCTAATTAATCCAATTCTCAGGATTCTATTCTGCCCTAGAATTAAGTATTTTCGTTACGTCTAGAACAAACAGACCAAATGATTGTGTCTGGAACCTCTCCCAAATTAATGGGATCTAGTCCAGATGGAAGTCTGCAACAAATTACAATGGAAGTCAAATTTGAAGATTTAATTAGGAAAGTTGAATCGCTTTGTTTTATGATGGATTACTTAAGAAGTGAAAATGCAGTTCTGAAAACTCTCCTCATTGATTTGCGTTTTGAAACAGCAAAAAGTAAACAAGAAGTTATTCGTATTAAGCGAAACTTAAAATCCAATAATAAAACTGACAAATTTTTCAGGCAAGCTTTAATAAAATCACCCGGTGCCAAAAAGCCCATTCACAAGACACATGTTCGTGTGTGTGAACGTGTCGCATCTCCAGGCATCTCTGAGTTTTTCCCGTGACCCACATTCACCCTAGCAGGAAAAGCGCAATGTCAGAAGTGTCAAAAAATCTACAGGTTAAGGCGGGCTTTTTAACTAATTGTTCATGATTATATTTAAACAAATTATTTAAATTAAATTTGCAAAAACTGTAAACAATATTTGAAAATTAAAAAGTATGCAATGTTTCATCAATGTTTTCTTATGATGTTATCACGTAAAATTATCGTCCGTAAACCGGCTATACAGACAACCCCCTTTTTTTACCCTTTAATATGTTCTACCAAAGTTACACAAGCAAGCTGCGAACATCTGTGAACAACGGAACTGTTCGGGCCGTGAAATGTACTGGTGTGAATCTTGGGCTCCCCCATAACTTAAGCATCTTTATGATAAACAGTCTTCTTGAAAAGTCTCTTACACGTAGAGAAAGTTTCATATATCCCCCAAAGACTAATTAATAACGTACCTAGTTTAATACCTAATACACATACAAAGAGGAATTTTCTGTCTGGAAACAACTATGACTTAAATAATATATTTTTTTTATTTTTTATTTTTAGATAAATAAAATAAACCTATAACTTTCTATATGCTCTAAAAGATACAAAGTATTCTGGATTGAGTTTTTTTTTTTTTTTTTTTACTTTTATTTTATGTTCAAGCCAATGCTGTATTTATGAAAAAAGTTACAGGTGTTCTGCATTTTTAGAGTACTTTCCATGAATGTTGTCTTTTCCTAGTAAATTTTAACTTTATGAGAACTTACAATTAGTGTGAATAATATGTCTTATTGTTTTGATCATTTCACTTGTGTGTACAAATTGTACAAAGTGTTCATTTACAGGCTCGTGCCCAGGAAGCCAAAGAGAGACGTGAGGCTCAGAAGCGAATAAAGGATGATGTAAAAAAAGAAAAGCCAGAAACAGGTGGTGAAGCTGTAAGTTCAAACAAATTATTTTTATGTACTATTAGGTATTGTGCTAAGAGAAAGTACAGATTATATTAGTTTGAACATTGAATTTGTGCTATACTCTACACATTATATTACCATCAGTAGCACATATGGAATGAGCTATTTGTTCACAGTTTAAAAAATGTTAAGACTTCTAAAATAATTACAAAAATTAGTGTCAATTTGAAAAAGTGACTTGGCAGTTAGCAAATCAAGGTTTCTTTGTTGAATTATTTTTAGTCTCCACAATTTGCTGAAATCACTTAAAATGTTTTATTCTAGAATTTGTGTCTGCAGAGAAGTCTTATTTGTGTTTGCACTGTCTCAGGAATTGAAGCCATCACCACCTGACTTAAACACTGTAACAAATATATTCATAATAGTTGACATATGTTATTTTAAGGCTGCAGTTCAGGCATTGTTGCTGTCACTTTTATATATATATATATATATATATATATATATATAAAGATTCTTTAACTATTGTATATTGTAATAGTACCTAATGCAAACTGAGCATCACGTACTGTACATTTACCCAAATGGTTGGTGTGGATTCTTCCCTTACTTAGGCATAAAAATTTGTTGTGTTTTCAGGTATCATGATGAGATTCACTTTGTTAATTATTTTTTCCTGCTTGCCACTACGTTAATGATAGCTGTATTACTACAAACTATTTAATTAACATCAACACTAATTGCAGTATTATTAAATAATGAAAAAAAAATTATGTTCTTGAAACTATAAAATAAGTGGACACAAGATATAAAAAAACATCTGAATCAGCTGCAGTTTTCTTTAACATAATAGATAAACATATGATAAAAGATGTGAAAATGAAATGGAGGAAGAATACCAATCGATAGGGACCCTGAAAAACTGTAAATAGAATTGATCAAAAGCAGTATAGCAAGCATAGTATACCAAAATTCCTCTGTACGCTGTGTACCGCGGGTCATAAGCACTTTAGAATACGTATTTTAAAAAAACTGCTTAGTAATTTTAATTTTTTTATGTGGAGTCATGATCACAGGCTTAATGAACACCAGCAGGTAGTGCATCACATTATAGTGCAGGTTGCTTTCTTTTACATATGCCAGGAGAAATATACACTTTAATTGCCATTATTTATCAATTTAACAAAAATCTTCAAACATGATATACACTAAATGAGCATGAAGTATCCATAAACTACAGATATAAAAGAAGCCCTTCTTAGTTAGATGGTTGCTGGCTATTAATTAGGCCAGTGCGAATATTGGTTTTTTAGTTTGAATACAAATAGCATATTATTTGTGAATAGGAATATCAAATTTAAATAGTAAAAATGATGGAATCCCACTGAAAAAATTCCTTTCACATAATGTAACAGCTTCTGGAAAGTTAAGACTAATGTAAAGAAAAAAGTTGTTAGGTTAAGTCAGCTACAGTAAATATATGGAAGAATATTTGTTAAAATATTTAAATTATGAAATAAAGCATTGTGTTTTAATTTTGCAGCTAACCTAACTTAACCAACCAAACTTTTGTATCAGTTCCCCAGAACTGCTACTCCACATGCTGATCAAGAAATTCAATCCATTTATAAAAAAAATGATTTTTTTTAATGCTGTATTCCAAAATAAAATAAGCTCTTATTTACATATTTAAACCCTAGTTATTCATTCATTAGTTTTTGTTGTTAATGCAGTCAAGTAAATTGTGTTTTGGTTCAGCAATATTATAAACACAATTTCTCTATAAACAGAACACTGCATAGAGAACTCAAATATTGAACAAACTATTGATTGGGTAGCTTTCAGCATCTGGCTGCTTGCATTCACATAGTTTAGAATTGTTAGAATTGTTAATGTTAACATATTTTGAAAACGGCAGACTAATGACGTTACGGATGGATAGAAACCAAACTATAGGTAGAAAAATAATGTATAGAGACACTTTAATTTTTTGGCCAAAATTTATATATATATATATATCTCTGTTTTTCATTTTTAAACATCAGTTTCACCGTATCCTGAGTGTTTGGAGGTGAATACCCAGTATTTTATCAAAATTGAAAAATTAGGATTTTCTCCCAAAAAAAAATTTGAAATAGGCATAGGAATTTGTGTTATCACAAATGCTATAAATTAATGCCTCTCTAAGGATAATATAAAACATTTAAAGGCACAAACAAGCGTTTCATCGAGCATTTGAAACACAAAAAAAAAAATAATTAAAGTTATTTCATTACTGTCGCGAAACTGTAGAGGAAGGAATTGTGTCCACTCTCTAAATGTTTTTGTAATATTGCAGAATGGGTACTTGGCTGTCTTGAATAACATAAGTTAAAAGTTTTAATATCAGCTAATTTTGACACTTTTTGCAAACTAGGCGTTTGGTTTTTATTTTGATGTTATATGATTGAATAAAATTAACCTTAGTTTGTGGTAATTCGCACCTACATAATTATAATGACACAATGTTTCCTTTTAATAGTAAAAGTATAGAAATGTTTGAAATTTTAGACCCTAAATATTTCTTGATGCTGTCTAGTTTTCCTCTGGAAATTTCTTCTCTGCTGTAATTTTTTGAAGCCTGAATACCAACCAAGATTTAGTTTGAATACATTTAAATTTTACTTTATTTAATTGTATCCAAATTATTGATGTTACTGAAATAAATTATCCATGATATAGTGTTGCATGAACTTAAATGGCAAGTAGGAGAAAATATCAGTAATGTGAATCTCATCATGATACCCCAAAGACCAATATGAATTTTCATGCTCTAATCTTGAAAAAAAACCTATTCAGTATTCAGGTAAATGTGCAACAATTAAAGGATGATAATTGTCATTTTATATTTAGGTGATACGATCACTTGAATATTTTATGATGCATATTTTGTTAAATTTTACAATGCTGCTGTACATTTTCAAGTTATGTGTAAAAAACATTTTCCAGGAGAAACGATCAGCTGTTGAAGATAGCGTTGATGATGAAGGTAACTGGAAACGTCGCAAGGTAATGACCTCAAAGAATCTTGATGATAGTGATGTTGTGCTTCCTTCAAAGAAGAGCGACGATGAGGGTGATTCCAAAGCAGATGAAGGGAAAGAAGATGACGGAGATAAAAAGTATGATCCATACGAAGCTGAAGACTCGAACAGTGAGAATCCAGGAAAGGATAAAAATAAAAAGCCTGTAGACACAGATGATCCGATTTGGGAAGAAGTGGATCGTGATTTGGGCAACTTGCTGGATTCTGTAGACGTAGAGCAGGAAGGAGAGGAAGAAGCACCAGCAGTTGACAAGGGCGAGAAGGCTTCTCGTGGAGCAGTCAGAGGTCATGGCGGCAAGGGTAATGTTGCTATAAGGTCGCGGGCTGGCCGCAGGAGGAAATAAAATAATTTTCTATCCTCCATACTTCAGCTTAATATGTGCTTTGTGTATTGTTGTTTAATAGTGTTGCAGCTGTTTAGGGCTGCGATCATGTTTTAACTATGATGAAAACAAGTTGATAGGATATAAGAAAATACCTAGCATAATTTAGTATGTAGAATCTCTCTTATCTGATTTTAGTTGATGTTCCCAGTAATTTTTTGTAACACGTATAAATATTTCTTAATTGGTCGTATGGTTAAGTAAAAAAGTTACAAAAATTTTGTAGAATGGTATTAGCGACCAAAATGGAATTTTACTTAGAAAACGTAAAGTAGAACAATGAGTTATAGATAAAATGCAAATTATTATTTTACATGTGTTCAGCTTTTTGTTTTTAGTTTCAACAGATTAATGTGATTGTGACTGATAATCTACAATACTTTTTTGATGGTATGTTAATAAATTTTTTCTGATTTGTATGTAGTGTGTTATTTTTTCTGCATGTTACCGAGTAATTTTTAACTTTTAAACACTTTGCCTATGCGTTATTATTTTTTGGCATTGTTACTGACCCAGGGTTTTATGAATGCTAATTAATTATTAAGTATGGAATTTAATATTTGTGGATTTATGCATTGTATTTAGAGTACCAGTTACTGTTTTATTTGTTGACCTTCAGTGTATGCATAATATTGCGAAAGTAATGTAATAGTAAGGCCACACTCGAGTCACCAAAGTTAGTCTAACGACAGTAAATTAATTGCTGTGTGTGTTATAACATTTGATTCTATCGTCAAATATTAGTTACACAGTTATGCATATAATTAAATTAGGAATTTTCTAAGAAAAATATATTGGTGGCAATTCAATGTTGTTATGGATAGAGGACTTACAATATTTATTACGTATACAGTCAAACCTCTATCTATCGTTTTTCAGGGGACCAACAAAAAAATTCAGTAGATGCGGACATTCAATAGATGTGGACTTCACTCTAAGAATTTTAAAAAAATATTTCAACCTCAAAATTAGTGTCAGAAATATATCAGTTACTTGTCATTAAAGTTAAATCAGTTGAAAAATAAATAAAAATGGAAGTATTTTACTTAATTTAATTTACACTTGCAAAAAAAAAAAAAACATGCGCACTATAAATCTACATGGAAATTAAAGTCTTTTTCAATATCCTGAAGTCTGAAATAGGTATGTTTACTCATGTCATAAAATGTAAAGCTGTACTGAAGAAGCCGATTTTGCCAATATTTAGTTGAATCGGCATTTCTGCCGACTTCAGATACGCTTGTTAATTTTCGGCCGATATTACTGAAAAACGAGAGAGACTGCCATAACCTAAAAATCCACAATTACCCTTTTCACTTTTCGTAGTAGTACTGCATTCTTTCAGATCGCATTATTTCTTCGCAACATGTGCCAAACGTACATATAAAAATTTAACATCCTATTTTTCAAAAAGTTCTTTAATTTTAATATGTCATAAATAAATACATTACCGTCACGGTAAATATACATCTCGGTTGTTACGGTAACTGTAGTGCAAATGTGGTAGCTATCGTGCTTCTGTGGTAATTATGGTATCGACAAAGAATCTTTAGTTCTTTTTATGGTAATTATCTTAGGATAACAATTGGGTTTGTACTGTAGTTATGGTACATCATCCAATTTATTCGTAAGTTGTTGTTCATTTGTCTTTTCTTCATATTTACGTGCTCCATTACTTGGCTGCAGATTTAAGGTGATTTTTACTACCATATACTATCGTTACTGTTTTTATGACGGTTTCTTACTAAGAAATGTATATTTCTGCAAAATCTTTATGGTTAAACGATCATCTATTATAATTTATAGTGACGGGACCACATATTTTGTACGATCAATGCGGACAAAACGATAATTCGAACATCGGTACAAGCGGACTTTTTTAACCTTAGTTGTATGGCAATTTTGCCGGGACCGTAGAGAGTATACGATAAACACGGACAATCGATATATGCGAGTTCGATAGATATAGAGGTTTGACTGTATATTTAAAATACCTATATTCACATAATACACAACAAATACAAGATTATGTGTGTATGCATATAGCTAGCTTCTTATTTATGATCAATCGCATCATTTCCAGATTCCACTACTGACGATTAGGACAAAAACCGCATGTGCCCTTGTGCCTCTAAGAAAAACAAATTACTGGCCTATGGCTGTCACCCCCTTTTGCAGAAACTTGCAATTCCACTACACTAGAGCCCGGATTTAACAAAGCAGCTATTTTACGAATACATTCTAAGCGTATATTTTGTTTTAATTTTGTTCCTATAAGCATAAAAAAAGACATTACATTTAAAAATGTGGGGCGGTAGCTTCTGCAACGTAAAGTGGGTGCGCACGAAGCTCGTCCGGCTGGCTAGCGTGTGCCGGTGACTGCGGCGTCGACGTATGGCTTGCCTCCCCTTCTCCATACTCAGCGACACAAACTAATTTGTCCCCCCCCCCCCCCCCCCCATTAACATTCAAACATTACATTCCCTCCCCCCTGCATCGTGAACTTCCTTCCGTGAGAACTTGCCCCACCTCCCTCCTTTTTCCAAACTTTGCCTCAAGTCATGACTGTGCAAGTCGGCGTTAGTATTATCTTAATGCATGTCACGCACACTCTCCCCCTCCCTCGTTTATCCTGTGGAGTATCGCCAGTAAACAACTCAAATATAAGTGACGCAATTTGTAGGTAGAGCATGTAGTGTTTCAACTAAGCTTTGAACAGAGCTTTAAAAAAAAAATCTGAAACAGTATAGATGTATGCTGAACTAGGTACGTGTTCCCCTCAATTCTGATAATGTGTGTTCGTAAAGATTTTTAACGGCCAGCTTTAGATTAAGTTATAAAGCTGATACACGGGAAGCGTGTAGAGATGCAGGGCAGGAAATGTTTTCACTTTTATCAACCAGGCCCTGGGCAAGTCTTGTCTAAACATTACCTTCTGCAGAGATGCCAACCTTGTGGAGTGCCTGTCAGAAGTGAGCAACATTTGGCATAATAAAGAGTGAACCGGGGGGGGGGGGGGGGATTTTGTTAAGTAAGTGCAAAATGGTGCTATTTAAACCATTTTCCTGGTGGAAATACCACTATTATTTTAAGGAACCTTTTCTGAAATAGGAGACTGGGGAGGGTTGATACCATATTTGAACAAATAATGTCTGCTAAACACACTAAACAATCAAAACACGGTCTTACATTAAAGGTAACTTGCAATTTAGAGAAAATATTCACTCAAAATACATATAAGAGAAACATTTAAAGAACTTAATATATCTTACCTTAAATTAGATAAATGTGTACGCAAGATCCGAGCTGAATTGTTAACATAAAACCAGTAATACTTATGTATTTGTCTTACAGCATATTTTTTGTTGCTTGTTTGGCGCTCATGAGATCCTTCTTTGAAAAGTGTTTTTGGTAACATAGTTCAGAGCATGATACCATGTTTGTTTTTTCCACCAACAGTGCACTAAGAGTCTTTGTATTCAAGTTGCTTCGGAAGTCTGTATGGTTTTTGCGAACAATGCTGAATATGCGCTCAGTCGCAGCATTGCTGTGGTATAACAAGCACTGTAAGCATAACCTTAGGAAGTTCTTTGTACTTGTTACACCCTGATGCATCCTTTAATTTGGACATTTTTGCCCACGCAATATCCATTCTTTCTGTCTGCAAAATGTCTTTATTTAGGGGATCTCCCTGGTAGAAAGAAAACTCAACTTCCAATCTATCTTTATCACAGCTAGAAAATAGGTTTGGAAATAAGTCAACAAAGAAAAGTTCTGATGAAAATGAAACAGTTCTTCTTGTTGAAATATCCACAACTTCTGCATGTTTCAAAACAGGGTCAGAAATGGGAAACTTGTCGAAAATATACGTGCATGCTGCAGCATAGAAATTTCTCACACATTTATAAAACTTGTTAATGTTGTCAGCAGACAAAGACCCAATTGTACTTGCCTGTTTCATGTACTGCCTTGTTGCAACACCAATCACAAGGTCATCATTAAGTTTTTGAATTTTTCTGTTTCAACATTTATATCTGCAAGACATTTCAAACCACTTTTAGACTGCTTTCCCAAAGAATCAGGTTTGATAAACCTCACTAGTAAATCCATGAGCAAAGAATTTAGTAGTCTAGCAACTTTGTGTATGTATGAAGCTTCTTGCTGTAGCATTACATTGTATTTGATGAAAACTGGTAGTATGTTTTTCAAAAACAAAAGATACAGTTTTGAAGGGCCACTTTCCATCACAGTTTTCACACCAATAAATCTACTGTCATGGTTTCCACTAGCATTGGTATCTTCCCCAACATGAAACATTATCTTCAGTGCTTCCCATTGCTCTAAAACCCTGTTTACCGATTCAGTGAGAGATAACCACCTAGTGCCAACATGTTTCAGTATCTTATGGCTTTTAAGTTCAGGTCCGCACATCTCTTGGCAAACTTTCAAATGCATTTTTCTTTTAAAGCCCTTTTTTTTTAAGATAAAAATATACATCTACCAAGAATGATTCAATGTTGAAAGCCAATTCCAATGTTTTTGTTGCTTTCTTTGATGCCAAATGAAGCAGATGACACAGCCCCGTATTATCATTGCAGGATGCTGCTGCTTCAGAAATGCAAGAACACCCTTATTCTTACCAATCATGGTGTTGGCATTATCACATCCAAATGACACACAATTTTCCCACTTCAATGACATACTTTTCAACTCTTTGTCTAATATCTTAAATATTCCTTCCCCTGTGTTGTCAAAACACTCAACGAGTGAAAGCTGAAGTGTCATAACCTGTTCCTTTACTTCACAATAATATGTAACCACAAAAGGATACAATTTACAATCATTATTGTCATTGCTGCCGTCTGTTGCCAAAGAAAAGGGTGCGTTCTGAATCCTATTTACGATACCTGCAACCGTTTCATCAGACATGCTCTTCACAATTGCGGTGGTTTTTGTTCTCCCACACGAATATTTGTCTGCTATCTTTGAGTCAGGAAACATTGCTTAAACAACAGTTTTGCATGATCAGCTGCTGATAACGGCAAATTGTGTTCAATGAGAAATCATGTGAAATAACACTCGTGTCTTCAGCAGATGTGAAAAAAGATGTAAGTGGTTTACACTGACCTCTAAGGCTACCATTTTCTTCATGTTTTTTGGATGCGACATGACGCCTACAATCATTGCGCCCACCGTGTTTTACAGAAAAATCACACTTGCACGTCTCACAAAACACTTTGTTTGTAAAAGTTTTTGAAGGTTGTAGGCATGGATATTCTTCCGTGTAAGATCTCCGATACTGCTGATTCGGTAACCCGCTAGATTTCTTCGAACTTGAAGGCTCGCATATATTTTCAGTGATAGAACTTTTATGTTTCGACATTTTCTGTCATATCGCAAATAACACGCCAAATGTAGTGTAGCATACACACGGAATCAATTCACACACAACCTAACCGACACACCGGAAATAACAAAGCAAAACCAAACGGCATAGATATATTGAGTCATTACTGGACACTTGAAAATAAAATGTTACGAAATGTGAGTCTAGGGCATTTTGTTTCACAAGTGTGACATAACACATGCATATATCTATGGAACCATGAACACAACATACCGCATATTGCTGCGACGTGATGTAAACAAACCGAAAAACCATAAAATGCATTAAATCCGTAGTTTTAACCTACCATCTGTATTGCCGTAGTTAAGTAACGAAAATCGTAGAAACTACGGAAAATCCGTAGTACTTGGCATCTCTGCCTTCTGTTGCCATTGTCACCACTCCTTCATTGAAGTGGGGAGGAGAAAAATATTGGCAACTACAAAGTAAGCATGAGAAGGGGGGAGGCCCTATGTTTTGTTCATGTGTAGTTTTTGGTTCACGTGTTTCTTTTACATGAGAGTGTTTAAAATTGCAGTTCTATAAAAAATACAAGCATTTTATGCTTGTTCACATCTGGAAAAAGTCACTATTCACGTGATCTTAGGGATAACTGTGTATAGAAGGCTGGCACAATTACACTGCATAATGAGCTGTGACGTAGGATATATATTTTTTTAATGTTTGCTCTGGGAGAGACTAGCATCCAGGGCTGGCTGCAGCGCAGTGGAGGGCCAGCGCGTATTCCTTGCACATGCTGCGGCCGGAGGGTAATTTTTTGGGTTGCATTAATAGTATTTTAATAATTCATGGTATTTTATTATTAAATACCAAATGCAAATGAATAACATATCTATTTGCTTCTTATTTAAGGGGGGGGGGGGGGGGGGTCAAATGGACCACCCCCGATTTTACCAATGTAATTCGTGGAACCGTGAACTCGGGTTTAAAGTGTACCTGCTGTGTCTCAGGGCCACCTATTATGTTTATAGGTTTACTCTGTTTTCGGTTTGCCATGTATGGAACATTTTTTTATTTTCCTTGTAATTTCGTATTTCTACCCACTAGTCAACTATACTCCGTTCCCAATGAATGACTAGTCGATTTTCGAATTTTTGTGATCATTTCTTTCAAATACTGAATCGAGCACAAACTACTTGCTAAGCAGTTTACCCCACTTCCCACTCCAAATTAAGGCCGGGCTACATTCGCAATAGCACGCAAACAGCACAGAGATAGCTCAGAGCTTGATGCTGCATTCACGCGCAACACAACACAAAATAATACCGGAAGCATTCAAAAAAGTTTTTTAAATGTATAACTTCCGTTAACAATTTTGGTCACTGAAGTTGGCATAAGTGGCGTTTGTTTAGATTTGTGTGTTGTTATTGTGGTACGGTTTTCGTTAAACCCAGAAATATTTTAAATACTTCAAAGTTTACATACAAAACACAATGAGCATTCAAAAATATATAGCACTGTTTATTTCAAATCCGGCTTCTTTAACACATTCATACACGGACTTCCAAGCATTTAATTTAGCTTCTTCATTTTTGTATCCTGCGGATCCCCTGTCATACAAAATATTTTTACTTTCTATTACAGCTATCAAAAAGCTATCAAATGTGCCTTCCATTTTTATGTTATCGCGTGTTTGAAATAAATAACAAACTACTCAAGTCAACAGTACCAATACTTTCGTGACGTTCTTTTATAAGCCCACTAGAGTAGTACTTAAACTGTTTGCTGATTGGCTACCACCAGGGTCGCGCACAGAAAATAACCTAAAAGTTAAAAGTTAATGAACTTTCTGTGCGCCGATCCTGTGCTATTTTTCTGTGCACGTGCTATTTGCCAATGTGGCAGCTCATATCTAATAGTGTATGTTGAACGTCTGTGCTGTTTGTGTGCTATTGCGAAAGTAGCCCGGGCTTTATCAATTTTGATGACTACCAACTCGGTGCCAGGATGTGGCTGATCTATCTCCTTGACATGTTTCAAAATGTCGTTGCCCTATGCCAGGGGAAAAGTTCTGAATGTCTCTGTCTTGGAAAATAAAAACACAAATACTTAGCATGACTAATGTGTTCCTAAAAATGTTTGTTATTCTAAATTGTGTTTTCTGAATTTAAAAGTTACTGATAATAACTGAAAAACTGTTCATTAAAATTTAAGAATGACCATTTATAACTTTGCATTAAAATTGCTAAGAAACATTGGTCAAATAAACAGAAATTAAAATACTGACCTGTATCTATATTCAAGATGTTAAGGTAACCACCACCGAGTATGCGGTTACAGTTGCTGTCGGTACTCGCCTTTTTCGTAGCTGTACAGCAGACCTTAGGAAGACGAATGGCTTATCCAACGAGCGAGGAACTGGCTGGTGGTCATATCGCATAAGCTCTTTAGGGACTCTGAAGTCTTCCTTCCAGGTGAACACCCTCAACATTCACAGTGGGACATGAACCAGGTGCAATGTCGGAACACCTCAGTGTTACCAATGTCTGCCACTCATTGCGCACAGGGCAAGCAAGTCGTTCGCTGGTGGTGCGTTGTGACGTGGCATCCTCTCTTTTTCAGCCCAGAAATTCTTGAGCTCTGGTTGACTCATCTGCTTCCTTGTACGCGTCGGGATTCTTCACCGTCCAGGGACTCGAATTAGTTCCGGCTGTTATTAGATGTCATATAGCCTAATATTTTTTTACCATTTGTCTGCTCTCCATTGTCACATGAATTTATGCTTCTCTCTTATTCTCCTTGGGAGATCGAAAAGTGGAAGGGTGTGGACCAATCGACACCCTTTATTATTAAGTTAGGTGAATTATTTTAGGTACCCCATTCCTGCGTGCTACGCGTCCCTTGGCTACACAAGTCAGATGTAGCTTGCTGATGCGTTACCCGGAATTCGCAGCTATGCGTAGATGCAAAAAAAACTTGTCACTGTGAGGAAACTAACCAAACTGAATTAAAAAATGGTATACAGTAAAATTTTTAACTATCCATAACAGGAAAACATACCAAAAAATTTACATAGCAAAAGGATTTTATAATTTTATAATCTGTTAGGTCATACAGCTTAATTTTCGGTATGGGACATTTATTCCCTTTGGGCTTGTGTGCATGCCAGACAAGTCTCAATCCATGATTTCCCATGTGCTTGAAAGATTTATTAGCTTTTTTTTGTCACAGTATGTTAGAGATTTGGTAGTGTACTCTGAAAACTGGGAGGACCTTGTGCATCACTTGTTTGTGTTGGAATGGCTAGAGACCCATTACCTAACCTGTGTTGATGTCTCATTAGCCAGGGCAAAATGGAGATTCTGGGCCACCTTTTAGACTTAACAGAAACCGCCCCCTTCGTTCCCATTTACAGAAGATTGCAGGTACGGAACTGCCCAAGACACAAAAACACCTTCAGAAACGTATCGAACTCGCCAATTGGCTGCGAGGCGACATGCTAGACTTTTCAACTATTTTCACCCCTGACTTTCTGTTTCCCCGGCAAAGCTACAGGTGGACCATAGCTGAACTGAAAGCAGCTTTCACATGTTTTCACCTGTTGTGCATCGATCCAGAGTAGATGTGCTATTTGCAGATGGATGCGTACACTGTGGGGGTGGGAGCAATCAGAAAATAAGTTATGCTAGCCAAAATTTGACAAAAAAAGTACAGTACTGTCATAGTAATAATAAACAATACCTGGCGATAGTCTGCATTAAATAAGTACCTACCATATATGCCTGGAGGGCTGGCTGTCCGTGCTCTGAACAAATAATATGTTTTAGACATGGTTGCGCACCCTTGAGAGGTGCAAAAACAAGCTAGTCAGTTGGCCCCAGTTAAGGAGAAGCAGGCTGAGAAAATGAAGTCAAGTGGGGGAAAATTTGCAGTGCCGAGGCCATCATCATGGTCAACAAACTGATCTAACCTGCAGCCTTCTCACACTGGGCATGGACGATGACTCGCCTGAGGGCATTTCCAATTTAATCACATTCAAATTGGAGTCTGGGGCCTAGTCATGTGTTAGGTCACGTGCACTGAATATTTGCCAGGAATTAGGGTAGTGCAATGCAGCGAATGCATCAGCCTCGAATGACAGGTTGGCATCGCCTGTGCGATTGTCATTTCCAGAACTATGTTCTGTATTTCCTACTTAAATATTATGTTTTATATTTACAGGATACATTAAAGGAGGGTAACAAGCCACCCACCACTTTAATCTGCAGTTCCCTACAGTCTCGTTGATAGGACCTAGGGTGAGCCTAGTGGTTTCTAAGAAGTGAAAACTGTTGCACTCTATCTGGGCGAGGGCCAGGATAGATTGAAAACTAACCGTGGTTTTGACGTCGGTCATCGACCCCAGCGTGGCCCGCTTTGCGTGTGTAGGTGGTTGGGTGAGATTAACTAATAGACTGCATCACACTCCCTGAGCAGCATAGAGGGCTAATTCCTAATGAAGGTGGTAGACGAATACTGGATAGAACACTTGTGGTTGCTATTTTAATTGACACGTTGTGGTTCTACATGGTGGCTAGCACCGACAAACTTGACTAGTGGACAATAGATCAACTGGTTTTCGACAATGGTACCCCAGGGATGTCACTGTTCAATGGGTTGCTAATTTTCTGTAGATGAGATACAGTTTACAAGAGCGGATTTTATTGATGGTCTGAATGTCACTATTAAAGATGGTATCTTGGTCAACATGACCTTTTCCTTTACTGCTCGCTATATAAAATTACTGGAGTTGCATTACCTTAATTTCCATGTGTTTAGAAGGAAATATCTGTCTGACTGTCGTAGTTAAGCAGTGGGTGTTGTGCAAATGGCTTTGTGATAAAATGGATGCAATCATGTGTGTGGCATTATAACTGATATAAAACCCTACACACACACACACACCGTACTCTAAAACTGCGATGGTCATGCCCGTGCTTATTGCCGAAAACCACAAATCCTGAACAGATTAAGCAGGAATACGAAATTTCTAAGGGCTGTAAATTAAGGTAACTGCAACATTGATGGGATTGCGGGACTTGAAAACACCAAGCGCATTCAATTAAAATAGTGACGTGACTAATGGCAATTTTAATTGCAGTTTAAGTTGCTATGGATTGATGTTGATATGGCTTTTGAGGTGCAATGATGAGTGATGGTCGGTGGTAGAAGATATATGTTTTAGTGCCCATTCAGGGTAAGGTCAGACACATAATAATATCAGATACACTGCTTCTAATCTATTTATATCAGTTACCACTCCGTGTTTATCCCAGCTCCATGACACCATCACAACAACTGTCTTACAGTGGCACCAACTTCATGACTACACTACATCTCCCCTTTCAAAGTTGTTTGTCAAATACACTGTACATACATTACATGTTCAACCTATTGGGATGATTTATAACTCTCCCTGATCTTGTTACTATTGTTCTGTTAACACCAGCTGGTTTGATAGAAGTATCTTGCATTCTAGTGCACCTTACACTCCTGTCAGCTTCCATTAAACTAAATGTATATGCATTAGCGTAGCTGTGTTCATAAAGTTGGGGGGGACAAATAATGATTTTGATGTCATGTAAACCCATTCCCCTCTTACTAAGTCGGGTGGTCCGGGGGTCCTCCACCGGTAAATTTTGATTTTAAAAGTGCAAAATAGCGCTTTTTAAGCAGTTTTTGTATCTAACCATTGGATACATTGATGTTAAAATATTTTTGTTTCCTTAAGATAAAATTTGATGAGTGAAAAAATTACAAATAAAGTTGGGCAGAATAATATTATAAAATAAAAATATCACTGTATATAAAGTTGGGGTGGACAGTCCCCTCCACCCAAAAAGTTCAGGGGGACACATCCCCCCCGGTTCCTACGCCCCTGTGTATCTGATTGTCTATTTGTTCTACCATTTTCATCATTCACTACATGGTCTTTATAAGTATTCAATTCGAAGCCTGCAAAACCATTTGTTACACCGTCTGATGTTTCCTGAGCTCACCTGTGATGTTCTTTACTTCTTCCTTCCTTTTCTTTGCTGTTTATTGGCAATATGACTTCTTGATGTCTTTCACTTTCTTCTGTTTTTGAAGATGCTTTTATGTGTGTTTCATTTCTTCTCACTTCTCTTCCATTCTGGTTCCTTACAACGTAGGATCGTGTGGCGTCATGTATCCTTACAACTGTAGCAGGTCCCCACTGTGCATTCTTAATTGTTTTTATCACCACCTTGTCTCCTTCTCTAAACTCGCTAGCCTGTTTCAAGGCTGTCTTATCATACTGTTGTTTGCACCGTTCTTGATTTAATATCATTTTTTTATGTGCGTCTTTTTCAACTTTGGTTTGAAGCATTTGACTTGTCACTGGTAGTAATGTTCTTATCTGGCGGCTCATTAGTAGTTGACACGGTGAAATGTTTAAGCTTGGCAGTGGCGTATTTCTGTACTCTCTTAGCAGATCTCTAAAATCTTTTTGCTGCTCCATACTTTTCTTTAGTATTTTCCTAGCTGTGTGACATCCCTTTTCTGCCAGGCTGTTACTTCTGTGATAGTGCGGACTACATGTTCTCACTTCAATGTCATAGGTCCTCGCAAACGTTGTCGTCGTCCAGGCTATTCCCCGGGAAAGGTGCAGCTGCCCGACTGCTCGAGGTAGAGGGGGGTTCCGGCCTCGTGGCCTCCGGGGGTAGCTAACCTGGTGCTCGTAATCACAACGTCCAAGTTCAATGGGCGACTGCTGGTTTATTGACACACCGACCCTGATACATGGGGCTGACCCCATCCCCGCCTGTGCACGTCTTAGGGGGAAGCTCGGCTCTGTGAGCCATGCCACGCCGATCTGTGCCGCACTGCACATCAATGCGCTACTGGCTCTGACACGAAGTCTACTGGCTACACGATGTTAAGGATATGCTCCAAATCTCTGTGGGTTGCGAGGCGTGTCTCTCGCGTCTGACTCGTGACTGTCTGTTGGGACGCCCGCGCCACGAGGGCCAATCGCGGTTCTCACAACCTATATTTGTATACAAAATTAATTATGACTGCCGAGATTTTACTGGCGATGCCACGTAGTTCCGCGCGTCTAGCAAAAGGCCTATCCTCGTCCTGACCAGCGACGCTGAATGACTATGCTTACCCGCGCTGGGAAATATACCGTAACCTCTCCACTCCCGTGACCGACCGGGCCCGTGACTCGCTCGCGACTGCCGCGTGCCGCAGTCCGCGCGCGGCGCTACCCCACCTGACGCGTCTCCCCCTCCCCTCACCGTCTCCCACGGAGCTCGTGACGTGTCGCAGGCGGGGCGGGACCTAAGTCGCCCAGTGCACAATCAGAACAAGACCCTTCAAATAAAAGTAAAAAAATATATACAAATTCAGTCTCTCTTCTGCGATACATAAATTGTCTGCTGAAAAAGAAAACGCATCACACTTGTCGCCGGGAAGTACTGTCGTACTTGTTGGTAACACTGCGCCTAACTGGCCCCTACACCCCCCCCCCCTCCGCGCCTTAGCTACACTGCATCACACACGCATAACTGGCAGGAGGGCCATTGCCCCGTCTAAACGGCCTGTAGGGAGCTAGGTAGGCACTTGGTTCGACGTCAAATGCCCCCCTCCCACGAGGCTGTTATGCGCGGCAACGTCTCTCAGTTAGGCACCACTCGACGCACTTGGGGACAAGTCGAACACTGTGTGGTCAAGTCTGGGGGGCCAACCTCGTGCTGCGCCCAGGAGGGTAACAGGCTCATCATGCTGCACCTGGGTCTGGGCACGTCGCGGCGCACTGGCATGGTCAGGGTGGGGCACACGTAGTCGTTCAAATACTCAGGAGCTCTGTAGGTCCTGGAGGGGCGAATTGGGGTAGCGGGTCCGCTCACCACCAGTGCCGCATGGTCTGCCTGAGGGGGGGGCAGCTGTGGGTGGACTCGCCTTAGGTGTGGATGCCGCCTGTGGGAATATGTCAAACAGTGTGGGGGTTGGGTCGTCCGAACAGTACTCACTCCCGGTCAACCACCTCTGTTGGTGCGGGCAGCGCTCCTCCTCGTCCCCTGTGTCCGCCTCGACATCTGACCCATGACACTCAGAGATGTTGCAACCGACTCCAGAGATCTGGCAGGGAATGCCCTGCTCCTCACTGACCTCCCCTTTATCCTCCGAATCCGGTTCCGTGACGATTTCCCGTGACCCGTCCGCCCCCGGCCTGGGGCTCCCAGGTCGAAGAGGCGCTTGAGCTACCCGCTCTTCTGACCCTCCCACTTCCGGTCGTTGGGCACCGCCACTGACTGCTCCCGGTACACCTGCCGCCCCGTGTACAGGGCGGGCCACCCCTTCCATCCCCTCTCCAGATAGTCCAACGTTGTCTCCAAATACTGCCACAGCTCCCGGCTATAAGGCCACTGCTCTGCCTCCTCCCATTCGGCCCTGCCTGGTGTTCTGTCTCCCACAACCGCGGGAGTCATGTCTCGTGCCGCGTCACCTGGGGTCACGTCCTCTGTCACGTATGTCAGCCTCGTGTCTGTTATGTCCATGGACGTTGGTGCTGGAGTAACATCTGTGGGTGTAGCGTCTGACACATTGTCCCTTGCCTCCCCTAGGGCCTGTGGGCGTACTGGACCACGTGGCTCTGACATCCGGGATGCTCCTGGGGGCGTAATCGCCGGCAATGCTGGCGGCCCATCCCGACTCCTGTGCTGCCCTGTGTCCGTTTCAACGTCCGTTGCACATCTGAGGTCATCCCTGTGAATTTTGGCTCGTCCTCCATTGGGCGTCCGTACTATGTAATACGTTGGTCCAGCCTGATGCAGAATTAGCTGGGGCCCTGCCCATTTCGGTGCTAACCCCGCGCAGAACTTCTTGGCTGCGGATGACAGGTGATGTTGGCACACAAACACCTGCTCTCCGGGTGCCAGCGGCGGCGGCGGTCTGTCCGTCTGTGGCGTGTGCTTGCGGAGGTAGGTTTCTTGATGTTGCCTGGCCTGCTCCCGCTTCTCTGATAACTCTGCCCGCAGCGACTCGCCCCACTCACCCGCCGTAGCGGCCGCCACCACGCGACTCTCGCCCGGCAGCGCCAAGTTCTGCCCCTGGACTAGTTCTGCTGGTGTGTACCCCGTGACCGCGCTCGTCCTTCGTCTCAGACTGTACAGGAGGGCCGGAATATGCATGTCCCACTTGCTATGGTCCTCGCCCAACCGGAGACGGAGCTGCGCCTTGATTTCCTGGTTCCGTCTCTCGGTTGGGTTGGCCCTTTGGTGGTATGTGGGGGTACAATGATGGTCCTCATCCCACCTCCGACACGCCTGCTTCCACCTGGCCCCCGTGAACTGGCATCCATTATCACTTAAGACCACTGCCGGGTATCCAAATCAGGGAAAAACCTCCCCGTCCAACAGGGCAACTAGTGTACCCGAACGGACTTTGGAGACAGGGTAGGCCTCCACCCACCTGGTGAACAGGTCCGTAACTACCACGAGGAACCTTTTCCCCATGCTGCTCCGGGGATAATGGCCCATGATGTCCAGCACTATAATGTGGAAGGGGTACTGGGGCCGCCTGGGTCGCTGCTGCTCTTCGCCATCTGCCCTCCTCGCCTTGCAGTGTTGACAGTGGAGACAATTCCTCACATATTCCCGGACATCCCTGGTCACCCCTGGCCAGTGAAATGTGGTGCGCAGCGCCTCTGCCATCTGCTCTGCACTGGGGTGGCCTGCGAGCTGGTGGTCATGGAAGTAGGCGAGGATGGCGGCTCAAGCTCCCTCCAGGGCGTAGATTCGCCATGACGCCATATCCCCAGGTGCCCTACCCTGCAGGACTCAATCTACCACCCTCTGGTATGGTGTTACCTGAGTGCCAGAGGCCTCAACAACAGCCCTGGTGGCAGCACCTCCCAGCTGTACCTGCTTAACAGCACTGATGAGGTCGGCTAGAGTGTCTACGGACTCGGGACTGGGGCTCTGGGGCTGGTGGGTCACCATGTACAGGGCGGCACGCCTGGATGACTCCCCTATGGCAGAGGAGTGGCCTTGTGGAGGAACCAGGTCCTCCCAGGATCCTCCTTCCTCGTAGACGTTTGTCGGGTCAGGGTGCCGGGAAAGCTCGTCCGCGAGCTGGTTCACCTTCCCCGGCACATGCTCGACTTGGAAGGCATAGTTCTGGAGCGTCATGGCCCACCTGGTAAACTTAGACTTGCGGCCCTGCATCGTGTTTAGCCATTTGAGGCATTGACTATCTGTCCTCAGGGTGAACTCTTTGCCCTCAAGGTAGTGCCAGTAGCGACTAACCACCCACACTACCGGCAAGCACTCCTTTTCATTTACATTATAGTTCCTCGCGGCCGGCCCGAATTTGGAGCTAGCATACTCCAACACTCTCCGCTCGCCGTCAAGGCCGGCCTGGTATAGCACCGCCCCCATACCCACCTTGCTGGCATCTGTCTGGAGGTACATAGGCTCCCCTGGTGCCATGCAGGCGAGAACATGACTTCTCTGGAACAGATGCTTGACGGCAGCCAGGGCGCTGTCTGCCTCGGCTGTCCACCTATACTTCGTCTTGGGCGAGAGCAAGTCTGTGATAGGAGCAGTCACCGTCGCGAAATCCGGAATGAAGGAGCGTAACCAATTCAAGAGGCCCATTAGGCGCTGCAACTCCTTCCTCGTGCGTGGTGCTGGCTTTGTTTCAATCAGGTCTAAGTGCTTTGGCAGCGGTCGGCAGCCCTCGGCATCAACAATATGCCCCAGGTATTCGAGCTCCGCTGCCCCGATGTGACACGTGGCGCACATGTGAGGCAGAGTCTGGCCACCCGTTCGAGGACCAAGGCAAGGTGTTGTGCATGGTCCTCCCACGACCTGGACCAGACGATCACGTCGTCCAGATAGGCCATGACGAATTCGCACATGAACCCATCCAGGACGCGGACCATCATGGTTCGAAACGTCGTGGGGGCGTCCATCAGCCCGAACGGCATGGCGCAGAACTGGAATCGGCGGCCATCCGGGGCGGTGAAGGCTGTCTTGGGGCGATCCTCAGGTTTAACAGGGACCTGCCAGTACCTGCTCTTTAGGTCTAGATATTTGAATATAGTGGCGTCCCCCAGCCCCGCGAGGGAATATGCAATGTTTATGAGGGGTGGGGGTGCAGGGATTGTTACTGAGTTCACCGGCTTAAAGTTCACACAAAAACGAAGAGACCCATCCTTCTTGGTTGCCATAACCACTTGGCTGTTGTATGGGGACTCGCTTGGCTCGATCACCCCGTCCCTGAGCATCTCTGTGATCTGCTCCTGTATCGGCCCACCACTAGACTGGTCCAAAACCATGGGGCTTTACAAAAATGGGTATGTGGGGCCGGGTAGGTATAGAATGCTCCGCCATAGTCGTGCATCTTAGCATGTCTGTGGCTGCGAAGACTTGAGGGTGCTGTGACAACACATCCTCGAACAGGGTGACATACTCAGGGGGCACGTCATTGGTAATGTCCACCAGTCGGACTGGGTTGGCTGGAGGGGCGGGAACTGCTCGACCCACGCCGTACACCGTGCGATGGCCCCGTTGACCCACGTAAAGCTTACCTTGTCTGATGTCGATGGTGGCGTCCTCCTGGACCAACCAGGGTAGGCCCAGGATCAGGTCATCTCGGAGTCCTTGGACGACCAGGGCGCTCGTCTGATTAGACTGGTCACGTATGCCAATGGTTACCTGGGCACGCCCAGAGGTGGGCGCGCTGGTCCCCTCGGTGGCCAGTAGGACGGTCCCCTCGTACTGCTCCAGGTCCCCCTCCGGCACCAGGTGGGCAGCGATGTACGAGTGGCTCGCCGCTGTGTCCACTAGGGCATGTATGGGATGCCCGTTCAGGAGCACCGGGACTCGGAGAAGAGTAGCCTCTTCCTAGGCAGGCAGGTGCGGCCTAGCTCGCTGCAGGGCCTTGCGGGGCACCTGGCGGCCGGGTGGGTTCGGCTGCGCCGGCCGGTGACGCGATGCCGGCGGCTGCTGATACCGGCACGCCGCTGTCTTCCTCTGGTGGTGCCAGCTGTGCTGGTACACCCTGATGTGCTGCGGATGACGTCGCGACCTCTGATGACGTTTGCCCGTTCGTCCTGTTCCTCATGAAGCTGGCTGAAGATTCCTGTCGGCGACCCCTCTCTCTGTCCGCCGGCAGTGACTGATTCGTGATCGTCGGGCGGGTGCGTTGGGGACAGTGGCCGACTAGATCGCTGCCCCCTACTGGAAGTTTCCCGGCCGGCGTCCTTCGGCCTCCATCTTCCGCCACACTTGTTCCCGTGTCGGACAGTCCATGTGCCAGTGGTATTGCTCAGAGGTGTGATATTGACACCGCGGTGGCCTGCTGTCAATCGCCCTTCTGTCTGCGCACCGCCCGTCCCTCCTGCTGCTTGTTCCGGTCTGGCCTCGAGTTGCAGTCTTGAGTGACATGGGGGAGGCTAGGCCCTGTAGGTCACCAAGGCCATAGCGTCCCCTGGCGCCACCTATCCCTGAACACGAGTCTTGCACTTCGGGCGCAACGGTGTTCTCTCCTCCCGGTTGGCACGCAAGTCGGCTTCCACCTCCCTTGCCCGCTCGACAAACTCGGACAGATCCAAATCGGTCGCGCCCCACATGAATGGTCTCAAGTCCGGTGGCAGCTGCTCGCAGATGAGTGGGATGATCTCGCTCTTCGGCCTCCCAGCGTTCAAACGGCGATAGAGTCGCATTTTCATGTGCACAAATGCCTCGACGCTTTCACTGTCCGCCTGCGTCGTGCAGTAGAGCTGCCGATGACAGCTGGCCCGCGCCTGTGGCCTGTTGAAGCGCCTCTCGAATGTCCGCACAAACTCCTCCCATCCTGTGAGGTAATCGCCGGTGTCCGTCCACCAGGGTCGTGCACGGCCCCGTAGCTGCCCGCTGACCTTAGGCACCCAACTGTCCCTCGGCACACTCGCCAATCTGTCCCGGCATGCGGCTAGGAAGGCCCGTGGACATTCGTGTAATTCTCCCGAAAACTCCGGCAACACGACGGCGACCTCTGTCACTCGCATCACTATAGGTGAATGTCAATGATTCTGTCCGTCACTCTCCCGCGTCACTCCCGGATTCCCTTTCTTGTTCCACGGACAGGTGCACACTTCACTGTCCTCCGTTTTTACGCCGCCCAGTTTCGCGGTAAAAACTAGTCCGCACCACGCGCACCTATCTCCCGCTTCCATCTTTGTTGCGTCGGTGTCCATGCCGCCACTGCGTCCCTCCGACCCAGCTGAACCGGCAGGCCCGTCCATTATCGCTCGCGCGATAAACTTTGTACGCGTATACGCGCCAACACTCAACACTGCCATGCGACACTTCACTCACAGCTCGCTATCTCGCCGCGCGATCTGATCCCTGCGTGAGACGGGACGTGCTATCACCCGCAGCTCGCTATCTCGCCGCGCGATCTGATCATGGCGTGATACGCGACGTACTTTCGCCCGCTGTCGCGCCGCACTGGCGCGTCTGCTTCCGCTCCCTGTGTCTCTTGCTTACCTTCATACTTTCACGGCCCGTCCTACGTCTCTGCACGTCACTGAAATTACGCACTACTGTTCGTTGACCTGTGTTAAGTTTGTAGCCACACAAGTTGAGTGCCACTTGTCGTCGTCCAGGCTATTCCCCGGGAAAGGTGCAGCTGCCCTACTGCTCGAGGAAGAGGGGGGTTCCGGCCTCGTGGCCTCCGGGGGAAGCTAACCTGGTGTTCGTAATCACAACGTCCAAGTTCAATGGGCGACTGCTAGTTTATTGACACACCGACCCTGATACATGGGGCTGACCCCGTCCCCGCCTGTGCACATCTTAGGGGGAAGCCCGGCTCCGTGAGCTGTGCCACGCCGATTTGTGCCGCACTGTAAATCAATGCGCTACTGGCTCTGAAACGAAGTCTACTGGCTACACGATGTTAAGGATATGCTCCAAATCTCTGTGGGTTGCGAGGCGTGTCTCTCGCGTCTGACTTGTCACTGTCTGTTAGGACGCCCGCGACACGAGGGCCAATCGTGGTTCTCACAACCTATATTTGTATACAAAATGAATTATGACAGCCGAGATTTTACTGGTGATGCCACGTAGTTCCGCGCGTCTAGCAAAAGGCCTATCCTCGTCCTGACCAGCGACGCTGAATGACTATGCTTACCCGCGCTGGGAAATAAACCGCGACCTCTCCACTCCCGTGACCGACCGGGCCCGTGACTCGCTCGCGACTGCCGCGTGCCGCAGTCCGCGCGCGGCACTACCCCTCCTGATGTGTCTCCCCCTCCCCTCATCATCTCCCTCGGAGCTCGTGACGTGTCGCAGGCATAGCGGGACCTAAGTCGCCCAGTGCACAATCAGAACAAGACCCTTCAAATAAAAGTAAAATAATATATATAAATTCAGTCTCTCTTCTGAGATAAATAAATTGTCTGCTGAAAAAGAAAACACATCACCCTCGTCGCCGGGAAGTACTGTCGTACTTGTTGGTAACACTGCGCCTAACTGGCCCCTACATCCCCCCCCCCTCATACCTTAGCTACACTGCACCACACACGCATAACTGGCAGGAGGGCCATTGCCCCGTCATAACGGCCTGTAGGGAGCTAGGTAGGCACTTGGTTTGACATCAACGTTTGCGATAGAAAGGGCATATTGTCAACTCTAATTACTCTTGGAATGCCATGTGTGCAAAACATATCCCTCAGTTTATCACAAACATTTTCTGCTGTCTTATGATTTATTGGTATTATTTCGAGCCACTTTGAATATGTCAACAACAATCAAGTAGTTCTTGCCTGTACTATCCAGAATGTCCACCGAAACCTTCTCAAAAGGGAGTAGTGGAATCTCTTGTGCAATCATTGATGATTTCTTCTTCATTGATTGATATTTCTCACATATATGGCATCCACTCACCCATCTTGTAATGTCTGAATACATGTTTTTCCAGTAGTACACAGTTTTGGCTTTTGCAATAGTCTTGTCCCTTCCATTGTGACCTTCATGCAACAGGTTCAAAATAAGATTCTTCAGTGCTTGAGGTACAATGAGTTTGTTATTGTAAAAGAGCAACTGATTGTCCACATATATGTCATTTCTCATAGGCCATGCCCACCTAATGCACTCTGGCACTTGTTTTTTATGTTCAGGCCAACCCTTGTCATACATGTCCTTGAGAGCTGAAAGTTCATTATCTGTATATGTGGTCTTGATAAAGAGTTATTTCTTGGACTCAGACATGGGTAAGTGCCTAACTAGTTCATGAACTAGTTCTTTCATTTCTGGGTCCTCTTCAGTAGGACCTAAGAGATATGACCGGGACAGTAGATCTGCAATGTACATTTGAGGTCCAGGTAAGTATTTTACCTCTATGTTGTATTTTAGTATTTTTAGCCTCAATCTGCATAGAATTGATGAACATATTTTGTGTACAGGTACAGGCTTGTTCATTGTGGCGACAAGTGGTTGTGGTCCGTCATGATTGTGACCTTATACCCATACACATAATAGTGGAATTTTTTCAGGATAAACTCAATGGCTTTCATCTCTTTCTCTGACTGTGAATAGTTTTGTTCGGCTTGTGTCATGCTTGCCGATGCAAAGGCTACAGGTTGTTGGTCCTGCAGTAACACACACCCTAATCCATCCTTGCTGGCTTCACATTGAATCACTTTTTTTGCATGGTGTAAAGTTTGCCAATACTGGTGCATTTGATATCAAAGTTTTAATTTCATTAAAAGCATTATCATGTGTAGGTAGCCACTGATAGCATACATTGTCTGATAAAAGTTGCCGCAAGGGTGCTGTTATGGTAGACATGTGGAATGAATTGCCGAACATAGTTAAACATTCCCATACATTGTTGGAGCTCTTTCTTCGAAGCTGGAGCTTTGAGGTCGACTAATGCTCTTACTCGATCTTGGTCCATACTCATTCCTTTGCCGTCGTCCGGGGTCTCGGGCTCGAGTCCCAGTGCGGCTCCTAGCGGGAATGGCTGTTGTCGATGTAGTGTTTCCGGGTGGGCGCCAGACTAGCTCTGTTTCTAGCCGATAGGTTGGTCGTGGGGTCGGTTGCCTCTGCGTGGCTCACTAGGACCGTCGGTGGTGTTGCGTGGGATATGAGGGATTCCCTACTTGGTGGTGGTTGGGAGTTGTATGGTTAATTGATTAGGCGCTGAATTAATGCGGAAAATGACGTGCGTCGTTTATTCATGCGACTGTGGGCTTGGTGTAATACCGTGGATTACACACCACGTCGTACAGAGTGTGACGTCACACAATACATAAGTTACACAATTACTCAAAGTTATTCTGAAAAGTTACGTAATGAAGGCGTAGCACAAGTTTACAAAAATGTTACGTGATGGCGCGTTGCACAAGTTTACTCAAGAATGTTCCAGGTTCAAGGCATCGCAAAAAATTACTAAAATGTTACGTATTAGTGTGGCTCTAGGCGGTTCTGAGCATGGTTACACAAAAGGGGGGGTGAGGACGATTGGAGGCGGCCAATCCCATATATCTATGTCTCGAGGCTGTGTTCGCATCCACTGCAGTGGAGCGCGGACCGCAGCTAAATTCGTCCAAGTTCCCTTACGGGGTGTTGTCAGCGCCGGGGCGACTGGCTTTAATCCAAGTTCTGTGATTCGGGAGCGGCCTGTGCCGTATACTGAAAACTACCCCGCGGACCAAGTGTGGTGCAGGGGGTTTTAAAATTTACGCGGCCGGATTAAGTCCTGGACCGAAAATTTGGACCGGGTGCGCACGGAAAGATTAATAAAAAGAGGTTTCGAGGAAGTGACCATAATTACCAGAAGTGAGTTCAATGCAGACAATGGATGATGTCTCTCCGTGGGACGTGCATCCGCCCCAGTCCGCGAGTCGCGCTGTACTGCCGTTGTGTCATGGCATCCGGTCGAGGCTCGGTGTCCCTCGCGCCAGGGTTGACCTTATTACGTTATTTTCCAATTTAACAAGTTAACAAGAGATTTTAAGGGCGCTACATTCCTACATTAATTATTAAGGCTAAATTAACATTACTCATCCCTTCTACAATTTAGAGTTAGTATGTTTACGAATTATGTTTTTTAAAGTATATGTCACACCAGAGACTGTTCGTCTCTTGCCGGACTGCTCCGGTGGGGGTTAATAACGAAACACAGTGGGGTAATAATTATGTCACATGAAATACTTAACTAATCTAGGCAGAAGGCCGCCAGGGGAACACTCACACACGTATCGACACATTTTCACACGTGAGTGCCCGGGCACTCCTACGTCGCACTTTCATTAAGCGAACATTTAACTTATACGTAATCTTGTTTATATTCTGTGTGTGTTTTATCAAAGTGATCGACTGTAATGTCGGTCTGTTTATTATGGGGCCGGGTTCTACCTTGTCTGCTGGTGGCTCGCCTGACTCGGGTGGGCCTTGGCTAGGGGTGCGTTTCGTTAGCGGAAACGTATACTGGCGGTTGCAGGTCGGGCTTTGGGTTGGCCTTCGGTCGGCCGACGTCACCTTGCTTGCTAAATTTGAAGCCTATATATGTAACTTCATTTTTTCTATACTGCACTTTTCTTGCGTTAAACTTGATATTTCTCTCTTCAGCCCTAAGAAGTACTTGTTGCAAGGCTTTATCATACTCTTCTGCTGATTTGGCATACACAATGAGATCATCCTGATATGCCATCACATTGGGAATATCATTGAAGTTGTCTTCCATTTGTTTTTGAAAAGTTTCGCTAGCACAGATAAGGCCGAAAGGAAGTCTTTTGAACTTGTATACTCCATACGGAGTTGAGAAGCTACACAAATTACTAGATTTTTCATCCAACTTAATTTGATGATACCCATCTTTTAAGTCCAACATTGTAAAATACTCATTAAATGCCAATGTTTCAGCAACTTTTGACACTGTTGGAATTAGATGATGTTCTGTGGCAATGATTTTGTTTAGCTCTGGTGGATCTAGGCGGAACCTTAGTTCCCCATTTGGTTTCCCTACAGTTACTAACTGATTAATGCAATGTTCCAGTCTTGGATTTTCTACTCTTTCAATCACTTTTCTCTTTTCCATTGATTCAAGAGTTCTTTTGAAAGTTGGCTTCATTGAACTCGGAATCGTGTGGGGGTGCTCATTAATTAGTTTAGCCTCTTTTCTTATCTTAATTGTGTATGTGTCAGGAAACTTACCTTAGCCTTGAAATATTTTATAATTGTTTTTCACAAACTCTCTCGTATTGCTGTCTGTAGACTCTGCCACAATTGACTGTACCTTCTTCACTAGTTCAAGTTGTTCACATCCTTCTAAACCTAGTAGTGGTGTTTTCTGTAAATTTACCACAACAAATTTCAAATCTACCTTTCTTCCCTTCACTTCACATTTGAGTGTGACGGTTCCTTCTGGTTTAATTGTAGATCCACCAAATACTTCCAGCGTTATGTTTGTCTGCTTAATTTTCTCTTCTGGTCTTATTTGATCTAATATCTCGCTTGGTATAGAGTTAACAGCTGCTCCTGTGTCCAGTTTAAAATTGATTTTTTTGTTTTCTACCCATACATCCTGTCTCCATTCTTTTGTTGGTTTCGCTCTCAATGAGTCAATTTCTTTTTCTTGTTTAGCCACAATTCCATACATAAATGCAACATCTTCTTCACTGTCATTATTTGTCTCACTATAATGTTCATTTGTACTAATTTCATGGATTTGTTGTTCCTTTCGGCACATAGCCGCAAAATGGTTATATTTCTGGCATGCAGAGCATTTTTTGCCATACGCTGGACATTGTCTTGGAGGATGTTTTCTGCCACAATATGAGCAATTTGAGATGCTTTGAAGATGTTTTGGTTCATAGTATCTCTCACGTTCATGTACGTGTTGTTTTTGACTGTCTTGTTGCGTAGTTGTCCTAATTGTTCTTTTAGGGTTATATTTTCCTCGAGCAACAGTATCAACTGGAATTGAGGTTGCTTCTTCTCCACCAGTTTGTTTTGTCCTACCTTGGCCCTGTTGCATCTGTGTTGCTTGTTCCCGACTTCTCTCTGATGCCTGACAATGGTTGACTACTTGCTGAAGTGTTGAATCTTCTATTCTCAGGAGACTCTCCCTCAGCGTGGTACTACTTATTCCCACAATGATTCTGTCACGAATCAGGGATTCTTCGAGGTCCCAAAATGAACATGATTTAGCCAGTCTTTTCAGATCTTTGACAAAATGGTCAATAGTTTCGCCTTCAGCTTGGCACTGCTGATTAAAATTGTATCGTTCAAATGCTTCATTTTTTTTGGGTGGTTGTGTGTTGTTCAAATGCTTGTATCACCTTATCATACTTTTTCTCTTCATTGTTAAGACTGAATGTGTTGTACAGATCAACACCTTCTTGACCTATAATGTTTAGCAACAGAGCTATTTTGATACTATCGGGTTTGTTATCGTTTCCACTGGCAATAATATAAATCTCAAAGTTTTGTTTGAAGGTTTTCCAGTGTGCTGCCACGTTTCCTGAAAGTATCAATGCAGCTGGCAAATTAACTGTTCCCGCCATGTTGAGGTTATGTGATGTTTGCAGTAGCCTGGTGTTCACTTTTTATGGATTGTTTTTTTCTTGTTCTTGTCTTATCGACATATTAATCCGTGCTGTTACTTTAGCTTCACTAGTTCATTTATTTTGTTTCCTCCCGCACCTTCCGTTAATTCGGCACGTTGTTATTTATTCTTCTTGATATAATGGTCTTTTACTATTGATCCTACCGACTGCGCCATGTTTTAGTGCCCATTCAGGGTAAGGTCAGACACATAATAATATCAGATACACTGCTTCTATTCTATTTATTATCAGTTACCACTCCGTGTTTATCCCAGCTCCATGACACCATCACAACAACTGTCTTACAGTGGCACCAACTTCATGACTACACTACAACAATATAGGTGGGCTCCGTGTGCGTGAATGTATCCAGACCTGATGCTGGTGGATAGGCAGGCGACTGCCCGACTTCCAAATGGCGCTCAACTGTAGTCTCTCATTTCCACCCAAAAACAGAATATACAGTACATCTTGATTGAACCGTTTCTAAGATGTTCGTTTCACATTATTACATGAGTTTAAAAAAAATAATAGTGAATTCGGTAGTTATTTCCCTTTCAATTTCCGTTTTCAATACAAAATTGTTTTAAACACTGAAACTCTGATCGAATGCCGCACATGCGGTAATCAGAAATCAATATTACGAGTGCATTCTGTTGCACTTCTGTCACACGGCCTGTTTAGTGCGATGGACCATAATGGCAGGTGTGACCAGAGGGACCACTGGTGGTCGGCAGTGACTCGTCACCTCTTTGTTTATAAATGTTTCAGGTAATGAGTTTTGGTTCTGTCTGATGCCAGTCGATCAAATTAGCAACTCGACTGCGCATCGGCACACAGTCGGAGAGCACGAGACTTCTAAGAGTGAAGATTTCCGGCCTGATGTCTGAAAAGTGTACCTTACTATGCTCTGCAACAAATTAAACCCCGGCTGAGACGCCACTTACTAAATAACTCACAAATGTATTTAACACACAATTTATTAACGACTAAGCGAGATCTCCCCTGCACCTTGTACCTGCCTGTCACGATATTATGAACTCTAATAATTTGACGCCGCCCATCGGTGCTCCCTCTGAGAGCACAGGCCGTTATGTGTCATCAACACCTGATTAGGATGAATGTAACGAACATGCTCGCGTGGGCCAGGAAGAGTGAGTTAGAGCAGTGCACCGAACGGTGTGAAACTAGTCACGGCCGGCTGTGTTGTGCGATGCGTCCGGCCGGGAGTGGCAATGCGCCATCGAAACATAGTGAACATGTAATTGTAATTCAGAGCAAAAATTAAACTCTTTATGTATTTAAAATTCCTTAATAATTAATTCATGTTGATCCAGGTGCTTTAGTGTTACAACGCTGGACGTCACTATCTTCCCGCGCTCTGTAACTTTCCGCAGGAAATCGAGCCCTTCCTGGCCGGGTTGCCAGGGAGCAAAGTCAGTCGCCATCAAGCACTCATCAGGGCCGGCAGCCCCGCGCATGTGGAGCCTTCACTTTCGCGCCAAAACCAGCATGTAGTTTTCAATAGTTCAATCTTCTTTATCCGTTTTCATCCGCTCCATGGCCAGCTCTAAACCGACCGTGCGAAGTTTCGCGCAGTCCTTTACTTATTGTATGTGGCTCAGGAATTAGCAGTTTTTATTATAATATGTAAGTACTTTTGTTAAGAGTATAACGCCGATGTGCCCGCGCTTCACACTGTAATAACTCCGCCAGGAGTTTGGATTTTGCCCACGCGGGGCTGCTTAATAGCTAAATGCTTTCAGTGACATTTACTAACGACTCAGTTTCTGGGATGTGCCGCGGTCGCGTGTGAGTTCGCCGTACCCCGGTACTGCCCCGCCTGCACCCAGTTCGTGTCCACTACGCCACAGCGAGGACGGAACTCTGGTAACTATGTCAATCTAACCTGAACTGTACTTCTGTAACCAATTCACTTCGATCTGCAGAACAGTTCCCAGTCAGATTTTAGCCTACCGTAATAATCTTAGTATTAGTTTCAGCTGTCAGCCACATGTGTTATCTACCTATGCCAAGGGCGTGCCAAGTGTGGAGGTAGCCGCCCCGTGTAATTTCGCAACTACATAATCCTCGAGATAATGAAAAGTTATTTTAATTAGTTAGTCATGGACATTCACTTGCTTCGCCATCCAGCACATCCTTAATCGCAGCTTCCCGATGCGTCACGCAACACCATCTGTCCTATCGCTAGTCTCAGGATAGCCTGCAACCCCCGGTTGGTTATTTCCACGACGTTCCGCAAGCCGTGAATCAGTGCCGCCATTTGAGGGCAGCGTGTGCGGAGATTAAAAGGTAGACGATGATACGGCCAGTTACATGACGGCGCCATGTACCATGTGACGTATTGTACCATGTGATGTGTGAATAAAGTCAGTTATATTCACATGTACTCCCTTATTCATCACGGTGTCCTGGGTGGCCTAAGCAGCCCGGGGAGTTCTTTGTCGACGCGTCCCTACCTGCAGCCACGAGGCAAACTAACCCCGCCCTCGAGTTAAAGTTCTAGATTTCCACAGCGTAAATTCCTTCATTCATAATCAGGTAGCAGGATAGGCGTCAAATTATACAGGTAAGCCCGCACTTGAGAACATGGCGATAATATGGCTTATGCACTAAGTTACTGAGAGACAGTCTGCGATTTAATTTAAGTCATCACGGTGTCCCTTACGGCCTGGAGATCCACCCCGAAGAAGCTATCACGCAGCATCACCAACTCCTACCAACCTCGTGCGCACTAATCTCGCTTGGGCGCGTGTAACCTAAGATGCACATAAAGTTCTGCCATTCCCGATTACACCCGAACAATTCACCTTCGGCCAACCTCAGGTTTATTTTTATATATTTATATTTCTCTGTTTATTTTAATGTAGCTATACTAACCTAACTAACTGTCCATAGTTTTTTTAAAAGTGTTTTAATGTAACTAACCTAACCGACCACTTTTAATATTTGAATTCATTTTTCCTGCGCAAAAATAAAACAAATCCCGAATTTGGCCGAAGGTGAATTGTTCGGATGTAATCCGGAATGGCAGAACTTTATGAGCATCTTAGGTCTCCCCGTGGGCACAAACACAACATGAATACAAACATTTAAACAAAAAATAGGTGCTGAAGTGATGACATCCTTCGCCCTGCGGTCCTTAAGTCTCTGTTGCGAATTGTCCTGATACTCGCCCTGATTTGCCCGCGTAGCTCCAGTCGGAGAGAAAGTGGAGTTCAGGCCAACGTGGCCCGAACCGTGAAATATGGGACCGGGAGGGAAATTTGTATAGGTAAGAGGAAATGTAAAAGGTTGCAAGCAGGGGCGCAACAACTAAATTTCCAAAGGGGGGGGGCAATATATCTTTTTATAAAGAATCATCGATCCCCCTATTGAAGCGGGGGGTCCGGGGGTCCTCCCCCGGGAAAAATTAGTATTTCAAGGTGGAAAATGGTGCTATTTAAGCAGTTTTGTTATCTAAAAATTGATTACACAGCACTTTCTTTGCCCCCGTTTGCCCCCCCCCCCCCTCCCTGTTGCTGCGCCCCTGTTTGCAAGGAGAAGACGTTGCTGTCCGTTTTCACGAGCTCCTTTATTCCGTGTAAGTCCTATCGGAGCCTGGCCGACAAGTTGCGTGACGAGCGTCCTCCCTCGCCAAGACCCGGACTCTCGTAACAACTTGAACGCGACTCGATGTGACTGCGGAGGCCGTCCCGTGACGAAACGTACTCGTTACGAAAGTTCAGACGTGCACAGCGTGCGTCTCGAGCGGAGCGAATTGCGAAGTGAGGAAAACGCGATCTTGTTAACGAGATTTGCCACTGGAAATCCTGTCACACAGGAAAACCGACTGGAAAGATACTGCACTTTATTAAGACTGATACACTTGCTTGTCCAATGCCTGGCCGAGTCTGTTGTCAGACTGTCGCTTCACGATTGGTTCAACACATTGGCGTTGCTCGCGAACAGAATAGGTTGCAAACTCGTGTGTAATTCTGATGTATCCTGTGACCGTTACTAACATGAAGGCTGCGGCAGATTATCGCGGAGCTGATATACTGCAACTGTTTATATGGTGAATTATGTTAAACATATAATGACAGCAATATATAATCAAATGTTCTTAAAGGTGGTTGCAATCTAACCCACTACAATGCGAATGTTTCGAATTGTGCGTAAGCCCGGTTAGATGAAAATATACGAGAGTCACAGTCACTTCACTTCTTACAGGTTAACAAATTTATTACTTGGTTAGATAACACACACACACATATATATATGACACAGTTAAAATCAGCTAAATTGAATACACACATATTAAAGAGTTAGTACATGACACTCCAGGCTTGCTAAAAGCCCTTAACAAATAACGATTCACTGGCGTCGAAGCCTGGAAACTGCATATGAATCAAGTCCGCTGTCCGAATGCTTAGGACGTGAAAAATTACGTAGAATGTTGAAATATCCCTGTTGGGATTAAAATGAATTATGCGAAGAACCGCACCTAAGAACGTACAGCTGACTGGGGTCGGCACAGATCTAAATGAAAAGATTTGGTAAACTTACAACTATTGCGATGAACTGGACGTGGTGCGAAACTGTAGGCTCTGCGTTCGCGGAGCGACCGACCCCTGTGAGCTCCCGACGGCAACTGGCGCGAGAGCGCCGCGCGACCTCGCGCCAAGACGCGTGTAGCGCGGGAAAAGAGCTCCGACCAGTTTTGGACTTAAATGATATATTTGATATGACATGATTATTACCAATTGCACATAATTTTCATATTATTTCAGTATATTTTTATTGTTATTAATTTGGTAGTTTTAAAAAGAAGAATTACTGATTTAATTATACATTAGCGAATTGCCACACCCGGCCGGGCACTGTAGTCGAATTGGTGTTCGTCACGGCGCACTTTCGCTCACACGGCGGACATCACGCTCGGGCGTGTTCGTTGCACTTACGAGTAAGTGTTGTTGGGACGTAACGGCCTGTGCGATCCAGAGGGAGCACCGGCGATTTGCGTCAGCGTCAATGTCACAGTGTGCACTCGTACAATGGTGAACGATACTGGGACCCTCACTTTGAATACTGCTTATGGCAATACTATAGCTATGAAAAATGGTTATTTTCTTAAATAAATTATTTTTATAATATTATATTTTTAATCTATGTATTTCGTGCAGCTTCTAAATAAAAGGAAGGTTTTATCTCGTTATTGCCATATTTTTCTGCTCAATATATTGCAAATATGGTGCTTATCTTCTTCTAAGGGAAATTAGTATGAATGAATTAGAATAACAATCATTAAACAGATACATGTTAATTATATTTTACTATTTTCACAAGGCAAACACTACATTTCAGTTAATGTTTTAGCAATCTAACTAACACAGCATTTTCCAATATCTTAAAAAAATATAATAGACCTGTTCGAAATGTAATTTTTCTGACATTTTCTTAGTTGTCTAGTGATGTTTTCACTTGCTTTGAGAGCAATAATCCATTCAGAGTGTCTGTCATGAGTCTGTTGCGACTTTTAGTTTTAATAAGGTTCACCTTAGAAAAAACTTGTTCACATACAGCACTCGAATGTGGCATGGCTAATACATTTAATGCAAATTCCGATAGCTCTCGGTATTCGTTTTTCCCGCCTAAGTCTGTAAATGCACCAATTTGGGTCCAGAACTTATCAGATTCCATAGATATGAGTTCTGGCGAAAAATTGGAGAGTACCATCCCTCGCCATTGGTCATCTATAATTTGCAGTTTACAGGTGTCTTGCGGTGACAACACTCGAGGAACACATCCTGCTAGGGATTGCAGTGAAGATGGTCGAGAATAATCATGCGATAGGGCTACTGCTGGTTGTAAACATGACATTTTTGCAAAAGGTGACTGTGGTGAAAAATTAAACCTTTTCTTCATTTCTTGGCAAGCAACAACGAGAAAGTTCCTGCAGTGCAATAAAAATATGCGTATTTCATCTCTGGATAATACATTTTGACGCCGTCCCCGCTGCCTGTTCTGATATTATGCTAACTGAAATGATTTAGAGGAAATTTGGTCTCAAGGGCGGGGTTCCTGGCCTCGTGGCTGCAGGCAGAGACGCGTCGACAAAGGACCCCCCGGGCTGTATGGTCTCCCAGGACGCCGTATTAGTGAAATACACACGTAACTTTGACTGTTTTATTCCGGTAGCACACGTTACAGAACGTCACACAAAACACTGGCACGTGACTGGCCATATCGTCGTCAACCTTCACTCCGCCTACACGGCCCTCGAATGGCGGTACTGGTTACGTCTAACGGTGTTCCGTGGACTACCCCAACGAGAGGTGCAGGCTAACCTGAGTTGCGGTGACGGCGGTTCGGGACGCGGCAAGTTTGGTATCCCACACGTGGTGATTCGTGGTACGAATACTACATGAATCGGCTATGGTCTGTTACGGTTTCACAATTTAACACCGACTGGTACCTGGACACGATGATGATGACACACACTAATACTAACACGGCAATTAACACTAAACAATTATGAGAACGTCCCAGACTCGAGGTGGGTTCGACTCCTGGAGTTCTAAGGATCACGTGATGCGAGACTGATTGCCGCAGTGGCGTGGGCCACATTTAAACTGGGAACGGGCGCGACGGGACCCAGCATGGTCTCTCGTTCACGTTCATTGCACGTCCCAGGGGTTGATGCATTCGTACAATGGTGGTGCGCGTTTGGCGCAATGCCACCCTGCGCGGGCAAAGTTCAAACTCCTCTTGGGGAGGTCTTCAGGCGTGAAGCGCAGGCACCTCGGCGGGCTTCCTTGAAACACAAATTACGTATAACGCTAAAGACCCGTAGTCGGGTCACACACTTTATTTAAGGACCGCACGATAATTCGAACGGCCGGTTAGGGCCGACCGGGGAGCTGTAGAAAGATGATTCGGAGATAATTACCTATTGATGCTAAACGTGGTTATTGGCGCGAAAGATGGATGCTCCCCGTGCGCGGGGCTGCCGGCCCTGGCGAGTGTTGGATGGCTACTGACGACTCTCCTTGGCGACCGGGCCAGGGAGGGGAGGAAAACCCGCGGGAAAACGACGGAGCGCGCGGAGTCGATGCCGGCCAGTTTTGTGAGCGGAAATATTTGACATAATCATTAATTAGTTAAAAACAATTTTTATATTTATCAAAAGTTTAAGTTTTTTTTGGTAATTGATTTGCATGTGCCCCATATTATGTTTGATGCGCAACGCCACACCCGGCCGGGCGCTTTGAGCGTTTAGCTGGCCGTGACTGACGTCACGCCGTTCGAGGCGCTGCACTGAGCTACCCGCGCGGGCGTGTTTGGCGCACTGACATTGGCTCAGGTGTTGAGGTCACATAACAGCCTGTGCTCTCAGAGGGAGCACCGACGGCGGCGTCAATTTTCCTGGATTTTCTGGTGTATTTTAACCCCAAGATAAATTTGCTCAATGTGTTTATATTGTGTCTCGTTAGCAGGATCAACTGCACTCATGCATCGTTTAGTAATGTAATCTCTGTTCATGAATGTATCCAGCAACTCCTTAAATGTGCTGCTCATCTTACTATGTGCAGCTGCTACCAACGTTCGGTCACTTTGAAATAGTTCATTGAGTCGTACAAATTTAGGAAGTACCCATTCCAAAAAGTAAAAATACAACTCTATGGAAGGTTCATTCATTGTATCCAAAATAGCTTTGATAGTCCCTAACATGTCTTCAAATAACTGTGAACAGAAAAACAATTTAAGTGGCCGCCATTGTTCTACTATTCTCTGGACAACACTTAAAAGTGAAAGCCATCTTGTCTGTGATGGCCGCAAAATTTTGTGTGGTTCAACATTACAAAATTCTTGAAATTCTTTAAATTGTGCCTGTCGCTTACTGCTATGTTTGAAATAACCATAAATATTCCTAGCGAGATGTTCACATCTGTTTGGCAATTTTGTACAAGCTTGACTTGTACAAAGATGGAGTGAATGACAGATGCACTTCTGAATAATAATTCCCGGCAGCAGTTCTGACAGTCGCTGGGCTACTGAGTTTTCTGTCCCCATCATAGTATTACAAACATCACTTGCGAAACCCATGATATTGTTTACAGGAACCCCAGCATCACTGAAAGATTGAATCAAAATCCTTCGGCTGTTGCACCCTCATTCGCTGTATCTGCATCTTGGCCCGTAAAAATTTGTACCATTTTCCAAAATCTAGTAACTACCTACGCCTTCTTTCAGAGTAGCATAGCGCACACAAATAGCGAGAGTTTTGATTGTACCTATGTCAGTTGATTCGTCAATAATCACACTAAATTTGTTCTGGATAAGGTGTTCGTTCAGTTCTGTAAAATGACACTTCCCGATAACGTGTTTAGCTATAGCTGTTGCCTTCGTTCGCCCTAAAGAAACTTGTTGAGCTATTTTGGAATCTGGATAGCACTTCCTGTTCGCAGAAGCAAGATGCGATGCGATTTGCAGCGAAATGTTATGCTCAGCAATGAAACCTGTCAAGCGAATTTCTGCTTCTTTCACTTGTGTTTCGGAACTGTTCAACGCATCAAGTTTACAAAAGCTATTTTCGATAGTTTTTTGAGACGATCCAGAACCAACATTTCTGCTAATTTCAAGGTGTTTCTTGCTAATGCTATGATTTTTTATAACTGTTATTTCTGCTTTAAATACTGCTTTACAAAGTAAACAAGAAGCTTTTTGTGAATCGTCTTTAACTTTCTGTAACCATCCCCTGAATTCCGATTTTTCTTCCCATTCTCTTCTGTAATGTTGTACTCGTTTTGTTAGTGCACCAACAGTTTTTGAGGCCCTCTTACATTTTTTCCGAACAACTGATGAACCACAAGCACTTATTTTAACTGTTTCTGAATCCTCCATTGTAAAGCAGCAATGCAGGAAAAAAAGTAAGTAAAAGAAATTATAGTCACTCACCAAAAATATCCATAAAGTATATTCACCCCTCAACGAATTGTGTAGTAAAGCCGACAACAATTGCACTTGGGGTTTAATATAAACCGTGCCATTAACACAGAACAATCCCGTTGCGCAAGCCCGACTCTACTGCGTAGTGCGTACTCAGCTCACATCATCGCGGTACTAACTGCCGATGCCGAATCAAAGCTTACTGTGGTGTGATCGATGAACTCCTATCTAAGAGTGGCTTTTGTATTGGAACACGAACAGTAAACAAATGTATTAATTTCACCTTTATCTGCAGAGGACAGCAATACGTCCTTACTTGTAAAAAAATAACTTTGTAATCTTCAAATACTCTTAATAACTCAAAGATCTCCTCGTAATACTATATCCTTGTGACGATCAATGAGGAGTAACTTATACATAGTTATCGCTGTCAGTCACTCGGCAAATGATTACGTTGCGTAATTGAGCCAGGAAAAAAAATTAAAAAGGAGAGAAAAAAAAAGGACTTTCATGCTGTGAAAAATTATGATACAATTAGCCATTATCGGCAGGTATGTATCGTATATGGTACAAAGCATGCAAATAAGGTACAAAACGATAATTGTGGTACGATCTGACAACACTGCCGCCGCCCGCCCGCGCGGGGAGACACTTGGGTCGACGTCAAATCGATGAACGCATTCGTATGACATTCCCATTTAATCAACACGTAATTCGAAAAGTGCGACGCAGCACACGGGTGCAAACCCCCTCAGGGCACAGAAATTAACGAACGCCCTTAAGTTTCATCACGGCCCAAGGGCTTAAATTAAGTGTAAGGTAAAGTGCTGAAGCAACATCCAGAACAAACCACAAACATAAACAGAATCAGTGGTTTTTAACATTTAATTGCGAGTCTTGCCTTTGACTCATTTTTTCAAATATAATAAAGTTTCAATTTTAGCAATTAAAACTTTAGTCAATGTTTAGAAATGAAATTATCACCTGAATAATTAATCACACGAGGGTTATGTACATTTAGTGAGTAAGTTATCAAATATTAAACCGAATAACAGTAATCTCTCTCTTGACACGTGGCTTTGTGCGCGGCGGAACTGTTCCTCCCCCCCCCCCCCCAACAAACCCAACACCAGCCCCCTCGGGCACGGGGCCACAGGGCCGCCTTAAGGACAGCCATTATCTGGACCTGGCTGGCTCCAGGTGACAGAGCTTTAGTTAACGCAGCCGAGCAAACATCTGCCGGCCTCAACACATACCCTCGGGAATAATATAATGTGAATAATTCGCACAAGCTAATTAGGCTTACCCCCTGTTATCTTTAATATACAGACGTGGCCGAATCCAAGTGCCACTAAACTTCCCCTACGACGAACTGCCTTAGGGAGAGATATTAGTAACCCGATCAAGAGTATAGTGTCGTGTAATTCTCGTGTATTCATTACTGTCCAAAGAACTAATCAAGTCTAGTGCCGTGTACAATTCACGTTCGTCAATAAATTTGTGTAACCTACATTCAGGAGTGAAAATGAGTGTTTCTGTTGCGTAGTTAGGCACCAGCCAACTATGCTGAATAGGGAGTGCCATCATGTTTCATTAGCAGCTAGGTTACACCATTAAATCCAAGCCACCGAGTCTAGGGAAGCACACTGGGGCCGATCGACCCATTCAAATGGTTAGACGCACGAGCTAGCCTGGCGCCCTCCTGGAAAATCAAACCTTAATCCACAACCAACCCCTTAGACTCGCCGCGGGAATGGAGCGCGAGACCCCGGCTGACGGCGGGGTGGAGACCGGGCTTTACTATCATAGGGTATGACATAAATAATAATTAGATATGTATTGAAATGTTTGTGGTCAATACAGTTGTTCCACAACTTCAGGCTAACGTCGTCCCGACCATGGCCTCTAAGCCCGTGCTCCGCACCGCTATTACCAGATCCCGTTTTCGGAGCACACCCCTAGCCCAGCGGGAATGATTCAGGCGAGCGCCTCGGGCGTGACCCAATTAGACTCAAATAAACTTAAGGGCACGAAACCCCGGGGGCTCGACCCCATAAAACAATTAAGGAATAAGACACTAGGACACAATTATTAATTCACAGGCATTAAACATATGTCGTAGCTACTCCGGGCGAGCACCAGATGCACGGAGCAGACAACGAACCTCATTAACAGTCACCACAGCCACTGGCTTTAATTAAATTGCTCGTGACAATGTTTAAGTCAGAATAGGATAAACTCACTAATAAAGTTCACAGGGAAACAATATATTAATAAATTTACAGTCGCCAACTTGATGCCACAATTCAAATAATTAAATACTATAAAACAGTTGTTAAGCCTTAAGCACCCAATTACTTGGTGCTACCTTTTAATTGGGCAGTTGGAATGTGTTTTTAGCTTATAATAGAGCAAATTAAGTTAATGTAAGTTTTCGGCGTCGACTCACAAAGGAGGTGAATGTTTCCCTCCCTTGCGAGGCGGCCAAGTTCGGCAGTCTCCAACCACTCCGCGCCGGGTCAAGATGTGTGTCCGTGAGCAGCCTTCAATTTTGTTCCACCGATTGTTCACTCTGTACTTGATTTAATATCCAAACCCTTTTACTCGATTGCTGCTCACGTAGACTCGGCATGTATTTCGCGGACCCAGGCTTTTCTCGACTGTTTCCTTAGTGATTCCGCACCGCGTCGCGGACCATGCAATTTATGGCACTCTCCGACTCTAGCCAACTCGCTTTCGCTAAGATCGCCGTGCATACGCCTGCTGGCTGCAGCCTCATGTAAGTGTAAAGTGTAATTTAGGATCATGCTCACTGGGCCCCCTTAAGAAAGTTAATTTTCGGTGCTGGCCGTCTCCAGAGCACTATTAACCGCGCCCCCTTGAGATTGCAGTTGCAAATTCACAGTGTTATGTTAGTGTCATGTTTTGTTCCATAATCAGTGTGTATTAATGTAACTGTACAAAACGACTCAGATGCCACATAGTGCATTCGCATTGTTTTTGTTTTGGTTCTGCCACCGCATAGTGTATGTATAGGGTGTACAGCGTACCCATGCATACCAACGGAGAAGTCCATGGATTAAACGCCAATTTAACATAAACTGTGTCGCTTACGATTATTCCGCACCACTCTGTCCTCCACACGGCCGAGCACCCTCACAACCAAGTAGCGAAGTTCAGGATAGATTTCAAACCGCGTACCTGGCGGGGCACGTGGGGGCAGAGAACCCACGACCCATCACCAACGGCCTAGTGTCCCACTAGCCTGGCAAACAGCCCCGGACAACAGCAGCACAGCGACGCCCGTAGCACCCGTCAGGTACTTCCCGGGTTTTCTACAGAAGCCGGGCGATGGCAAGACAATACATTATTATAAACAAAATATATTTCTCTTTGGCAATTTATTTATATATCTCCACAGCATATGTTTTATTTAATCTTTTTTTGGGATCGGTAAGTACTACTTAAACACGTGGGGCCCAATTTCAGCTGTCTAAATTTAGAAATGGTTGTCGTCGCTCCGCTCGCCCTCCCTCGTTATTTGACACCTGGTTGCACAGTTGTACTAGGTAGAGTGGGGTTCGGACAGTGTGGCCAAGGAGGGACAAGCTAAGACGTATAATTATTCACCACCAGTCTGTGACGAACACCCGATTTATTGGTACAGGACCCTGTACATGGGGCCCCGCCTGTGACAGTCTAGTTTCGCGCGTGGCGACACGAGGGTTCTTCTCCTGACCTGATACTCGGCGTTACGTTCAGGCTAATTTGCACTGTACTATGTCCGATAGTTCAGAGACACCCGGAAATGTGGCGCGATACGGACACACTATGCTACAAGCTATTGTACTCAGACCTAAATGCCCCGCAAGATATTATGTACACCGTAAATGCTACTAATCCTCGCTACATAAATATGAACAAGTTGTAATTCGAATACTGACTCCTAGAGGCCGGTATGCTTCCGTCGCGACGCCGATGTCCACTTACTCCTGGTTGGCTCAAGGCTCAGCGACCATCTCGAGGCACGACTCCTCTTGCGATGCGACCACTCCTCGTGCCTGCCTGGCAACGACTAACAGTGACCGTCTCGAGGTATGACTCCTCAGTGAGTCTCACTGCACTACTCCTCAGTGACCATCTTGAGGCACGACTCCTCTCGTCACACGACCGCTTCCCGTGCCTGCCTGTTCTCAACTAACTCCCCTCCGTGCTGCGGCGCGGCGCGCGGCGATATCCCTTCCCCTTCCCCGCATCCCGCGCCGCCCCTGATTTGTCGCAGATGGGTGTGATGTAGTCGCCCAGTGAACAATGATAAAAAAAAACAAACACTTCAAACGATGAAATTAAATAATTACAATAAAATTATGATAATAAAATATTTACAAGATTTGTCCTGCTGTAAATACAGCGTCTATTCTTTCAAGGATGTTCGTCTTTTACCGTTGATTCTCCTTGCACGCGAATCTCTCGAATCCCCCCCCCCCCCCCCCTCATTCACCGGTACATCACTAGCCACCTTTATCTATGCACTGCACTATTCGGCGCAAACACGACACTGAGCAGGAGAAGGTGTTGGCGTCGCATAACGGATAGCGATGGGCAGAACGGTTCTTTTGACCGAACCGGTACTTTTGGATCAGTTCCGTGAAAGATTCGTTCAGAACGATTCGTTCATCTCGGTCATTTCGTTCTTTTCTGTGTATAGGATCTGGCTCTTTTATCAGGTGTCGTAACTCGTTCATCCTTTAGAGTATTGGCTACGTATTTGCTTCCAGCCTCCCCTCGTTACCGCGTGACCCGATAACGAGAGGAGGCTGGATCGCGTGGGTGGTTATCTTTATCTACTCAGCATGGGTAAATGAAATTTCAAACGTCTAGTTGTATACTGACTGTTATAAAATTATTGACTGTTGATCGCTGCAAATGCTCACATGCAGTGATTCTATATAATACGGGAGCATTAAATCTAAGAATGTTACGAAAGTGATCTTTCTTAACTTTAATTTGTAATCGCACTATTATAGCTAGTACTTGAACATTGCTTTTCGTAGCCAGTGAATCACAGTTGCGTATATGAAACAAGATTATTTATATTGTATTACTTTGTCGACGTTAGGGCCGTTCCCGTGGTTCGGAGTCGCTGCCCAGCTGCTCCGGTAAAGAGGGTACGTGCCACGTGGCAAGGGAACTACCCTAACTTGGGTGAAATGATAAGAGTTTATGACGTTAAGCTGGGTTTAATGCACACGTCACACACTGTACATGGGCTGTCACGGCTCCCCTCTGTGACAGTCCATCAGGGCGAGGCCCGGCTCCACGCACTTTGAGCGCGACACGACACTACCAGTGACCTGACTGGCGGTGACACGACAGTGACGCGACTGACGATGACACGAAAGACTGACGTAACTACCGACGCGAACGACGGTGACGTGACTGATGGTGACGTGAAAGACAGTAACGTTACTGACAGTGACGCGAATGACGATGACACGAACAACTGTGACGTGACTGACGGTGACGTGACTGACAGTGACGCGAATGACGATGACACGAAAGACTATGACGTAACTGCCGACGCGAACGACGGTGACGTGACTGATGGTGACGTTCGACTCTCACTCGCAACTTCGCGACCGCACTCTCTCATGCCACTCAGGCGACTGACTCTACCCATGCTCCTCGACGTCTCAGCGGCCTCCCCCCTTGCCGCGTGCACATGAATCTCCCCTCTTCCCTTCGTGTGCGAGTGCGTGGAGCCACATGGTCACAGGCGGGGAGACGCGACTCAGTCGCCCGGGAAACACATCTACAGGCACACAACAAGACAAATATATATTTACACCCTCACATAATTCCATAAACAGAACCTTTGTTACACTTTTGCGCACGGGCGCCGGCGCACACGCAAGCCTGAAGCAGCAACGGGCAATAATGGCCTCAATGAGCCGGAGGAGCACTTGGGAAGACGTCAACTTTTTAAGTTACAAATATTAACATACAGGCTATTTACACTCTAGAGAGAGTAAAGTGTTTACATGTAGACCAACACATTTAGAGAAAAAAAGACAAAAATTGAATACCACTACTGCGATTCATTATGAAGAGAGAGAAATGAAGTACAGTAAGTCCTCTATTTACGTCGTACCGATTTACGTCGTTTCGGATTAACGTCGCTAATGTTTGAGTACTCATGTTTCAATTTAAGTGTTCGCCGATTCACAATAACGTCGTTTACAATGACCGTGAATCTTTATTTTAACCAAAACACCGTATATAATTCGTTTATAATTCTTTGTTTCCTTCAGTAGTTAATTTATGCTATGTAGCGTAAGCTACACGTTCACCGCCTTATCTTATCATACATCATAAGGGACGCTTCCTGCTCTTACGTACAGTATGTACTATATATCTGTTTTTATATTTCAATCAATAAAGGTAATAAAGCAGCTGGTTAAATAACCATTCTATAAAGCTGAGAAATACTAGTTGGACTTGTTTCCCACCCTGTCGGTTGTCATTTGCTGATAAAATTGCCCGTTGTCACGTCTGTATGCCAGCGCTTCCGGCCGACCTTAGGCCGTGGCCGGCCGGTGGCATGAAACATGGCTCATTTTGCGTCGTTTCTATTTACGTCGCGGTTTTCAGGAACGTAACCCCGACGTAAACCGAGGATTTACTGTACATTAATTAACACCTAAATGGTAAGTGTGAACATTTGTAGTTACTTTCCCTGTTATTTTTAATTCATGTTTTTTTTTCATTTTTTTTTCTTCCAAATTTGTGTATGTAATGTGAAAACGCAATTTTAAACCACTACTTAACAGTTGACATTTTCAGGTATATATACTTTTCATGTTACCCTATTTTATTTGATCAGTTATCGTTCGCTCTTATGAACATGCGCACGCTGTGATTACTAATTCTTCAGACTCCTGACGTCATGAATCATTTCACGAACGAAACAGACCGGGCGCGTGGCCGGTTCTCTCATCTCGTTCTCTCGTTCTCTCGTTCTCTCCGCGTTTTCGTTCTTCCGAATCTTTCAAGGTACCGGCTCTCAAAGAGCCGGTTCTTTACATCGCGAACGAATCTCAAGATTTCGTTCTCTCAAAGATTCGTTCTTTTTGAACGAATCGTTCACGAACGACCCATCACTAATAACGGACTGTGAGAGGTGGGTTGACGTTATGGTTAAGTTTGCTAGGATTTCCTTAACTTTTGTTGAAACTATTGGAATTGCTGGTCAGCCCTTACACGAACTTTAAGTTGTTCGTAAAAGTTAGGCAAAGTTGGTGAAAATGACCATTAGATTTCCTTTTATAATTTTTGTATATTGTGAAAATGTTTATAAGAAGTTAGTATTAAATGCGTTTTTAAATAAACGGTTTCTATTTTTGTTTTTAAATATGTTGTAAAAAATTACAATTCACATTGTACTATAGTAAACGGATGATTTCATTTTTTTAAAACTAAATTGTATTTGAGTTATGTATTTCTTTTGATAGTATTTATAATAATAAATATATGCTTAAAGTGAACAGTACTATCCAATATTATCTATGATGTGTAGAAATTTTGAGCACGTGGTGTTGTTTATAAAATGTTTCCGTATGGAGTTGCGTTTCCTAAAGTTATATTTTCAAGTTCTTAATAATTTTTGTGTAGTTAGGGTAGGAATTAATAATTAGTTAACATGTTTATAAATAAAGGATAGTGTGTATAAAGTCTTGAAAAATATTTAGTTAACATTTTCTGTCCCAGGTTTAATCAATGCCGTAAAGTCGTCTAAATTTATAAATCGAAAGATGGTTAGTTTTTAATGTGGAGTTCAAAAGAAAATAATGGACTATGGAGTTTCTGTCAGGTAAATTTACTGTTAAATTGTTAATAGTTTTCTTTAAATCCAATATTTACTGTAAATAAGATTAGATTGCTGTTAAATGTATGAAATAAAACGTAGTATGTATAACCGAGCAGAAGTTAGCTCTATCCGCCGGCTCTATCTGGCCGCCCGGGACAGAGAGCTTGGGACAACAACAGTCTAAGGGCCGATATTATGACCTCCGGGTAAATCCTCAGGTTCGCTAGCCTTCAAGTTAGGCTAGCCTCCGGTTAACGAACGAGGGGTGTATTATGAATTATGACCCATACTTAGCCTGCGGTTGGCTAACCGGAACCTGCGTGTGGTGTAATAATGGGTGTGTTGATAATGAAATAAACCAGAATTTGGTAACATTTGTTGCAGGAAAGTTTTTTTTTCTGGTAGAATGTTAGTCAACTGTTTGTTTGTATTGTGATTCGTAATGTTTACAGCTGCAGTAAAGAAATATGCCGCGAACTTTATCTTGCAACAGATATAATTAAATTAACCAAAAAGTAAAAACTACTTAGACGTCAAACCTGCTTTGTATTAAACCATAAAATTACAATTTACGATTCAAAACAGTGTGTTTTAAACTTTACTCTTGTATTGAAACTCATGATTTTGTTAGGTTATATATTAAGCCAAAACTAACGAAGTAATTCTATGGATACAAACAAATAAATGGGGATGACATTTTTGCTAGAGAACCCTTATTTCTTTCATAAATTTATTTCATAATCAAATAATATAGACCCTGTTTCGGGAAAATACTTGTCGATTTTCATTTCACTGGTGTAGGTTTCATTTTTGTACTAATAGTTTCGTATCACGTATCCAAATTAATCCGATCCTGATGGAATTAGTTTGTGGTATAGGATGCTTGCTGTTTTAATTTAGTAGTAGGTCGAGAGATCCTAGACATATTCACTGGGGAAATAATTATGATTGTAAAATGTATACGAAAGAAAACATTTTTACAAGACCTGACATAATTTGTTTGCATCGTGATATGTTAGGTATTTTGTGTTATGTACAGGATTTTTCAACATTCTAAATTAAAACAGCAAGTATAATGTAAAATAAGACCAACATATAAAGGGTCATGCCGATAGGATCAAGGGATAAACTTGGATACGGGAAACAGAATAATTCCAGTGCTGTTTTCGTTTTGCACTTGCGTGCCAGGTAGATAATAAGTACCTAAAGGTTTGTAAGATAGGGAAGGGATAATTGGGTAACATTTATTTTCACATTCAATTGTATTCATTGAATTATAACCACGTCTGAAGTCGTATGAAGTGCATTTCATTCCCGGCATATGTCCACTGTATTATGAATAAAAATTCACAGATACAACTTCCACGTAAACACACATTTTATAGGTAATAATAACCCTTGTTTTGCAATTTTAAAATTCACTTATTTACACATATTTTTAAGCAGGAACATTTAAGTTTATAGGCCTATACATTGCATACGTTTATGTACTTCGTGATCAATTAAAGTCAAATAATAATACACGACTCGACGAAAATAGAAAAGCGTGACTACACTTTCATTTCATGTAATTTTTAATAAAACTTTGACGAATACGGCGAAGCATTTTATATTTAGTAATAAATTATTCCATCGCATCCTGCAAATATTCAATAGAATTCCTCAAATAGTCATCATCACTATCAACAACTAACCTCGCCTGATACATCGCCATTTTATTTTCTGTTGCTTAGCCTCCGGTTAAGCAGCTAGCGGCCGGTTCATCCACCCGCTAGGTTAGCCGGAACTTTAACTGGAAGGTAGACAGGGAGTCATAAAACCGAAATAAGAGCTAGCCTGCGGTTAAATTTTAGCCGGAACTTTAGCCGGAGGTCATTAAACCAGCCCTAAGTCATTCGGTAAATATGTAGTTTAGCGGTATTTGCGAAAATAAATGTTAAAAATCCGAAAATACTTTTATTATATGCTCTTTCTTTTTCTTTTAATTAAACATGGCGGAGATAAGACATTCCAAATACTTTAGGAGATATCGCCGTTCTTATTTTGCAATACAAGATCTGTGTTTATCATTCGACCGTCGCAATTTTTTTTATTTTGCCGTGTGTTCGTGAATGCCTAATTAATTAAAATGGTCGATTAGGTCAGGTCAGCTACATTATAAATACTTTCAAACTAAGTGGACATTAAAAATAATCTGAATTAATTTTAATGGTTGTTAAAGTATTTATAATGTAACTGACCTGACCAAACAAACCGGGACAAAGGATGAACAGTAGGAACTCAGTAATTTTTTTTATTATTACTTGTGCAACAATATCCAAATAACAAATAAAACATTAAAATTTGAAACGTTAAAAACTCACATAAGTTAGAGGCTGGTACAATTCCTTTGCCATTAGTAGAAAATGATGTAGTCGTTCACCTACGTCGCGAAAAAAAATTTCATACTCTTAAACAAGAAACAATTTTGAAAGCTGCATGAATGCACAGGTATTGTGATGAGAATTAAAAAATTTGATATCTCCTGAAGTATTTGGAATTTCTTATCTCCGCCGGGTTTAATGAAAAGAAGAAGTTAAGTAGCATAGAATAAAAGTATTTTCGGAATTTTTTAATTTTTTCTAACAAATATTGCCCAACTATGAAAATTAAAAAAATTTTATATCTCCTAAAGTATTTGGAATTTCTAATCTCCGCCAGGTTTAATGAAAAGAGGAGGATGTGAAAGAGCATTATAATAAAAGTATTTTCGGATTTTTAACATTTATTTTCGCCAATAGAGCAGTTGCATTGCGACCTTCATAAATATGTGTTCTATCAATAAAAATGAAATTTAGAGTGTGAACCACTGTACAGGTTGTCCCAGGAGCCCTGAAGGCCTCTAATGTGTTGTTTTCATGGAGTATTCCACAAAAAATTTTTTTCGCCCACTTTGGCCATTAGTACCGATAGAGAAGGCACGTAGGTACCAGATATAGACTGAAAATAAGATGTAACTTGGCTCCAAATGACTGGGGCACCATTATATTGCTCATCAATTTGAATGAGGAGCTGGAATCTCATCCACGATTTTTCCCACATGAGTGATATCTCAGCATCTCAGCCAATATAACTAATGTGAATGGTCAACTGTTTTCATATTCTGTTCCAAAATATTGGATCTTTTAAATCAAAATGGAAAAAAAATACTGGTTTGTTATAACCACTGAAAGTTAGTGTTAATGAAAATGTTTTAATATTCATATCTCTGCTATATATGGCAGGATACAAATACTTGTATGACTGTTTCAGAACTTCTGGGCCACCCATAATTTAAATACATAAATATACTCGCGATAAGAATTGTACTTAAGGCGATTGGTGCACGGTAAAAAACGGTCACAGGCCCGAAAACAATGAATTTTTTATCATATGATCATTAAAGAGTCTAGATGCCTATGTGGGTGACTTTTACTATGTAGGGAGGTCAGGAGCTTAGTTCCAGCTCGTCAGTGGCGAGATGGCCTTCAAACGGGAAGGGTGTCGCTGGCGGTCGCTCTGCGGCCTGCCATCTAGGAGGAATTAACAGAACCTCGAAGGTTTTATCTCCCTCTCCCTCTAACACACAGCCGATAAGGTTCTATCGTGCCCGGAGGAGGGGAAGGTTTAGCAGGTTTCTCTTTCACTCATCCTTCGCCATGGGGAGGCGGAATGGATTATTTATTTGTTCGCAACTGCGCACGTCATGTGGCTGAGAGCGCACATCTTCTCACTCAACTCGCTCGTTCTCTCACACTATTTCAATAAATCTTTTCAAATCTTCAACATCAATACTTTAAACCATTGCGCTTCCTACAGATTAATTATATTTCATGCACGTGCCCGAATTCAGCTGCAAAAAAATAAAACGGGTAGTCAATTTTTTTCTTCAAAACCCTTCCGAAACACTGTGTGTTAAAAAATATTCTGAAAGCCCATTTTTCTAGATAAATGGAAATTCTAAATCACCTATGCCACAAGGAAACATTGTGCTTTAATATTATGTAAAGAAAACACCTCTTAGTTTTATAGTTATGTAAAGGTGGTGTGATATGTTTTAGATGTCGCACCATCTTATCATCCATGTAGAAGAGTTACCCGAAAAGCTAACAAGACTATTGCCAAGGAAATGGAAATATGGTTAAGGAAATATTTTTTAAATGTTTGTAAACAGTAGACAACATATAAAAAATCTTATAACTGTAAAATTAAAATACAAACAACCCTATAGCAAATTTAATTTCAATATGAAAAAGTCTACAATAATGTTTACAAGAAACGAAATTGCAATAGCAATACAAAAATATCGCAATTTTGTTACATTGTTAACATATATATTATTTTTAATAAAGGCAATAAAAATGACATACTCAATATTTGGAATACAATAAATACCTTAAGCCCTACATAATTGCTGCGATATTCACAATAAATGCTTTTCTTAAATATAGTAATTAAAAAACATCGTAAATAAATTATGAACATACATATTATGGTGAAGGAAAGTGGAAACTATCACACTGAAAAATCTTAGAGGGTAGTTTTCCTCATCTTATTTCTTTCTTTGCGTTTTTGGTCTTGTTCGTTAAAATATTTCATGTTCAAATACTTGATACGCATATACGTTCTTGTCCTGACAAAACAGTATATAACTTCTTCTGGATATTTATTTTCAGTATTTCCGCAAATAATTTTAGTCAGTGATTCAAAAATCCTCTCTTTTTTGCACAAATTGTTGCCATGAATATTATCAAAACACATTTCAGCGATCTTTATTAATTCAAAAAATTCATTAGTGGGACATTTTAAGTTGCCCTTTGATTGTACATGAATCCAGCTATCGTCCTCCGAATTGAAATCCGTAGTGCCAAGGTCAGGATATTTATTTCTGAAACGGTGAGCTATATAGCCAGAAACATATTTCAGCCCTTCAAGAGAAATTTTGTCACTTGAAAGGGGCCTGGCCTCTAAATCTAAGTCTATTTCTTCCATGTCAGCAAGGTCTATTTCATTTAAAGGTGATTTCTCTTGAAATGTCTTTGTAAAATACATTTCCTTGCACAAAAGTAGTTCTGTAATTTCATTCTGATAAGCACTGTCCTGTTCCATTTCATTTGACGAAAAATCACTTACCAAACACATTTCGTCTGTCTTCTCATCCGTGTTTTTCCGTTCAGCAAAAACTGCTGCAGAATGTTTTCACAATATGTAGTTTATAATTCTGTATTTAAAGTAAATGGGTGACAGATGCGTATTTTGATGTCCCATACCTCTAATATACGGAGAGAGAAAAAACCACTCTAACACAGTTCAGTTTAACTGTTAACAAATATTTAGGTTAACAGGTCCTATACATATTTCCGAATTTTTTACTGACTGATAAATTGATCGCTGATATTTATACTTTTAAACGAAATTTTGGATTTATCATTTTATGTAAACTCTAATGCGTTAAAAAGTGTAACGCAACACTACACACAGGTAGTGATGTCTAGTGCACTGCCCTATGCACATTAGTTAACAAAAAAATAAAATGAAATAGTAATTACTGATAAATAATACCTTGATGTCGTGATACAAGTAACACATGTTTATCTGATATTTATCTCAATTAGAATACAAAATAGGAAGACAAAATAATTAACTGATTTTAAGACTGATTTATTATTTACACAGTACAGTGCATTTTGAAGACAAATGGGTCTTAAGAAGCGAAAATCGTACTCGATTAAAGGATGGTATGGTGTTCGGTATATTAAGGTTTCCCCCTCAAAGTAACGGTTTCACAATGCTTTTAAGATATTAGTTACATCCCAACATAAGTTTAAAACATTTCTCTTAAGAGTGTGCTTCGTAGCATTAAAAGATGTGCCTTAATTATTTTGCAAATTTATCATTGTTATGGTGACGATGACAGGGGTTTTCGTAATTTTTTTAGAAATATAGTACAGTATTAGCAACTACGTTAAGAACTGTTATCTTATTCACACAGAGAAAAGAAATTCAAAATGCTAAAATTTAGCGTTTGTCTTTTTATATACTATATATGTTTGTTATTATATTATATGTGTGTTGTAACATTTATAAACATGTTAAATATATTCAACAATATTTGGTAATTATATATATTAAAAAACTTTTATGTAATCGACTTGAAACTATGTGAAAGGTTTTCAGTCTATAAAGGCCTATTCTATGATTTTTTAAAAATTATTAATTCTTATGCAAACAATTAATAAAATTGAAAGTTTCTTACATTGTCAGTATATACATAGCATTACAGTTATTCCAAACAATTCTCTACCAGTGTTTACCTAAGGTTTGCATGTTACGTTGGTTCTTCTACTAATACACGTATATTACAAGAGGTTTGTAATAGATTAAATGAGGCAAGTAAGAATTCGTTTTTATAAACGTTGTGTATGAAATTATAAATTTTGAGACGTATAATAACAAAAAGAAGTGCGTTCCGAAGACATATGTCGGTAGTGTTACCCACTGAAAAATTATTCCCACTTCAACTCTCTGTAAAAATAAAAGTATGGGGTTGAATGCGTCAAAAGGGGTATATAAATAAACTTTGAGGCTTCTTCCTTATTTCATACACTTATAATTGCAAACAAAAATTTTTCCTCGATGTTGAAATTTACTCTGCGTGTTCACAAAATTTTTTGGCAGTAAATATGTATTTAATTTTAAAAAATGAAAGCATTCATGTTTCGAAAAAAATATTAAAGCGATGTGGGGAAAAATGTTTACAGATACTCCAGTAAAATTTTCAGTTTGATTGTTTTGATAGTTTCGGAGCTGTTGCGAGTTTAGTTTGGAGGATTTTTCGGCTGCGCGAGGCATGTTTGGCTCTTTTTCGTTTTCTTCCAGCGTAGGAAGCAGGGAACAAAACGCCGATACCCGGCTTCACCTCGCATCTTCTGCTGGCCTTCCCTTGTCCTCTCCAGATGTATTACTGTATATTAGCTCCATGAGCGTGACCTTGACAGACCCTTCGTTTCTTCGGCCTCCTCTCTCGTCATCCCTCTACACCCCATTCTTCCCCCTCCCCACCCGCAGGCTGCGGCCAGCCGGCCGGAGCTCCGCCGGACTACCTGGTTCCGACAAGCGTCACCCTCAGCGCCACGTCGCGGGGACATTCTTCCCGGCGGCGAGAGTTTTACACGCAGCACTAGAACTGTCACTCCAGAGGGCGTGTTTTGAGTCGGATTGTATCAAAAACAAAAGGATATGAAAATATATACATAACTCAAAAGTGTTCTGCCAATTATGTTTTCATTTTTCATTTAAATTTATTCTTTAAATCGCTCCTGAAGTAGTCCAGCAGTGATCAATGGAAATTGTCAATATTAAACTGTAATTTTGACGATGAAAATTTTTTTTTCTTACTTTTATAGGTGCAGTAACCTATTCGTACACTCGTTTCTTGAACTATACTTAAGTTTAACATAATTATGTGTTTTCTAAATAATTCTGGCTTGGAATAAAAATAAATGCATTTAAAATGACATAACTCAGTAAAAAAAAGTTTATTAAAAATATCCTACGTTTATTATGTCTGAAAAAGAAGCATCAAAAATAAATATATACAGTTAAATTAGTTTTGTCGTAATATTTTCCATGCACCAATCGCCTTAAGTGTATAAAGTTGGATGCAGAATGCTTTATATTTTAAGACAAATTGAAGGATCTTACCTACTCACTGCCTGTTATGTGTGGCATTGAATGACATATCAAGTAGTACTTATATTTAACTGCCATGGCTAAACCTGCCTAAATCTGCCGCTTGCAGTGAGCAACATCTCTGTAGGCAGCTTCTTGGTGTGCATATTAAATAACCGAGGTGAGTTTTAAATAAATTGTATTAAAGAAATTCCATTTTCTTGTGATCTGTACACAGGGTTGGTTGATTTAAACCACAATGGTTGAAATTGTGGTTTAAATCAAGTGGTTTTTATAAAAAAAAAAATTGTTTAAAATATGTATTTTTAAATTGAATATCTAAATAAATTTTAATGAAAGGTCTAATTCCACTCTAGGATCAACAATAGTTTGCTTATTAATGTTTCTTATGATGTACGGGAACAAATAATTATATAGTACTAATCAAGATCTTATCATTTAAACTATCTGAATAAGTTTTAAATTATACTGAGCTAAATACTCTAAAATTAAATTAATTATTGTGGACAAAAGTGTAAAAAAAAAGAGGAAATAAATTTATTTTATATATACTACTTTAAATCCCTTGTCTGTGGAAAACACCCATTCTATGGAGAATACTCTTCCTGTGGGGGAATACCCTTTCTGTGGTTAAGTCCCAGTCAGATGTGCAGTTTTGCTGGACTTTAGTTCTTTGATGTTATAACTTTTCTGGTTCAACATAAGTGGCAGAAAGTGGGATGTCGTATGGCTTTCATTTGGTCATGCTGAAAACCCAAATAACTAATGTAATAAAAAAAAAACCTGTTTTAAACAAAAAAAAAGGTTGTTTGGATTTTTCCCAACCCTGTTAGTACAGTGACCACAAGTTCAGCACCACAGCCGTGCCGGATTAAAGCTCCATCTGTCTTATATGCCATGTTGATTTTTAGTTTTTTACTCATTACTTTTTTTAATGGCTATTTGTAACATTTTAACTCAATACCTCCCTGCATTTGTTGTACTGCCACTAATATTTGCAACATATATTTACTTAAGTGTAATATCATGGGTGCAAAAATTCATGCAAGTGATGATAATTATGAAGACTTGCACACCTTTTCACATCCATGATTTGACACTAAGTGAACATCTGTTGAAAAAAATTTGCGGCAGAACCACAAATGCAATTGAGGTATTGAGTTATAATTTTAGAAATACCTTTTAAAAATGTGTAAAAAAAAAAGTCAGCATGAGGTGTGGGACAAAGCCTTAACATTGTAGTTTTAACAGATATACCAAGTTTGAAATTGTGAAATGTGGAATGTAACCTGCCTAGAAAACAGGAAACACTGTACGAAAATGAAAAGAGACAGTACGTAACGATAAACTGTGAGCGGAATCCCCCCCCAAAAAAAAAAATCAGAACGCGAGCGCTGGTTTGGTGCCCCATATTACAGTACGTGTCAAGCCATAGTAGCTAACAAGGCAAGGTTAAAATATATTTATTTTTTATTAATAATATTGTGTCAGTAATAGTTGTGTGGCAGAATTGTCTGTTGAAAATGGAATCCAATAGCTTGAATATTTTGCAGTAATTAATGTGCTTTGTAACGTTGGTCTCGGTCGGCTGGGCTTGCAGAGTTTTCGAAGCGGCTGGACAGTGATGGGGAGCCGCTCGCGAAGCGGCTGTGCCTGGCGCAGCGAGCCTTCCACTCTGCGGCGCTGGCCGTGCCCCTGAAGGAGGAGCTGATCCTCGGCTGGCTCAGCGGGGCCGACCGGTCCTCGGAGGACGTGTGGCTCGCGCTGCAGTCGTGCCTCTCCGCCGACCACCTGACCTGCCTGAGTCCCGCGGTCGCATCCTCCGTGGTGAAGGTGACGTTTCCAGTTCATTCAGCTAGCTCTGATACCTGGTCATTTACTTAGCCATAGTGTTTTTAGTTAAATTTTATTTTGAAGAAATGATTTGAAATAGAGTGATGTTGTTTCCAAATTTGTATTGTAAAATAATGTATGGAGGTACATTTAAAACTTCCAAATGTTTTACAGATTTTAAGCGTGCATGTATACAGTTAAATGTTTTTAATGCGGCATTCTATGTTTTGGCACTTTCTGTAATCCAACGCCCATCAAGCAGCTCACGTTCAGATTTTTCCCGGATGGATCCAGCTGTGGACCGTGGCTGTCAGGTTGCATTACTGTGCTGCCTGCGTTTTTAGTTCGCTCAGAGTTTATCTTACTGTCCTTTTTTTCATTTCAGTACAGTGTTTCCTGTTTTATAGCATGTTACAATTTGTATTCTTGTTTAAACTATATGGACATTCAATAATCAGGCAAAATTGCTAATCTGGCATGGCCGTACTGCCGATTGTACCGTATTAAAAACCTTTCATTGTAATATATTATGTGCAGTTCATCAGATGATTTACTGTATAACATAAATGTTATAGAGTAAACATTTAATTAAATATTTTTTAAATTTTATCCAGGATTATTTTGTGTGAAGATGCAATAATTTTTATGAACTACTAATATGACTCGTCAAAATTCTTAGTTGTGAAGTAACTACCATACATAGTAATGTTTGTTAATTTCCATGTTTTGCAGATGGTTTGTGAAGGACTGAACAGTGACATGGTCAAGAGTACTCGTCAAGTAGTTTACTCATGCGCACACAAAGTTCTGGACAGCAGTGTATTTCAGTGGAGTTTGAAGAAATGTGTCCAAGAATACTTGGACATAATAGTGGCCATTTTTGAGGAGGTTGAAGATCATAAGTCATTTCTAAAAATTGTAGCTTGTGTGAAGGGATACCACAACAGTTTGGTAGATAACAAGGATGAATTTGTGAAAGGGTTTGTAAAGCGCGCCCTGTTTCCTTTGCTGAAGTTGTTCGACGACATTTCCTCTACACTGCTCGTGACGGAGAAGGCCACAGATCTCAGGACCACATTGGTGACTCTTTTGCAGCAGATCTTGTTTCCAGAACAGGAGAGCAGTAGCCAAGTACAATTCATCAGCCACTTGTTTGGTAATGAAGGAGAAAACGTGCCTTGTGATAAAAACTCAGTACTGCCTCTGGTATTTTCAGAGTTGCATGCTGCACTGAACCAATATCCAAAGTCTTTAAGTGTTACCGGTTACTGCATTGTATTCCAGTCGTTCATCTGTATGCATAACACGAACCATGCAGTCATTGTAAAGTTTCTTAGAGTTCTTTTCTACCTTGTTGGTTTCAAGTCGAAATTCCTGAACAAAGTTGAAGAAAACACTCTTGAGCTGAACGAGCCTGTCATGAAAGAGATATCAAAGCCAGCTAAACGCAAGGCTGTGTCGTACGCTGTTGTCAGCGGCTTGGTGAAAACACTCACAGACGTCAGTTTTGTGCTGGAAGGCGAATGCGAGATGTCGTTGATGAACGTGCTGGTAGGTTTGTGCGTGTCGTCGACACAGAAGTCAAAGGAGCAAAGTGTGTGTGCAGAGTTTCTGAAAATGTGCTCATCCGTGATCTACTACAGCCCTGTGACCATGGCTCCGAAACTATTTGACTTCTTGGTGCCAGTAATGCTGATTAAAAAATGTGATGATGTTGAGGTTAGTTATGCATATCTTGAGTTCTTGCACTGTGTCTTGGAGGTGTTCTTCAAACTTTCGCGTGTGTACAAGCTGTTTACGAAGTTGCTTCCTTTACTCAGAGATGCTTTATCAGTTGAAAACAACGCTGATTTGGTCTTGGATGATGTCGTTCCGAGAGATTTCTGTAAACAGCTGTGCCTGAAAGTAATGGTACTTCCTAGTGCACAGATCTTCAGTACCATAAAATGTTTTTGTTACCATTTAAAAGAAGACTTCGACAACCCATTGGTTCAGAAAAAATCAGGTTAGTAAAAATTAAAGTTTACAGAATAGTGTGATAGTTCCATGCTTGCTGTTTGAAATTACCTGATTGTGTTCCTCGTATTTTGTGTAGAATAGCATGCAAGTCACTGAATAATTTTAATATATATTTGTACTATCAGTGAGCAACTCATTTTTGATTTATAATTTTTCAGTACATGTACAGTAGTGACCAAATATTTTCTAATATAAATAACTAGCAGAGAGGCTAGTGCCTGAATGCCAAAAATAATGAATTTATTTTTAGTTTTGATAAATTGGACAGCAGTTTCAAGCATATGTTCGGTTTACCTTTCTGTTCAGTCAGTCTGCTAGGTCAGGGTATGTTGAAATTATTGCAAATGTGTGCTATCCCATTCATAGTTCATTTAACTGGCGTACAAATAAATTACATTTACGGACTAGACTAATCATACATGTTACTGTGGATTCGTTGCTTCCAAGCCATACTTAACACACAAAGGAAAGTCCTCAGCATGCAATTTTTGTTGTGTGTTCTTCCCTTACTTAGGATGAGGTAGTGCTTAGTAAAACATTAAATTTTAAATTTTAACTCTGTTATCTAATATGTAATATCCTTAAGTTTTTTTTTTTTTCAAAACTTTCATGGGCCTAGTGATTGGTTGCGTGCAGCTACCGAGAAGAAGTAATTACAAGTTTTATTGTATTGTAAGTACGAGTCATGGGGCAGCCTGTTTTGTCCAGCGTGTGCCGATAGTTGGTTTCCCCCTGCCAAATGCTGGGGTGCATGTCGAGGAATGACGGGCAGCTTCAGACAGGATTAGGCACCACACGGCTTCCCCCACGGATGAGATTGTTATTGAAAGGATTAAGTCATTCTCGAGGTGTAATCAGTGTGAAGAAGAACGGCATGTGGCCCTTGAAAAGAGTGAGGTTAGACACCACTGGTTTAGAGCCTAAACATATAAAAGTGGCTTTTTTTTTTTATTAAAAAAATTAATAGGTTGGTTTTTTTTTCTTTCAAAATTTGATTTTCAGTGTTTTCCATGGGAGTCTTGGAGTATTAAAAGAAATTGTAATAATTTATGAATAATTTGATATTCATTTTGGCATTTCAAATCAAATTTTTTTTTTGACTATACGATACTAACAGATGCAGCTATTGGGATTCATTCACAAAACTTTTAAATGAAAAATGATAAATTGTACGAAGCTAAGAATATGTAGGGATAAATTTGGATTTATTGGTTTTCTGCAACATATTACATTTAATATTTATATATACATGGTTGCTACAGGACTAGAAAACAGGGAAAACCAGGAAATGTCAGGGAAATTAAAATGGTCAGGGAATTCCGGGAAATGTCAGGGAAAATTCTACGAAATCTGGAAATTTTAAAGTTGTGTATAATTCAAACAAAGCTTTGTTTTGATGCAATCGTACCGCTACCGAACGACTCCGCTAAAAGGGTGCTGCTTAAGGCACACGGCAACTGCAACTTTTTTTTACTTGGTCTACGATTGTCCGTTGAAATAGGCTGTTACAACCGCCCACCATAACTTCTGGCCAATCCAAGCACTCGTTTGTTCACTAACGAATCCAGGCCTTAATTTGTTCGTGTTTTGCTCCTTTTTAATTTTCCGTTGAGACTTTGTATTATGTTCCGTTCCATGCAGTGAACTACAGAATGGGCATGGCGTCGTTTATAGGGATGTGCGGGTACTCAATAATTTCAACTTCGATTCGATTCCTCAACTATTTGAACCCGGAACCGAAACTAAAATTTGGAATCGAAAAATTCTGGCAAATTTTTCAAAAGTGAAAAAACCAGAAGAAAGAAATTGACGGTTACCGTTTAACTCATTGCTAGAAATAAATTTATTCGTCAATTATCATTAATGTAACTCGTAAAATTGCCGCGCACTTTCACTCAAGCAAATTTCATAACGTTATGAAATATAGGTTAGGCCGAATATTAAATTTTTTTCAAAGATCGTGTATGATATAATTTACACGTTCAGAACCACTTACTGTTTAGGCTTGCAAAGATAAATACCTTACGGAAACTGCTTGTTTATGAAATAGTTTAACAATCTGCTCAAACATTTTTATTTCTGCCTACTTATGGCATATTACTCATGACCATTTCTCACGTTGCACGGGAAAAAAATATTGTTGGTTTATTTGTTTTGAAAATAAATAACACATATTAAAAATGAATATTACAACCATAAACGCACAATAGTCTGTTAACAGTTAAAATAGTTCCTTGTTCAACCATACATTTACAAAGATCGCCATTCTGTGACAGTCTTCTGTTAACAGAATAACCAACATTAAAATATTCATGACATAAAAATATTTTAGCGGTGCCGGACGTGTAGACCAGTTGACATGCCGGGAAGCCTACAACTCACGTAGTTTTGGTTCCCTGCAAGAATTTCCGATGTTTTGCGTTTTGGTATTAACGCCACTTCAGCCGCTAAATCAGAAGTTTCCAATGAAAACAAGCATGTTGTGACTAACCTAACCTAACCCTTCGATTTTTTTTAATTTCAATTTTTGAGAGATATCCGAAGTTGCACGAACATGGTAGGGAACCGAAACTATGTGAGTTGTAGGCTACCGAGACAGGCCACCATTTATCATAGATCGCGCGTGCCGACACAAAGGAATCGAATCACTGAATCGTAACATTCTGTCAGTATCGAAGTAGTGTTTACTGTTTATGCTTTTGCCTTTTACAAAACTTAATTAAAGATGATCATTGTTGTGTGGTTTAACTTTGTGAAGTTAATAATAATCATCATATTTACGTATTTTTTCCGTTTTTAGGGGAACAGATCTTGTTGAAAAAAAAACAAAGAAATATATGTTACTTATTGGTTTTAATTTAAATAAACCTACTGGCTAGGCCATGCTGCATACGTCATATGTGCAAATGTAGGTTAATTAATAAATTATACTACTTAGCGCAGCACGCATCGCACTATCTCGGTGACTCCAGTGAGGCAGCTGACTTTACCGTTGGTAACATTTGACATCTTTAAACAGTGGTGAAGTGATTAAATAAGTAATGAATGAAAATTGTGGCAAGTTTAAGGGCCGCAGTTATCTTCTAGAATTGTATTTCTTATTCATTTAAGTTAAATACATATGGTTCAAAATAAATGCAATTTTTTTTTAGTTAGTCCTACCAGACCAATGACTATGAATGTAGATAAAGTTACCCAAAGAATCGAAATCGGAATCGAATTTCAACTCTTTTGGTGAGAATCGAATCGGAATCGAATCGAACTGAAAATCATGGAATCGCACAACCCTAGTTGTTTATCTTTTGAAGGCTATTTTCACGTAGAATAAGATGAGTACAAAGCTTATTACGTGAATTTAAAGGCGTTGTTTCAGGTGAAGTTAGTTTTTGATGCGATCATAAGAAAATAAAGTTCATTTTGATTAAGAGGCAATACCAATTCTCATTTTGTAAACTACCAATCTGATACGAAAACACGTTGCTTTTGTGTGCGATTATGTTTTTGAATTTTTTTCTACCTATTTTTTAAATTACTTTTTTTTTTCAACCGTAATAATCCGTGAGTTCTGTTGCGTGGCACTTACATTGTGTATAAAAAAATATGCATAACTGAACATGTTTTTCCCCAGAATCGTTAGTTAACATTGTAAGATTGAAAGAGTATTGCATGTTGTAATGCTGCTATTGTAATTCACGAAGTAGGCCCGCTATATTGCTAGGTGTGAATTTGTAATAGTTTTTGTATTTGTTTAGTTATATTTTTTTAAGAATTCATAAACAATAATGTTTTTACCTAACCTGAAAATATTATGCACTTTTTTTTAGCTTAGAGATGTCAAAAAAACTACTTTTAAGGAGAATTGGCTCAAGGAGCCACAGTTTCAGCACATCAAACCCTCTGCTAAAAACATAAATTCTGCGTACTGCACTTTGTGCTACAAAAGTATTCAACTCAGCAATATGGGTTGAAGAGCTCTCACCAGCCATGTCGAAGGAAAAAAACACATTCGCAATTCTGCCGTCAAAATAACACAAAAAAAACTTATTTTACCTCATGTTGAAATTTTTATATTACATTTAATCATATGCACGTTAATATTTATAGTATGTACTTCAAAAGAAAGTCAGGGAATTATTCTCTTAAATTTCTGGGAAACAGGGAAAAGTCAGGGAATTCTAAGATTCTATTTTTGTAGCAACCATGATATAGCAGTCTGTGATTACAACTAAAATTGTTTCAAACATACTCTATTTTTATGTATATAATCAGTTGGAAAAAAAAAAAACATTTTTAAATTTTACTGGTTTAGGAAAATGCATTGCCAAATTTTTTTATTTTATTGCATTTTACACCATTCTATTATGGTTCTATTTTACTGTTTTTTTACTTCAAATTTTCTTAGGCTCCTGTGAATTGTGAAAAAAAGTTTCCTGTATGTTTAAATTTGATTTGAAAACTATTTAATATTCAAGGATAATTTGATGTTCAATTAAAAATTCCATTCAAGTAAAAAAGAACAGGATTTGCAGAAGCCTATGTTTGTGGTGATGAGTAGGGACCAGAAAAATTCGCGGGTTCAATGACCTGCAGGATGAACTCCATAGTTCTAAGTACACTGGGTCAAATGTCACCCACTCATTGGCTGCTGTCCTGTGAGACGTCCCAACGTAGCAGCCTGTGATTCGATAAAGCTTCGGTCGGGCGTTTCTCATTGGCCCAGAGTCACCCAGGTGAGTTGCGAGCCAATGGCAGAGGCAGCACCGAGGTATAACTATTTGCGTTTTAGCCTATCGCGAAATGAACTCGCATATTTTCCCGGTCTCTATCGAGATGCGAACGGGTGTTAACGCTGGGAGTGGGCGTGTCGCCGCAGGCAGCGCGTCCCGGCTGTACCTGCAGGTGCTGGAGAGCCTGGTCTGCACGTTCCTGCGGGGCGTGAAGGTGGCCTGCCACAGCGTGCCGGCCCTGGTCGCGTCCACCTTCGCCCGCCATCTCGCCGAGCTGGAGGGGACGCTCTCCGGCTACGCTGCAGCTCTGCTCGCCCGTCCGTGCGTGAGTCCTCTCGCTCCTGTCGAGTCCGGACCTCTCATCTGTGTCCTGATTCCGTCCAGACCCCGCACCGTAGACCGGAACAGACCTGCCAACTCTCACGATTTCACGCCATCATGCCAAAATAGTGTTTCCTCACGATTTTTTCGGGGCCCCGAGATTTTGTTTGAAAAAGTTACAAAACAAGTTTTACGAAAGCTTACAGTAACGAGTTTCCATCAATACTCGAGTCACGTAAAGGACGCAACTTTGCGTTTTGTAGCGTGTGCCGTGCTGATTTTTCTATCTCGCATAGTGGAAGAGGAGACATTGTGAAACATGTCGCTACAAAAAAACACAACTAACACGTGAAGTGTATTGCTTCAAATAAAAAAATTAATTTTGCTGTGAACAGTGATAATAGTGTTACACGAGCAGAATGTTATTTTACATCTTTTTTAGTTGCGGCCCTGCATGATCACTACACGACAGCGCTAAATTATGTTCAACTAAATTAAATCTGCAACCTATAATTTGTTGAAATAAGCAGAAACCATGTAACATATGTACAGGTATGTCACTTAAATTTAAAGATTCTCATTTGTTGTTTTTTATATCTAACCTGTATTTATGGGCCTGAAAATTTTTATAGAGGGACCTCATGATTTTTTAAATTTGAATGTTGGCAGGTCTGCTAGAAGATTTGTGACAACTGCGAGAGTAGCTACATTTTCTACCAAGTTTTATAAAAGGACGTTTGATACGTAGTGCGAGACAAACTCATCGGAGCTGAGCAGATATATTTGGTGAGCTGTTTCCAAGTACCGGAGTTTGCAGCGCCCGGAGGATCGTTGATATCCAGCTTCGGTTTTCTGAACTGTGGTCCTAGTAGTAGCATTTTCTCATCCAGCTATAGCCCTGTTGTGAGATTCTTCCAGGGGTCCGGAAGACCCATTTACAGAGTTACGTACATTACGTTTCAAAGTGTGTGTAAGCTGTGAGGCTAGGACAACATGATTTCACATACCAAAGCCATGCTATAGTTGCTATTTTAAATACAACTGGGATTTGCTCATTACGCTCATAAGTGATGTAGGTATTTTACCAGAATTTGCAAGTGTTATATTAATGCATATTTATTCAGCAATTACACAAAGTTATTAAAAAAATCATTAACATATTGAATATCAATATATTTATTATTTCAGTAATTTTATTTATACATATTTTTTAGTTGCAATTGCTCAGAAATTTTAGGCAATTGAAGTTATTTGAATGTGTTAATTTTGGTATTGTAATCATTATCATACTAACCTGCCAACACAACAATTAAAGGACATATCATTTTCATACATACTATGTGCTAACACTAAATATCTATTTAAGTTGTTGAAGAGTATACTATTTTATTTCTGTTGTCATCTTATTGAACGGGCAAAGCAATGATAACTACATATTGTTTGATCCACGAGACACTATTGTCTTGGCATCCCCTTGGTTGAATGCAAGTGGTTTGATTGTGCTGGTCAGAGCCTTAGACTAACGATGAGCTAGACTGCGTGTGCATGCTGTGTTCTTGGTCGGTAGAGTTAATGTTTAGCTTTTCAGAGCGACTTTCAGGCGTGTATGGGTGTTCAGTAGTGAGGTAACCCGATTTCCACCGTTCCGGTGAAAGGCGGGAAAAAACACCCCTCACTGAACGGTGGCCGATAAGAAAAAAAAAATGGCAAACTACACACCAGTTAAATTTTCCAGCCAAGTACAGGTGTGTTTGTTTTGTCATTAGGGTCCAGGTCTGCGAGTATTTGTTAATTTTGAATTCAAAATGAATTTTGATTCTGTGTTTCAAATCAAATAATTTTTTTGAAATATTCATCGTAGATACATCAAGTGAAGACTCATACATTGCAGTTTAAATGAAAATGTATTAAGCCATAGCTACGTATTTTGATTTTTAAACATTAACAACCTATCTGTTATTATGCTTTGTTATTTATTGAAGAGTTTTTGGCAGTATGTTGGTGTTACATGTGATTGAGAGGAAGTGCGGCCGGGGGTTGCAGGAGGACTGGGAGCTGGCGGCTCTGCTGGGGATGTGCCACAGCGTGGGAGAGGTGCACCTGCTCTTGGCCAACTACCGGCCCGGAGCCCGGAGCGCGGGCCTGGGGTGGGCGGACTCCGGCACCTACGACATGGCGGGGCTCCACCCCTACATCGCCGGCGACCTGTGGCAGGCCATCCACGGGAGAGTGAGCAGCTGCAAGGGGCAGAGTGCCGCCAAGGATAAACTGGTGAGCACGTGCCTGGTTCGTCATGTATCCATGGCTCAATGTCCAAAATATGGAATCTTCTCGTTTTTGCCGAGTTTCTGGGACATCAGTTTTTGCGCAAGTGTGTCGAAATGGAAAGTATGAGAATCTGGGTGTTATATTTTACAGGGTTGTCACTTGTCCGGAAAACTGGGAGATGTCAGGGAATTTTGTGAGAATCAGGAAAATTAAGGATATGTTAGGGAAATTTCATTTTGTATCTGGGATTTTTTTTAAAAATATGACAGGGTGGCTACAAACAGGGAAAATCGAGAAAACTTGAATTAGCCATGAATTGTTTTGGTTCCGTGAAAGACGTCAGAATTATCTGTTTGTCTAGCAAGTTGAAAACAGCTTAGTTGGTAAAATGCATGCTGTTCCTACAATCTGCATCTCATATCTTTTTTGAGCATTTTTTACAGCTTAGTTATATGTGACAGTTAATGCTAGTATCTCTTCTTTTTTTCTTTACCTTTTTTTATTTTCCTCCAGTTCTCACTGGCGGTAACAACACAATTCTAAAAATATGGCCTATGGTGTGAGGAATATTTTTCCTTAAGTCATGTGAATAATGTACGAGAATAAATGCATATTTAATTTTCAGTATTTATTCAAAATTTCTTCCTTGTATTTTTAGGTTTTATCTCTATGAACTTAAGTGAATTTTTTTATTCTTATCTATTTTTTGGATATTTGATTTTCAAGTTTTTAATATCAACCGATAATTAGTTAGGTTTGTAGTCATCAAAATATCAGTATTAAGTTTTTTTTTCCTTTTACTCCAAACCAGTTTAATAATCTTCATATAGACTGTACAAATGTTTCCTAGGAACTCGAATTATTATTATTATTTAACTTGAAAGTTTACATTGCATTTGAAAATCGTGAAACTGATCAAAATTGCTAAAGGATGTTCTGCGTGTTTGTCGTCGTTGCAGGATGAGCTGCTGCTTCAGAAGCTGGCGGCCCTGCAGCTGCTGGGCGGAGCCGAGGACACCCGCCCTCGGCAGGCTGGGATCACGGCCCACCTGGCGTCCCTGGCGTCGCCGCACTCCGCGTGGCTGGCGCCCGGCCTGCCGCTGCTGTCGCCGCTGCTGGACGGACGCCAGCTGCTGTCCCTGGCCCGGACGCTCCTGCTGGACCCACCCGCGCCCCTGCACAGGTTCCTGCGAGACGACGCGTGAGTGACTCGGGCATTTGGTGTTTTACCTCGGTTCCTAGTGTTATTGTTATCCACCATATACAGATATACATAGAGATGGTGATTTATAGCATTTAAAATAATTACATTTAGCATTTTGAATTTGAAATTTAGCATTTTGCAGCATTTTTAAAAACACAATTTAGCCAATTCTCTCATTTTACATTACTGAAGAAAAGTATATTTTAAAAAAAAAAACGTTGCTTGCCGTTTTACCGACTTTTTTTCTTCAACAGACTTCTCGGTGAAACTTTTTTTTTTGCAGTCTGATGTCCCTCAGATTTAATGTGCTTTTCAAGTGCATCTTTTTTTTTTCCCACTCCAGACGGCGATTACATAAATTGCGCATTAAAATATTCTTATCACTTTCGTAGAACTGTTCACTTTTGTATTCATTTATGCGATCGTGAATGGAAATGACGTTTCGTCCTATTTTTACCACGAGAAATAACAGTATACAACACATTCACGAGTATGCACGTATTTGTGAACACACCACCTTCCACAGACTACACAAGAACGCGGCTTTCACGTGAAACACAGCCAGAAAATGGAACAATTGTTAGCGCGACGAAGCAGAGATGTTGCAATATGGTGGCCCAATATCTTGTACTCTGCAAGATGACGGACAATCTTCCAGCTAGTTGTTCTTTGCTTTGTTTACAATCACGAGGCATGGATGGCCATTCTTCATTCAATATTTACGAACAATAGTTGTTGTGAATGATGTGACAATTAGATACTTGTGCTGAATACGCCATAAAATGATGGTTTCTTTTGTTACTGAACTGAAACGAAATACAATAGGTAAATAAATTGTGTAGAGTGAAGATGAATCTACGTTTTTTTTTACCTTTATTTAGCATTTATCTCGGAATAGTCTAGATTTCGCATTTTATAGCGGAAAAAATATAATTTAGCATATTTTCACATCTATTTCGCAAAAATGAAAAATCACCATCCCTAGATATACATAATCTTGCCTCTAGTTCCTAGTGGCCTTCAGAAGTGAAAACAATTCTGCTAAGTGTTCCCCAGGTGAATTTATCAACCCTAAGTTTCGGAGCTGAATATTTGTATCATTTCTGGAGACAAAACAAAAAATCTGGTAAATGCAGCAAAACCTTCTTAAGAAAATATCCCGCATAATAAGTTTCAAATATTTAGCACTGGACCTACAAATACGTAAGAAGTGGGACAAGATTTTATGGTTTTATTTTAAGATCAATTTGGTTTTTTTTAAAACGGGAGGTTTTTGGTGTTATTGATTTATTTTCAACATTGTCTTTATTCATTAAAATAATGTTCTATTTATTAACTATGAATCTAAAATATTTCTTAGTAGTTATTTATTTTTTACCATATAGTCTCGTTTTAATTAACAAGTCATGATGCTTTTTAACAAAAAAATCATTAGTAATAACAATAAGCATGCCTTGAACAGAACTGCTCAGATAAATAGGTACAACAGCAGATTTTTGTGTCCTTGAAAAATGTTCCAACGTCATTAATGTAAGATCATATTATTAATAAAAGAAATGCAAGATCAAACATCGTAATAGGCATATTAATTTTTCTGTACTGTTTAGTTCATACATTTTGGTGCAAAATTATAGCTGAATAGATAACATCCAATGAATTTTTTTTCAAACATAACTTGGCAGTTGCAGTATTTACACACTAGTGTAACTGCATTGGATGCATAAACACTGTTAAGTTTTAAACTCATCAGCCTTTTGCCTTGCACTTACCACATTTTTTGGCATTTTTTATGTGGAGCAATTAACATCAGAGACAGGAAATACTGATAACGGTGTTATTTACATGGCCTGTGTTAAAACTGCAAGCAGGCAGTTATAAAAAAAATTGTCCCTGCAGCATAAAAGATGTCATTCAGAAAACAAACATATGAGCATAAGTAAAGAGTGTGGTTGCCCTCACAGCAGTAAGAAAGCTGGCGATGAAGGGAGAAGGATCATGTGAAGCTCCATTAGCACCCCCTCCTTTCTCTTCCAGACATTCAGAAGTGTTAAAGTGTTACCCAATGTCATCTGTCACCCGAGACAATATTTCAAGGCAGTAAAAAAAACAGCATTCAAAACAGGCATAAGTAATGCAGTTTATGTGCAGAGCATGTAGTTTTTCAACTAAGCTATTTCAACCTTTGGCCTGGTATGTGATGATACTGTGATGGTGTTTTGGGGAAAAGAGAGGTACAAAACACTAGCACAATTGGGTACTTAACATTTGTTTATTTGTTTAGAAATTCGTCAAAAAAGCGGAAAACAAATTAGAAAAACATCATTATAATTTGCATTATTTTTTGAGTTTGTTGCGATCATGATTTTTTCAGATCCCTAGTTATTACATGATTTGCATAGCCGGTAAAGTGAAATTAAAATCTGAAATATTAACATTGAAGTAAAGTGCATTCAAGTTGTCCTCTGTGCATAATTTACCTAGAATGTTTTAATGCTTTGTTCCAGAAAAGTGATTGAAACATTGGTTTGGGTGTGCGTGGAACAAATAGGAAGCAAATTGGCTCAGTGTCTTTCTGACGAAACAGGATCATTTCCTTTCCGGTCTCAAGAAGAGCTCACCATGTATTTTCTGAAAAGATTTTCATGCGGCGAGAGAAGTGAAGATTCTCTCTCGCCGCTGCTGACAAGCCTAGGCAGAGTGGTCACTGCGGCCTGCGAAGGAGGCAGTGTTTTCCAGTCGGACAGCCTGAAGCTCGTCGAAGTGCAGATGCTGGAGCAGCACGTGGGTGTTCTGAAGGCCCTCCCAGTGAGGTTCCTGTCTGTGGACGTCCAGAGATTGGTGGCTCTCACTGCTGTTTTGTTGGCAGAGTGCCTGCGCAAGATTGACCCCGATAGTCCGCTCATAGGTGTTCTCTGCGGAGATGTACTTCTAGGTAAAAACCATTCCATCACTTATGTTTTGGGACTGTTCTGACATAAATTTAGTTTTTAGATCATTAATAACTTACAGTGTGAAATGAAAATTCAATGCCACTTTGCACACAAGCTGCAAATTTATTTTGCATTTTAATTACTGAAATTTTAACTTCTACTTAAATGCCAGAAAGTACGGTAATACATGTACCCTCTTTTATCGCATAATGGTCGCACACGCGTAATCATCGCACCCATATTTTAGGGCGTCAAAATTTGGTTTAAAAATAAACCTCTCGCGTAAACGTCGCATTATGTTTTTGGTCCCGCTATTATATTCCGAGCGCTTTGTGCGGGTATGTTTTCCATATAAAACGATGTATTTTAAAATAGAAATCTATTATATATTCGGACATTACCACTTACTTATTTAATTAACGGAAATACAAAGTTGTCTGACGTGTAAATTATCTTTTAAAGACATTTTAAACGTTATAACCTTCATCTGTTTGTCGCGTCGCCGTAGTGTACCGCTTATAAAAATGTAGCCAGCGCTAGTTGGCATCATCATGTTTGGTTATGTTGCTTTCCGTATAGAGCGCGTGCACGTAGCCGAATATCGATATCTCGCCGAGTGCATACAACGCGCGCTCTCTATCAGGTACTGAGTTAACTACATTTGATAGCCCGCATTCTTTCGTGTTGTGTACTACGGTAGTAGAGGTGTAAAAGTAACGAAAAAAAGTGTACCCGTATGTATTCGTTACTATAACAATTAGTACTCGTTACTCTCGTATCGTTACGTTACTCGTTATTTCTGATACCTCATAACATGCTATATTATGTTAGAGCAACGAATCGAGTTGCATTGCGTACGCGTACAGTATGACGTCACGGCGTCGCAACATTCATAATTTGGAGAAAACATACTTATACATTACATACCAAACTGTGTAAGGTGCAATTTTTTTTCAGTTTTCCGTATTTGAACCAGACTTGTGTTTAAGTCATTCTAAATTTAATTTGATTTAAATAGGTTAAGTGTAGAACTACAAGTGAACTGTTGACGGAATCTACTAAATTTGCAATGGATTTTACTATTTTGAAAATTTTAACCGTGAGCTTATGTTATATCACAATAACAATGCAATCCATTATGCGTCGATTATAATGCAAAAGCAACAAATAGGTGTTGAAAATTATTTATTGACAATAAAATCTAAACTACATTCTAACTATAAATCCCATACTATGAAAAATGCGAGTAACGAAATGCATCCGTGTGTAACGTTTCGTTACTAGAAGGCGCACCCGTTACTCAGTACGGAATACATACGGTTTGCTACAGCTCTATACGTTAGTTACGCGTTCGTTCGATTTGCATTTGGATCACAGATGTTTTTCTATTTAAAGTTGAATAAAGGTTTTTGTTGTATGACTTATTAATTTAAATTGTTTGGCGTGCTCTTTTATACTTCCCTTTTAAATAAATGTACTTTCCATGAATGGGTTTTGTTTTTATGAATATCTTTATCTAACAAAAAAATATAATTTTTTTTCAGCATAATCGTCGCACCCCTACTTTTCAAACTTGATTTTAAAATAAAATGTGCGACGATTATGCGAGAAAACACACTCATAATAATAAAAACAAAACGTAGTTAATAATTTATTTTGTGTAGGAGGATAGTATGGGAAGTCCAGATTATTATTGTTAGTTTAGATAATAAGAGTAATGATTAGTCCTGTCCTTTATGAATATTCACATTTTCGAATACAAATAGTTTTTTGGTCGTATTTGATTTGACTTTGAATATAATACTTTATTAAATGAATACCTATTCAATTGATTACAAATATTTGACATAGAATACCTTTGATTTGTATATACCAAAAAGTTACTGTTGAGGCTAAGTAATTTGTACCCAGGTTATATGGTTAAATGGGACAGCATAATCAGAGAACATTAAAAATACTCAGCATTTTAAACATACAAGTATTCAAAGATATTTAATTACTGTTTTGCAAAGCAGTAGTGCAAAAATTGTGTAGACTATTCAAACCACAGACTATTTGTGACATTTCAAACTTGAAAACAAACTCTAATTTGTACTCATTTTGACACATGTCAGCAATGGGGAAAAAATAAATAACCACCAAAAACAATGAACTACGACACAAAACACAGATTCTCTTTTGTGATGACCATTAAAATAAGTTAGCATGATACATAGTTGCAACAGCGTATAAATCAAATTTACGATCATTCTACCACCATGCAACACAGTAGCAGCTTACTTGCTGTGTGTAACTATGACAATGCAGACGTGATTAAAAAAAAAAAAAAAACATAAATTGTTCAGTATTCTATGTGAAATTTGCAGAAAGGTTTGTGATATTACTGAAATAAAATGCAGTTTTCCTGGCTGCTGTTAACAATGGGAACACGTTCGAATAACTAGGACTTCAAAATTTTATAAAGAGCTCATTTAATCACTCTTTTGTGAATACAGCATTTTTATAACAATAGCGTTTTTTGAGAAATGGATTGGATTTCACAGTATTTAGCAGTAATGAAAATTTTCTGGGTCAATATGTAGAGTAACTTAATGTGAAAGTAAAAACTTAAATGTAAAATGAAAGGATTGTTAGGTTAGATACATAAATACAATTTTTCTTCTTCTTTAAAACTTAAATGTTGTTTTAATGCAGTTTTTTTGGACATATGCTATTGCAGTTATGCATTGCTTGTCCGGGAAAAATTCCAAAAATACACACACACACACATATATATATGAAAATAAAAACTTCACAAAAAAAAAAGACTGAATCAGCTGATGTCGGACAAATGGAACCAACGCTGAAACTAATCAAGTATTATGGACAACACAACAACAGCACGGACAAAAAATCAAGCTCTAAATATCAGACAGCACAAGAATTCCATTGAAGGAACTTAGTCATGAAAAATAATACCGTATGATAACACAAACACATGCTTGTTTATTTTCATTGTTGGTTCCGTTTTTCCGACATCAGCTGATTGTCTTGTTTTCTGTGAATTTTTTTATCTTCATATTTTTTTTTAAATTTTTTCATAAACAGTGCAAAAACTGCATTAAAACAAAATTCCCCATTAATTATTGTATCAAAACATTTTATGTATAATAATTGTAGCCGACTTATCTTTCCTTTCACTTAAGTATTATTTATATAATTTCTTATAGGGCACTACATACACTTCATATTTTTATTTACTTTTTTATTTCTGTACATATTTATATTGCGATATAATTTTTTTTTTGCATTTTATTTGTTAAATACTACTCAGATTAGATATTCGTATGAGAGAATAATTTTCTATTTGTGTTCAAACTAAAAAAAAAACATATATGAACAGCCTTACAATGATCAATTAATATGGTAGAATACATTAGTAATTGAGAAGTTGTAGTATAAAACCTCCATTTAAGGAAGTTTCTTTATAACAAATATACATACCTGATTTTATATTCTCATACATATATTTTAAATGGAGAATTTGTAATTTACTTGAATCATTGTTTTTAAATGTTAGAGATCTGAATAATACAGGATTTCCACATCCTGGAAAGTTACGGAAAATCATGGAAATACCAGTGATGGTAATTTGAATGGAAAATGTAATGCTTCTATCTGCATTTACCAGAAACTGAAGAAAGAAGGAAAAAAAAAAAACATTTTTTCAGATGGTATTTTAATGCATGATCAAATGATCATGCACTCTATAAAATGGCATATGCAAGGTTCCCTTTTCTTTATTTCTTTCAGAAATTTGCAAAATTATTAAATTATTTTTTAAAAATTAGTCAGGGAAATTTTTAATTTGGGACATGAAAGGTCAGCACGAAAACATTAGAGAATTTTATTACTGATTTGTTTGAACATTCTGTAACCATGTGCATTATTTTGTGTTGAGAACTTTTGGCCTGAACATGAATTATCAGTGACTGTTCATATGTTCTATAGAAATGTTGTATGGAGTATGAGATGGGCCAATAAAATCCTCAAATACCATCAGATGCTTCGTATTCAACGGATTCTATATTCAAGCGAAAAGATTTTAAGAGAAATATCACAGGAAATAAAGTAAATTACAAAATTCTGCACTTGTAACCTCTGAAGTTTACTAGGTTATTTTCTTTCTTCATACCTTTTCTGTTACCATTACCCAAGATATTGTGTTTTTCACATGTAATTATATAAATAAAATTACAATTTGTATTGGTTCTGGAAACTCAGTTCATGAATAAACCATTTAAAAGGTTAAATTTTTCAAAATAATAGGATATATTTTTAATTTCTTGTGCTCGATTTTATTTTGGACCCTTGATACCTAGATTCGGATTCGAGAAGATGGGATTCGACCCATCAGTAATAGAGTATGAAGTTTGAATGTTGTCATATGAATAGGTGAGGAAACTGCATTCCTATTTATCAGCTGTTAATATGTGCCAGGTTTGGTGGAGGGTAGCAAGGCCTTGAACCTAGGTGCCAGCGTGGGGATTGGCTCGTTGGCTTGCCGGCTGCTCGACGCGGGTGCTCTTCTCAACAAGCTTAGGCAGAGGCTGTTGTTCCACCGGCTGTTTGCCATCCACTTCCTGCACGACGGAGCATTAGAGGACTTGCAGCCCTTCCTCCGCCGTCTGACTGCAGCCGACAGCCCTCTCGATGCTTCGCTCGGAGCTCTGTCCGCACTCCTCTTCTCGCTGCACAAGGTACGTGGGCGACCTGGATCAACACTCATGCCGATACAATCGCTGATACGTTTCTTGAACAGTTCCGACAACCAATACAAAACTGATTCAATACCTTTTTTTTTTGTAAATGATCACAGTACAAGTCTCCAGAAATTCAGTACATATTTGTAAGAATATGCCAGTACTTAATTCTTTATTGAAATGAATTTGTAGATGACAAAGTATTTTACAGCTAAAAATTTATGCTTTCCACAATACATACACATTATGCCTTTGACTAATTATTGAACACAAAATTCAAACATAGCTTTTAATTACAGAAAAATTTGAATAAAAGATGCCTACAGAACTATCAGCAGGTAAATAGCTAAGATGGGTGACATGAATGAATGAAATTGCACTGTTTTCGTTGGTATCAGTTTTTTTTTAAGTTTCTGTTGAAAATGATTTCAGTCGAAAATCCAGAAAATTGGGAATATCGGCCAATACCGCTACTAAAACATTTACATCGGTTCATCACTAGTTCAGTGGAATCTTCTTACAACGTTTCTACCTACTATAATGTTTTCCTGCTTATAATGTCATAGTTTTAAAATCTCAATATTTTCCCAAAAGGTCAATATATTATCATTGTGTGTATAATATTTCTTAAATTATGCATTTCCTGTTTATAACATTTGTTTTCTAAAATTCAAGAAATACAAAAAAAAAAATTATGGTTAGCGGGGGCGCAAATCTGTTGGATTCACAAGGGGGGTGCGGCCCAAGTGTTTTTTTGCACGTGGGGTTAACCGATATGTCATATCTGGATGCGGTGCCCGTGTGCTGTACACTGCCCATATTTTGGCCTACATGTATGCAATAAACAGAAAACTTTAAAATATAGAGAAAGTTTTCCATAAGACATAGATTTGACATCAAACTCTTTTTACAGTTAAGCTTTTTCAAGTGTTGGCAGACCCCCCCTCCCCCCCCCCCCCCCCACAGTGATGGGGTTCTTAATTCTTGGGGGGGGGGGAGTCCGACCCCTCACTATCTCCAGTTGTGTTCTCTTTTTAGAGTTCCAGAAAGCTCTGAACTTTCCTTAAAGTAATTTAAATGTCTAAGCTTGCTCATGAATCGAGAAAGTAGCTATTTGCTTTACCACTGCTTGAGTACTACTTACGCTCAAATTATTAGGGCTGTGCGAATGTGACTTTTTCAATGCGAATAAAATGTGAATCAAATAATTGCAAATATTTGTGAATAGCGAATAATTTGCGAATATTTTCTAATTAAGTTATAGGTATCAATCTGAATAATTACAGTCAAAATTTGGCATATTATAAATTGTTGTTTAAAAAAGTAATGTTCTTTAGCTTTATATACATTTTTATTACTCAAGTAACATGTAAATTTTTATGTCTCTTCTAATTTAGTAATAAAACACAATCAGTGATATAGAAATGTCTTCATAAAAAGCCAAGCCTACACCTCGCCATCAACATTACGTAAATTGCAGTGCAAAAAGACCAATTCCTTTACACATTCTGGATCCAGGCATTGCCTCTTGGAAGTGACAATGTTCCCAGAAGCAGAAAAACAACGTTCTGAACTTCACTTCTTCTTCTGAAAATTAAAAAAAAAAAGTTTATGAAAGTAAATATATCTTCGATGTATCAGTTTTATTCTCGGCAGTAAATAGTCAAGCGATTACCAATGGATATACAGTAGAACCCTGATTTAACGAAGTGCTATGGTTACCGAAAATGTTTACTCTAAATCGATGTTTCGTTAAATCCGATTTACCGATTTTCAATGACCCCCGCACTCATAATCGCGTCCCTACGTTTCCATATCGTAAACAGGGTCGACGCCGATATCTTGTGCTGCCGTGCTATCTCAGACTTTGTCAACTTTTCACCTTAAACGTTCTTTGATCTCGCTCGTACGGCCCCCGGTTCGTACGTACACCTCAGTCGTACGTACATATTTTCAGAAACCGTGGAAAATTAGGCAAAAAAAATATATGAAAAGTGTAAGAAATACGTTAAAGTTTATTAAAATACAGTCGCAACCTGCAGCGTTCATAACAAATACGAACTACATACACATTGCGTCACAATAAAAAATTTAAAAAAAAATGGCCGCAAATTTATGGAAATTTACCGTCCATAGCGCGCCGTACGCGGAGAAAGGTAATTAATTCTACTCAGTCAGCTGTTGTTACGGCGCGGCGTAGCCGCCGAATGGCTCTCTCTGTTCGCTGAGCTGCGCATGCTCAGTATAACTCGCTCAACGCTCCGCCCAGACTCGTGACCTTCCATCAGCAGCCAGCCAATAGACGCGAGCTTAGCGGAAAAAAAATAAAAGTTCCACCGCCTGTGTCCCATTTTTGTCCAGTTATAATACCAGTAACATAAACGAATCATCAAAAAAACTTAACAAAGCCGATATCCAAAAACAGTAAATAAAGCCATGTACAGTAGAATCCCGCCGATGCACGCGGCAGTGTCTAGCTGAGCTCGGCGCGTCCACTATCGCACGAAAAGCCGTCTCGGCTGTCAAGTTATCTTACCCACCCGCACGCACGAAAAGCCGCTGTGGTAGCTTCTGCGAGTGCGTAAGAAACTCGTCCGGCCAGGCTGGCGGTAGCGGTGGCTTGACGTCATGTGACGTGACGCTTACCTCTCCCATCCCCTGCTAATTCTTCAAGGCTCATCCCTCCCAAAGCTACAAACCATGTAAAAACACCCCTCCCCCCCATCCTTTTATCAACTAACATTTCAACACATTCCCTCCCTTATTACAACCTTCTGCGTGAGAAACTGTCACCATCCTCCTCCCCTCCCACACCGCGTGCGACAAAAGCCAGGTTGTATAGTCCATTCTCGGTAAAATAAATATTTTTATGGGCTTATACGACTGTCCTTCGCCGTTAATAAATACTTTATAAGTTTAAGTTATTATGATACAATTTGTTTATTAGTCACACAGCAGTTTCTGCTGAAAAATCACTAATACCACAAATTTTATTGAATAGAAAAATTTAGCAGGGCCGTAAATATATTTATTTTAATGCATAGTTACTTTTCCATCTGCATTCCAACGTTTTTTTTTTTTTTCCTTTTTTTTTACGCTGCGAAAGGACGTGGGAAAGATAATTGCTTGAGCTGTGAAAATAAAAATCGCTGACGGCAAGGGCGGGAGCGCATTCTGTCGGTCTGTAGCTGTGATTATCTACTCCAAAAACATCGGAGTCCGAACAGCACTTATAAAAAATGTATTCCTAATACTAAACACCGCGCACAAAGCTCTTACTGAAAATAATGATAGTGGTGTATTGGTGTGACGTGGTCACATGTTGAAAAAACCTGGAGGATGGGAAAAAGAATATTTGGAAACGTGTGATTATTGCCTAGCACTGTTACTATGCGGGCGTGAGTGGAAGATAACGTGGTGAGTCAAGCCAGGGATTAGAAAGGGGGAGGGGGATGCGGACAAAGAAACCCTTCATGACGTCATGTGTCGCGGACAGTCTATTTGTCCAGGCGCGCTCAATGGCACGCACCTACGCAATTCAGTTACAGCGCCCGGAGTTTATAAGCAATTTGAACAATTTTTTTTTATTTTTTCGTAATTGGACAGATGATGCAAAGGCACATATTAATATATAGTACCTCCATTCTATAACTGACACCACAGAGTGTATTTTTTAATAAGTTTCCGTTACAATTTACTTTCATTTTTTGGAAATCTATATTATTATTTTAATAAATTGGTGTTTTTTGATGGTTCCTGAAAACCTTTACGTTAAATCGCTGTTTTCGTTAAATCCGTGTTCGCAAAATCGGGGTTCTACTGTATCGAAGAATTGTTTATTACAACTGCTCGTAAGCATGGTCAATATTCTGTACTCAGAGTCTTTTGGAATCAAACGTGTCAAGGCAAAATAATTTTGAATGAATTTATTTATCTTGTCTTTTTAATTTTATCTAATTATTTACGTAACATTCTCAGTAGTTTAAAAAGTGATTGCGCTGGAGCAATTCTAGCAACACAATTCTCTGGCCATGGGCCGCTCTGCTGGCTATCGACACAAACGGACACGTTTTCTTTTTTGCTGTAGCCATGATGGCCGTTGTATTTACTTTTCTATCGTTAAAAAAAATTCTCTTGATTTGTATTAGTAAAATTAATAGAATGGTGATCAAAGAGTATGTGTGCATTAGTTTTTAAAGGTGAAAGCTGATGCGCTGGCATTGTTTTAAATAGTTTTACATTTTATATGGCACAAACATGGCTCGCCCGAAAAATGTGCTAAGGACAACTGGATATAATAAATTAATTATGCTACACATCACGTAAAGATTGCAGTAAAATCGTAAGCATTTATGATAATTTTCATGCTACATTGGCTTTAATTGTTCTCAGTATGCCCATTTACCTAACCTAAAATTTGATGTAAGTAAAGGTCCGCTTACAGTTTTTTTTCTTCCATTAACTCTCGGAAAATGATTTCTCAAGGTTCAACATATTATTGTATCACACGTTTTGTCAAAAAAAAAATGTAATATAGTAGAATCCCGCTGATGCGACCCCTCACTGTTTCCGGAAAAACTGACTTATAAACGGAATGGTCGCAATAGAGAATTGGGGCCAATTTCCCCCCTCTCCCCCCCCCACTCAAATATATCACAATACATAAAAAATCGCCTTTGTTCGCATAGATTTCATATTCAAATAGTCTATGGTGTAAAAAAGACAACTTTTTAAATTCATATTACACCTCGGACTCGCATACCCCGAACAATGGGTTCCGATAAATACTCGCGCTAAGTGAATTCGCGTCACGCGAGTTCAGCTATGCTAGCCGGCTGGTGGTTATTTTCGTTCAAAACGTGGCGAAGGAACTTGTGTGGATCAGGTAGAAAACATTCGGTTATAAACGAAAGATATAAGAACAATGCTATCCTGAAATGCTGTGACATCACATGTTTTTGGAGTAGATAATCACAGCGACAGACGGACAGGATGCGCTCCCGCCCTTGCCATCAGCGATGTTTATTTTGACAGCTCAAGCAATTATCTTTTCCACGTCCCTTCACACCGTAAAAAAAAGAAGAAGAAAAACACGGAATGCGGATGGAAAAGTAACTATGCAATAAAATAAATATATTTACGGCCCAGCTAAAATTTTCTATTCAATAAAATTTGAGGTATTAGTGATTTTTCAGCAGTGTGACTAATAAACAAATTGTATCATAATAACTTAAACTTATAAAGTATGTATTAACGGCGAAGGACAGTCGTATAAGCCCATAAAAATATTTATTTTACCGAGAATGGACTATACAACCTGGCCTTTATCGCACGCGGTGTGGGAGGGGAGGAGGCTGCTGACAGTTTCTCACGCAGAATGTTGATATAAGGGAGGGAATGTGTTGAAATGTTAGTTGGAAAGGGGGGGGGGAGGGGTGTTTTTACATGGTTTGTGGCTCTGGGAGGGATGAGCCTTGAAGAATTAGCAGGGGATGGGAGAGGTAAGCATCACGTCATGTATGATGTCAAGCCGCCGCTACCGCCAGCCTGGCCGGACGAGTTTCTTATGCTCTCGCAGAAGCTACCACAGCGGCTTTTCGTTCGGGCGGGTAAGATAACATGACAGCTGAGACGGCTTTTCGTGCGATAGTGGACGCGCCGAGCTCGGCTAGACACTGCCGTGTGGACAGTCTAGAGGGGTGGTATCTATTTTTAGCCATCTTTTGTATGCCTGCCTGCTTACAGTACAGCTCTGGCCAAGATAAACGTGAACACATAGCGCCCAACAAAGTGTAACAGACTTGTTTTTCAGCCGATTTTACTCAAATTTTCGACTTTCTCTGCTCAAATTGTTCACGGTTTCTCAAAAAACGGTCGTATAAATGGAATGGACGCATCAGAGGGGGGGTCGCATCGGCGAGATTCTACTGTATTAATACATTCAAAAAGTTTTGAATATTTGAAAATTTCAAATACCTAATTTGGTTTTGAATGTGAATTGAATCAAATATTTGATTCGCACAAATATTTGCAATTTCGAGTATTCGCACACCCCTACAAATTATGCGTACTAATCTACTAATATTAATACACTAATAGTTTTTGCGTAATGTGAATGATGAACCGTCAACATTTTTACTGTCTGGGTGTCCAGTTCAAGTGTAAAATAATATTTTCATTTACATTGAATAGAAAATGATAAAAATGTGCATAACAAGAGAAATTAGATGTTTGCTCTGTGAAATTTTGATAACTTATGTAATTACAGAAGTATAATATCTTGGACACAGTAGATGTATGTATAAATATTGCTTAATTGTTTTGGCCCAGTGGGGGGTTGATAAGCCCATTTTATGGTAAGCTTCACCCTAATCAACTTGCCAACAATGATGCTACCTTAGCTATTCAGGAAGGGCAAGTCTTAATCCCTTACCTGTCTTGAGCTCAGCGTCTAATCCAATCCAGATGTCAGGAGGAACACTGTAAAACTCTTTAGTGCAAACAAACTCAAAGGAAAGGGATTTATTTTATCAAAATGTTAAAGTTCTTCAATCCAAATCTATTGAATTTTTTGAAAATATTAGGGATGGGATTTTCGAATCTTGGATTCGTCGAATATACCGAATCATATGGATTCGAGGATTCGTAGGATCCGAGGTGGGATTCGAAGTGGGTTTTTAAGAGTTTTAGGTAGTAATTGAAAATTGTAGTGCTGGCCGAAGTTCGAAAATTTCGAACCGAACCGAACCGAACCCTTACGTTCGGTTCGGTTCGAAACCTCTTAAAATATTTTCGAAAAACCGAACGATCGTTTAAAAAAAAAAAAAAAAAAAGTTTTTATAATTTTCTAACCCCCATTTGAGACCATTCACAAAACAACACAACAAAATTCCATTACTTGTAATATTCCGACTTTTATCGCATAATCGTCGCCTCAACAGTTTCAAGCGCAGACAAAATTTAAAAAAATTTTTATTAATCGTCGCATAACTCGCATAGCATTTTTTCATATAGGCGCACTTTGTTTTTTGTTCACTTTAGAGAATTTTGTATGCATTTCTCGTACTACGTAATATAAACTATCGTACAAATGCCAAAGGTATTGTATATTATACCTTTAACTATAGTGCGTGTACGAGAAGTGTTGTAAAATCACCAAAGATTACGTACCCCATACGTTAAACTAAAGCGCATGTACGAGAACACTCGTATTTCGGCAAAACTAACGTGATCAAGTTAACACAAGACAAATGCGGTAGAAAATGATTACGTAAATTAGGTACGTATTTTAAATTACTGGGATGTATTTATTTTCTTTGGCCTTTTTGGTTATAACAGTCAGGTACTGAAAATATTAATTTAATCTTGTTTATTAAAAGTACTGGTCCAGTAAATTTTACAGTACGGTACTAAGTTGACTAGCATAGTCGCGGCAGCCATCATTATTTCTCGTGTTTTCTTTTTTCCGACGCAAATTTCTATAACCACACTTCTTACGTTACGTTTACAATATAATTGTTCTTGAGGTGATTTGCAATGAGCAGGCTTACGTCGTTTAAGTTTTCCAAATGGAGAAAAGATAATGACGACCCAGATGACCCAGAACCACCCCAAAAAATGTCTAAATTTCTTCTGACGAGCAGCATTCTTCCAAGAAAACAGCAACTGCAGTCAGCGGGTTTTGTAATGTAAGTAGATAGGTAACTTAATTCACATTCGACTTTTTTTTATGTCCTATTAAAAAGTTTTACTTATTAAAAATGTTAGGTTATGTCTACCACAAAAATATGTTATGTGGCCTTATGCTGAATGTTCGTCATCTTTATAATATTATATTTTTTTAAATGAAGGTTGGTGTACACTGAAAAAGGAAGATAGTCTTTTGTAAATTTAGATGGAACTTCTTCATGAATTAAAAGTATATGATTTTCTCTAAACTGTTTTCTTTCCTTCATTATTTATTGTATAAACTGTACTTATAAAATGTTTTGCAATGTTTTAATAAAGCTAAGCTATATAATGTTTTAATTTTACATATGGCTGGAGAACCTTTCTTTCTCACCATTCAGTTAAAGACCAAAATGCTGGTGGTCGGTTCATTTTAATTCAAAACAATTATTTCTGTATGAGGTTCGGTTCGGCACGGTTCAAAATTTTTTTGCTATGCTTTGGTTCGAAACCAGAGAACTGAGGTTCATCCAGCTCTAGAAAATTGTATACCTAAACTATATTGTAAAGGTAACGGAAATAGCACAAACATAGATAAACTACGCTGTATTTTGTCAATTAGCATAACTACTCGATCATTTCCAACCTTCAATGATATAACATTGCAGAAAAAAACGTAACTTTTTTTAAATAGTGTGTTATACAAACATATTTTATTGAAAACATAGGAAGGATTAATTTAACAGAGAATTAGACAGATGAAAACTTACATGTGTGGTTTTTGAGGTTATTTGTCTCTATTTTATATCAGGCGTATACACTATGCACTTATTTTATAATTTTTATAAATACACATGTGCTTTTTTTTAATACATAGGCCTATGTATTTTTTTAAAATAAATGTGTGATTTTTTTAATAACATGTGAAGTTTAGTGTGGGACTGGGATTCGAGATTCAATGACATACACTGAGGATTCGAACAAGGATTCGGATTCGACCAAAATGTGGATTCGTCCCATCCCTAGAAAATATTCTTATTTCCAACCATGACGTCATCTGTTTAACGGAAACCTGGTTCAATAATGACAGCATAAATTTACATTACTTCACTGACGAATATATTATTTTTTAAATCATAGAGATGCTACTCTTACAATGAAAGAATGAGGTGGCGGTGTTCTTATTTCAATCAACAAAAATTAAATTTTCTTCAGTTAAACAGTGAATACTTTTGAATACCCTGGAATTGAAGCCACATGGGTAAAAATGTAAATAAATCTTATCAGATCTGTTATTATGAATACTATTTATGTACCCCCACAAACAAATACATCATATTCCTCTTACTTTGAAAGCCTTGAAGAGACACTTTCCTGCTGTCAGGAAGTTATAATGATATTTGGTGACTTTAATTTACCCGATATGGATTGGTCCAGTAATATCCAGCACATGAATGTCAATAACAAGACACAGTGTCTAGTCAGTTTTTCATAAAGTCGTGGTTTATGCCAGTGCAGTAACACTCAAGCTCCTAAAATTTGTTAGACTTATCAATGATTTACTACTCTAGTTCAGTGATCTGTGGCTAAATGAGAAGAATCACTTGTCAAAGAAAATTTATACCATCCTGCTCTTTCTGTAAAAATGATTCTGAACATTTTTACCTGTAAGATCACTTCATCCACTATCTTGAGGAACTACAAAATCTGTTACTATCTCGGCCTTTATAACTCCATTAAAAATTGGATTGGTCGAACTTTTACTAATCATCTGATGTTATCTTATTTATCAATGAATCAACTGCATATGTAAGAATATTATGACTACATCCTCTCAGTAAGTTAAAATGTGTAAAGTTTGTGATTATATTTAAATATTATGTACAGTCAAACTCACAAAACATGTGGAGTAAACTTGATAATGTTACATGACTAATGGCCAGTTTTTTATATATTTGTTTATTACAAATGATAGACTTCCTCCTAATGAATGATTGTTATATTTCAGCTCAATAGAGAGCAGATTGTCAAGAATGAGACATTTCTGCAGGAGGCCGTACTTATGCCAGCTTGTGAGATCGTAGCAACAGTGAAAGCAGAGCATTGTGAGCAGGATAGTGCCAACCTGGAAGTCTTTGCCAACATCCTCAGCTTGGAACTGAAGATGACTAAGTTTGTTGTGATTAAACAACACCTCTCAAAATTCATCACTATTGCGGTATGTATCGAATATATTTTATTTTAATAAGTCTGCAAAAGCTGCAGGAATTTCGGAGTGTGAAACTATTCTAAGAAGTTTCTACTTAAAATTAATTCTGCTTGATGAATTTAAGCAAGTGTATCATTAAAACCTTTTAAGAAGTTTTCCCTGTAATATGTCAAGATTTTCTTTTTTTCTTTTATTTTTTCCTTCAGAAACTTCTAAATATTGTTGTTCTCAGTTTGAATTAAACACTTATGAAACTGAACTCTCTCCATTCTTTGATCATGTTTTTCCGCCTAGCTCAAGCAAAGTTTCAAATAGAAAATTGACTAATATCTCATTCTTCCTTCTACTCTCTCTCAATTTTATGATTTAAGTTTTTAGTGGTGTGAAGATATTTATGGTGCATTGGCAGCTAAAAGGATAACTATGTAGAGTTTTTATATGTGTGTGTGTATATATATTAGGGATGGGTCGGTACCGGTTCTCGGTTCCTACGGTTCTCAGCATTTTAACCGGCACAGAGAACCGCAGCTAAAATGTCGGTGCCGGTACCGGTACCGGCAGTATAGCAAAAACATTTACGAAAATAGTCCTTCACTACAACTTAACTGCAGCATGAAATGGCTCAAATCACGTTCAATTCACATATGAATTATTTTTTTGGACTTCTGTGGAATAATATTTATCTCTAACTATAAAATAAATTACACGTGAAAATATTTAATGTTCTCGTCACATCTGTAAATAAAGTACGTTATACAATCAAAATATAACAGTGGAAGGTGCCATAGATGTATGTAGTTCATAGATGTGTGAAACTCTATAACGTGCCTCAGCAGAGATGTGAGAACAGAAAGACGCCATGTATGTTTCAATTTGTTTTTAAAAATAGGTATTTAATTGAGTCGTTTGACACGTAAGTAAGGGTGACTGGTGTATAAAGAACAATTAAAAGAATATTTGTTTTAATAGAATTAATGATTACTTTAAAATTTTCCGTAATAATTTTTGGCATTCTAAAATTTTATGCATTTGGTGCAGTGCTTTGGACTGTAAGTTCACTGCATCTGCAGCCATCTAGCGTATTGGCTAGTAACTTTCTCTTTTAGGTAAACGGGATTGTTTTGAAGGGGGAAGTTTTTTTTTTAGTAAAGTGGTGTATGGATGTGTAGATGTATTTTACTATTGGCTGGTCAAACGAAATGCTTGTTGACACTTGTAAAGTATAATTATTCTGGCCAAATAGAACAAATTGTGTAACAAATGGCATCAGAAGTGTGGCAGTAATTTACTGTTGACTGTGCAAACAAACTGAATACAATGTAGGCAATAAGTAGAGACACGGAAATTTCGCGAATCGCGATATCGCGAAATAACACCGCAATTTACCTTAATTCGCGACAAAACACCGAAATCGCACAGCATCGAGAAATAAAACTGATAATAATGAATTAGACCACCCATGCAAGACATCGCGAAAAACAAGTAAACACGACGTTGACGGCACATCGCCATTTTTCTAAGTTTCAACATGGCCGCTTTGTAGTAATGAAAGTAAATAATGATTTACAGTATTCCCGTCACGTAATCATTACAATTTGAAACGAAAGCAGTAATTGCAATCATAAACTAATTAAAAAGAGAAAAAAGTACCTGAGCATCAACACAAAGTTAATAAAAAATACCGGCGATGTTTTCAACACAATATAGCTGCCATGATTTTCAACCCGCTGTATTTACACATTAATCTTGTAGAGAAATATAAAATTTTAATTCTTCCTTTCATGTTGAACAGTTAACAACCTCATGCTTTCAACTACGTTTGACTGGCTTGGCAACCTACTCGTTAGAGCTGTAGGTGTAGCAAACCGTATGTATTCGGTACTGACTGAGTAACGGGTGCGCCATCTAGTATCGAGTAACGAAACGTTACACACGGCTGGATTTCGTTACTCGCATTTTTCGTATGTTTTACGCATGCGCGCGCATATTCGATGAATTTACGTTACAAAGAACGATGTTTGTTTATTAAGTATAATATGGAAATTTGTCGTCCAAGTTTTTTACTGTTTATAAGAAAGTATTTTTTACAAATTAGAAATATGTATGTTTTTGTTATTTATTATCGCGTATTTTCACGTTTTTTGTTGTTTTTATCTTAAAAGAGATATTTATTTATTTATTTATTATGGCCTTCTATACAACCCAAGCAGATGGGAAGAAGTTGTCAATTTGCAGAACCACATTTCACATACATATATCATTAGAGAACCGCAATAAAATACTACATAAGTATTACATATGAAAACAAATACATATTTAAACAAATTCAAATAGATAGAAGTTGTCAGTTTAAAAGCACAATATATATAACAAACATCATTAAAAACAACAATGAAACATATATATATATATATATATATATATATATATATATATATATATATATATATATATATATATATATATGTTACACATATGATCATAGACAATAAAACAAAATAAACAAATAGACAAATAAACAATTTATAAAAACACATTACATATAGCAAACATCACTAAAATACAACAATACAGAAATACATATTTACATGATACAAAAATAAAATAAAATACTATTTATCAAAGAATTCTTCTAATGAGTAGTAAGCTTTTTGTAGTAAAAAGGTTTTAAGTTGAGATGCAAATGTATGGTTATTACTATTTTCCATAATACTTTTTGGGAGTTTGTTAATTAATTTCATGCCCATATAAAATGGATTTAGTGTATATTTTTTGGTTCTATGCTGTACATTATGTATTTTATCAGCGTTTCTTGTTAAATATTTATGTATATCACTATTTTTTACTAATTGTATATTATTGTTATAAAACAATATTGTTTTATATATATATATGCTTACCACAGTCATTATTTTATTTGTTTTAAAAATTTGTCTACAGTGACTTCTGTGTTCCTTACCACATATAATTCTCACAATTCTTTTTTGTAAAATAAATATTTTTTTCCAATTTGAGGAATTCCCCCAAAATATAATACCATAGCTAATAACAGATTGTATATTTGAATAATAATAAGATAAGACAGCACTACTGGAGCACAATTTTGTTAATGTATATATACCAAAGCATGTTGAACTTAATTTTTTGCAGATGTTATCAACATGTGCAGTCCAGGAGAGAGTGTTATCTATAGTAAGACCAAGGAATTTATTACTTTTTACATAGTAAAAAATATCATCACCTATCCTAATGTTATTTTGTATTAATGAATTGCTTCTCCGCAATGCGAATTGCATAATAACAGTTTTATTAGAGTTTAAGGTAAGATTATTTGTAGAGAACCATCGCAATGTATCAGTAAGTGTTTGCCTGGTTTTTGTTTCTAATGTATGTCTATTTGGGTCCATAATTAATATACTTGTATCGTCGGCAAACAATATTGGATAACCTAATTTTAAACTTGTTGGGAAATCATTTACATAAATGTTAAATAAAATGGGACCCAAAATAGAGCCTTGCGGCACACCTTGTGTAACATTTTTTGGCTCAGAAAAACATGCTGTCGTATAATTATTTTCAGTAAATATGATTGACGTAACTTGTTTTCTATTATTAAGATATGATTTAAATAAGTCATGAACCACACCTCTTATATCACAGTTTTCTAGCTTTATCAAAAGTAGATCATGGTTAACACAGTCAAATGCTTTTGAAAGATCGGCAAAGATGCAATTAGTAAAACATTTTTTGTCACAAGATGTTAGAGTATTATTAATAAAACAAAAAATTGCTTGCTCTGTTGATTTTCCTACCATGAAACCAAACTGATGGTTAGTTATTAGTCTTTGGTTATTTAGAAATTTAGTCAAAGAATTTGCTATAACCTTTTCTAGAATTTTTGAAAAGGAGGAAAGAAGAGCAATAGGCCTGTAATTATCCATCTGTTTTTTGTCACCTTTTTTATAGATTGGTACAATTTTTGCAAACTTAAGTCTATCAGGAAATATACCTTGTGATAGACATTCATTAAATATGTATGTTAATGGGGATTTAATCAAATTGGAGCATTTTTTTAAGATTGTGACTGGAATACCATCTAATCCAAAGGAATTTTTATTTTTTAGGCTATTTATAACATTGACAATATCATCTGTAGTAATAGGTTTTATGAATAACGACTTATGATGCATATGCATAGGTTTATGATGGTCAATATCTTGATTATAGTCCTTGTATTTAAGGTTTGTTTCCATTTGTATCTTTTGTGGGATTTCAATAAAAAAAATTATTAAATTTATTCACTATTATTGTACTGTCAGTCACTTCTACACCGGAGATATTATAATAAAACCGCTCTAATGAGATTTAATTGTTTCTTGGTTAACAAAAACTGTTAATTATCAAATATTGTTAATTGTTTATATTCTATTTATTATTATTTACGTGACGTCATACTGTACGCGTACGCAATACGACTCGATTCGTTGCTGCAACATAACATTGCATGTTATGCGGTATCAGAAGTAACGAGTAACGTAGCGACACGATAGTAACGAGTACTAATTGTTATAGTAACGAATACATACGGGTACACTTTTTTTCGTTACTTTTACACCTCTACTACTCGTAAACATGAACACATGGCACTACGCCGATTGATAAGCAAAATCAGTGACCTTTAACTGCCGTAACTACACTTCTCAGCAAATGCAATACGACCGCAGAGCAAGTGAATACGGCGTCAACGGGACAAAGAACAGCAGCAAGAAATATTAAAAGAATACTAAGTTGAGACATGCCGTGCCGAGGCAGCGCGCTAGGCGACACCGGGCCGTGCCGAGGCAGCGCGCTAGGCGACACCGGGCCGTGCCGAGGCAGCGCGCTAGGCGGCACAGGGCCGTGTCGAGCTGTTTCAAGCCTACAATTTTTATTTGCCAATAGTGTTGACTTTAGAGTGCAGTATACGAGTATACGCCGTGCCACTATTATTTAGCCAAGCAAAACTTGTAGGTCATAAAACCATTCTCAAAAGTTAAAGTAAACATGAAAAACCAAAACAGCGAAATAAAACCGAAATTTGATTTTTTCAAAACGAAATTTAAGGAAAAATAAAACCATTTTTACGGGACTCTAGCAATAAGTTTGATGGACAATTTAATATTTTAATTCTTTGAAAGTTCACCATCATTGTATTTATTTCCATTATTGTAACATTTTATTTTTATTCCTATGTTTTAAAGGAGGGTGTATGTAGATTTCTTGAGGTAATTACTAGATTGATATAGTAAATTTTAGTTTTAATAAGTGTTCTCTATATTATTTCGAATTAATTTTTTTATTAATACATATTACATTTTTAATAGGTTGGTGTGTTTACTGTAGCTTGAAACAGTGCTTTTTTTGTAGCCAAAACAATAAATAGTTTATTACTTAAAACACCTCGTAAATAATGTGTGAATAATATTTATTTTATTGTTTAAGTCAGAACCGAGAACCGAGAACCGAGAACCAATTTTTAAGAACAAGTACCAAACCGAGAACCGGGAAAAAACAGGAATTGACCCATCACTAATATATATATATATATATATATATATATATATATATATGTGTGTGTGTGTGTGTGTGTGTGTATGTGTGTGTGTATGTGTGTGTATATGTGTGTGTGTGTGTGTATATATATATATATATATATATATATATATATAGAGAGAGAGAGAGATATGTGTACACACACACATACATACATATATATATGAATCTGTGAATGCATACATGATACACATAATGCACCTGAAAGAATGAATAAATGAATCTACATATAAATCAATGAGGGTGTACATATATTATATTACACTTATACTTTGATTATTTATTTTTTGTGTTCCATGTCATTATTTGCATATATTGAAAGGATTATGTATACTTTTTTCAGTTAGCAGGACTTCACATTCGAAATGATGGGCAGGTGCATAATTGCACAGTATTCATAAAGTTGCTGTTGCAACACCGTGAGAAGCTTACTGAGTTTCTTCCTAAGGACTTTGTTGTCTCTGTTTGGACTGCATCAAGCACACACGTTAGTGAACAGTTGGGAAGATTGGTACTAGAGGCTGCGTCCGATGAAGAGTTTGACACGATCCTCACTAGTCTGCTTCAGAAGACTGTGAGTATATACCCATTTATGTTGCATTTCAAGCCTTTGTTATTTAAATAGTCTACTGCTTGCATTATGTTATGTATGATATACTAAATATCTTTTCACCAGGTAAAAGTACAGTGCTCAAGTGCTTTAAATTTCTGACACAAAATAGTTTTTTTTAGCCATGCAGTACAAACATGTTGGATGATATATATAAATAATAATTCTGTAATAAATTTTGTTTGTTGTTTAACAATGTTTATTTTCTAGGTCAATCAGGTTTTCTAACATTTGAATTGAATCTAGTATATTATTGTTATAAGTTCAGATTATGGGTTTGAAGGATAGTTCAATTGTTTTAGTCCATGTTTTTTTAATCCCCAATATATATAACATGTTATTTTATTACCTAGCTATAATTTACTATAAAAAACAGTTCAATGTCTGTTCATAAGAAAATACTATTCTAATTTCCTTATGAGTCACATTCGTCTTCTGTTGGTGTCCGAGTACCATTGTTCCCAAATTTTTTTCTCGCAACTAGGTACTCACTTGCACGCTGTGTCTTAACCACCCCCTTGGGTCTTGCTCTCTTCTGAGCTAAGACTCTCTTCCAGCCAAACAGTCCTTCGTCACCTCCAAGTCGTTACCCGCACTTGATCGCTGGTATTACTGAACCAAATGACTGAATACTGGTCAACCCATGTACTCGGGTACCTGACGGGAGATAGTAAGGAATGATCTCGCGTCTCGAAAGACAGAGGCAAGACACTGTGCACAACAGGTGGCACCTGCATAATAGCGGCGCCATGTAAGAAGTTATCGCTGAGGCTACAAAATATCAAATACTGATGGCACGAGGTGATGTGCACATGCAAGCGAGACAAAGAAACCCGATCGCTCTGCAAACACGTGAGGCCTCCCGTGCAAGCAGACCCGCTGCCTGTGGAAACAACAGTATTTTTACAAGTGGGAAACCAGGTCTGGAAACAATGGCCCAATTAACTAAATACAGTTTTATTTATTAGCTATTATTTACACTATTAATTTAATTACAATTATTTAAATGTCTACAAATTAATCACTCTTTCATTAAGTCCACCATTCACTCCCTCCACTGGAGTTCATTGGCTCTCGCAACTGTTCGTCTATTATCGCACCCAACACTATCCCGGATGTTTGGAACCCCCATGCACCAGTCTTCGCACACGGAGCCTTTCGCTCATTGTCCGTTATCGCTCGCCAAAGGGTCACTCACCCTCTTCACTTCACTGCTCTCACAGGTCACTCTCTCCATTTATGCACCTGCCAAGTCCTGCCCTCAGCGTATTCCCTACTTGGATATCTATGTAGAGCAGTTTTCAAATTTTGCAGTTCATGATTAGTGGTAGTTCATATTTATAGAAGTTTTAAAAGAGAATAAGTACACCCTGTGTTAGTTGTGCACATATCTCAAGGGATCATTCCTGTGGCCTAGTAGAAAATGTAAGAAATAAGGTTGGTGAGGGTGGCACAAATAATTTTTCTTTTTTTTTACTTTACTTGGAGCTTCCTACTGGATACATTGCAAACTTAAACACTTCCATCAAAGTTTGAATAAAGTTTTGACTTGATGGGTTAACTCCCCAACACACTCGGATAATCACAAACGTGGGGTTATGTCTCCCGAAAGTCAGGTTTTATCACGAGTATATTTATTTGGAAGGTGTTTATGTTTGTACTTGTATGTGTTTCTGTGCCACCAAATCAATAACCATTAAAATCTATACTAATAATAAAACTTGTTTGAATAAAAAGTCTGTACTTTGGATGAAATGAAGGGGAAAAAATTATTGGAAAAAGCTGTGTACATAGTTAAGGATTTAAAAATATAGTTTTTAAAATTTTTGTCTGTTTGTTCAAGCATCGATCGAGAACTACTTGATGGATTTTGATGAACTGTTTTCATGAGAAAGGTCTTTGACTAACTTAAAAACTAGGCTATGTATAATTACAGAATTTCACCCCTAAAGGGGTGAAAAATGGGTATGTTTTAAATATGAATAATATCTCCAAATTTAATTCAGCATAATAAATGATATTGGATACCATGATAAATATACAATTACAAACAACCACAATTTTTACATTTTGCGTAATTCAATTTATAAGGGGTAAAAAAGGGATAGTTTGTTTTTAAGATTAATAATTATATCTGCGAATTTAATTAAGCAAAATAAATGATACTGGTTACCAATAATAAACATATACATAAATACAAACAACCAAATTTTTTTATATTTTGCGAAATTTGGTGAAAAAACTGTATTTTTAAGAATAATAATAATCTCGTAATTTCATTAAACGTAATAAATGATTCTAGGTACCAATAATAAACATGTAAATTAGGTATCAATCCCAATTTTAATAGTTCACGAATTTCAACCCTTAAGGTGTGAAAAAAGTAAGAATATTTTTTAGATTGATAATTATTTCTCCAAATTTAATTAAGCATAATAAATGGTATTTGTTAACATTACTAAACATACTAAAACTAACTACCAAAATTTTTATATTTTGTGAAATAAAAACCCTTAAAGAAGTGAAAAAAAGGTTATTATATTTTTAAGAATAATAATTATATCTCAGAATTCAATTAAGCATATTAAAATAAATTGGATAACAATAATAAACTTATGATAACTGCCAACCATAATTTTTATATTTTTTGGAATTCTAACCCTGATTTGAAAAAGGGTAATGTATGATTTTAAGATAAATAATTTTATCTTTGAATTTAATAAAGGTAATAAATTATATAAGGTACTAATAACAAAGATACAAAAATTATCAGCCAAAATATTTATATATTTGAGGAATACAACACCTTAGAATGAATAAGATAAATATGGTTTTAAAGTGAATAGTTATATCTTTGAATAAAATTAGGCTTACAAAATAATTTTTGGTACCAATATTAAACATGAGAAAACTACCAACCATAATTTTACCATTTTGTGAAAACCAATCCCTAAGGTGTGAAAAACAGGTAAATATGAATTGAAGATAATTAATGATATCTCCTAAGCAAACCAAGCATAACAAAAGATACAAGGGACCAACAATAATAATACAAAATCTACCAACCACAATTTACTGTTTTAAGATTAATAATTCTATTTCTGAAATAAATATTATTTTGTCTTTAAATGATTTGTACAATGGGAGTGCATGACTTGATGTAGGCTTTCGGACATACGCCATTGCTAAGCACATGTATGTCTAGAAGAAAACTACAAAAAACACAAATGAAAAATGTTGTGTTTGTTTCGTCTTTTCGTTTTGTCGTGCTTTGTCTCGTTTTGACTGTTGTGCGGAATTTTTTTTTTGGGTTCAATATTTTTGTGCTGTCATCATTTGTGTTTTTTTTTTTTTCCTCGTTCTCTTCTGTTTTTTGGAAAACTATTGTTTGTTTTCGTCTTTTTGTTTAGCTGTGTTTTTGTCTCGTTTCAACTGTTGTGCTGAATTTTTTTGTGTTCGGTATTTTTGTGCTGTCATCATTTGTGGAGGTTTTTTCGTTCTGTTAGTCCAATTTTCTTTGTTTTTTCTTTGTTTGTTGACCATATTCCTGTTGTGGAGTATTGTGTGGAGTTTATATTCTGACAACAGCAATTTTTTGCTTAATTTGTGTTTTTGTCATTTGTGTTTCTTGTAGTTTTCTTCTATAGACATACCTGTGCTTAGCAATGGCATGTGTCCAAAAGCCTACATCAAGTCAAATATTATTTTGGTTATGAATAATAAACTTAAAAATTTTACCAATCACAATTTTACCAGTTTTAAAAATTCAAACCCTAAGGTTTGTAAAAGGGGTAGGTGCATTTTTAAAACACAAAACTTGGTCTTCATATTCAATTAGAATAAAAAGTTATAAACTAAAAAATAGTTACATCTGTAGTTACATATTTCTTATTTTTTTCATTTATAATTTTTTCTTTTAATGGGGCTGAAAATGGAGTAAGTTATTTATTTTAAAAACATCTTATCCGAAACTAATTAAGACGTAAATTAATGGTAAAAATAATAAATTCAAATTATTTAATGTATGTGCAAGATTCCACATCTAAGGGATGTAAAAAAGTTAAGTTTGGATTAAAGGAAAAAAAAAAATGGATATTTGAAAATCTACTAGATCTAAGGGTTAGAAATTAAGAATACGTATATGGAGTTACAAGTTGTTTTTTCTAAGTTTTCCTGATTTCTTTTTTTTAAGGGTGTGGCAAGGGATAAAGTTATGTTTTATCAAAAAAAAAATCATCTCCAAAGCATACAAAGCTGGATGTAAGAATCTTAGCATAAATAATGTAAATAATTAATTCTCTGTAGAACTTTGTGTCTATTTATTTAGAAAAAAAGTTTGGAATTATTCACATGCTTTTCTTAAAATGGTAAGATTTTAGCAATACCCTGAAATACGCGAACGCGAAGATGCGGGTTTTAAGCTAGTCAAATATAAATGCAGTAAACTTATAAATGATGTAGCTTGTTGAACATTAATTCATCTGCACCCTCAAAATTGATTGTATAATGTGCAGAACAAAAAAAAAAATCTCAGATCACTTTGTTTGTTTGTGTTTCAGCGTGATAGGCTGAATAGCCAGTCGGCCAACAGCATTCTCATGATGTGGTGGCAGAGTGTGGTCATCTCATCCCTAGCATCTGGCAAGTCTGCCATCAGACAGACAGCGGTAGAGAGGCTGTGTGAGTCGTTGTTGGCCAGTCTGGACCACTGTTATGAAGGCATAGTTGAGATCCTAAAAATGGAAGAAGCATTGATTTCTAACCCACAGGTAAGTTTGTGAGATGTTTAATATTACTATTCTTCCATCTGTATATTAAATCCTGTGACACTTGCAAATAAATTATTTATTTTGCTACTTACACATTACTGTATACATTGTTTTTATTAGAGGTGGGACGATACCACAATTTCGATACTCGATTCTGTATTGTTTTTTCAGTTCGATACTTTCGATACTCCAGGGGAAAATATTTTCCCATTAAGTAACAATTATTACAAATAACATAAATTAGTTTTAAACGATATAAATTCAATCTATCATACCAGCACAATGTCAGATCAAACTTAAATACATAAATTTTTTTTCCGAACCTAACTAATTTCTAAGTGTATTTAAGAGGGAAAAGTCACCAAGCCTAAATTAGAAATAAAAAAATTAGGCTATTGTAAAAAGAAAATCAGAAATTTTTGCTTGTTTGTTTCATTTTACAAACAACTTTATGCAACAGAACAATTTTCAATAAAATTTTAACTTGAGAAACGTAAAATACAAAACAATCCGATCGTAAGAAAACAATAACAAACTAGTGATGGGTCGTTCGTGAACGAATCGTTCAAAAAGAACGAATCTTTGAGAGAACGAAATCTTGCGATTCGTTCGCGATGCAAAGTTCCGGCTCTTTGAGAGCCGGTACCTTGAAAGATTCGGAAGAACGAAAACGCGGAGAGAACGAGATGAGAGAACCGGCCATGCGCCCGGTCTGATTCGTTCGTGAAATGATTCATGACGTCAGGAGTCTGAACAATTAGTAATCATAGCATGCGCATGTTCACAAGAACAAACAATAACTGATAAAATAAAATAGGGTAACATGAAAAGTATCTATACCTGAAAATGCCAACTGTTAAGTAGTGGTTTAAAATTGCAAATAAAAAACTTAAAAAAACCGTATGAATTAAACGTAACAGGGAAAGTAACTACAAATGTTCACACTTACCATTTTTGGGTTAATTAATGTACTTCATTTGTCTCTCTTCATACTGAAACGCAATAAGTTAGTAGTATTAAATTTTTGTATTTTTTTCTTTAAATGTGTTGGTCTACATGTAAACACTTTACTGTCACTAGAGTGTAAATAGCCTGTAACTTAAAAAGTAATAAAATATAAATAATCTTGTTTCATATACGCAACTGTGATTCACTGGCTACGAAAAGCAATGTTCAAATACTAGCTATAGTGTGATTACAAATAAAAGTTAAGAAAAATCACTTTCATAACATTCTTAGATTTAATGCTCCCGTATTATTGAGAATCACTGCAGGAAGCATTTGCAGCGATCAACAGTCAATAGTTTTTAACAGTCAGAATACAACTAGACGTTTGAAATTTCATTTACCCATGCAGAGTAGATAAAGATAACCACCCACGCGATCCAGCCTCCTCTCGTTATCGGGTCACGCGATAACGAGGGGAGGCTGGAAGCAAACACGTAGCTAATACTCTAAAGGATGAACGAGTTACGACACCTGATAAAGGAGCCAGATCCCATACACAGAAAAGAACGAAATGAACGAGATGAACGAATCGTTCTGAACGAATCTTTCACGGAACTGATCCAAAAGAACCGAATCGGTCAAAAGACCCGTTCTGCCCATCACTATAACAAACGGGTATATTCAGTTCAAAGATTAATGAATGCACAAAATATGAGATCCATGCCTTGGTAAAGCGCGTGCACCATTTTCATAATCATTGCTAGTTTGCGCCACTAGTCTCGCTTGGTGCTGGCCATAGATGCTACTAGCGAAGTGCACAGTCTTCCTGATACTATCCATATCTATGGTGCGATAAAGTTATTTTCTTACGTTTGCAAAGGTAAACAATGACCGTTTTTCAAAATAAAAGCATTAATTAAAACGTAATTTATCAGGAGGAATATATCCAACAAAAAAATTTGTGAATTTTAGGACTTTTCCGCTTCGTAAAAACGTATGAAACGGGAAATTAATGATTTTATGTGTATGTTCCGGGAAAGTAAACCATTGTAAATATAGTACTTTCGGCGGGACCAAAATTAATCTGCGTATGACACGGGAAAATGTATGAAATGGGAACGTACATATCATCGATGTTCTACTGTAGTTGTATTTTGTACGATGGCGACTCAAAACTTAATTCAATACAAATGAACAAGCATTCCGGTATCGAAAAAATGTATCGAACTTACAGTTTCGATACTCAATACTTTGAGATACCGTCAAGTATCGAAGGTATCGAGGTATCGAAGTATTGAAAATCCCATCACTAGTTTTATACATTTATAATATATATATATATATATATATATATATATATATATATATATATATATATATATATATATATACATATATACATATATACATATATACATATATACAAATATACACACACACACACACACACATACACATACACACACATTTTGGTTTCCTGTATGAGAATAAGAAATTGTTTAAATCTTTATGTCCCCAGGTTCTCAGAAAAATAAAAGATAATGCCAAAATGTATTATTGTTTGAGAGTCACATCAAATACACTAGTTAATTATATACTTAACAATGCAACAGGAGGCAACATGAATGCTACATGTAGCAGTGTCACAGTAATGTATGCTGAATTTTTCTGATGTTACATCTTCTTCATGTAGCTTGCTACATTTTCTCACCTCCTTTCCAGCCTTCATTAGAAATGATTGCAACAAAAAGAGTGTTTACAAATGTGTTTTTTTAAATATAAGTGTTGACCATCTAGAAAATGGCAAAAAAAATAATAATAATACTTCCTAATTCCTTGCTTTTTCTTGTGAAAAATAAATGCAGTAATTTTTCAGTGACATTGTGTACTATATCCAAGTTTATCCGTTGATAGCATGATCGTATATATGTACATTGATGTTGTGGTATGTGATTCTTGCTGTTTTAATGTAGTACATTGAAAGATCCTGGTCAGTCAAAAATTTGAATACCACAATAATAACAAATTATAACAGGTTTTGTGTACATTTTTTGTTTCATATTATATTATAAGTTTTTGAAATTACCAGGATCTTTTGAGGTACTAAATGAAAACAGCGAGCAGTGTGTACAGGATCAAGGTACAGCGCGCGGGTGTGTCCACGCAGGTTCGCATGGTGCCTCACGTGGCGGACCTGTGCCTGCTGAGCGTTTCGTCCGTCCCCTCGCCCGTCGTGGAGGAGCGCTTCCCCGAGGTGTGGCCCGCCATGCTGTCCGTGCTCCACCAGCTGCACACCCACCGCCCCGCCTGGCTGTGGGACCGGCTGCCCGGCACGCTGCAGTGCTACCGGCGGCTGTTCTCCGCCCTCGCGCAGCTGGCAGACGTCGGCCGGAGCCCCTCGCCCCTGGCGGCGGGGCAGGTGGCCACCGGCGCCCTGGGGCTCACCAAGTACGTCGTTCGCGCCTCCGCTCCTCCCACGTCCCCTCTGTGGTTACCATTTGGCTGTGTGCTGGAAACTCGTCGCCTGAGAATTGGAGTAGGAACTGAGCTATAAGCATTTGAAAGTTCAAATAACTATGAATAGCATGACATAGAACAAAATAATATTGGTCTTAAATAAAGAACAAACATTTTTATGTGCGTAGACGTGTGTGGATATAGTACAAATGAATACTAATATTAATTTCGTGTCCATATCATAAAAAACCTAAAATGTGGACATAGAACACTCCGATACTCAGGCGGCGAATTGCTACCATTTTTAATACCAATTCAGAGGTTGAGAGGGCATTAATAACCTTAAATTATTCAGATTCCAAGAAATAACAAAACAGACTTTGGGACTGTTTCTTTTACCGATGAAACATTGAAGACATACGTAAAAACAGTATAAACTATATAGAATAATTTAAAATCAATAAACTGGGTCCTTTGAATTTTGATTTAATTTTCATTGATATAATATTTTTTTAATGTGGTTTATTTTAAATATATTATTCAGATCATAGATGATTTCAGTGCTGAAGGCTAAAAGTAACATTTTATTTCCTTTGCTGTCATTGAATGCATAATGCCTGAGGAAACTGCGTATAAGGCATGGCGGCTTATCTCGGGGACCGGGTGAGGCGCCATCCGGAAAGTGAATGAACTGGGCCAGAGGACCCACGGCATCAAAAAAAATGCAGTGTTACTCGCAAATAAATAATTACAAAATAACGACAGTCATTACGTTATAGGGGAGAAGAATTTAAATTAAAAATATATTCCACTTAATTAATTATGTGGGCTGAGATTATGTTCTCAAAAAGACACAGAGATCAAGCAAAGGAAAAACCAAAGTTGCCATGTTGAATGCATAGCATCACATGTGAGGTGACGAAAATTTAGCTAGCCGACCAGCAAGTCACAGGTAGATTTAGATGAAGGATGTTTTTGGGAATGAAATCCCTTATTATTCAACTACATACCTAGTGTATGACTAAGGACCCCGAAAAATGTTGAAGTGCATAATTCACGAAAAACTATGAAATTCCGAGGTTTTTAAGTTTTTTTAGAAATTCAAACATTTTTGTAGAAATGTAAAGTTTGGAGCGATATACAGTTGTTTCCACAAGTTGATCAATGCCATTTCTGAAAAAGTAATGTGGTAGGTCATAGATGTGTAACACAGGAAACAAATTTCAGTAACAAGTATTTCAATACATCTACTACATTACCAATTAATATTACATATTTATGAACTTCTCAAACATGATACTTCATTATTTTTCTAGGTTTTTTGTGCTGTGGGTTGTATCTTCATTATATCTTTTGTTATTTAGTTTTCAAGTGGAATCACTTTTTTTAGGCCTAGAAAAAATTGTTAATGGTATGAGAGAACGTGTAACAATGTTATTTATGTATGTTTAGCCCCGTTTCATTGTTTATGTTTACTTAAGTTGTTACTACGACACATAGAAAAGTACACATTGTGGACCTACCTACTTATCAGTAAGACGTTAAACTCCAATATTTATTCATAGCATTTAATTTTTTTCCCCTAGGTTCACGGACTCTCTTGTTGGTTCAAAACAACATTTGAAGAGGGTATGTCCATATATCATAGCAGACATGCTACATGAAATGGACATTCATAACATCCATCCATCTGTTAAGGTAAGTGCGGTTAGTAATGCAGAGGAATTGAATATTCTCTATTTGGATCCCAAATATGTGTGTGAATGTTAAGGATATAGATCATGTCAAAGGTTGGTTGTAACAATGGTGGAAAATTGTCAAACTGTGTTTTGTAAACAAGTTTCTGCATGATACAGCTTATATAAATTAATGATTTGTGTAAAAATGTGGTGAATATTTTTAGCTTATGAAGATATTGACTTACTTGGACTCAAACTACTGTTATACATCATTATACATAATTAGTTATGTAAGTTTGGAATTTGCTTGTACATGATACATCATTAAGAAGAACCTAAAAAAAATTCATAAAAGAAGATAACATTGAAAGATGAATAGTATCAATGTATGCGGCTGAGTGTGTTAGAGGTTATGTATTCGAAGATTCAATTATATGTCTAAAATTATACATTATACATACCTAAAATTTATGGAATTCCAATTTTGATCCTGATATTTGAGATTTGAATCTTCAGTGCCCATGATCATATTCCATACATTTTAGATAATGCTTATCTAACTTGTCTTGATGGATATATTTAGATACATAACCTTCAGATTATTTTATAAATGATCTTACAAATTTTCATTTACTACTTCAAAGAATAACAAACAATTTAAAAAATAGGGTATTCTAATTTCAGGTACACCAAGAGCCTCAAAATAAATTACTAACTTATGAGTGTCAGCATTATTTTTTTTTTACAGAAAAACTAAAATTAATGTATTTAATTTTTAAATATATTTAACACAATAAATAAAAGTAACTTACATATTTCAGAATAAATCAATACCTATATCAAGAAGTTTACAATAAAATTTATGCTTCGCAAGAATCTACCTACATTGGCAACGGGTGCATTTCATCAATTTTAATTGAATATTTTCAACAATAGCTACCTGATTTCTTCAATATTATGGCTAAAGGATCTATCAATTATAATCAAGAAGTCAATCAATGTTTATCCAGCGTGAGAACTGTAGAAGAATACCTACTCATACAAAGATACAAAGAAGAGTGTCGTTAATATTTTGAAATAACTATTAATAATCACAAAGGGAATATCAGAAAGGCCAGCCGAAGAAGGTAAATCTACTGCAGTCTATAAGTCATCGTTCCGGTGTTCAAATCCAGGAAAGAAGGAAAGCAGCAACGATCGTGCCGACCAGTTCGTCCAAAGTAAACGACGTCAGTTTGCTGAGTTATTCCGACTTGATAGTAGACGTTGGAAGGGCATTTTCAGTGTTCCACAGCCGATACTACAAGGACATTGTATTGAACACGACATAGAAAACAAGTTGTATTCATTCTTTGAACAAATAAGACGTATTTTAACAGTGTAACTTTTAGTCATAAACAATTTAAAATCATTTTTTCAATTTAAAGATGAAATATCGGTTTGGTGTTCAGTACACTAGGTTGTTAAGACAAATTTGTCTATTTTGAGAATTACAGTTAAAGATAGTTATTTTTGTTGGTTTCGGTTTGGTTGAGTAATTGTTATTTGAATTATCAGAAACTCGGATTTTTTTATTTATTTTATAGTTTATTAACATATGATAGTTAACTTTGTCAAGTTGTTATATAATAAATTACAGTATTCAAATGCTTTCAAAGTTTGATGTTAACACAAGATATTGTATGTACTTGTTTGCAGATTGCTTAATTTTGAGAAAAGATTACATTTTGTCTTGAATTTAACTTGTGTGCTAAACCAGTTATCCAGCCTGCTGCTGACTACAGTTGAGTTTAAATATAAGAGTCACACACGGTAGAGTAATTTTTTTAAGTAAAGTAATTATTTCATTAATTTGTAACGTTAATTAATATTTGACTAAAGAACTGAAAACTGTTCAAATGGTGTAATTCAATTGTTTTATTGTCAATTACTGTTTTGGTCTTAAATTTGAATGAAGATGATAAATTTAACATTCTGTAACAATATCATGTTCATGATTTAAAATTTGTTCCAAATTATTTATTCAGTTAGTTATTCAGACATAACAATGGCGCCCGGGTATACTTGAATGTGTGAAGACTCTGATTATCTGTAAGAATAAAAGTTGTTAAAAAGTAAAGACATAAGTTTCTTTGTTATAGACACAGCCACTGGTATAGTTTAAATTTTGTTTACAACTTACAGTTTAATACTGAATATATTTCAGAATCTTAAAACGATAGAAAAACGTTAAAATTTGCATTAACTCAAAACTTTATTTAATTAACAATGGTGTGCAAAACAAAATTTGTAGTGTAAATAAGCCCTATGATTGATTTATTACTTGAATAGAACTAATCTATCACTTTGGCAACAGTGTGGGCCATTTATCCTGTACTGAAAACTAAGAGTGAGATGCTCTATGCACACACTTTCAGTTGTTTGCAGTGCTGAACTGTTACTGTGTTGATGCTAGAACAGTGTAGCTGTCAATGCCATACTGCGGTAAGGCACTTTGGAGTTTGAGTAGAGTAAATGCCAACAATTGTAACCATATAAATTTTTGGAAAGAAGGATAAAATATTTTTTTTGGCAGTGTGCTTGTTGAAAGTAATGGTAAAAAGTCGTCACTTGAATCATTTTTGCAGGTACATTTCCAAAACTGTATCAACTGCCTGCTGTCCATGAGTGATGAGAATGAAGTCATGTTCTTGCTGCGAACCCTGAAACCAGCCGACCGCGAGCTCTTCAAGTCCTTGTACCAGAAATACAAGAAGCATTTCCAGTTTACTGGCAAGATTTAACTCGGCATTTCTTTGTGTAACGGTCATATATCTTCCAGGCATCCTCTGTTGCCTAAAAAACAAAACCCTGATGCAAAATGGCATTTGCAAACAGCATAAAAACTGCAAATGTGTAGGTGGTAAGCACATTCTGTAAAGTTTTGATAATTTAAGAGTCACTACCAAAAACACCTGCCAGTCAACGCATACTCTTCTTAGAATTTAGCCTCAAACCTTGGTGTGTGTGATATCCATTGTTGGCACCCATGTTCTGCACTGTGTTTGTTAAAAGTTTAAATTCGTATTCACATTCACGTGACTAAACAAATTTCTTATAATATGTTACATGCAGAGAAATTATCTCTGATAAATATTACCTATTCTTTAAAAACTTATTTAGCAAGTTAGTTTTGAAAATCTGGAAATATAAAGTGTTTTATCAGGCACCATTTTTTTATAGTTTAGAATTAATTCGGATACACAAGAACATGTTTCGATTATAGTAGGCATTGAAATAAAATAATAAGAATTCAAAAAATAATTGTGTAATCTGTTGTGTTGCCAAGTTCCCATATATGCAAAGGAAAGTGGTACAATATACTAACCAATCTTCACGATCCACTTATTCCTTCAAACTGAACTTTAGATCATAGGATGATGAGTTCAATGTAATGTAGTATCCAAAATTCTAAGATGTACTTACAAAAGTTACAAAATGTCAAACAATTACATGTTAACCAAAACAAAATCAGTACACATAACTCATGCAATGAACCAGCTAATCTGAATCACAAAATTAATGAGACAATCTGTGCAATAACCTCCGGGTAAACCTAACCAGCAAATTATAGTGCATGAAATTGTGAAAAACAAAATGTGACAACAAAATGTAATATTAAATCATCATTAATGTGTGTTTGTGAGTATAGAGAGAAATTAATTTTTTTTTGGATTCTACAGAAACAGACTGTAATATGCTTTACCCTTAAAATTAGAATACAATAGGTACTGGTGGTTCTACACAATAAATAATACCTGTGCTATTCTCCCCCTGACGTGGGCAGCCGAGTACCAGGTGTGTTCACGGCAAGGGGAAGGCACGCCCTCGCTGCCCATGTTATACGATGCACATTCAAACACATTTATACACTTACCCAGAACGACTTCATTATTATAGTTGAAAAAAAATATTGTGGTCGAAATGACCATAGCTCAAGAAGTATTTTAACACCCCACTTAACAAAATGACTTCATGAAAAGGCTAGTTGAGTTGTTATCTATGGCTTTAATGCTCAGTTATGGCTAGCTATGGCAAAAACAAATAATTAAGGCCTGAAACAGCATCTTTTAATCAATCAATATACCTAAAAGAAAATTGGTTGTCTGTAAAGTCGGTTTACGGACGATAGTTTGTGACGTCATAACAAAACATTGATGAAATGATTGCATACTTTTATGAATAAAATTGAATCATTTTTATTGAATTATCACTATTTTGTATGGATACAAAGAAGGAGTGAAATTAAATCTACAATTTAATTGATAAATTTACTTTTATTTGCACTCATCAATTCAAATATGTTTTTTTATTACTTTAACGAAGAGATTATTTTAAGCTTTTTCGCAATTACACATTTAAAGGCAAAGTTCGTTCATTGTGAAATTAAACGTAGAATTTAATAAAAATGCCCTTGCAGTTAATAAAATAAGTATTAGTAAGTTTAAGAAAGAATTTCGGCTTTAATCTCCAACCCAGACGCTCATGGTGCGCTGGGGCCGAGATTAAAATTTGTCGAGAATATTTTACGTTTTTATGTCTTCCAGTGCTCAAAATGATTTGCAATTGTGGCCCCGGGCACAAAATTTTATTTATAATTAATTAATAATAACGCCCCTCGTGATAAACGGAAAATATGTGTTAACGAGAGCCTGGTTCCCGCGGCAGCTGATAGAGAGCACGATTCGTTAGGTTCGCGTCTGTCACGGTAGATAATAGCACCGTAGGGGAATAATATTATTTCGTTGTTATAATACGGTTTTTTAACAAATACGTATCCCAAATACACCAAACTTATTTATAATGTTTACATTATTTTTTAAAACATTGTGCAAAAGATCCCGGTGTAATTTGAATTATTATGTGTAACTGTAAAACACCATTGTTCGTACAAAAACGTATTTGAAAATTCAACATTACTTTTAAATAACTGTACAGATTGTGCTGAAAATCAGTGGACGATCGTTAAATAATATAATATTAATACTATTGGCAAGTTGCAGTAACAACTTATATAATTATAATTTATTCTGATATAAGCCTATTGGTTATCATAATTAAGGCTAATAAGCTGTTCTAGTACAGTAGAACCCCTGCCATATACTTTTCAACAGAGGGCACAAAAATGGTGTATGATGCGGGAAAGTGTATGAAAAGGGAATGGCGATAATAAATTTTTTTTCAGTCGAGCATATCAGCACAATATCAGATTAAACTTAAATACATAATGTGTAAATAATTGCATTATATTAATGAAAGATATGAATTCATCATTATATATACATATAATAAAACCACCAGAAATGTAAAATACAGTCCATAATCAAGTAAAGCTGACATAAGAAACAGTGGCCTTACAAAATGTTGTGAAGTCCTTTCTTGGAAGGGGGGAATAGTCACCAAACCTAAATTAGAAATTTTAAAAAAATAGGCTATTTGTAAAAAGAAAATCAGAAATTTTTGCTTGTTTGTTTCATTGTACAAACAACTTTATGCAACAGAACAATTTTCAATAAAATTTTAACTTGAGAAACGTAAAATACAAACCAATTCGATCGTAAGAAAACAATAATAAACGGGTATATTCAGTTCAAAGATTAATGAATGCACAAAATATGAGATCCGTGCCTTGGTAAAGCGCGTGCACCATTTTCATAATCATTGCTAGTTTGCGCCACTAGTCTCGCTTGGTGCTGGCCATAGATGCTACTAGCGAAGTGCAGTCTTCCTGATACACACTATATCTATGGTGCCATAAAGTTATTTTCTTACGTTTGAAAAGGTAAACAATGAACGTTTTTCAAAACAAAAGCATTAAAACGTAGTTTATCAGGAGGAATATAACAAAAAAAAAAATTTAAAATTTTAGGACTTTTCCGCTTCGTAAAAACGTATGAAACGGGAAATTAATGATTTTATAAGTGTATGTTCCGGGAAAGTAAACCATTGTAAACATAGTACTTTCGGCGGGACCAAAATTAATCTGCGTATGACACGGGAAAATGTATGAAACGGGAACATATCATCGAGGTTCTACTGTAGTTGTATTTTGTACGATGGCGACTCAAAAATTAATTCAATACAAATGAACAAGCATTCCGGTATCGAAAAAATGTATTGAACTTACATTTTCGATACTCGATACTTTGCGATACCGTCAAGTATCGAAGGTATCGAGGTATCGAAAATCCCATCACTACTTCCTTGCCATTACAGTGGTAGAGATTGACACTTTTTTTTTTGATGTATGCCTAATATGAATCACTACTTTCAAATTTGTTTTGTTTAGTGACTTTTCTTTCTTATAAGATTTTGAAATCGAAACATTTTTTTTTTCTTGTAAGTGTGAAGAATCCACAAGGCCTATTTTTTCCCCTATTTTTCTTTTAAAAAGGTTTTTAAATCAGGATTTATTTGTTGCTAATATCAGGATCAAAACTTCTTGGCTTTTTTTTTTTTTAATAATAGTCCTTTCAAGTTAACATTGTCTGTTTCATATTTGCAAACAGAAACAGTTTCATTTTCAGGAGTGCAGGATTGTACATGTCATCATCAGTTAGATCCTGAATTTCCTAATATTTTCATAAGTTTCTCTGCAACAATTTTAGTACAAGACATAACATTTCAGTCCTACTTTATGATATGAACACGTTTTTTTAATTGCAATTTGTTTTACATTTGTAGGAAATCATCTTGAGCAACTATTGCGGCATTGGTGGTTACCGGTTCTAACTTATCACGGTACCTTGAATATTGATCCTAAGAAGAAAATCTATTGTGTTAATACCAAAACTGTCAAGGATTTAATTCCCTACAAGTTTGTTTATGGCCATTTATGCCCTAAAGTTAACAATAAACGAGTTCAGGTAATAATTATACTTGGCTACTTATTTCAAGTTTCATTAGAAAAATATCAATTGTACAGCAAAAACTGTTGTGACAAAGTTGATAATGGTTGAGATATTCAACAACAATCCCTCTTGAATTCAACATTGTGGCCAGTGCAACAGTATACCTTCCTCAAGGTTTTTTGAAATTAAAAAAAAAAATTACCATTTTTGTGTTTACATAAAAAAAATCCCAATGGAGCTATATAGGTATTTGTTCAGACTACAAAGCATTCAACAATGCTAATCCAGTATAAAAATAAAAACTTCCTTTGAACTGTGTCAAATATGTGAATTTGTACCTATAAATGCTTTGCAATGCATTTGCCCATACTCTAATGCTAAGCCAGCAATATTAATTTAAACCAACATGCTTATTCACAATGGTATACACACCATTACAGGGTAAACCATCAAACTAAAAAATTGCTGGGTGGTTACCTGAGAAATTTAGAGCATACTGTTATATCTTGATTTGTCCTGTACATTGCACGAGGCAATGACCCTACTGTACATAGGTAAGATATGGAGAAGTACGTAACACAATTTTGAAAATTACTATAAGAAAACTTCAGGCCACACAAAAGTACAATAACTGTAAACTGAGTTACCAACAAATGACTTTTATTCTTATTGTATAAATACAAATTTCTGCAGTGGACAATGTAAAACTTAAAGGTGGAATTTTCAATTATTCATATTAGGTACACATCTTGAAATTTTGTAAAGTGGGAGTTAATTAAGCCTAACCTACAACCAGCATTATTGGTAACAGCCACCAATCATCAAGTGAACAGATTTTTTTGTAAGGAATGTAAATCCCACCAACTTTAATGTATAAAATTATAAACTTAATCTGTTATGAACTTATTGTTTTCATAGTTTATATTTCATTTTCAGATGTGTACCAACTTACACTGGAAGTTCCAGTGACTACACGTATTACAATAACTATTCCCCATGTAAATTATAACACCACAATACAAGCATTCTTATAGCCTGATTTTGTGCTCTCTGAAATAAACAATCAAATGCATATTAATTAATGTTATCAATGAAAAATACTCTATGGTGACAAGTATCATGTAGTTGTCGCCATACAGTAAGAATATACATAGTTGCAGCTAAATACACCGAGTGCACCGAAACACGTAACATAATTTTTTTCCATTCAACACAAACTGACAGGCTAGTCAGGCGACACACAATAAAACATAATCACAGAAATAAAATTTACATTCTTCATATGGCTTCAGCAACTCCATGCGATAAATTCTATCCATAGCAAGCCATTCTGCTTGCCCAATCTCTAACAGTCTAAAGGTAGATGTTTACCACTTACACGACACTCTACTTGCACTATAAGTAATAAACTATGCTCATATCCATTACAATGATCTGATCAGTACACAAAGGACCAATATCTGAAAATTCCCTTACCACAGGACAGTAAGACAGATGTAAATAGAACACATTCTCGCTACACATTATACAAGGAAAGTCTCAGTGGAGCGCTATCAAGGTTTATATCTTCCATCCCCTTTCATCACATCTCGCAACTAGTACTATTAGCATTGGTAAAATAAATGCTTCCTGGTGTCAGGTGGGTGATGGCCACTACCAAAGTTACTTTGGGCCACGTGTTAACCCCTAGCAGAAAATTTTAATAAAGTACAACAGTACAGATAAGACACCACACAAATGTCTCGAGATAAACATTATAATGGAGTACAGCAGAGCCCCATTCAGCACAAGCTTACAGTAATGAGTCGTAAACGTTAACTGCTGCAGTTACAGGCAGTGATCTCAAGAGCTGTTACACAAGTATGATTATGTTATTTTAGTTACCAAGACAAGAACATGGTAAATCTACATTGTAGCCCTCATGATTTGGATAGTGTTATTATTAGCCACAGGTTGTTCCCCTGAGGAGAGTGCTCTCTGCAGCAACTGAAGATCGCCTGACGCTGCGCGACGGTCACTTCAAGTCCCGCCTTTGGGGGCAGGCCCCTCCCTCAGCTGCTTCTGCTGCTCCAGGAGCCTCTCGAGGGGCGACGGGCCCGGCCCGGACCACAGCGACTGCAACACGGCAAGCGTCGTTCGTACCTCCCGCACCAGCTCTCCATTCTCTGGCCTGTTGGACAGCGGCACTAACAGGGAACTCAAGTGCGTACCTGCTGGCCGATGGCGAGTGCATTCTTGCTGGCGACTCCGATCATGCCTGTGGTCACGTCCGAGCCACCGTAGCTGTGGATGGTCCACGAAGGCGAACTGAACAGGGAGTAAGTGCTCGTGGTGTCTCCCGCAAGAGAAGAAAATGTGCCTTCTTGCGGCAACAATTTGCTGCTTCCCTGAAGAGATGGTTTACTGCTCTGGTGCTGCAACACAAGACACATCATTCATCCCATAAAATTAAAATATTTTTAGAAATTTTTGATTCTGACCAGAAGATACTGTAGTCTCATATCAACAACATAGTTCACACATTTCTAATAATTTTAACAGAAATACAAGCTTAAATATACTACTACGAATGTTAAAAAGGAGTGGAGACAATGTACCTCCTTGAGGAACACCAGAACAAGTCTTATAATAAAATGAACTACAGTTGTTGATCGAACCCAAAAAACTTAAATTTTTGAGGTAACTTGAAAACCAATTTACATAGTTAAGGCATAGACCAAAACTGGATACTATAACAAGTAATAATGAGTGATTCACAGTATCAAAAGGTTTGGCTAGATCGAAAAAACAGGCATTGGCCTGTCCCATGTTTATTACTTTATTCAAGATAGGATTAATAAAAGTAATTAGGTTAGTGGATGTTGACATACGTGATCTGAAGCCATGTTGATTACATGAAAGACTTATTGCTAATTTCCAATTTGAAATTTTTTTTTTGAGAACCCATTAAGTAAAGAAACTGGACGATAATAAGAGATGTTAAGTTTCGTTCCGCTTTTGTGAATAGGAATCACCTTGGCTATTTTCCATTTGCTGGGTTAAATTTGGGATTTCAAACTCGAGTTAAGGATATGTTGCAATAAAGGTGCTAATATATGGGAAGAAACTTCAAAATAAAATTTGGTATACCATCTGGTCCGGTTGATATTAAGGTTTTTAAGGCCTTGATGCCCCAGAGTACAAGGCTTTCAGAGATAGAGGTCATAGGAATAGAATCAAGTTATAAATCAGACTTAGAAAGTTGAGAATTAAAACATTTAGATATGTAGACATTAGAAATATACCATGCAAATTCATTAGGAAACACAGTTGGATCACTTGATATTGTACCATTAATTTTAAGATAATGATGTTCAAAATAGCCTTCTTTCATGATTTTTACATATCTCCAAATATATTTGGGATTATGTATTCGTTGTCTAGGTCCAATTAATTTGATCACATTTAATTAACATTATCACTTATTTGTGATGGTGGAGAATTGCATGTAGTAAAACATATTACTGGTTATTCTGTATAGTTTATGAAAGTGCTTCTTAGATTTCAGTGTGTGGATCAGCTACTTAGAAAACCAGCCTGGGTATTTTCTGGCCTTTCTTGATATAGTTGGAATAAAAATATTAACTTTTTCACATATACGATTATTTAATTGTTCAGCAAGGTCATTAACACCAGAAGATTATAAAAATCTGACTAATAGTCATAATTTTTATAATTTTTAAACTGTCTAAATTAATAACAATGTTTAATGCTGGATGATGTAAGTCTCCTTTAATGAGTACAACAAAGTGATTTACTAGACACTGAAAATTATACCAAGGTTAAAAGTAAAATTAAGAAGATATTGAGCCCAGGTTTTAATGTGTTTATGCAAGATGATATTCGAATGACGGATGTCCGTAAAGTAGGTACCGTTTCGTCATTAAAAAAAATAAACTCATGAGAAAAAGTGTATACTGTCAGTTTTAGTTTACTATCTATATATCTACTTCACATTTTCTCATAATCACCATTCAGTTTCAAGCACTTTACGTAATGCTGCACCAGTTTCGTGTGTTACAAATTAAAAATATAGTTTTTTTTTGTATTTAAAGTAAAGACATAAATGTTGTCACTAAGAACACCCTTTGTGCTTTAAATTAAAATTATCATTCAATTTGTAATTTATTATTTGTAATCATCATTCAATTTGAAATATGTAACTCAGTGGTCTGAGATTTCTTTTAGATCTCAAGCTTAAAGATTGAACTCACTATCGGACATTTATAATTTTTGTTAAAATCAATCGAGACAAAGCAATATATTTGAATAGTGTTGAAAGCTTGAAACGCTTGTTTTTCAACATAATGACGTATTCTTCACACACACACACACACACAAAATATTATTCAGTTACTTTGCTTAAGTATTTTGGAGTTCTAATGAATATTTGCTATTTTGAATTACAACTAATTGTCAGTTTATGTGTAAAGATAGTAGACACCACTTAAAACTGTGCCATTACATATGTTCAGATACAAGAAAGTAAATATTTATCCTTCAGTAAAATAAATTTAGATTTCAATATTTAAACCATCATGTCTATTTATTTTAAACCATTTGTTTTGTCTTTTACATGACACGTCTGAATAAGTTATATCAAGTACGTCGTATAGGTAGTTTCACAAGACACAAGATGTCCATATGATGACTACCCTATTTTATCACATATTCGTCGCATGTGCATAATCGTCACACCCATATTTTAGGACGTCAAAATTTGGATAAAAAATAACTTGTGTAAAAGTCGCATGATGTGTTTGGTCCCGCTATTAGTTTCCGAGCGCTTTGTGTGGGTATTTTTTCTGTATAAAACAATGTATTTTAAAGTAGAAATCTAATATTTATTCGGACTCACCACTTATTTAATTAACGGAAATACGAAGTTGTCTAATGTGTAAATTTTCTTTTAAAGATGTTTTTTAAAAATATAACCTTTATCTTTTTGTTTGCGTCGCCGCGGTGTACCACTTACAAAAATGTAGCCAGTGCTAGTTGGCATCATTCATGTTTTGTTATGTTGCTTCCTGTATAGAGCGCACAAACGTAGTCGAATATCGATATCTTCCGATTCATGCAATGTGAGCTCTGTCAAGTGCCGAGTTAACTACATTTGATAGCCTGCACACTTTCGTGGCAAGTGTGTACTACGACGATAGTTACGCGTTAGTTCACGTCACAGATTCATAGGCATGTGCGAATGATAAATTTTCGTTGTGAATCAAAGTGCGAAGCGAATAGTAACTATTTATGCGAAGTCGAATCGAATGTGAATAGTTGCATTTGACAGGCAAAAAAATTCTCTTAATTCTTTTTAACTCAACTTCCAAAATCCATTATTAAAGTGTCTCACCTTAAAAAACTGCAGTTTTAATCTGTTTTATTTAAAAACATGGTAAAAACACCAATTGCTCTACATGCTGAGGAAGCAAGTTTTCTCTTCGTGCTGAAACAACATTCCCAGCTGCTGAAAAGAGACGCTCTGAATTTACTTGTGTGGCAGGAACCTCCAGATACTTTAGCGCTACTTAGGATGAATATTGGTACTTTGTGCCTTCATTTTTCCACCAATACAATGGATTCTCATGTCTGCTGATGCGGGGTTCTTTTAAGTACAGTCGTACATCTTCTTCTCCATCATAATCTTTATTGTCTTCCGTTGGAATACTGTCCAAGACAGCCTATAAAAAAGACGTTGGTGCAGAGCTGGAAATGCTAGATTTAACTTCCTGTAACTGCATGTATGGAATCAGTTTTCATACTTTTAATTTCCGTCAAAAGAATGGCTTGTGATTCCATTGTTGATAGAAGAACACCTTTAAATCTAGGATCTACCAACATTGCAGCACGTTGTAGGGGCTCTTGCATATAGTTTGGAAACCTCGACTTACGGTTTTTATGCAATGCTCTGGCAGCGATGTGCGATTCGAGGTTACAAAGAAGACAGTGAAGTACTGGAATGATCATAGACAATGTTGGGTTAAGTGTTACCACTCATTTCTTCTGTGGCCTCTGCAAGTGGTTGTAAAACTTGAACAAAGTTCTCAGCAAGTTTCCATTCCACTGCGATCAGCATGTCTGTATTACCAGAGTTCACGGGTTCGGCAACAAGAGCAGGTTTCATTTCCAGCATTCTCTTGAGCATTTGGTACTCTATGAGCACCAACATGTATCAACATGCTGAATTACCTCTAGTTTAGGCATGTTCAACTGCTCCTGGAGTGTGTGTAGTCTTTTCCTAGCACGAGTGCTTCTTCGGTAATGACCAACTGTACTCCTGGCCTTACTAAGAAGTGTATTTGAACCTGGGCAATCATTCTTGCTGTTTTCAATTGAAATTTGAAGGGTATGAGCAAAACATGATCTTGAACCATCTCTAAATAATTATGCAGAAGCCTGTCTGGAATTATGACCATCGTCAGTGATACAAAATAATGGTATAGGTGACACTGCTGGGTCGATTCCCCAGTCAATGAGAACATTTTATAGGGTAGCAGCCACATGAACACTTGTATGGGATTCATTTACAACAGTGTTGCTCATTTTAAATGACACAGAAGTAAAGTTGGGTCGGCAGGGGTGCAATAACTAAATTTCCAAAAGGGGGGGGGGGGCAATATAACTTTTTATAAAGAATCATCGATCCCCCCTATTGAATTTGTATTTCAAGGTGGAAAATGGTGCTATTTAAGCAGTTTTATTATCTAAAAATTGATTACACAGCACTTTCTTTGCCCTGTTGGCCCCCACTTCAAGGTTTCAGAGGAGGGGGGGGGGGGGGGCAAAATACCCTTGCCCCCCCCCCCCCTCCCCCTTGTTGCGCCCCTGCGGGTCGGAGATAATTGCAGGTAAGTCTGATGTAACTGTCCGTTGAACATGAAGTCCAGCTATCAGATGTAAATCTTGTACAAGCATTTCCTTGAGGGTTTCCCCCCCCCCCCCCCCCCCTCATAAAGTGCTGATATGTAATGTTCAGAGAAAGTAGTTTTGCATGGTACTGTATATGTAGGTGCAACATGTTTGTGTCCCATTAACTCTTGAAACCCACGCCCTTCTACAAACTCATTAGGCAAAAGTTCTGTTGCCAACATTTTGGCAATTTGTTTTGTAATACTTTGTGCTTTAGGATCTGTTGGTGACATCTTCTGTGTACTTCTGAACATATTCAATAAAATAGACTGCAGAAGTTTCTTCAAGTTTGTGAATTTTTTCTTTATCTTTCAATAGCTCCTTGTACAACAGTATGTTTTGCCCCCAAATGGTTCTGGAGTGTCATTGTAGTGCCTGCAAGAAATATATTTTTTTTTATATGTCTTACTCATTTTCTTGAGAAAATGATTTCTTTTGCACAATCAATATAACATATAAAATGTACTAGATATGTTTTTAAATAAGAAAAATTGATATTTTAAATATTTTAACACAGGGCATTCAACTGTTCCCATGTTTTAAATGGAAATCATCTGTAATAACGAAACTGCCCTCAGATGGCAATTAAAAATAGTGCAATACTCTAGAATAGATATTCTTCTGAAAAACAACATTATAGAAATTTTATTTTTGAGACTCTCTCATTTTAGTTGATGACTCTGGTAAACTGCATTGCAGTATTTCAAATTGTTAATCGGTCGTTTGCAGTTTTAACGTTTTAATATTTGATTAGGTTAGGTTAGGCTAGCTTAGCTACATTTAAGTTATTCTAAATTATTTTAATGGGTGGTTAGGGTGTTAACATATAAAATAGGCCCCATTGTTTAAATGCTTGAACCATTGGTTAGGTAAGCTTAGCTACAAATTAAAATACTGTCAGTTGGCATTCATTGATTTAGATTAGGTTAGCAACATTAAAAATTCTTATTTGTGTTTTTAGGACAAATAGTAGCCTACTCAAAAATACCATTTTCTGTATTTTTTAATTTTTTGGATTAGCTCTAACCATATTAGAAAAACACCAAAATTAGAATAATTATTTATTCCACAGATCACTAAAGTCTAATAATATGTATTTGCTACTTTTTCATCCATATAAAAATACTACACAAAAAAACTAAAAACTAGCGATAATTGCTATATATGTGTCGGTATTGTAGAAAGATAGTAAAATTTCCAAATTCGCTATCTAAACAATATCAATCTACCACACACACATTAACACTGTTTTATAGCAAATTACTTCATCTACTTTATTATGAACGTTACGACGAAAATCTTGTCTAAAAGTAGTCAACATGAAACATTATTAGTTTGAAGGCATAAGAAAACCAATGAAAAAAATTCATTTCAAGAGTGGTCGCAACGTGACATAATTGCGTTTTTAATTTGTCTGTTTTACCGCTGGATATTGCATTACAATCGAAGAACAGTTATTACCACGCATATAATAAATTACATCGCTGTGTACGACCTACAAATTATCAAAACAATACAATTATCATTGTAACATAACCTACCACGCGGGCATTTGAACAATTGTACAATTGTTTGCATTTATCGCATTGTGCGGAACAATCACCAACATATGTGAAAAAAATTCCATATTGCATTACGTTTTTTCCTTTTGAAGGTATTTCTCTAGATAATGATGAACCCTCTGCGCCTTTATCCATTTATAATTTCGTTAGATGAAATTAATAAGCCCGGTAGGCGACACATGCTGCAATAGGTTAGGTAACTCTTTAGAGTAATCGATTGTGAAGTCACATTCGTGCGAGAGGTCAATCTTCCAAAGTTAACAGAGAATAAATTGTACGTGCGACGTAAAGACTTGAATGATATGTTTAATGCGAATAGTTCATATCGTTTCGAAGTGTTATCGAATATTAAAAAAACTTCAAATTTGTTTGTACTATCGAAGCTTCGCTCATGCCTACAGATTCAAGTGGCTTGCGTTCAGGTCACAGATTTTGTTTTTCTATTTAAAGTTGAAGAAAGGTTTTTGTGGCATGACTTATTAATATAAATTGTTTGGCGTGCTCTTGTATACTCCACTTTTTTTTAAATAAACGTACTTTCCATGAACAGGTTTTGTTTTTATGAATAACTTTACCCAACAAAAAAAAAGTTTTTTTCAGCATAAACGTTGCACCCCTACTTTTCAAACTTGATTTTAGTATAAAATGTGCGACAATTATGCGAGAAAACACTGTTAACTATAAAACCATTAGCTGATATTAAATTGTAATTAATTAATTAATTCTCGAAGTAAGGGACCAAGTTCAGTAAAGTCATGTTTACGAGGCGTTGTGATGCTGTTGACATGTGCCGATGAGTCACACGGTTATGTGTATGACTTGAGTTATTGTCGACTGACGTACTATTCCAATTGATGTCCTATGGTCAGGTGAAGTGAAATGCCACCCCGTAAGAATTTATATTATTATCGCAGTTCTACGAGTCTATGGACTTAAGGCATGAGAACATGCATCTGTAACATAAGAAATAGCAATATTGATACGTAGTTGTAACACAACATGCAATCCTGTGAATATATGCAACTACAAGGCAACATACAACAAAGGTTGACCTGATTGAGAAAAGGCAAAACACTGCATAGATGATTTTGTTGCCCTAATTATAAACACTCATTTCTTTATATGAATTATTCTTTACACTGCTTCTTTTATCTCAGTAGATAACCTATCGTTAGATTAGTACCCTCCTCTGGATACACACAATTAAGCATGGATTTACTTCGCAAGTATTAACCTGACTAGATTCCAAATATTTATAATTTATCCAAACAAAGGTCCTAACAGCATTTTGGATTTGGTATTTCACACAAGTGTACGATGTACATGACAAACACTGGAATAACAAATTTATGTAGATATAGCATAAACAAATAGCGCAAATTGCAGGGAGCAAATTAAACGCGAGTTGTGATCAACAGGAATATATTGAATTGCGTCAAATGAGGTTAAAACAGGAGTGAATAAAATGGTGCACATGACTGAAAATCAAAATTGTGGTTCTACTGTAACAGTGTGTGAAACTGTGAAACTTCCCGTCAGGAAATGGGACCTGACCATACAGCACACGACATGTACCTCAGATTCCTGACCGCTGAACACGGACAGGTGCGCGGTGTCGATGTGCGAGTGCGGTTGCTGGTAGAGCCTGGCGCTGTGCGGGGAGAACACCACCGCCTGGCCGCCGTACGGGTCCAGGCCCCCCAGCTGCCTGGCCGCCCAGCCGCTCGCGTCGCGCCCGAACGCGCTCTGGTCCTCGCACGGCATCCTCTGCTGCCCGGCCCACCACTGCTCGTCCCGCCAGGGCGTCGCGGGGGCGAAGGAGGGCTGGCGGACCGGCGGGAACAAAGAGCTGACGGGGGCGGGCGGCGGAGGCTGTCGGAACTGTATGGGCGGAGGAGGGACGGAGAAGTTTGAAGGGAATGACGGCAAGGGAACGTCGTGTCGCTGGCGGAGGTAACCGGCCGTGGTCGGCGCGAGGGACTGCCTCGAGGGATTCTGCTGAGACCACGCTATCGACACTTTGGTCTCGTCAGCCGGTGGACATGCTTGGGGGGAAATGCTGGGAGATGGAGTCTTGAAAGTAACCTGCAATAGAATAAAAAATGTTTTAAAGTTTCTGCTACTATTTATAACAAAATAATCTAGTATCAAAATTAAATCTATTTCACAAAATCATCATTTATTGTAAATGAGTCTAAATAATATCTGAACTTGAGCGATCCTTAAAAAACCATTCTTCCTAACCTATGGTACAGGAGATTGAGGTATGTTAAAACATTTTGCTCCAACTTGAGGTTTCATAAACTTCTCTCATTAACTGAATTCACTTACAGGGAGCTGAAATGGGTGAAGATTATTAAATAATTACCCTCTATTTCAGAGTAAAAATTATATAAAAAATTTAAATTGTGTTCAAGTTATATTATATAAAATTACGTGTGTAAGAAAATGGTAGATAAAGGAGTAAAAGTTGGTAGATTAAGAGTCAATAATAACTATTAGATAAATTAAAAATAAAAATTCTACATAAATTTTTGTAAAATGCAGTAGTTACAAGCCTATTATTGGTTACCTAACAAACAAGCACACACATGCACACACAAAGCATCCATTACCAACATTATTATAAAACTGACTTTTGGGTAATCATAACAGCATATTTTCTTAACTTTTTAAAATCATATGCATTTTTTATAATATCAAGAGTTGTTAATAACTGAAATATAATTGGTGTTCGAATAATTAAGAACATAAAATTTTGTGAAAACCAAACTCTTTGCAAAGGCCCCATATAACATTAAATAGGTTATAGATTTGACGAATGCTCATTGTCAAGGCAACACACTAGCAAAGGAAACATTTTATCTTTGCTATTATTCTCTATTCTTTTTTATCATTGTGACGTCACAAGACCAATGTCGTAGACACAGAAAAAATTTAAGCAGGTGAATAAATTTATATTTGACTCTAAATTAAAGGGAAAAAAAATAAATACAAAAGCAACTACTCACTATATAAAATTGGACAAAATGATGTTAAAAAATTGATTTCACCTTTCAAAGTACAGGAAAGCTTCACTATAAAGAACATGAAGGGACCAAAAAATAGTTGAGTTTGTTATACTGAAGTTCTTTATACTGAAACATAAGCATTGTTATAAATATGTATACCGATAAACACATGAAACACCTTAAGTGTTTTAAGGTTCAGTATCTCAGTCATTAGTCTATGGCCGCTTGAAGAACCTGTTCACATACTCTCTGCTGATGCTTTGTCTATGGTCAGGAGACACATTGTAGGCAGAGCTGCCAACCTCAAATCACACCCATCAGTAATGACAATTATATGAAAAAAGTACGCGTAAATCATGCACAATAAATTTTTCCTGAGGAATTATGACACACACAAGAGAAAACAAAGGACAATAATATGCAAAAAAAAATGAAAAATGTAGGCCTATGTATATGAATACAATGAAAATTAATGAATCGAAGAAAAAAAACTATTTGAACAATACAATCATCTGAATATGTAAGAAATGTCATTAATTTTACAGGAAATTTTCAACCTTCAATTCAAAGTATTCAAAGTTATACTTTTGAACAACAATTGTCTTTTTATTTGCTTCTTTTATCCTGGTTGGATAAGAACTGTCTTATAAACAAACAACAGAAGACAAACAAAAGAACTTGTAAACAATAACTCTGTGTTCGTTACTTTCGTTTTTTCAGATGTAGCGAAAAAACTACGATATTGATTTATTGCTCGTCATGACTATAAAATGTTCTGCCTGTTTCTTTAATTCAATGTGCCTTCTACAGTCATCCCTTCCACCATGTGTAATCGAAAAGTCAAACGTGCATACATTACAAAACGCGTGGTGTTCCAAAACATTTGAAGACGACAAGCATGGCCATTCTTTTGAATAGTTAGGTCTTAGGTCGAAAGTTTTGAAGAATTGCGTTCTTTTTTTTATCCCCCAGATACACGCTTCATTTCTACAACCGGCCGGTAGCCTACAACTCACGTAGTTTCGGTTTCCTACCACGTTCGTGCAACTTTGGATTTCTCTCAAAAATTGAAATTAAAAAAATCGAAGGGTTGGGTTAGGTTAGTCACAACATGCTTGTTTTCGTTGATTTAGCGGCTGAAGTGGCGTTAATACCGAAACGCAAAACTTCGGAAATCTTCGGAAATTCTTGCAGGGAACCGAAACTACGTGAGTTGTAGGCTTCCCACAACCGGCACTGAAGAACACAACACTATTGAAAAAAGGAAAAAAATTTCACGTCTGTAGACACGACAAAAACAATATGGTGAAAAAAATGAATTTCAAGAAATAAATTAAAACAACACAGGTTAGCCAAAGTACCGTACAAAAATTATCGTGATGTAAGTAGCCAACAAACGAAAAGTCCGAGAATATGTACTATTTGTATCGTACAACGGACGTAATACCATTCCATTACTATTTCAAAACACGAGAATTAATCTACTCATGTCAACAGTACATGCGCACACATACTAGTTCCGTTATTGTTTTTGTTTACGTACACGCTGTTACGTTTGAATAAGAAAATTTCAAATAAAGTACAAGTTTTTGGATGGTAATTTTTTTCAAAATTTGCCTCAAGGTTGTTCGTTCAAGTGAATATTTTTGTTTCAGGAAGAAACGGACAGTCGTAAAATTCGTTAAGATGAAATAAAATTCAAGGTTATTATATACGTTTTTGGCGGGACCAAACAATGAGTTCGGTTAAGTGAAGTGTTCGTTTAACTGAAGTTCGTTGTACTGGTGCTTTCCTGTAGTTCAAATTCACAATTCAAAATTTTTCATTGTTATAACTATTTTATACACCATTTAAAAAAGAATGTCACTGCAAGAAAGTTTATATTTTTCTGAGTAAATTAAAATAAATAATTTTATTAAATTTTCAGCCTGCTACGATTTTTTTAAGTTGCACACATCATTCCTCAACTTATAACCACCCTAACTCTTTTAATTTTAATAATATCAAAAAAAGTAAAAATATTTTTTATGTAAAATTTTATGTTTTGTAATTTTTTTTCTGAACTTTTTATTCTATCTTTTATCATTTTGGAATAATCTTAAAAAAGTACTTTAATTTTTTTTCCATTCCTTCTCAGGGGTTGAATTTTTTTTTTAATTTATCATTTTCTAATACTTAGTCACTTATATCAAAAATTCCTGTATTTCCTCCAAAAGTTTGATTTAAAGACCTATTTAATTGGACTAATAACTTGCCTGTGGGAAAAGCAGAAGTTGAACATACTTCTCTTGTACCACTGTATGTAGGACATGATGTAGACTTACAATGATAACGATAACACATTATACTCGATCACTGATCAACAATAAATCTTATTAAATGTAAATTGCCTCTTCATGCTTAGGACAATCTGAACTATGCAGTACACTAAAGGGATTTAGAATACAAAACCAGCCAGCTTCTGGAAAGAAGTCTGCGTGGAGTTATGCACTCTTCAATCCAGCACCACGGCCGTGCCGGATTAGCGATTTCGCCGGACTATAACAGGTCAACGTAGTTCTAGTACATAGTGATAAACAACGTTAGTACACTTGAAAATTATATTTAAAACAAGTATTAAATAAGGGTCTTATTGCAAGAAAACATACCCAATGTGTCCATGATTCACAAAAAATAATTACACATCATAAACAAACATTTGAGTGCCACAGAATAGGTTTTGAACGTGTCAAAGTGAAGCATGCCAGACCGTACAACCAACTCACCTTGTTGGGCTTGTCTGGCAGGGGGACATGCTCGGGTTCACCCTGCTGCAGAGACTTCCTCATGATGGCCTGCATGGCCACGTTCTGACGGCCCTTCCTCTGTCCGTTGCTCTGGCCCCACACCCCTTCCCCCTGCTCCTTCTCGCGAGCTTTCTCCAGCGACCCCTGGGGCTTCAATATCCCAGCACGCTTCTCTGCACAGTACAGTCACTCGTTTCGTTAGATCTAGTGGGACTGAAGCCCATCTGCTAACCAAAACACTAGTTAATATTACAATTTTTAAAAAATCAATATTAAAGAAAATAATTTTAAGAATTTACTATGCTAAATGTACCATAATTGTACAAATATAGATCAACTTGAAATATGAGTTGATCCCAAAGTTTTGGTACCATAAAAACGCAAAAACTATAACTCACCACCAAAATATTTTGTTATAAAAAACAAAGAAGTACTGTACCTAAATATAAAATTTGGTACAAATATTTTTTATTTTGATTGTGCATACATGACTAGCTATGAGAAATAAATAAATAGGATGCAAAACATGAGCAACTACAAATAATTCCAATGTTGTAATTTTATTCATTTTTCACATTACCACAAAACCACAATATTGCAATTGTATATAACAGGTCTGATAGGTAGGATGAGTTCTTATTGAAATTATAAGCAGATTGTATATTTGTTTGAAATGAATTAGAATGAAAGACCGAAAGATGGCAGATGCATTGTAAGTATGGTTCATAAATTTTATAAGATAATATGTAATGTCAAACTACGTCTTCAAAGATGACTCTAAGTAACACTAACAGAATTTCTACGAAGCATAGTATTAAATTGGTAAATTTATAGCCATTATTTAGTGTTCATCATGTTGAAGTTTAAAGATTGTACTAATACTTCAATTAATCGTCAACGAAATGGAGTACGAACTAATACATTCTTCTAAAAGCAATGAGTTGAATGTAATATAATATTTTATTAGTTAATAGTTTATCAGGAGGAATATAACAAAAAATTTTGTGCATTTTAGGACTTTTCCGCTTCGTAAAAACGGATGAAATGGGAAATTAATGATTTTATAAGTGTATGTTCCGGGAAAGTAAACCATTGTAAATATAGTACTTTCGGCGGGACCAAAATTAATCTGCGTATGACACGGGAAAATGTATGAAACAGGAACGTATCTTCGAGGTTCTACTGTAGTTGTATTTTGTACGATGGCGACTCAAAACTTAATTCAATACAAATGAACAAGCATTCCGGTATCGAAAAATGTATCGAACTTACAGTTTCGATACTCGATACTTTGCGATACCGTCAAGTATCGAAGGTATCGAGGTATCGAAGTATCGAAAATCCCATCACTAATTTTCAGGGATCATCTTATTTTCGGGTCCCTAAATAAGGCAACTTTATTAGTTTCATGAAATAGATTTTCCAAATCAGCACATGATAATGTAATGTATTTTTATTTCCTTTATACACATATATAAACTACAAAATTTTGAGAAATAATAATAGTATAAGTACAAAGATAAACATAAATAAGCCTAGTAAAATATTGTTGCGTGTTGAATTTTTGTATTTACTACATTCACGACAATATTTTTGTTCAAATTTTTTCCCTCGAATCTATAATCTTGCAATATTAAAGATTCAGTGAGATTCTAGGATTTGAGGATTTGATCAGTCTATCCTTAAAACCAAATTCAGAAGTAGTAATGTAAGTAAATCATGTAATAAAACAGTACAAAAATTATTACAAAAAGAAATTTATTAACTTATTTTGCCAATTTTAAGTGTTATTCTTAGGTTTACCTTCTGCTTGAAATCCAAAAATTTCATTCAGAAAGAAAGTAAAATTTGGAATCACAACAAAATAGAAATCTAACCTGGAATCGAAGGACACTGTGGGATCAGAATTGGATGGAAGAAATATGGAATCAACCCACCCCTATTTTAATCAATGATTAAATTAGTACTAACTAGTACTATGCGAATATAAGTTTTTTTACTTTAAATTAAATATGTACAATTACGAATATCAAATTTGTATAGTAAGAATGATAGAATCCCACTAACACTTTTTTTTTTCACATCACGTAACAACACGTGGAAAATTATACAAATAATATAAAGTGAAAGATTGGTTAAGTTTAGTCAGCTAATATAATTATATGGAAAATGTTTGTAATAAAATTTAAATTATGAAATAAAACATTGTGTTTTCAATGATACAGCTAACCAAAGCAACCAACCTTTTATTTCAGTTCCTATTTCCCTTTTATTCCAAAAACTGCTACTCTACATGTTGATTCAGAATATATTTTCGCAAACTGCAAAATACCGTGAATTCCAATGCAATAAATTACACAAAAAAAAATCACAAAAATTAATTTTCACATACGTATTTAAACCCTAGTTATTCACGAATTTTTGTTGTTTACACAATCAAGTTAGTTGTTTTTTGGTTCAGCAATATTATAAATACAATTTATGTATCTTAAACATATACGTGTGTGTGCATGCGTGAGTGCGTGTGCACGTGCGTGTATATACATATTTTGAGTCGCAATGACTGTTTCATCATAGATGCATACTGCAAGGAAGCTGCTATTGTGTCACATGGTGTTAGAGAGATTGTAACTATTGATTTATACGCTGTTGAAACTATGAAGTTTAATTCTTTTAATGATCAATGAGGTGTTTTAGTCCATGGTTGTTGATTTCCCCCCCCCCCCCCCCCCACTTCTGGTTAGTGTGACCATGGTATTTGGTGTGACAAAATGAAAAAAAAATAATAGTTTGTTTTCAAGTTTGAAATGACAAATATGTCTTTTTTCAATAGTTCACACGATTTTACCTTTTACTGTTTTGCAAGACAGAAGTGAAAAAAACTTTGAATACTTGTTGCATGTTTAAAATGTCCCTTATTGTTCATGTTTTTGATTATGAAGTCTCATTAAAACGTCAAAAAAGGGGTATTTATATTGCTCAAATGACAACCTCAACAGTGAACGTTGGTATGCAACCACCTCATGAGGTATGCTATGTGTAATATTCGTGAGGAAATGAATATTCGTTATTTTGAAGTGTTAGTATTTAAGGTCAAATCGAATACAAATAGTTTATTATTTGTACCTATATTTGAAAATTTGAATATTCGCTAAGGCCTATAACTATATGTGGTCTCCATCCTTAAAAAACCTACTAATGTGCTCGGAATCACCATTGTCTATATATTCTACTGCATGACTAATAGTTATGAAAATTTAGTGTATATAAGTAATTTCCCAAAGCAGCAATCATTTCAGGAAAATTTTTTTAAATGGTTATGTTTTACAATATTTAATTGACCAACTATTTAAATTATATTTGAGTATTTTCAATGTAGCAATGCTGCCCGTACTGAAATAGCACAGTAATATATTAGAGAGAAAAAAATTAAAAAATTAATTTTTCCTATTAAGTCTTGACTCAGACAATTACCAGTGTGAGTTTACAAAGTTTGCATTCTGCTTTGATTCGAGAGCACTAATTCAACTTCTTTTACAATCAAAACCTAAATCATTAAGTTGGGTATAGTTTTGACTAGTGGTGCACCGATATGACTTTACCGATTACCGATTCGATTACCGATTATGAGAGCAATAATCGGCAGATACCGATTCAGTTATCGATTATATAAACAAATTTTTTTAAGTGAAATAATGCACACAAAAATTTTTATCCCCATGTGAATTTAATAACAAGATTAGGTAAAATTGAGAATACAGTTATAACAACAGTATAAAAATATATAAAATACACTATTAAGTAGGGGTGTGCGGGATCCCGACGCTTCGGGAAAAAAGTCGGGAAAATAGGCTTCCCGAAATGCCGAGCGGGAATTTTATTACTCCCGAATTTTTCGGGAAATTGTTTAAAAATTTACAAATGTTTACTAATCATGTGAAAATGTTTTCTATCAATTCAAACTGTTTTTACAACAATATTTATTATGGATTCGTACATTTTTGAAGGGTTTCCGTACTATTTAAACGCAAAACATCTTTTAAACGTATGCCGATCGTAGCGACAGCTGTGGTGTGCAGTGAATTATGATAATCGTTTACACATATCTAATTGGAATATAAAAAACGTACATGGAGTACCTTAAATATTGTATGCGTTCATTAATATATTTCTTCAAGGGCACAAATTTTCAAGATACGTGAATAGTCAGTTATATAACGTTATTGCCGTCACCATCGAATACTTAACCTAAAACCACTGTGTGTCCATAGACACAAACAAAACACACGCGCAATCCAACCTTTTCGCCAAAGATATAAGAAATACTAGACTTTCGTTACATAACGAAGCGTAACCGTTCTCATTACTTGATATCAGTGGCGATGTAGAGAACTGTATTGGCACTTTGAAAAATATGAAATCACGTAGTTTTACACGACTGCTCACGAGTATTTAACATCTATGATTTTGCTTTGGGAGAAAAAAATTGTTGTTTACTGTTTAGTTTGGCGGGCATTTTCGGCTGACGTTACGTTATTAAGGCTTGTGCAAAGTATCTGTTCCTATTTTCGATGCCGTTGTATATTAAAACAAACTAGCAGCCTAAAAATAATGGATGTCGCAACCGATCAGCTTGTTACTTGTAAACCTAAAAGTGTTTGGAAGTATTTTGAACGTCTGACAGACAGTAAATCCCTGGCAAAGTGTGTCGTGTGAAAATATTTTTGAGATGTGAGCATGGTAGCACGTCTGGCTATAAAAAAATAATTTGAGGATGCTAAAAAATATGAAGTCGCCGCTGAAAAAAGGGCAAGTGAAGCAGACAAAAGAAATAGCAGCAAAAAAAAAACAACTAACTTTGCAAGAAATGTTTAAATGGCCATCTTCTCATATTATAATTAAAAATTTGCCTTTTTATTTTATTTTCCCGATCCCGTCCCGTTTCCCGCGGGAATAATTTATTTTTCCCGAAAATTTCCCGCAGTACAAAAACCCATTCCGGCACACCCCTACTATTAAGTCATTGCAAAGTGTAAATTAAATTAACTTCTATTTATATTTGTTATTGTAAACAACTTGAACTACAGTCTAATAATTGTTATTTACAGTGGGTAAGTTTTTGTTGCGGAAAACTAGCATTATTATCGACTATCACATAAGGTTGCATCGAGAAATTACCGGTTAACAATGTAAACATGTTGCTATATTTTGTTCACTTGAGTTTATAGAAAAATGTTTCCACTCTTCACTTTTTTTCTCCCTAGTCACCATCTCACTATAATTATATAAACATGACTCAAAACCAATTCTAGCACATGTGATTTTATTAATTTTGACTGAATATATAAAATTATAAATACTTTTTCACTTTTCACGTTACATACAAATAACACAACGGACAATGTTACCAAAGACGCCCATAACGAGTTTGTAAAACGCAGTGATAAACTCTGAAAGGTATCGGGACCACGATTTTGAACGCTACTACGACTCGAAAAGATCGATTCTCATAGAATCTACTGCAACTGCTTGTGGTATTTTGATTGCGTGCCATTTATTTTACGTCTCTGGCTATAGGTAATGTACAAGGCCACTAAACAAAAGACAGAACAAAAGACGAAACGTAAATAAACGTGTAGGAAAAATGTATTTTTTGTTAGGGGCAATGAAATTTATTAAACTTAACGAAATATCTGTAATCTTGATATGACGGAGTTAGATGAATTTTGTAATATATACAAATATTACCGTATTTCGTCCTAAAATGTGTAACAAGTAACAACATATTACACGGTAAAAACCTACTTAATTACGCCGGGACGTAGATAATCGGCAAAGTAATCGTTAAGATAATCGCCGATTACGATTAATCGGTAAGTACCCATAATCGCCGATTACGATTCATCGGTATCCGCATCGGTGCACCACTAGTTTTGACCTTTGCTTTAAACATCATGTAAAAGCACAAATTTACATAAAAAATTCAGCTGGATGTGAACTGATGAACATTTTAGTATGCCAAAGTTAAAAAATTAATATTAAATATTAAAACCTTGAAGAAGAAGTAATCTTAACCTGAATCTACATACACTATTGTAGCAATGTAAATATCATAGACAAACACATGTTAGATATGTAAAACGTGGAATATGCTACACAAAATGTATAGCTGAAACCAATGATGACACTATGTTTTTCAAACTCATCTTTCTGCAGTAATCAACATATCAATCACAAAATAGTGCATCATTTTTACTGTGCTCATGTGTTATTGACTTATTAAAGTCTATGGCCGCAGCTTTCAAATAAACAAACACTGGACGGATAGTGAAAAACAAGTGACAATAATGGTGCTGCAGAAACAAACAACAAATAAACATATTTATCGCAATTATTTGCAGCTATATCGTTTAAACTATTTTTCATCATCTCTAACAATTGTGTTTCTGAAAATTGCTATCCTGATTTAACCTTCCTTAAAGTTACATTCTTTAGAATCTGTAACTTAGAAGTAGTTTGAGTGGTGAAAATAAATTTTATAAACACAAACAATGATGCAGAAAACAATTTTAAAACATTTTCATCAAATCCCTTTGAAAACACATGATTTTAAATTTTTTTTCTCAGTTAAATATTTTGTACACAAATGTTAAGGTTCAATAGTGAGTCATGAGCAAAAACAACTTAAAATTAAATTTTAAATGGAATTTTAAAAAATGTGATAGCTTTTTTCCCCTCATAATTTATGTCGTGACTTTCACTGTCCACCACAAGCATGCTAATGTTCAAACACAGCAACACACAGCGCAGAGACCAGAACTCTAGCGTACCTGCAGGTGTTTCCACGAGAGGTGGGCTGTGGGGCCCAAACAAGGCAGGCCCCAAGTTGTCCGGGGTGGACGCCCCAGTGGCTGCACTACCCCAACTACCGGCGTCCGACGGTGCAGGAGAGGGAAGCTTGATGAGACTGAGTTCTTCCAGCTCACGAATCAGGTCGGTGGGTGGCACCTGGTGGCCTCCAAGCGGTTCAAACACATCCCTCCCATCAATTATCCTGCAACACAACGAACGTCATTCTCGCACTACGGACTGGCATTGGGAACAACATATCAACAAACTCATAATTATTTTTTTTTTTTCGAATGAGCTTTCAAAATTGTGTATGATGTAGTTACAGACTGAAAACCAAACCAAAATCATGACACTTCATTGTGGTGACCATTAAAAGATGTAAACTTCGTAATTTCAACAGAATATAAACTGATAGTTACAATCAATCTTACACCATGTGACACAGTAGTAGCCTCCTTGATGTATATATCTATGACAAAACAGACGTTTTGACTCAAATGTAAATAATGGTTTACAATACCAGATGAAATTTAGCAGAAATTGTGTTTATAATATTGCTGAGCAAAAAAACATTTACTCGACTGTGTTAACATAAAACTCATAAATACCTAAATAGGGTTTAAATATGTAAATACGAGCTCATTTTATTTGGAAATACAGAATTTAAAAAAAATATTCACTTTTTTGAGAAATGGATTGCATTTGATTTCACAGTATTTTGCCATTCATGAAAACATGTGGAGTATCAGGTTCTGGAAAATAAGGCAAATAGGAATTGATATGAAAGGTTGGTTAGGTTAGGTTATGTTAAGATAAGTTAACTACACAATTTAAAAAAAAAAACTATGTTTTATTTCATAATTCAAATATTTTAACCAACTTTTAACTTTATATTAGTCTAATTTTCCATGTAATTTTCCATAAGTTATATGTACATAAAAAAAAAAGTGGGATTCTAAGAAACTAACTATCATTCTTACTATTTGAATTTGATATTTGTATTGAGAAATAATTTTGTATTCGTATTCAATTTGAACTAAAAAATCTGATATTCACACAGGCCTAGTTATGCCTATTTCCCAGAACCTGCTACTCTTTAAGTGTTGATCTAGAAAATTTTTGCAAACCACAATTACCACAAAATCCAATAAATTTGACGAAAAACGTGAATGTAAAATATAAAAAAAAGAGCTGGTTTCGTAAAATAGTAATGAAATGAGCTTACATTTTAATATTTAAATCCTAGTTAGTCCTCTTTTTCGTCGTTGACAGCAGCCAGATAAACTGTATTTCAGTTCAGCAATAATTCAAACATATTTTCTTTCAGCTAATTTCCTCTTAAATTGAGAACCTTCATTTACATATTATTTACGTTTATTTTGTTTTTGAAGTACAATGTCCATTTTTCATAGATATATACAATTATTAAGCTGCTACTGTGTCACATGGTGATAGATTGCAACTATCGCATTCTCTTTTTTCAATGGTTATCGCAAATAAGTGTCAGTGTTTTGAGTAGTATTAAATATTTGTTATTTTAAAAGTATAAGTATTTAAAGTAAAATAAATGAATAATAAACTACTTGTATTTGTATCTAAAAATTTGAATATTCACATAGGCCTAATTTTAGACAAAGTAAATTTTTTCACTAGTTTTACAAACCAATTGTTTTTATAAAAAAATAATTAACTTATATATAAGCAAATGTGGTATTATTCCAAAAAATAAAGTTAACTTGGTAAATCAAAACTTAAATAAATTTCTTTATTATACTAATTTTGTCCCTCTGCTTGTAACACGTCAAAATCATGCCCAGCTAAGATGAAGACTGCTCCTTGAACATACATAAACACTTGAAAAATTATTTCTTCTGACATTACAGATAGTAGAGTGTACAGTTTTGTTTATGATTATGATATGGTTTGAAAAACTGGGGAAAAAAAAAAACTTTTATTTTCCTCACAAACAAAAATACAATTGCGAGCCGCTAACACCTTTCGTTCGGCCTAGCGCATGAAAGTCAGACGAAATAAAGCATAGTACAAAAAACATACAAAACAGTAAAAACTGGGGACTATCCTAGAAAAGCTGCCTTCCTATGGCCTACAATTATTATTCTTACAACAGCTATTCTGTGATTCTCGGGCCAGAGAGTTCTCCCACGGTCCTGACGGTTTTTCTCTCTCTCTCTCTAACACAGAATACAATAAAGTATGTACCCTGTTTTATCTCAAAATCGTCGAACACGCTTAATCGTCGCATCTATATTTTAGGGCGTCAAAATTTGGATAAAAAAAACCTCTCACGTAAACGTAGCATGATGTTTTTGGTCCCGCTATTAGATTCCGAGCGCTTTGTGTATGTATCTTTTCCGTATAAAACTATGTATTTTGAAGTAGAAATCTAATATTTATTCAGACATTACCACTTACTTATTTAATTAACGGAAATACGAAGTTGTCTGATGTGTAAATTTTCTTTTCAAGACTTTTTAAACGTTATAAACTTTATCTTTTCGCCTGTGTCGCCGCAGTGTACCGCTTATAAAAATGTAGCCAGCGCTAGTTGGCATCATTCATGTTTGGTTATGTTGCTTCCCATATAGAGCACACGCACGTAGTCGAATATCGATAGTGATATCTCGCCGATTACAAGCAATGCGCGCTCTCTGTCGAGAGCTGTGTTAACTACATTTGTTGGCCCGCACTCTTTTGTAGTGTGTACTACAACGATAGATATGCGTTTCATCAGGCTCGCATTCACATTTTGATCTTGTTTTTAAAGTTGAAGAAAGGTTTTCGCTGCATGACTTATTAATTTAAATTGTTAGGCGTGCTTTTACATACTCCACTTTTTAAATAAACGTACTTTCCATAAACGGGTTTTGTTTTTATGAATAACTTTACCTAACAAAATTTTTTTTTTCCGCATATTCGTCCACACCCATACTTGTCAAACTTGATTTTAGTATAAAATGTGCAACAATTATGCGATAAAACACGGTATCATCTATAATTTCGGCCCTCGCCGTCGAGCCTCCATCTTTCTTTCACTTAAACCACTAACCTACGTTACAGAAACGTTCTAAATGTACCACAAAACACATACGTAAAAACTATAGTCATAAAATTTTTTTAAATTAAATCAAATCCTGAAAATCACACATCAATAGTAACCTAGTCAAAATTGTGATATTCAATAACATAGTTAAAAAGATTTTCTAAATAAAATACATAAATAATATTAGTACATAACCTTAAAAAAATATTACCAATGATAGAAGATAAATACAAAACTACATCACTGTGACCTTGAACTTACATAACCAGCCTATCCCTCTGAATGAAAAAAAACCATAATATTATGTCTTAAAAATACAATGCACAGTTGGGGATGGCAGAGTCCTGCCAAGCTAAATGCTTTATTACTGCCTTACATTAAATGTGATTGCCACATGACAACCACTGAGTAACAGATGAATGAACCCACCTCTTGCTGAGTAGGCGGTAGTTCTCCTGTGCAACCAGCCACGAACCAAACTCCAACAACCTGCTGGCACGGATATTATTCAGCGTCACCTGGCTTATCTCCCAGTCGCGGCTGTTGAACCTAGGACAAGCATGACCAAAATGTTTGCGATCACAACGTATACTTTAATACAGTGTGTCCGTAAAGTTATGGTGCACTTTCCAACAGCTTTGTGATGTTCGTGGTGTTGCGTCATCACCTGCATGTGGACACCGTTGCACATCATACAATAGAAACTCTTTGCTATACTGTCTAATGTAGCGCAAGTTTCAAGCTTTCATTTTGTTCCTGTTAGCCACAAGTGTTCGTAACTGCACCTTGACTTCACAGACATACTGTATTTCTCTTGCTTCTTCAACTGCAAACCTTTTGAGTCACTAATATTCTAAATATAGTGTTTTATATGAAAAATTTTGTTTTTATACAGTAGACATTTAAAAACCAAGACTTTAGATTTAATTATTTATAAGTGATGTGTTTCTTACAACATACGTATAAGATTTTTTTTTTAATTTTAATTAAATATGGATTACATGAACATTTTCAGTAAATCATAAATTTTTAACAATCAAAATAAAATCACACCAACAATAAAATAGAACATTATCCACTTAACTCGTGCCTAGTGAAGTGAGCAACCAAAGCCGTGAAATTATAAATCCTTAATTACACAAGTAATTAGGCCTGTGCGAATATTCAAATTTTCGAATACAAAAAATAAACTATTCGTATTCGAGTCGACCTAGAACACAAACACTTGGAAATAATGAATATTCGTTTCCTTACGAATATTGAACATATTATACCTCATGAGTTTGTCTTATACCAACGTTCATTGTTGAGGTTAAGTCACTTCTGCAATATAAATACATACCCATTTCTTTATGTTTTAATGGGAATTCATAATCAAAAACATGAACAATAAACAACATATTAAACATACAACAAGTATTCAAAGTTTTTGTTATTACTGACTCACTAAAAAGTAACGGAAAAATCGCATGAACAATTAAAACATGGCACATTTGTAATTTCAAACTTGAAAACAAAATATTATTTGTATTCATTTTGTCACACGTACCAGAAGTGGGAAAAAGAGGGGGGGGGGGGGGGGGGGGGGGGGGGGGGGGGAGAACGTCAACAACCATGGACTACACCACTACAAAACACGGACACTCCATTGAGACGAGCATTAAAAGAAGCAACCATCATAGTTTCAACGGCGTATCGATAGTCACAATCAAACACCATGTGATACAGTAGCAGCTTACTTGCTGTATACATCTATCATCATAGATGAAGTTGCAACTAAAAATATTTAAATAAACTTAAATAATGGTTTAAGATTCCAGATGAAAATATCAAAAATTGTTTTTATAATATTGCTGAACTAATAACAAGTTACCTGCCTGGTGTCCGTTAACAAAAACTCTTGAATAACTAGGATTTAAATATGTAAATATGAGCTCATTCAATCATTAATTTGGAAATACAGAATTTAAAAAATTAAATTGTTTTTCGTAAAATAGATTGCAATGGATTTCATGGAATGAAAGGTTGGTATTTTGGTTAAGTTAAGTTAGGTTAAGCTAGTTAAGCTGCATGATTAAAAAAAATTATTTCAAATTTAAATATTTCAACAAACATTTTCCTTATAACCAAGTTTTCAATTTAGTATTATTTGTCTAATTTTCCAAAAGTTGTTTTTAATGGGATTCTAATTCTCATTTTACTATTTGTATTCAATATTCGTATTCGTACTCGATTGTCCTAGTGATGTGTCGGTTCTACCTTTTACCCGGTTCTCGGTTCGGTTCCAGTTCTTAAAAATCGGTTCCCGGTTCTCAGTATCAGGTTAACCTCCACACAATGTCAAGTCACACCAAAGCTACAGTATACCCTAATAAAAGGTGTATTTGTTTAACAGGACTCATCAGCAACCTACTGTACCATAATCAGACCACAAACAAGTCACCTAGCCCAAAGTAGCATAGTTGTTTCTCGTGTCACTAGATGCTGGAGGATGCACATACATACTGTGGCGCAGTAATACCAAGTAATACACTAACTTTCGCCGGGTCAGTTTTTAATTTAAGCACCCAATTTAAAAATTGCTTGAGAAACATGTAAGTATTTGTTCACAAGAGATTAAGTAATTTATAAAAAATAAATAATAAAAACTAATACTGGAGTAGTAAATAATGTATATACAGTAGAAACCCTGTCATACACTTTTCAACGGAGGGCACAAAAATGGTGTATGATGCAGGAAAGTGTAGGAAAAGGGAATGGCAATAATAAAAAAATTTTCCAATCTAGCATACCAGCACAATGTCAGATTAAACATAAATACATATGTGTAAATAATTGCATTATATTAATGAAAGATATGAATTCATCATTATATATACATATAATAAAACCACCAGAAATGTAAAATACAGTCCATAATCAAGTAAAGCTGACATGAGAAACAGAGGCCTTACAAAATGTAATGAAGTCCTTTCTTGGAAAGGGGGGGGGGGGGGGGGGGGGGGGAAGTCACAAAGCCTAAATTAGAAATTAAAAAAATTAGGCTATTGTAAAAAAAATCACAAATTTTTTCTAGTTTGTTTCATTTTACAAACAACTTTATGCAACAGAACAATTTTGAATAAAATTTTAACTTGAGAAACGTAAAATACAAAACAATCCGATCGTAAGAAAACAATAACAAACGTGTATATTCAGTTCAAAGATAAATGAATGCACAAAATATGAGATCCGTTCCTTGGTCAAGCACTTGCACACTTTTCATCATTGCTAGTTTGCGCCACTAGTCTCGCTTAATGCTGGCCATAGATGCTACTAGCGAAGTGCACAGTATTCCTGATACTATCCATTTCTATGGTGCGATAAAGTTATTTTCTTACGTTTGCAAGGGTAAACAATGAACGTTTTTTTTTTTAAAAGAAAGCATTAAAACGGAGTTTATAAGGCGGAATATAAAAAAAAAATTGTGAATTTTAGGACTTTTCCGCTTCGTAAAAACGTATGAAACGGGAAATTAATGATTTTATAAGTTTATGTTCCGGGAAAGTAAACCATTGTAAATATAGTACTTTCGGCGGGACCAAAATTAATCGGCGTATGACACGGGAAAATGTATGAAACGGGAACGTATCATCGAGGTTTATAATGGGTAAGAGATGGGGCACCCAAGTTAACAGAGGTCTGTTTAAAGAGTATATTAATACATAAATGTTGGTTATATTTTAATATAAGAAGAGACCCAGAAATTTCTAGAGTAGCAAGTTTTAAAATTTTTGGGTGACAAGACATTAAATCTTGAGTGAAATTGGAGGAATTCTTGAGTAAAAAATACATTTTAGTTGAAGGACACACACAACAAACCAAATGACATGTTAATTTATATAAATATAACATTAAAAATTATACAAAAAATAATTCCACTTACAAAAAAATATTTTCAGGGAAGCTATTTTTAATACTTATTGAATAAAAATTAATAGATAAGTTATATACATGAAATAATGAAAGGACCCTTTGTCTTGCAAAACCCAACTCTTCAGAATAATGGATTTATTATTGTCATTGAGAACCGGGAGAACTGGGACCAAACCATCCCTAATTCACACTTAAAAAAAGCTGATATTCGCAGAGGCCTACAACTAATGAAGCAAGGGTGTTACCTAAGGTGAGAGAATGCCTTCTCCAGTGGTATGAAGGCCTGCAGATCCCTATCTTCTGGCAGGGGAACAGATGTATCTGGAAATAACACAACAAATCAAGTACTACGTACTTCAAATGCAAACAATTCAAAAAATGAATCAATAAAATTTTTACCTCACACAAAATGTAACTAGAAGACAGTCATTTTAAAGTGCCAGCAAAATTTGATTTCTTTTTAAAGATCACATTTCATTTTTTCAAAAATTACAACAAAAAATTTCTGAATACACACACAGATACACAAACTAATAAACTTTTACTCTTACACCAACAGGAAACAAAATTCATCTACAAAGAATGATATTCAATTGCTTTGATAAATTCCCACAAACACAATGACTATGGTGTGTATACACAATTGTTTATTTTATTTTACATAACTGATTAAGTGCACAAGTGCATGATAAAAAAAAAACAGATAAAAAAATTAATAACAGCAATAGGAACACTGAGCCACATCAATATTGAGCCTACCCCATCATAGCTCGAGAGATTCGCATGCACTAAAATCACAAAGTTATGAATCAATATGAAAGATCCCTCTAGTTCAAATCAAAACATTATCAGCATGACACTTCTGAAAAGGTTGTAGCAGTTTATGTAATTTTAATGTAAACTATTTCCTATCAATAGTAGGCCTGTGCGATTGTTCAAATTTACTAATATCAAAACTAGTAGGTAGTTTACTATTCGTATTCAATTTTATTCCAAATACTAACACTTCGAAAAAATGAATATTTAGTCGTTTACGAATAGGGCTGTGCAGGATCCCGAAAATCGAGAAAAATTTCTCCATCACTGAGGTTTTTCCTGTCAGGCGGGTACAACATTTCCACAGGATTTTCTGATTTTACTAATATTTTAGTGTCATTTATGTGGAGATTTTCACACTACATCCAGCCACGTAAAGTTTAAGAAGACTAACACAGTAATTTGGAACCATTACTAACACTCACGTTATCAGGTAACATATTTTAGGGAGAAGAGAATTCTTCAGGTTGTTAAAAATAGATAAAAACTAGCAACATACTGACAAGGATAAATATGTGTCCCTAAAAATCAGACGTGGGTAAAGTTAATAGTTTTCAGGAGATCAGACAGCAGAAACACAGCATGCTGGCTCTGTGATTAGTTTTGTTCAGAACATGGTGGGGATGAGAAAGAAACTTGTATAGATCTCGTGGAAAACATCTGATCACATACTCTCAGCAAAAACTCCTAAAACCTAACAACCTATGATGTTTTTCTGGTGGCTAATACAAAGTGAACAAGACCACACTCACAATCCTAGAATAGTGACAGCTCAGGCAATTATCTTGTCCACCCTTCCCCCATCACACAAAAAAAAAGTTATGGGTGGCATTAAAATACTTTTCTATACCTGTCAGCTGCCACACAAGTGTGCAATGAGATACCTACTTCTCTCACCAGCTGGCAACATTGTGACAAAGAGTCTCTACTTCCCAAAAATGTAGAGGGGCTTGTGTTCCTCCACAAAAATTTTAATTAGCTTATATGTAGTGATATGACAGACATTTTTAATTTAAATATAAATAATCAAAAAATTGAGACAACATTTTAATTTTGAATGTTAAAAATTTTATGATTCTACATAGATTGTATCACTAAGTAAATATGTGTATGTTACGTTGTAATGTAGTGTGATGAAAAAATATTTTTATGCAATCCCAATTATATATCATTCTTATTATTCAAATTCAATACATATTCGTATTAGAGAATAATTTGGTATTCATATTTGAATTCGATTCAAACTAAAAAACTTATATTCACACAGGCCTAATCAATAGTAAAGGTCTACAGTAACCCCACCATTCCTCTCTCAGTATACTTTGCTAGCTAGATTCTAAAAAAAAAAAAACAGAATAATTCCAATGCTTAAGTGCGAAGCAATGTCACATCTGTCACTGATTGATAGCTTCATTACTGCATCGACCAAAGAAGCATCAAAAACTGTCATTGCATATTCAGGGTATCTACAAATACCTGGTGAACCAATTTCAGGACTTTACAGAACCTTAACAAATCATTTTCTTACAATAAATTCTTTTGTATGACAAGGTCATTTTTGTGTATAATATGCTAAATTAAACATACTCTCAGATATATTTGCAGGAATGTGTTGATTTTTATGTTAAAAAGATAAAAACTTTTCAGGGATAATTTTGACATGAGATTAAGTGGACAAGTCTCACACTGATTACATTTAATGTGCAACATTAAACTGAAGTGAGGTGTCCAAAAACAAATTGCAAGTAAGCAAAATATTTTGTGACTTTCAGCACCATTACCGTTTACTTCGTAACTTTTACCTGACTTTCATTACCAGTACTTCAGTTTCATGACAGTTTTGTGACTGAGAACGTAGCCATTCCTTCACACACGCACCACAACGAAGGCACAACTCACACTTGTCCGGGTCGAAGTCGGTGACCACAGCCTGCAGGCCGTTGAGCAGCTTGCAGAGGCTGGGCCAGATCTGCAGGCGGGAGGTGAATGCTGCCTCGCCCAACACCTGGGGCTCTTGCATGATCCAGTCCAGGGTCAGCTTGACTGAGCAACCAACACCCGTCACTACACACGCTGCTCCTCTCCTACACTCACAGCTCAAGCCAAAATATAACACTCTTATTATATCAAAGTCTGTAGAACATTCCCCTGTTGACTTATCCCAAAAATTATTTGAACATACTACCTATTCCATTTCTCAACATTATGTTTAACTGCAATCTTCAAGTATACAATTACAGGCATTCACATCCCCCCACCCCACCCCAAAACCAATGGCTAAACTTATAATTAATCACCATGTCTGTAAATTACGGTAGAAGCTGCAGCATTCTGGCTTACTGGCTCTATTACATTGGCAAATAATTAGGCCCGTCCGAACATCAGCTTTTACTTCAAATCTGAATACTTAATTATTCGCAACTACAAATATGGAATTTTAATAGTAAAAGAAATAAATCACAAAAAAAAATTTTTTCACACATGGAAGATACGTAGAGAAAGAATTAAGTAAATCTGAAGTGTAGTGCCTTCTGAGAAATTAGACAATAAATACTGAAGTTAAAGGTTTAAATTAAGTCAGTTACAAAAATTATATGTAATATTATTGTTAAAATATTTAACTTTTTGAAAAAAAAAAATGTGTTTTTATACAAGAAACATAACCTAACCACCTTTAACATCAGTTTATATTTTCCTTATTTCCCACAACCAGCTATGCTAAATATTGATATAAAAAGTTTTTGCAAACTGAAAAATCCAATTAACTTCTCGAAAAAGGAAATTTTTTTTAAATTTTCTATTTGCAAAATAGTGATTAAATGAGCTCATGATTATTTATTTAAACGCTATGTGTTAACGTGTTTTCATGTTATCGGCAGTCGGATAAACTGTATATTATTTCAGCAATATAACAACATATATTCTGCTATTTTTCTTTGAAATTTAGAAACATTATTTACGTTTGCTTTTTTAGTTCTTGTTTAGTCATAGATATATACAGAAAGTAAGCTGCCAGTGTGGTGCATGGTGGTTGACTGATAGTGACTATTGATCACTGTCTTATAGATAGATTTGGACACTTCCCATCCTTTGCCTTGGCGTGTCTCATCGCCATCGGCTTAGTGAAGGTTGCGGCGGCCTGCGAACTAAAGGCGCTAGTAGTAGTTGTCCCCTTCATTAACATTGTGTTAAATGGGAGATTCAGATAAAATATATTATTCCTAATTCCGTCACTTCACTCACTCACTCATCACCAGACACCGTCACCACAGTCTTGACTTTCTAAATAGCTTTAAATGAAACGAATAGCCAATTAACTGTCAAAGTCAAATTATTAATTTTATTTCATAAAATATTAGTTTTTAATGTGTATAAAATCAACTAAAGTCATTTGCACGCAACTAACTAACAACAAATGGCGAAGAACCAAAAAAATAGATCGTGAAGAATGACCGCTACGCACCCGCTGGCAAGGCGAAGTACTCTACGAGAGCGTCGTCATCTTTCAGGGTGTACACGGGAAGCAGGTAGGTGCTGAGAGAGCCAGCCAAGAGGTCCAGCACCAAAGACCTGGCCTGTCGCTCGTCGGCAGAGAGCTGCTCCGCGCTGAACACCGTTACCCTGTCCGACGGCACACTCCCACTTGCGTTCTGCAGAGCGTACAGGTTGATTGCCAGCATCTGCAACGGAGCACGTTTCATTACACAAACACATACCTAGTACCGCTTTATAAAGTAATAATTCAAAAATGTTACTGTGAAATAAAACTCAACAACAGCACATGGCACACCGTTAAAAAAAATTTCATTCTACAGAACTTCTTGAATAGCTTAAATTTGTTGTACATGCAGCAAATCCAGTCTAAGAAAATCCAGCATTATAAACTTTCCAGCAAAATAAATTTATATTTCGGACTACTTTGTCCTGCTTCTGACAGTGTTCCAGTGTTAATCTGGCGGACTGTGGGCCAATAGAAACCCTCAGTATTGAATCACAAGTACGTGTACATTCACTTTGCTTATAAGGTTTACAATCACCAACATTTTCGTGTAAAAAATTTGAAATGCAGCACCATTATTTACAAAACTATGATAAGTTAAAACCATTTAGCACAAGTTTACTGTCAAAATGTCCGAGTCATAGATATGGCGATGCGTGATGATCAGGGACCCTGAAAAATTGTGTATCTGGAAATTTTAGAAAAACTAAGAAATTATGCTATTCAAAGAAAATTCCCCCCCCCCCCCCCCCCAGCCCTCCTTTTTTCAGGGTTATTAAGGATTATATAAAAAAATTGTAATAATATAGAAATTTATTGCTTTTTACATTCCTCTGTAGAATGTGAGTCAACCTTATTTTTGTTCAATAAGCAAAAAAATTAGGTATTGTCTGAGCTGTCAAAAGGTACATCACACATGTTGAATCCAGCTTTTAACTTATTCTGCTTTAAGAAAAAAATCTTTAGAATAACCAGGTATTTTAATTTTCTCAAAGACTAAGAATTTTAGTCACCAATTCGACTTTCCGAAGCTTCACACACTATTATCTACCAAGATCTTTCAACATTTTTGTATTGATAGCATTGCTTGTAAATCATGTTTAACTTCCATGATGTACCACACAGTCCGGGCATTCTTCATTGAAACATTCTGAAATCCAAAACCTGATCAAGCTGCTCACAGTTTGATTTTTTTCAGATGGATTTGGGCATTTGTTCACCTTGACTGCTAACTGACTCTGCAAACTCGTAAACTTACGGTTAATCCACAATGATTAATTGAAAAAGTGATTCAAATCATGATATCAGAGACATATTTAAACATTTTTTTTTCTGCCAAGGAAAAATCATTGTATGTAGTGTATATATCTTTCTTTGGTAATACCAGTAAAAACTATATTGACGTTTGATTATCCGACAAAATCTCTAATCTGGAAAGGCATTGGTCCCCAATGTGTCAAATAAAAAAAGTTTTACTCTTAATTACTATTAGTTAGGTAAAATTGTAAAAAAATAAAAATCACCTGTACAAGTTTCCAAGACGACAAGCTCTCAGTAGCTACGTGAGCTGTCAACATTGTGGTCAAAATCCTGACGTACTTTTCCACCTGCTGCAGTTCCGTGCCTGTGTGCAGCAGTCCGTGAAGTTTCAGAAACAAGGAAATATACTCGGAGACAGATAGCTTGGAGCGCGAGTCCACATTCAGCCTGTAACACATGTCACACAAACAATGCATTCTGACAGTACAGAAACACTTTATTATTACAAATTATACTTCCCAAAAATAAACAAACAGTAATGAATAGAAACAACAGTTTAATGTTTTAATTTTGACGCTAATATGGTTAAAAAGGGTTATTTATTTATGTTTTTTTTTTAAAAAGACAGTATAATTTTGTCTGTGAGACATGACACTTTCTTTTCAGTAAAATCATTTGTAATGTCTAGAACAGAATGACTAATTACCTTGTTTTTGTGTGTCGGGACAATGTAACTGTACCATGTCCATATAAATCAAATGAGTTAATAAGAGATGCAAGATCAAACTAAATAAATTTTTTTCTAGAGCTACATGGGATACAGAATTTTGGTTTGGAAAAACTTCAATCTGAAAAAAGTTACCACACGAAAAGGTTAAAAATTCCAAAAATTTCTACATATTTATGCAGGATAAATTGTGTAGTTTTTAGTAAGTACAACCAAATAATCTTATAAAGGGATAGATGCTTGTAATTTTCATGAAACCGCAAAACACCATGAACTAATGAAATTTCATTTAATTCTATGATGAAAAAAATAATAAAAAAAAAGATCACACAGAACATAATGAAAAATTAGCTCATAATTACACTTTTAACTAGGAATGGGCATGTCGATTATTCGGTGCTTCAATTCCAGAATTCTACCTGGAATCGGAACAGTCACTCGATTCTCATATCATATAAGATATAAGGAATCACACCTAATTAAGAATGGAAGGTCGTATGAACCGTTGATAATTTGGATGTAAAATAGATTCACATAAATTGACTCTTGCCACAATTGCATATTTTCCTGCCAGTAAGCTGACAATGTTTCCGCAAATCGCCTGGCACTAATATGCTAACAACATGGTAAATTATTTTAAGATTATATTACAACCACAATCATGTATAATCTGTAACACTGTAATAACCAAAGTTAGATTTCTGTACTTGTGACAAAAACATTGTGAACTTAATTCAATATAACAGCTTTATTCCAGTGGCGGTCACTATTTCAGTAGCAGCCGCGATTTTGTGGAAGACAGATGTGCCTGTGCACGCTCCTCGTAACTAATGTGTTGTGACCGCATTTATTTTTGTTCTTTCCTGATAACTGTAAGTACTGAACATCAATGATTGACGTGTCACTAATTGACCAACCTGAATTCCTGGGATTTTGTAAGCCCTTCAAACATAAGTGTGAAATCATCTTAGAACTTGCTCAAGACCCTCAAAAGAATGTGTTTCAGCCTCCAAAAAAAAAAACTGGTTCATTGGAGTCTGAAAATACAAAGGAACTTAACATGGAAACATGCAAACTGGATAATTTAATTAATCTGGTGAAATATTTAGAAATGAAAATTGATGAAGTTAAGTCTGAAAATTTTTTCTTAAAGACTCTGCTATTAGACTCTAGATCTGAAATTTCTGAGCTAAAAGAGGAAATCATGCAACTATAACAAGAACTACATGAGAATAACGGCTCAAAAATCATTCAGTCAAGACATCAAACAAGTTTCTGGTACATCAAGATCTGACCGTGCATCAACATCAAGCAACAGTGGTCCGCGGGAACATGTAGCAACATCTGGTGACAGTGGTTCGCCCGCTGACCAACTTACTACTCAGCGGTGTTCACGCGATGTCAACAATTCTCAAAGTAAACACAGTGTAGACAATCAAGACTTTATTACTGTTCAATACAGATGCAAACCCAAATCCAACAGCAATCAAGAGACAAACACGCAACCAAATGAACGTTAAAAAAAAACACCAATGAATGCAGGAATCAGGAACTCTATGTCACTCAAAAATGTATTTGAACCAAAATAAAAAAAAGGCTCTTTTTGTAACTTGCTTTGAACCTTCTGTGTAATAAAACGAGATTTGATTACATTTACATTGCAAATGAACTAAATCTTTCACAAGTGAAAGTGTTTAAACTTCGTACCAAGTATGACACTTATGCTTCCTTCCATATCTCTGTTTTGGAAGAGGATATTTCTAGAATAAAATCTCAGTATTTTGGCCTAATGAATGTCTCATACGCCAGTTTTACAGGAAATTGCATCTTGAACAACTTGCTAATGACAGTGCCACGGTTTGTGATCCTGTAAACATTAAGGGTGCTTCATATGTCATCTCTAACACAGCGCACGGACGTAATCCATGCCTTGTCCCCGAGAGTGGGTAATAATTTATCAAAACGTCAGAGGCCCAAGAACTAAATCTACTGAATTTTTTGATAATGTTGCATGTACTAAACATGATATAATCTGCATTACCAAAACATGGTTTAATGATTCAAGTATCTATTCTCATTACTTTACTGATAAATATTTCATTTTCCGAACCGACAGAAATGCAGATATAACAATGATAGAAAGAGATGGTGATTGAATAGGAGTCAACAAACACATTTTTCTTTCTGTTCATCAATCTTATTATAATTATTAGCCTGGAATCGAAGAAGTATGGATAAAAATTCAAACCTCTCCTAATAAATATCTTACACTTGGCAAATCTATATATGTACCACCTCAAACAACCCAAAAATATATGCTACATATTTTTAAGCACTATCAAGACACATTTACTAATTATCAAGATGATATTTTAATAGTAGTTGGTGACTTTAATATGCCGGGTGTGGATTGACTCAATAACCATACTCTGAACATATATCATAGCTAAATCAAGTCCAAGGTTCAATCCCTACTTAATTTTGCCATCAGTATGAACCTAAATCAGTGTAATGAAACACAAACTCTCTACTTGACTTATGTTTCACTAATCTATGTGAATGTGTGGTCTCAAAAGCAGATGATGCATTAGCTAAAGATGATCTGCCACATCCTACTCTTGATATTAAAATAACAGAAATTAATTCAACCACAAATAAGGACCCTTCCATGTACACAAATTATAAAAAATGTGTATACTATTTAAGTTTATATAATGCCATAAAAAATCATGAATGGTCTAATAATGATATAAGTCAACAGATGTAAACCTCTTGTCTGATAATTAACAAATTTTTTATGTGACAATTTAAATATTTTTATCCGAATGTCAACTACCCATGCTTCCAAATTCCCCCACTGGTTCTCCAATGACCTTATTCAAGCTTTGAAATAAAATAAAGACTTTCATAAATTATTTAAAAGAAATAATGATATGCTGTATCCTACTAATATTATAAACGCGAAAGTTTGTAAGTATGGATGGTTTTTTGTTACTCTTTCACATAAAAACTACTGAATGGATTTGAATGAAATTTGGCCTACAGTTAGCTTATAACCTGGATTAACACATATACCCCATTTTAATATGAAATTTCATCCCTAAGGTAATGAAAAAGTGATAATTTCATTTTATAACAGAAAAAATCATGGTCATATACATACAAATAGTGAGTGAGTGTCATTTCTCTATGTCTGACACACAATCATACACATAGTAAGGTCTGGCAAATTAATATTTTTCTCCTTGGTGAGACCAGTCCGCTTAGTGGAGCTCGCAGCGGCTAGCAAAATAAAGGCGCTAAAAACAGTTTTGTTCTTAACTTCGTCAATAGATAGAGTTGCCTTGAATTTTAAATGCACCATCGTTTGATGAGTTTGTCATGTCTTTAATTTCCGTTTGTTTGTGCCGTATGCGTTACTATACCATTCATATCATTGCGATGAAATTTTGGTGATTTGTTATGCGCATGCCCATGAAGGTTACTGAGACGGTATAACTATTTTTCAATAGTTGGAGCACGAATAGTGTCAAAAAATGTGTTTATTTCATTTTATATAGCGGCACTTCGTCTGTTTTTGTTGTGCAAGTGCGCACGCATGACACAATTTATTTGAATATAAAAGAGAGACAGAGATAGAGACGGAGAGATAAGTTGAGATAGAGTGAGGTATAGAGAATGAAATGGGTTAGATAGAGATATACCTATAGATGTATAGCGCTATATAGAGACTTATATATATAGAAGATATAGAGATAGTGGGAAGTATATATGTAGATATAAAGAGATAAATAGAGATAGAGAGATACATAGATGTATATAGATGTAGATAGAGATAAATGTGTATTGAGATGGATAGATGATTTGTATATGTGGAACTACTTCAAACATATTACAAAACAAAACTGAATGAGGCATTGCAATGCAGGCCGAGCATTAGCTAGATAATGGAATCTTTTCAATATTAGTAATCTCTTTTTTTTTTCTATATTGATTTATAAAATCTTAATTACATACAGACCAGGTAAATAACTATAATCTGGCAGAACAACATCTGTCTGAATCTGAAAGTGATATAAATTAATTTTCACACTTGACATTCAAATTAAGAAGACAATTACTAACTACACCCTGTGTTCAGCCCGGGCAACGCCGGGTATTGCAGCTAGTTACACATATTTTTCTTATTACTGCCAAAAAGTTTAAAAACTTATCAAAAGAGAGAAAATAAATTGGACACTTAAGGTGAACCATAATATCAAGAAAACTCAAAAAAAAATGTTTGGCAATATGTCAAAATAATGAATATCATTATCAACAAAATTCATCTTTAAGTGTCAATGGGGTGGTCTAGAAGATCCCATTTTAATTTCAAACTGTTTTGCTAAGTATTTTTCAAGTGTATATGTAATGCGGAATGTCATGCCTCCAAGTGTTACTATGAATACCACCCCAGTTTCAACTCCAATGCCTTTCATTTGAACGCCTAGTACTATGGGGCAATAAATCCCTGAAACCTACCAAATCTACAGGATCTGATGGTATAACCAATTTTATACTAAAAGCATGTGCTCTGCTATTCATGCCTCGGTTACAGCATATATTTTAATACTATCTTGAATACAGAAGTCTTCCCCCATAAATATAAAATAACTAAAGTTATAGGTTTTTGAAAAAATCATGTTTAGACATCTGTAGTTCAACAATGAAAATAGATTATCTGAACATCAACATGGTTTTAGATTTGGGATGTCAACTACCACAAATTTACTTACTTTTATAAACCCTATACAGTGAAACCCTGATTATCCGTTTTCCAATGGACCATGAGTAAAAAACGGATAATCCAGGAAATCCTACAATGTGGGAACACACTCTAAAGTTACCAAATGCACAATGTATGTACTATTGCAAAAACTTTCAGTGAATCAGTTAGGTATTTCCATAAACTGACACCAGCAGCACACTGTATATACACTTTTCATGGGGACAAAGTAAAAAGTGTAAAAAGCGGGAAAGTGTAAATAAAGGGAAAAGTAAGAAATACGTTAAAGTTAATTAAAATACAGTCGCATCCTGCAGCGTTCATAACAAATGCGGGCTACATTACACATATGCATTGCACCACAGTAAAAAATTTTAAATAAAAGGGCCGCAAATTGGACATTTACCGTCAATAGCGCGCCGTGCGCGGAGAAAGGTCATCGTACTCAATCAGCTGTTATGGCGCGACGTACCCGCCGGCTGGCTCTCTCTGTTGTCTGAGCTGCGCATGCGCAGTATAACTCACTCAACGCTCCACCCAGAATCGTGACGTTCCATCAGCAGCCAGCCAATAGTTGCGAGCTTAGCGGAAAAAAATATAAGCTCCACATCCCGTGTACCAGTTTTCTCCAGTTTATTGGTATACGCACCAGTTTTCTCGCTGCCGTGACACGTTCATGTTTACGTCCATCTTGATGTCTTGATACCAATAATTAATTAATTATGATCCCCAGATATAAATGGTTAGTTTAAAAAATATGCGTCAACTGTACAATACTTCCGAAATTATAAAATACGTTTAAAACAGTTACCAAGACTCCGCTCATTTTATCTAGTGAGGTTTATGTCTCGTACCAGTATTTCGGCTAAGTTGTGACATAAATATAGTAACAGAACGTTTATACATTCTTGAGTTTACGTTTTTCCCGAGTACATTTTAGATTGCCTCCTGCTATAATTACTCGGACTTTTACACGCCTAGGCTTAAATTATTATATGTTTAGAAATAAAAGCAACTTTTCATGTTATAAAATATGTTTATTTTGCGATTTAAAATGTTCACTGCCGACTATAAAAGTTACGTTTTTCACAATGTTTTTAGGCCTACTATCGTTGTTACGTGATGTAAATAGCGGGATGGATTAGATTTTTGAGACGTAATTCGCGTGAAAGTATTGTATTGGATTAAATGGGAACCAAACGGGACCTGAAGAATATAGTGCAAATAACGGGAAAGCGTAAATAACTGTAAGGGGTTTCACTACTTCCTTAATTTTTTTAAATGAACAAAATGTGCCATCCACTGGGATGTTTGATGCCCGAACTTGCTGGAACCAAGAAAACAAAACTTTCTCAAGCTCACTGTATTTCAACTGTCTTGCCATTTTCGGTTTTTTTGAAGACTGGCCGAACTGACTTGCTTGTTTCCGAATCTCATTTCTTCTAGCGAAGATAGAATTAAGAGTCGATGGAGGAATACCATAGCGCTTTGCCAAATCAACCCGTTTTTCGCCTGGATTTTTTTCAACGGCATTTATAATTTCTAAACGCTCTTTAATGGTTTTAACCTCTTTTGTAGGCCGATACATTACAATGAACCTTTACAAATTTCACACGTGCATTAGAGTTAAATGCGTAAAGCTAATTTACCATAAACAAAGAAAATCTCGCGCATATACGGCCGGCCACGGAAACGCTAGGATGAACAATTTCGTCTATGTTTCTCGCAGGATTTCACTGCCGCTAAATAGAAACGTGTTTACGTTGGGCTAGTATGTACAGTATATCGACCACGGTTATATTGTTGTGTCGATTATCGCACAAAGCAAGAACTATCGTGCGAGCGTTAGCTTTCGTCTGTTGTTTTATCGAAGTTGGTGAACCTTTTAGCAACAGCGTCATGCTCACTTTATTCGTTTTCTTTTAGTAATGGCCGCCATATGTAAATATCGGTATTGCGTGTCGTGTAGACACGCGTAAACTGGAATATTTCTCGGGAATTTGAATGTGAAATCGGTAAAAAGCCTGTAAAGTTCAACCCGTTAAACCGGGTTAAAAAATATTCGTAAACGATGGAAACGGGATTTTTTTAACATTGTTCTTGTGGGATTTTTTCGGGACCACGGACATTGAACAATAAAACCGGGAAATTCTACAATGCGGGAACGAATAAACGAGGTTTCACTGTATATGCTGAAGTAAATAGGGGTCAAATTGATACTTGCTACTTCGATCTTGCCAAGGCATTTGAACCACTCAAAATTACTTCAAAAGCTTACAAGATTTGGTGTGTGTAATAAATAATTAGGGTGGCTCTCTAATTATCTTAAAGACCAACTTTTTGTTTCAATTAATAACTCTTCATAACACCAAACTCACTCTGGTATCCCTCAAGGAGGTACTCTATCACCTTTATTGTTTAACATCTTTATTGATGACATTACTCAGGTTAAAACTTACTCCTCTGGTCTGTTATTTGTTGATGATCTTAAAATCTTTAGAAAGAAAATTACTGAAAATGATTGTTAGCTACTTCAGCATGACATTTCTGAAATCTCTAATTAATGTGTATCACTAATTTGGTTACTCTTAATAAAGATAAAATGTTAGTTATATCCCATACAAGAAAATTTATTCCTATAAGGTATGACTATAAGCTTGATAATAGAATTATAGAAAAAAAACTTGACTCTAAATTATATTTCCATTAACATATTAACACTTTGGTATCTAGCTCACACAGAACACTAGCTTTGATCAAATACATTACTTACCTTGCATCAGAAAATGACTCATTACTTACACTTTGCTTTTCATTAATCAGAATCAAACTATATCATGGTTCCGTGATTTGGATCGGGCCACGCTCTAATTTTTCATATCCATTTCGTTCATACATTTATGAAGTAACCCCATGCTAAATAAATTACATTCATTGAACTGAGCATGTATACTAAAAGATTACAAAACTGCGTTTCCAGTAAAAAATGTAACTGAGGAGAGAGACGACTCACTGCTCCTCGGCACTCTTGTTGAAGGTGCGAGACAGGTTGGTGGCTGCCGCAGGGAACAAGTGTCTGACAGTCACACTGCGCACGTAGTGGAACACAGTGCTCAGGCGATCCCCCCGGCTGGCCTCCAGCAGCGCCAGCTGGTTGTAGGGTTGGCCACTCTGGGGCGACAACTGAACTGCGTGCCTGCCGTGACACACATTCACTCTTACTCCTGTCCTCACCACACTAAACTCACACTATATGATTATGCAATATTTACCCCATACACTTATACTAAGTAAACTACTACAGTATTATTACTAAAAAAAATTACATCTATTAAGGATTAGCAGTTAAAAAACCAATGATAATTACACATTTAGTACATAACTGCTTCATTAACACACGCACACACACAATCACACAGTAAAACAGTTTCAGACCGCACTGTTCCAAGATGTTTTCCTGCCTAAAACAGTTAAATAATACAGCACCGAAAGTTTCCTAAACCATCGATCTTAAAAATCCTTCTTTAATACATTTCGAGGTACTGGCAAGTTTAATAAACTCCAAATAAGCACCAAAATACACAAATAAATTCATTTTCTATCATAAATCCTTGTTTAATAGGTACTTTCCAGAAATATCATACAACTTGTGTGTTAGTCAAATAACCGTAACATAAAAGCGCTATATTTTATTTCCTGAACAGCCTTCTTTTAAGGTAACATTATTTTCAGTAGCAGCTATCTGAAAATTTATGCACACAACAAAAAAGGCACAATTTACAGCACTTTAAACTTAACACACATAATGATAGTGTAAAAACATTCCAAAACACTATGAAAAACATGAACTATACTCAGCATTTGAACACATGAGTAACCAAAGCTATCTCTCAAAGCAGTGGCTGAAAGATGTTTTTTTTAAAACTTGAAGAGAAATGATCATTCAGCGTGTTTGTATTTTTTTAAAGCATTCTTAACAGAAAAAAAAAAATCAACAATCTGGGTCTGAGAGTAAATTTGCAGTGAAAATTACTAATATTGATGAACTAAAATACTGTTTTGTTTAGGAAGCTCCTGTTAACAAACAAAACAAAAAAGAAAAAATTGTTTTAAACGTTAACGTGAACTTAATTTTTAATATCCCACACACAAAAAGTTATTAAAAAATATCAAAATTTTCCACAGATTAAATTGGATTTCATATGAACTATTTTGCTTTTTGCTAAAATTTTAGACACCTGCGAATACTCAAAATTGGATTTTCGGGAGATTTTTTTATAATACTTGTCTCAAGCTATTTGCTGTTCAAAAACACAAAATTAAAGCGAGCTTTTTTTCTTGTTTAGTACCTTAAGTTTCATTATTTCGGAATATAAGTCTTACTACCCTAGTATCCTTTACCTTATAACGTAACATCAGTAGAACCTCATTTTACGTACCCGGGATTTACAGTCATTTCCCTTATAGAACTAATGCATTACTTTCCCGCTTTTAAGCATTTCCTGCAGTTTATGTTGCAACAACACAGCATTTAATAGCAAACTATCAGAAAAATTAGACTAAAAAAATAAAAGTTGAAAGCGAATAGTGTGAAGTTTATTTATTATACGTTACAATATGGGGTCACTGCAGCATCAATTGCCATTTTATAAAACCTACTTTTTTGTTCCACGTGCCATCAAAACTTTGGTGATATGAATGCCAAAATTAAGTTCAGTTTTATATCCCTCCCTTTAAACATTAAATATATGCATTATATAAAATGTAAAAGTGTTTTTTTTTACATAATTAAAAAGAAGATTACTGGACTCTAATAAAAATTAGTTTTAAAGCAACGTATCCATGTGCATGTTCCGCGACACTCATTTTACTACATTAGAAATATTTTGGAAAAGCAGTTGATAGCACTTAATTTCCAAACATTGCAACTTGCACCGGTTTGCTACTTTTTTCAATTCTTTATCATAAAAAAATCTTACTGAAGGAAATTGAATAAATTTTTTAAAGAATTTTGGGAAATTTTGACAGAATATCTCTACAATTGACATATTGTATTTTTTTTAACCAACAGTTGGATACTTATCTTTACCGGGATTTGTGCATTCTATGGTGCATTTAATCATTAATTTTTTTGTGTTTAGAATTTGGTAGGTCGTAACGAAGTTTGCAGAATTCGGTTTTACGTTGTGAAAGAAATACATTTTCAATGTTGAGATGAATGCCACATCATCTCAGTCTTTGTAGTTTTCAGGAAATTTCGTAATTTGGAACTTTTACAACAATGATGGCAGTTATGATGCATTGAGTTTTTTTGGTATACTAAATATTAATGAATACCGTGTTTTATCGTATAATGGTCACACGCGCATAATCGTCGCAACCATATTTTAGGCTGTCAAAATTGGGATAAAAAAACTTCTCGCATAAACGTCTCATGATGTTTTTGGTCCTGCTAGTAGATGCCGAGCGCTTTGTGTAGGTATCTTTTCCATATAAAACAATGTATTTTAAAGTAGAAATCTAATATTTATTAGGTCATTACCACTTGCTTAGTAAATTAATGGAAAAATACGAAGTTGTTTGACGTGTAAATTTTCTTATAAAGACGTTTTTAAACGTTATTTCCTTTATCTGATCGTCTGCGTCGCCGCAGTGTAGGTATAATCTAAAATTTAATTTCGGTCATTACCACTTATTTATTTAATTGACGAAAATACAAAGTTGTCTAACGTGTAAATTTTCTTTTAAAGACGTTTTTAAAAGGTATTTCCTTTATCTGATTGTCTGAGTTACCGCGGCGTACCGCTTATAAAAATGTAGCCAGCGCATCATTCATGTTTGGTTATGTTGCTTCCCGTATAGAGCACGCGCACGTAGTCGAATATCAATATCTCGCCGAGTGCATACAATGCGCGCTCTCTGTCAGGTGCCGAGTTAACTACATTTGATAGTCCGCATTCTTTCGTGGCAAGTGTGTTCTACGACACGTTAGTTCACGTCAGATTCAAGTGGCTTGTGTTCGCGTTAGAGTTTTGGTTATTTTATTTAAAGTTGAAGAAAGGTTTTTGTTTAAGGAATTATAGATGTTTGGCGTGCTATTGTATACTCCACCTTTTTTTTTAAACAAACGTACTTTCCATGAACGGGTTTTGTTTTTATGAATAACTTTACCTAACAAATTTTTTTTTCCCCTCATAATCGTCGCACCCCTACTTTTCAAACTTGATTTTAGAATAAAATGTGCAACGATTATACGAGAAAACACAGTATATGAAAAATGCAACTCGCTCGACTCAATTCGAACTGGCGAGTTTTTGCATAAAACTTGACTCGACTTGAAAAACCTCTGTTCACAGATGTCTATAAAATTTTCTGTCCCAATTAATTTTCTGAGTAAAATGTAATTCCTTGTAGAATTTACTGTTGTAATATTTTACGAACATAACAATTTAACCCACAAAATTCATACTTTTTATACTTTATTTAACCTAGATAAGCACTAATTACGTATCGATAAACAAAACTGCATTATTTCGGTGCAATTGAAGGTAATAAATGAAAAAAATTACTTTGGATCACTATAATATTGTAGTATGCTGAGACCAATATTTTTAATATGTGTTTCATGTCTCCCCCTGCTTTCTTAACACTCTTGAATCCCAGCATTCAAAACACAGAAAATTGTTATTTTCTCATTTACTTATATGTAAAAAACTTTGCTTCAGAACTTGGCATCAGTCTTGTGACTGTGGGTTAGGTATGCTTGCCTGTAGAAAGCCTCCGCTTCCCTGCTCTGGTTGCGGTAGCGGGCTATGTCCCCCAGGTGAACAAGGCAGTGTTGACAGATGTAGTAGCAGGAACTCTTATTGGGCTGGCTGAAGTGGTCCGAGCCCCGCCAAACCTTCCCGTTCCCATACACAGAGCCCTTCCTGCAAACAATACAATCACATAAACACCACTCACGTAAAGTTAACAAAACAAATTACACAGTGGACGGTAAGAGTTCAAAAATGACAATCTATTTAATACATATAACATAAATTATGGCACACCCCCAATGAATCATGTTGATTGGGAGCATAAACTGTCCAAGTACAATAAACCCTGTTTAACAAGTTTCTCAAGGTACTTGGAAATGTAGACTTATTAACAGGAAAACTTACTACAAGTTTAAATTATATTTAGTATTTATAGGTCAAGTGAAACTTATGCAGGAAATTTTCTTAGGTGTGATTTTATTAACCATGTTTTACTGCAAAATTTCATTAACACTTTTAGGACGATTCTCGTACTGTCAGTCGGCACTCATATACTAAAAAGGCAGTACATAACTTTCCTTTATCTTATTTGCTTTTGCTCCCATTGCATATAATTTCTGACAATTCCAAGATAAATAAATGAAAATCTTATTATTTTTTTTTTTAAATTTTAGTCAGATACATTAAAAAGTGTATATCATTTGATAGTCTTGAAAGTTTTTTACACCAAGTAAGACATTTAAAAACACTTGCCGGGATGATTATAGCGCAATGCGAATGGTGTAAATTATCTATCGTACGCGGGTGAAAACGTAACACACCCGTGTCGGATGAAGTTGGCCTACCTGCGAAATGGCAGGTCGAGATCAAATGCAGTGCATATCTCCTGCAGGAGAGTTAAGTAGAAACCACTGGCTGCCTCCAGGCACAAAGACAACATTGCCTGGGATTCTGCTCGTTTCTGGTTCTGAAAGGAAGAGCCCACTCCTATACACACATACATACATACATACATACATACAATGCTACTAAGCACATGTAGAGCTTAACAAACATAACATTAACTGCAAACTTACATTCTACTCTTTATGGGACAGGTATACTGTAAAGTGACTGCCATCTGTTTTGAAGACTTCGAGCCCGCGTGCCGTTCTTGCTCCCTTCCTCTTTCCTTTCCCCTCTGTTTTATTGTCAATGCCGCCAACCCCCCCACCCCCTCTATGGGGTTTTTTCTTGCTTAATTTTGTCTTTCGTGCCATTGCACAGGTACACAGACGCACTCGCGCCTCCGCAAGGCATTTATGCTTATATGCTTGCGTAAGCTTGGTCGAGGCCGCCTTCTTTCTCGGGATATATCGTCCGTCACTAACTCTCATCGGTCATTGGATGTAGTCTTCCTAGACTACTGTTTGTGCTGTGCGATTGGCATTCTGTGGCAATTCCGGTAATATTAACTTCTCTTTACATAGTTGTATTCTAGATTCTGTTTTGGCTTGCCACTTCAAAATTCAAGTTCAGCATTTTTTTTTTGTGTACTTAGTTTCATATGCCCTTGCGTTTTGTCATTGCATGTGACACGTTGTGCGCCCGTGTAAATTATTCATTTCTTTTTCACTGTAATGTTCGGTGTTTTTGAGCATATACAATGCTTATTGTAAACGTAACTTCGGAATGTTGGCTGAAAGCTAATCGTTGATATTTTGTCCATTTTCCCAAAATCAGGTGAATTAAGAAGCCTGGTATCACCACTTGTTTGTCTTGGCTGATTTGATTGCTTTGATATGCTGGTGCCAATATGTATCTTAACGTAAATTTAAAACAACATCTGGACTGCAGTTGTGGTAATTGTATTTATTCATTGAAATGTATGTTAATATTCAGTGTAAATTTATTATTTATTACCCTTGTGTATGCTTAATTGATCTTTTCACCCTGAATTAGCATTTTGAAATGCCAAAAATGGCTTTGTGTTTTCTTAATAAAATATTTCTAAAGTAACCTTTTGTGAGAATTGTATTCAATTTTTCTTGTAGCAAAATTATTTAATCTTGTTAAGAGTTTAACAATCAAATTAGTTTAGTATGGCTGGAGCATTAAAGGGAAATCCTCCTTGAAGCATTACTGTATGCAAAGTTAACCTTTTGCAAATTTAATGATTTGACCGTATTAACACATTCAATTTTGCTTATTCAATCAAACTGTATTATTGTCCTGAAAATATAATTGTAAATAGTCTTGTCCATCCAAGCAATCAGGTTAGTGTATGATGTTCAGATTATTTGACTAATAAAAAATTTGATTGCAATATTTTGATGACGTCTCTGTTGCAAGTTATATAAATAAATGTTAAAGAGTATGATAATTTTTTGAAATCTTGACTATGATAAACTTATAAAGAACATTTAATGTTTTTTTAGTTTTGTTTCACATTTGTCTTTCCACCTCTGCTGCTAATATCAGGACTGTCATAAACTGTCGTATGTTAATCCTGCATGAATTGGAGGCTGCTGGGAGTACTAGTTGTTACTCCTAAGAGACTACAACTGTTTGACTACTTTAAAAACTAACACCAAAAAATCAGCAGCAATGTGTAAAATTTAATTACTTTGCAAAGAATCGAAAGTAATAAAAAAAAGTGGCACGCATTCACTATCCCCTAACTAAATTTTTTTCTCAGACTTATAATCTAATATGCATTACGTATACTACAGTATAATACCGGTACAATGTACCTCACCATAACGTATTTTTCACTTTAATTTTTTTTTTAATCCTGCCGAAAATAATATATTTTCAATGCAAAATTGTTTCAGATTAAAGTATCACAATTTTCACTATAACATATAAATTCCACTACTAGCGTGGCATTGCTACTCCAAAATTTACTTAAACTGGTAAATAAATTTTCAACTAAATGATTAATTGTATAGAAAAAACAAACAGAAATCAAACATACCACCGAAATGTAATTTCTAACCTCTAAAACCTCAAAACAAACAAACGTTTGCGTGCACTACCATAAATTAACATACTTAATGTGCGATGTGAACAACACAACACAATTTGATACATCGAAACACTGAAGTTCGAGAGAAAAGTTTATTAATTCAGAGGAATGTGTCATGCTAATTTATTGTTTGAAGTCCGTTCCGTGATTGTTATGGTTTTGAATTTATTTTTAAGTTACATTTTTTTAGACACTTGGAATTTTTAATAGTTGCAACATTTGAAGTAGTTTGCTTCAGTTTTAAATAAGAGTACAAAACAAATGATATTTTACATTATCTCTATTACTTTAGCTACTTTGTACACATGCACACTGGATAAAAGTAAACTTGTAATGTTGTAATATTTGTTTCCCACAATCAAATAAAATAGCACATACTGAAAGAAAGTTTTTTTAATGATATTTTTGAGTGGAATTTTTCCTTAAATATTTAATTTTACAAGAGTCTAAATATATATTTAGATTAATGCAGATCCACAAATCTTTAACTCATATTATTTTATATTGTATTAATTTAAGGTTTTTTTAGTATGCCAGCTATAATTCTGCAGTTTTTAACATATATTACTAATAGTGTTACATTAAATGGCCCAGCTACAACATAATGAATCTTAAAGTGTCACACAATCCACGAAAATCTCCCACCTCCTGATTGCCAACTAACTAACTCTTCTGCACCATAAACCTAAAGAAATGCAGAAAACTATAGCTACGAAAATCAATATAATTAATTATATGTACAATATATGGGGGAAATTTTTAGCTTCTTAAAAACAGTAAGAACATACACAAATATTATAAATTACCTTCTTATCTTTGCTCAAATTTTGTAGTGCTCCAATATAGTTCTTAAAACCATAGTTCCATAGTTCTTGCTCTACTTTCCTGTCTAATGCGTACTCCAAATCAAGGATTAGCACTTGCTGATAAATACCCTGCACATAACAAAAAAACAAATACAATCATTAAAATAATTATAATAATAATTTAAAATAATCGAGAGCTCAATACTCTGCAAACATTTCTGCCTAAAAATAATCACTTGACAAGTATTAGATTTTGTGTACATTTTGACAAAGTGACTTATTGCTATCTTTAATATATCCACAAAGTCTATGATTTTATAAGATCTTTTTTTAATTGAATACAAATATATAAATAGCAGAAGAGACTCAAGCCATATGTGTACATTAACTATGTAAAAAAACTGCCCAAGATTAATTATAACTGTGTGAGAGAGACAACAAAGAATGATTGATGGCTTACCAAATTTTGAAAATAAAATGCATTCAAGTCATAAACCCAATTTGGAAAAATTAAAATACTATCAAATCATTGTATTTTGAAAACCACTGAGCAAATTTTTTATCTCACAACTTACTGATCTCAAAAATAGAAGTAATTAGACCCTGAACTATGCTAGAAAGAAATGGTAAATCAGGGTGTCTACAAATACCTGGTTAAATGATTATTAGGACTCTGAACCTCTATCAAATATATTTTATTTTCTAGATATTTTTTAATGCTGTGTTTTTTTAATACTATCAGATACAACTCAAAATTAAACATAACACAACTACTATTTGCAAAAAAATGCTGATTTTTAATTACCACAGTACTGTAAAATCTTTTCAGAGATAATTTACACATGATTTAAGTGGATACTCCACTAATATTTATCTTTAATGTACAACTATAAGCCAAAGTAAGGTTTAAAAAAAAATACAAGTTTCACAAGAAGCTGCTGTAAATTAAAGTTGCATGACCTTCATCACCTTACTTTTTTTTTTGAGACTTTTCGTGACTTAAGTGACCCGACCAAATTAGTTACTTTTCTGTGACTCTTGTAACCTCTAGACACCCTGTTCACATTTAAGACTTATCAATTATCTACTGCAAAGAACTGAGCAAGTGGTATAGAAACAATTTTTTTTTAAATAACCGTTCGAAATAAAAATAAACTTTCTGTTAAGGATTACAACCAACATCTGCAACAACTATTCCAATGATATAATATAAAAGTAATACCAAATACAAAAGATTTACATTACAAAACCTCCATCAAAGCCATTCCAAAACTATTTGGACATAAATAACAAAAAAAATATGCATAACGCAACAGATCTTTAAAAAAAATTTAGCACCATCATTATATGTGTAGTGCGACCCAACATTTAACTAATAACACTAAAGTTGGCTAGTTTTTAACGAATTACCATTGCAAAATTATTCACTTATTAAAATCACTAAAAAAACCACTGAAAGTAAAAATGTACAAATTTAATTCATAATTTATAGAAAATGAATTGCCTTGATGAAGTTCTCTGAATGTTGAATCCTGTACCACAAAAAATCATTAAACTAATCCCTCACAACACAGCAGTAAATAACGATACAGTACCTGAAGTTGTTTCTGGCACAGCCATGCCTCAGCATCATTCAGGAGGTCCTTCGAACCCTGCACTCTCTCTTTCAGTCTTTCAGCTTTCCTGCACACAACATAAATAAATAAATAAGTAAATATTGAAGATCGAAAATGTCAGTACCTAATAATTGTAATGTACAATTACGTTCACTGAGAAACACATATATGATTACAAAATACTTATTTGATGGTTGATAACACACTTTTTTATGTTCAAAAAATGTAAAAATTATAATCAAGCATTATGACCAATGAAACTTAACAATTTATTTCCTTTATATCAATATATGTATGTACCTAATAGATTATTCAAATACAAATTTGCAAAAAAATTTAACAAGTCATGGCATTGTCACACTGTGTCAGCTAAATTATTTTAAACACTTATGAAATATCAAAAAAATGCTATAAATAATTTTAGCATCAGCATGGTCCTTCAAAAACATTTGGCATACTACACATAGATAAACGAATAACCACCATATGAATTACAAAATTCTGGGAGTTATATCTATTAAGTATCTATCAAAATAAATTCTGTTATCAAATATTTAATGTAATGAGATGTCCTTGACAGCAGTAGCTGTTTCGTGCCGGAATTCTTGGTGCTATAAGCAGTGCCAAATTTTGCCTTTAGGTGGCAGAAGGTGTCTGCCAAGTGCTGGCCTCTTTCAAAGCCCACTGTCGAAACAGTGCCTGAATTATTGGTTGCAGATTCGACATTAACATCTAGTGGGAGCTGTAAGTCAAGTGAGTGAGTGTACTAGTGTGAGTGAGGGAGCAAGTGAGCAAGTGAATGAATTAACTAATGAATTACAGCTTGATGTCTTGTCAACATCTGGGCTAGACCACGTGAGGTGATGAAATTATAAAGGAGCATTGAGGAAATCAATGTTGGGGAAAACAGGGGTATCCAGAGAAAATACCATCAGCTTACAACAGTGTCCGCTGTAAGGCAACTTCTTTATATTTCTTGTTTACAAATATGTGGCCCCATTTTGGTTGCCACAAATCTCTGTGCGGGTATTTGTTTTGGTGTACACTTAATTGTTTTGGTGTATGTCTAGGCCCCACTTCTATGGAGACTAATTAATTCACGTTGGGCTGTATTACTCTGTGTAAATTAATCTTGCTTGTGTGACTCTCAGTTGGCAAGTGCTTGTGGTATCTAAACCACAGTTAGGTATTGACTTAAAAAATATATATATACATAAATATACACTAGGACAAATGATAGAATAAATAACATAAAACAACACTCACAATTAAAATATATACTTATTTATTATAAACGAAAATAATTCAAAATTTATCCTTATTATTATTATTTAATTACTTATTATATTCAAATTCCCTAACTGTTCTTTGTCATTGCATCCCACATATTATTTCCAACCATCAGGAGTGACGATGCGCACATTTAATTTACAAGCAATAGTCTTTGATTTGGGTTTGACGATATTACACAGTTTGTTTTCGTAGATTTAGGGATCTTAATTGTTTTTACCTTGGCTAGTTAGGTTCAAAATATGTCGGAAGAGCTCAGAGTCTCTCGCTCATCAGACCTCTGAGTTACGTTAGAAGTGTGTAAAATAAAATAAATTTGTATCAAAATAGTCAGTTTTCTCGTAGACAATGTAGATTAACTTCAAAATTCAATGTTTATTATTATTTTAGGCCGAGATGTGACGATCTGTATATAATTGAGACAGATTTTTGCACTTTTTGTTACTCACGTATTTTCACTCCTAGGACCTTTATCTTTGTAGATAAAGCCTACTTAAGTATCTGTACACCCTAAAGATACATAATTTTCATCCTTAATTCAGGATGCCTACTGCTATACAGCTATTTTGTAGGATTTAAAATTGCAGACGTCACGAAGCTCTGCTATCTTAAGCTGGCCATTAGATTCTCTCTAACCTTCTCAAATTAAGCCAGTTAACACTCAACTTAATTTCAAATGGCGGGCCGTGATTGGCCGAAAACCAAAAACTGTTACATTAATTACTTAATAACTTGCGAAATCCGCGTGCAACAATAGCGCGGAACACAAATTTCACTTAAAATTTAAATACATAAATATTGAAATAATAATTTATATTACAAAATAACGGCGTTAACTTTACCGTTTACCGTCTTAATGTCAATTCCTCCTTAGAGGGGTCTCAATAATGTTCAATTTCAAATGTCTTATTCAGTCCATAGAGTAACATACTCATAGATATACATTTAAAAATAATTACTGTTTTGAAAATAAATTACATATCAGACATAGAACAAATATTAAATAAATCATAAATAATAACACTTAATCTGTCAAACATAAAATGTTGCAATACACCGCCATGTTTACAACTTGTAAAAAATCCACAACTACCCTGCTGAGAATCAATCCAATATAGTTTCTGTGGGAGGGGAGTGAAATGACCACTCAACCTTGAGTCATGTAAGTACTACTGAATAGTATGCGACACAGTGCTGATTATTTTATTTGGAATTTACATCTTGTCGACAGCGAGGTCATTAGAGATCGTAAACACACAAACCACAACCCAGGCATACTGAGAAAGTAATCAGCCAAAGCCAATAGTAAGAAACCACCCCAGCACTTGTTTGGAGTGATGCAGAGAAACCAGTGATAGCTGAAATCAAAATTACCAGGCCAGGATCCAAACCCAGATCCTCTAGAACACAAGTCCAGTACCTTACCATTACACCACCTCTCTCTATGCTAATTAATAAAGTTGGCAATGTTAACTTAACCTAGCCTAGTCTAATAATGAGCATTAAAATGTTCCCTTGTACCAAGGGTAAACAAGATGCAATTAAGAAGACAGTAGTATAGTTAATTTAATGTCAGGTTACTATAACAGTTACTGCATTAAGCAGCACATCAGCAATGCATTTCTACATAAAAAATAAAAATAAAGGTTTAAGGCAATGGGAGCCCCTAATTGAATTGGTCCATGCAAAAAGGGCTTCAGTCCATTTTTTCCGCAATTCCAGTTTGAATATGCAACATTACCTAAGAAGGTAGATACACATTTCTACGCCAAAAAGACTTCAGTCCAATGCACTGTTACCGTAGTAACAGACTGTTAATTTCACTGTTCCATGCAGCAAGGGCTTCAGTCCTGGACTGAAGCCCCTTTTGCATGGAATAAAGTTTGGGAATTTTTGTTGTAGCGGCGCACTATTGAAATATTCTGTGACATTATGTTTCCTAACCTGTTATTCAAAATGTTTATAACAAAAGAATGTTGAATATGCAGTTTGTTTGTTAAATGATGGTAAATTAGTAAGTTTTATACAAAGATATTGTTAAATAATGTCATCAGAAAGTGAAGGCACAGACAATGTAGAAGAAAGAGGTATAAAGAGGAAAAGTACACCATCTTCTTGGAAAAGAAATATAAGAAAAACTGCAAGATGTAAAGGGGAGGAATACCTAACCTCCAAAGGCAATTTGATTCCAGCCAGAACAACAGGACCTCCATGCAGGTAGGTCTATAACTACCAATGTTATCTAAAGCTTGTATTTGTTATATACATTACAATATTAGGCACTTACTTATGTATTTCTGATATCAAGAGAATTAGTTTTAGTAGGCCTAAATCTCTCAATGCACTATATATATCACAAAAATATTTATCGTTTTGTTTTCAGATGTCAGAGAATGAAGTGTTTTGAGATCTCAGATGATGAAGCTATTGATGTGCTAAGACGTTTGCATGATTTGCCTACAAAAAATCAAAAAGACACATTTATTCAATCTCTGATTGATATACATGATGTTGATCGCCGTCGACCTCGGAAGAAAGAGGGGGCAAGAATTGTTGACAAAGTTTACAAATACTATGTTATTATAGGCCATGTAAAGAGAGAGGTATGTTACAAAGCTTTCTTATCATTGTTTGCTATTACTGATAAACGAGTGAAGAGGATTAGAAAACTTGCTTTATTGGGCAAAAGTCCCGTTGATGAAAGAGGGAAAACATCAAGTGCTAACACACTTCCACCTGAAGTTCGGGAAAAAATCAGAAACCACATTCTTAGCTTTCCAGTTAAATGCACAAAATACACTGGTAAAACAAAATCATATCTCGATGCCAGACTGTCTGTAAAGTCCATGTATAATCTATTCAAAGATAAAAATCCTGACATTAACTGCAGTTATCAGTTTTTCATTAAGTTTTTCAATGAAAACTTTTCTCTATCATTTGGCAGACCCCAGGTTGATAGCTGCTGTACTTGTGAGGAGTTAAAACTTAAAATTAAAAGCCCTCACATAAATGAAGCAGCCAAGAGGTGTGCGGCAGCGGAACTAATGATTCACAGAAGGAGGGCAAAGAAGTTTTATAATGAACTTAAAAAAGAACGAGACTGCAAAACTGAACCACACGTTCTGTCCATCTGTATGGATTATATGCAAAATATTAAATTGCCACGAATCCCAGTTCAAGAGACTTTCTATGTGAGGCAGTTAACAGTCAATGTTTGCTGCATACATAACATAAAGGAACATAGTGCTATGTTATACCTTTATCATGAGGGTACTGCCAACAAAGGCCCAAATGAAGTGTGCTCACTTTTAACGGATTATTTGAACACGGTTCCTCCAGAAATTAAGGAGATAAGGATTTTCTCTGACAACTGTTCTGGCCAAAACAAAAACCACTCACTGGCACGTTTGTTATTGGCTTTAACACAAACTGGTCGATTTAATAAAATAGAACAGTTCTTCCCCATCAGGGGTCATTCGTTTCTCCCCTGTGACCGAGATTTTTCAATGATTAAAAGACAGCTGAGGAAACATGACCGTTTATATTCCTTAAGAGAAATCACTGAATTAGTAATCAAGAGCAGTAATAATAATAAGTTTATGGTGACACATGTGAAATCGGAACACATATTCGATTACAAAAATTGGTGGCCTCAATATTACAAAAAGTCTGTCGTTTCAGAAGAAACGCGCCCGAGATCAGTTCCGAAAGATGATAAGCAACAGTTTGGCATAAGTTCCTTCATGCATTTTTCTTTTAGTCAAGAAATGCCTGGAACAATTGTTGCACGAAAATTTATCAATGGTATGGTACTACATACTTTTTGTTTGCGGCAAGCAATGACGAACCCCGAATTTCCACCATGCATTGCTTATCCAGAAGGGAAGGTCCCCATTAAAAAAAAGAAACTAGATGACATACGAAAACTTCTGCCCTATATTCCCGAGGAGCATAAACAATTTTACATTGATATTTCTAACTGGCCAACAGCTGAAAACATTGATTTGGAAGTACAAGATGATTAACTGGAGAACATTGATTTGTAGGTACAAGATGATTAACTGGAGAACATTGATTTGTAGGTACAAGATGATTAACTAACTGTATATAATTTAATTTTTGACACACTGTACATGAGTAAATAAACTAATATGTAGTAAAATATAACATATTGTATCTTCTTTTCTACCATTGTTGGATAAGAAACAATTAAAATAATATATATACTAAAATAACAATAAAATATAAAAGAGTGTTTAATAAAATACTTTTCCATGCAAAAATGGCTTCAGTCCAACATATTTTATAATTTTTTTTCGACAAACTATATACAAGAACAGTAATATAGATAATTCATATGAGTGGTGAAATTGTTAGGTACCATATTAAAAAAAGGTGTTATTATATTATTAAAATATTCTGGCGCAGACAGTTTTTTGTGTTTTTCTCAAAAACACTTATTTAGGACTAAAGACCTTTTTGCATGGATCGATTCAATTACTCTAGAGCTCTTATCTGCAACAACTAGTATGTCTTCAAAACTAGATTGGAAAAATGGCTCGTTCTGGCCACCGTTATTTACTTTTCCTTTCCATACACAATAACATGAACAGACATATTTAGTTTTATCTTACGAGTATGAGACACTATTACTCCAAATAAATTTGAATCACTTTCCCTGGCAGATATAAAAAAAATTTCTAACTAGCCAGGAAAATATTTTATTGAGAAAGAATAATTTTCTCAATTCCTGATGTTTATTCAAACTCTGCATAAATCCTAGTAAAATACTAGTAAGGAATTACTTCAGAGCTTGTACAGCAGCTTTCAATCCCATTATCATCCGATGCAATCACTTATCACACCACACCTAGAGAACACACACAAAAAAATATATATTACATGATGAATAGTACAGGTATATGACACAATCCAAATACAGTATTTAATGCATCACACTGGTACTAAGAAACTTAAGGGGCTTTACAATGAGTATTTGCAAACATTAAAGGGTGTTGAATTAATAAAAAAATTTCTCCCCAAATCACAGAATAAAACCATATTTCACTTTCTTATCAAAAACCACTCAAATTTTGAACTACAAAATTTCAACAACAATGACTGGAATACCATCAGGAAGTATGTTTCTATTGAATTGACTCACGTTAAAAATTTAATTTTGTCTACATTCTTAAAAAAACTAATTCCAAATTACCTTATCAGACATTTTTAATTGATTGGATATTGTTCTTGGTGCCTGTGTATTCTGGAATAATTCTTTAAATGAGTGAACAGTATGGTCAACATTTTTCAATATTCATTACATGGGCTTATCACTTAAACAGTGGCAAATATTCAAAAGACAAACACTACCTTGAATTGAAAATATAGCCTTTTTTTTTTTAAGATGATGCAATTAATTACTTTAAATATTTCACAGAGAAACATATTTTGTGCATTTTCTTAGCTTCAGAATGTAGTTACAGCATAACTCATTTATAGAAAAAATATTTTATGGTTTTATTTTTAGACAAAATTTGTTACTAAAACAAGAGATTTTTGTATTATTGTTTTTATTTTCTACTTACTCACTTGTTCATAAAGAAAGCATAAGTTTAAACAAATATGACACTTATTTGTTCAATGATACTTGATTTTCCAAAACAGTGTCATTTGACTGATACATGATGCACTTTTACAATATAAAGATTTGTACTACGCATGTCTAATTACTGGAAACAATAAAACTCAGCAAGTATATGTGCATTTGTAAAATGTTCTAATGCCGTACTGTAAAAATGATTTACTAATAACAGTTGCAGTATAAATAAAAAGCAATTTTTTTTCCATTCTATTTATACATACATTTTTGTACTAACTCCATGTTTAATAATTTACATTCACCAAATTTAATTATAACAAAAGATTATGTTTTCATAACCTGATTTGAGTTTTGATTAAATGTGCTAATTAAATTCATGATATTTTGATGCATTTCAGTGCTTTATAGTGTATTAATGTTCATTTTGATTTCTTTTCATGCTTTTCTGTGTTATTTAGGCTTTATCGTAATTCACCATATAATCTTTTACCTACTCATTTAGCACCACATACAAGATACTTTATACCATGTACCATAATGTCACAGAAAACAAAAACTCATAAAGAAAATATTGAAACAAAACAAGCAGAAACTAACTATGCTAAAAAAAAAAACTTTTCCTGTGAATGCATCACGCTAGCTCTCGTGCATTTTTTGTTAAATTTTGAATGTTATCAACAGATGCTCACTAAATATTATCTAATAGCGGTAAAAATTTACAATAGGCCTAAGTGTTCATAATATCAACACTTGCGTGACCTTTATGAACTCAAAGAAAGCTATTAATAAATATCTGATGACAAATTTTTACCCCAACATTAATGAGAAGTATCTCAATTACAAGTAATGACATTGAGCTTGACCCAGCCTTAACCTCCTTTCACAAACCTATGCATACTGCATGTAAGCATACTTAAAAGTAAAATCCGCTGGTAGTCCGTAACAGGGGCATAGGTACACAAAATTTAATTTAGAAAGGAGGAAGGATGGGAGGGGGGGGGAGAACAACTTTTCCCAATGTTTGATTTCAAATTCTTTCCAGTTGTTGGTGGTAATAATAGATTTTTTTTTTTGGATTTCAAGAGAAGGGAGGGTTATATATCTCTCCATCCCCCCACATATGCTGCTGTCCCATAATGCAATACATATCCTCTTGGTCAGTAGTTTCCCTACGCACTAAAATCTCAAAGGAAATATTCATAAAAATGTTTGACATTTTTGCCCTTTTGAGTACAAAAACTTCAAGAGTAACCAAATGAAATCAAACTTTCAACTTCAAAATATTATTTTCATTTCATTATTTATGAAAAGTTTATTATTTATTGTTTCTAAATAGGCTTAGGTACATACATTTATAATTGTGACAGTTACTATTTGAATTAAATGAGTTTTTTATATCTAGCAGAAAAGTAACAAAATAAAGCAGTTTTCATTTATTAAATATGCAAGTTGCAAGTCACCAATCCTTTACTTGATGTAAAACTATATAAATATTTTTTATCCTAGAGCATATTTTAAGAGGAATACTTTACATTCATCATACGGAAATTTTTAATTTTTTTATTGGATTTAAAAATATTTCTAAGCCTACAGGTAAACCTGTAAAAGTAAACCTAACAAATGCTCTAATGTTATTACCTAAATTATTTAATACCAGATATATTAAACTAAGGATACTAACTGCATTTATCTACATAATATTATATGTTCTGTACTTATAGCCTACATTTATTACTCTCATGAAACATTTTTATTTTAAGTAATTTTTAGAAGCTAAGCACTCATATGGATATTTGTATGTTATGTTGTCTTGTCTTTGTTTTTGTCCTACTATTTGTTGTTCTTATAATTTATTGTTTTGTTCTTATTTTTGTTCTGTTACTGTATTTGTTTTTTTACTTGTCTTACATGTTGTGCCCACCGTTGGAACCTTGTGCTGTTGGTGTGGCATGTAACAAATCAAATAAATAAATAAAATAAATAAATAAAAGAAAACTGTAGCCTTCCATAAACCTATTAATAAAAATTAAGCATTTTAAATGTTTAAGGAATGCTCCCATTCATATAATTTTTTTGTATGTATTTTTACCTTCACTAGACTTGCCCCGACTTCACACGGATGTGATCTACTAATGTGGCTTCAGATTTAATAAATTCTTAGATGTATTAAGTTCTCTTTAAGTGTCTGGTGTTTTCAAAAATTATATATAATTACATGTACTGCTAATAACTAAAGAATATCTTTGTAAACTTTGTTGATAGCTTTTTTTTCTCATTTTTTTTAATAAATTTTTAAAGATAAAAATGGTTAAGTTACTATGAATTATCTTTAGAAGATAAGACATATGGTATTGCAAACCTTTCAGTACACCTTTTTAATTCTTAAGTACATTAATTTTATATACTTAAGTCATGTGTAAGTTGGCATAAGCCATGTAAGTGCCCTATAAGCATCCTTTTTCTACAACCTGATTATAAAACATCAAGATTTCTCTACTATCTTTAAATTTGATATGAATGTTTTATGCACATAAACCTTCAGGACTAAATATTCTAAATCTGCATCAAAAACCATTCTGTAGTTTAGAAGAACTAAACGAACGAACAAACAAACACTGATAACGACTTTGTTTTATACTATTTAAAGAGTACACAAAACTTTTCACTTCCACAAATTTACTATACACTACATAAATATAAAGTTATAATTGATTCAGTACAAAAAAAAACACACACAGACACATGCTAATTGTGCATATCCACAACTACAATCAAAATGGCACTGTAAAAGAATGACAGATTTTTAAACCCTAAACATTTTTGAGAATGAAAGTGAATGAAGTTTGGTAAATGCCTTAGTTTTGCAACAAAAAAAAATTCTAATTTTAGTTTTTGCTTTGTCATTGTTACTCTATCAACAAAGAAGACTTTTTTTTTACATTTAACTACCATTATTAATTATTTGCATTATATATTGTGACTGATACTTTTTTCCCCATAATTAATGCTTACTCAAATATGCTAATATAATATATTCACAAAATTCTACTACATAAAGCTGTTATTTCCAAAAAGGAATTAATAATTATATTCAACTTGGGTCAAATCATTTCCTCAGTTTATATTAACATTTTGATTCTCATGTGTATGAGTATATGGCTATGTGTATGAGTATATGGCTGCAGCATGAGACCCATACCTGGTGAAAGAGGTATACGTGAAGGAAGTGCAAAGGGGGGCAGCAAGATGGATGAAGGTATGGGAGGAAGGAGAGGAAGATAATGCAGATGTTTGATGACCTTGAGTGGGGCATACTGTAGGGTAGGAGTTTGGACTTGTTCTAGAAAATGCAGGGAAGTTTAGAGAACACAAACAGTGTAACAATCTTTCTTGTTGGGGTCTTTAAGGGAATGGATCGAGATATAGGATAAGATGACACAGGCAAAAAAGATGTGGGAGTTTAGGATGAGATTAGAATAAGTTTATCCAAGATGAAACCTCCTTCCCACCTGGCTAATACCCAAATACAACAAAAATCCATTTCATTTTCATTGGTTATGCATGGTGAACTGTGCACACTACACAGAAATTAAATCATATTGCCAAACTTTCTATGGCCCAATTTTGTGCTATTTATTTTTTGTGAGCGATTAAATCAATTGCCGATGAAAATCATGTATTTCCATCTTCTGTGTGTGTATGCTATTTAATGTTATTAATCAATTTTGGGTAAATCTGTATTGTACGGATTAGCGCCAAAAAAAATCGTAAAAATATGAAATAACTTTCATTATATGCTATCTTACGTCCTCTTTTCAGAACCGCCTGCGGAGATTAAAAATTCCAATTACTTTTGGAGATATCGAATTTTTTAATATTCATTTTTTGGCGATTTTTTTAAAAATTTTTTTAAAAAATCCGAAAATACCTTTATTCTGTGCTCTTTAACTTCCTCTTTTCATTAAACCCGGCGGAGATCAGAAATTCCAAATACTTTAGGAGATATGGAATTTTTTAATTTTCGTGATGTGCACTGATGCGGAGTTCAGCGGGAAGCCTACGATTCACACATCCTTCTGGACATACCCGAATACTCACGTTGGCAAGACTTCTTTTCTTAAAATTAGCAAGAAGTAATTAAAAATACTTTAAAACACTGTGGATGGTTGGTTATATTAGGTAAGTATAGCTACATTAAAAAAACTGTAAAATCATTTTATGGTTGCTTAGCAAATAACTTTTTAATATGTAGCTATCCAGTGCTAGGAAACCGTTAACATGATTTCACAGTATTTTGAATGTAGCTATCCTAACCAAATCAACCATCCACAATGTTTTCAAGTATTTATAATATAGCTAACAATACCTAATTGACCATTAGTTTTCATGAGTTGCATATTTATTTACAATAAACAAAAAAAAAAAAAACCGAAGATGCACGATCGGGCGTTCGCCTCTCGTCTGTTGAAAGAAGGCTTGCCAACGTGAGTATTCGGGTATGTCCAGAAGGATGAGTGAATCGTAGGCTTCCCGCGTTCCCATTGTTGCTTGTTTACAAGTATGATTTTTTTTTTTTCGCGACGTAGTTGAACGACTACATCACGTAAAAAGAAAATTACGTGAGTTCCTACTGTTCATCCTTTTTCCCGGTTTGTTAGGTCAGGTCAGCTACATTATAAATACTTTAAAACTAAACAACCATTAAAATTAATTTTTATTATTTTTAATGTCCGTTCAGTTTCAAAGTATTTATACTGTAGCTGACCTGACCTAATCTACCTTTGTCCCGTTTAGTTAGGTCAGGTCAGTTACATTATAAATACTTAAAACTATACAAGTAAAATTAATTGATATTATTTTTAATTTCCGTTTTTTTTGAAGTATTTATCATGTAACTAACCTTACCTAATGGAAAATTTCTGTTATTTATGCATTCACGCACACACGGCAAAATATAAAATGGCGCCTGTTGAATGATTACATAGGGCTTGTATTGCAAAATAAGAACGGCGATATCTCCAAAAGTAATTGGAATTTTTAATCTCCGCAGGCGGTTTTGAAAAGAGGACATAAAAGAGCATATAATGAAATTTATTTCATATTTGTACGATTTTTTTTGGCGCTAATCCGTACAATACAGATTTACCCAATTTTGACATGGACTAAGATTTTCACATATATTTTAAAGAAACAGACCCATGATTGTTTATAACCACTCATAAATGAAAGTGGATAAAAGTTTTTTGGCCATTTTAGAACACACAGGTGCTGTTACTTAAAACTAGTTTCAGGGTTACCCACCTAGTTTAAAAAAAAAAAAGTATATAAAGACACTACCCGAAAACTATAAAGGTTCACACTCAATTAAAAATAAAGTTACAAAGCGATTTTTAAATCGCATCCTAAACAAATGGGTTCCTTCAAATGTTACGGCAAAATTTAGTCAGAACATACGGTGTTGGTATCATTTTATACTTAACGAAGACACTTATCGAAACAGAAATTATAGAACGTAAGCATTTCGTAAATTTACGCATAAACAAGTACTAATTAATAATGCTTTACCCACCATTCATTTAAGACGTTTTCAACATTGTCACAAAATTCTAGTTACTGCATCAATTCCCATATTTTAAATCCTCCACCTAGCATAACAAACAAGGTAACTTTCTGTCACATTTTAAAAACAAAATACAATATTAACTATTTTTAATACTATTTCTTTCTAATAAACTTGGTTAAACCAAATACAAAAACATTTGCAGGTGAACAAACAACTAGAATAAAATAGAAGTCAAAACTAATATTTTAGCTTGAGTTATAAATGTCTTAAAGGGTATAACCACTGATTTCGGATACTAATGACAGTACCCTCTAATTTAGTTCAAATAAACCAATGAAAAAATTTCGCTAGTTAAATAAAAATATATATTCTTATTTATATACTAACTAATCAAATTCCACCTAAAAACACAAAAATAAATTTAAGGATGATAAAATAAAAACACTCAAATTTTTCTGCTCTTAGACTTCATACTAAAACATGATTTTGGTTCAAACTGTACACATCATGAGAATAAACTTGAGATCAGACGTGTTTGACAACCTGAGCATTCAACAAATATAGATTGTGATACCGCGCGCAGTACCATGAGCAAAAAAAAAGGAGAGAGAGAAAGTAATTTAAGACATAAAACCACATACTTACTCTCCTAAAATTTTACTGCTCTCTGACTTCATACTCTTATGTACAGTGTGATGTTTTTCACAAGCTTGTTTGTTCAAGTTATGCACATCATGAGAATAAACTTGGCACCTGACTCGTGTGACACAAAATCCAGACTGTGATGCCCCACATAGTACCGTGAATAACAAAAAAAAAATGCTTTCCCATGCCACATGACAGCACCAGCACTGCATGTCATGGGCAAAATACATGCATTTTTTGACAAGGAAATAACACTAGTGAATCGTAATGTGAGTGGCTACTTTGACGCATTGTAATGTAAACAAAAAGTAAGATGACCAACATGTGTAGGAGTAAAAATTTGACGAGCCACAAAAAGACAAAAAGTGGCATTCGCAGGAGTGTTGAAGTGCTACAGGCGATGAATGTCGGACAAAATTACTAGGCAAGAGCAGCCACCTCATATAGACACTGCTCAGGCAAACACATTAAGATGCCTTCACTAGAACAGCAACTGACTTCATGAACTAACTTCAATGTCATGTACTGCCACAGCCTGCCGCACTATACTTGAAGCTTTCGATTTGGGTCACTGTGGTAGCTAGCCAACTAGCACACCTACAATATAATGCCCTATCGCAAAGAAGATGCAGACGAGTTTTTGTAGTTGTACAAGAGGCAATTGGAGAGTTATCGCATAGGTACATCCACATAAGAAAAGAATAACTGCAACAAAGAGCATCTGCACAGAAAAGCGAAGGACTGTCAAAACATATAGGGAGCTTCGACATTCAATGGCAAAAGTTAACCAAAAACCCGAACAAGTACCTATATCGTCAAAAGCCAGTTCATCATTAGAAATGCAAAATATGCTTATATGATGCGACAATGTAAGATGTGGAAGTAGTGGATAAAATTTAGGTTTATCTTGATAGAACTACAGCTGAACAACTGTATTAGGCCAACGGAGGTGCCCGAGATAACATTAATGGATGTAATGGTGCTGGTGCAGGAAAAGTTTTAGCCCTTCCTCTATCTATACTATACCAGGCTCTTGTAAAAATATATAAAGGAAGTTTAATGCACTTACTCACGCTAGCATTCACAAACGTTTACACTCAGTGTGAATATTTTGTCTTTGAACTGCCTCAAATTGGGTACAGCATTGGAACCATGCCAATAAGCACTTAGTAACATTTGCTACCTAACAGACAACATCACTAGCTAAATAACAAAGAAACAATAGTGATAGAGAAAAACCTGCAGTATCTCTTAGAATTACAAGCCCTGGCTCTACTCACAGGTACCAGCTCATAAACCAAGGTCGACACACAGTAACACCAGATGTGAGCACTGCTCGATTGAAGGACTGCTTATCAGAAGACATCAGGATGTAGTTTTAGTGTGTAGAAAGACTGTCAACCAGCACTACCACTTTCATGTGGACTGAGTTGGACAATAGCAACCAATCGTAAATGGCAAGTCGAATGTACACACACACACTGACATACTTTATTACCCTCTTTTCCTGCGACACCATTATGGAACATCGCAAATCACCATGGGTGTAATATAGTGTAGATCTGGGTGCAGCAAATGTTTCCTGCTGAGAGTGTTTGTGTTGTATTTTAATATTAGGTATTAGTTAAGTAATGTTTTATTACATTCATCCTAGTTTTAGCATTGGTTATAATTATCACATTAGTTTTTGTTTAAATGTACACTCTGTCCAGGAACAGTGGTTATGATAATGCATGCTTCGAGTGTATGGGGATAGGCAGGAAGCTGGTGCATCTGGAGCCAGTGGCCTCATGGCAAGCATGCAAGGAGAATGGGATGATTTTGTTGCAGGGGCGAATATTCTACGTAAGCATTGTAAGCAGTGCTTACAGTTTTAAAATGTCCTACATATGTGGTAATGCATTCTGAAGTGGCATCTATCAATGATAAACGCTTGAATAGCTAACACACAGTCTTTTATCATACCGCCGCATTGACGACTCGCTATTTGCAATTGTTAGACAGTGGACAACCCTCCCTAACAACACATTATCCCTACAGGTTGGCTGAAGCCGGCCGAGTTGCCTACTCGCCCTCTCCCCTCTGCGGCAGCGCGAACAATGGCTAGTTTCCCCGTCGTGGACACTCCTCTGTAAGCACTTCTCCTCTTGAATACAGGCAGCTGTGAGCTCTTATTGGCCAGACCATCACCCCCTCCCACGAATGTGCGTGCCAGAGGGAGGGCGGAGGTCCGCTCAGCTGGGCATCCCGTTACCATCCGCCTGTAAGTTGACAACCCAGCCGTGCACGCTGTAAGCAGAGAGCTTCCTGCTTGCAGCCACTATCAGCCGACTGGAAATTCAGACACCGCTTATCGAAGCGGGGAAAGGGGAAACTCTCCTCTATGACGATCTTAGCACCATGATTGGCCTGTCAACAGTTTTCTTGTTTTAATTGTGTAACGTACAGCGATTATCAATAATTGAAACGTGGTTAAAATGCGAGATATTATAAACGCATCAGGAACAAGGTTTAGAAAATTCTTTATTTTATGTGGTGTTAAAAATGCATTGAAAGGGTAGAACAATTTCAGCAATATCTTGAGAAACTACGTGACAGTTTCGATGATTTCTGGTGCAAAATTGAGGATAATTTGGTAGCTTGACAGAAGATAGTCAGCCCAAAAAAAGAAGGGATAGATAAAATTTCGGATGACCAAGAATACTTGTTACAGACGATTATATTTTGAAATCATAGACACAATTAAAGAAAAAATAAGTCAAAGATTTGGTGATATTGGCAGTCTCTTCTTTATTGGTTTGCTCAATTTCATTGAGTTTTCTGTTTATTCACGATCATTTCCCGAAAAACTATTCCAGTCCTTAAAATTTTCTTATGGACAATTCTTCAATTTTGCCAGACTGAGAAGCGAACTTTCCGTGGTTTATTCTTCAAACGAATTTCACAAGAACAGCGTGGCCGAGTAACATAAATATTTTTACTTGAATGATTTGCACGAAACTCATCCCGAAGCATAGACTCTTATTTGTTTGGTGTTGACGATTCCGAACACTAGTTCATCTGCAGAAAGATCCTTCTGTTCTGAATAGAATAAAATATACAGGTATTTCCGTAACTCTCAAGGGCAATCGCGGGTCTCAGCATTGTCTTTGTTATCAATTGGGAAAAAAAGGCATTGCAAGACCTAACAAAAAATAATACGTTTTACGACGATGTGATCAACATGTTTGCGAAGCAGGGCCGTCGAAATCAGCTTATGTATAAGTAGTGACTGAACACTTGGGTTACGTTTGGTATTTTTAGAACTAAAAACATTAGTGCATAGCTTTCCTTTCATGACACAGAGAATTAAGTTCATGAGCGTCGTCCATCTTGGCGGAGCGAGTCACCACCAGTACCAGGCTCATCGAATCTGAGGGTGAGTTTACATCTACTAAGGCAGGTATTTACATCCACTCGTGATAAATTAGTAAATAAACATTATAAACATTTTACTAAAACAAAATTCTCTATTCCTTAGACATGTTAGTTTTCTGAACTGTCTCCTAGTAGTAAGTTCGTAATGATTTAGTAATTTAAGTTAAAATGGTTTAATGCATTGCTTACACATGCAATCAACCCACGCCTCGCCACTGTTTTGTTGTACAGTCACTCCACAATATATGTCTTTCCAGGCATCGTGTGCTGCATGGTGTCTGCTGTGAAGTTTCTCTGTGATTAGTTATGGACGAGTATCGGACTACCATACTAGAGGTGGGTTGTTACAGCAATTTTTGGTATCTGTTCTAACCTGATACTGATACAGTAATGTACCTAGTTACAAGTATCTGATAATTTTGTATCAGGAAGCGACAAGGTATCAGCATTCTCATTACAGGGTACACATCCTCCGTGCCGTCATCACCAGCGTAAAAAGGTATCGGTGTTTCTGATACATTATTCATCACGCCCGGTAATTCTCTACCTTTGTTACTCTCATGCCCGCCTGATACAGCCAGTATCAATCAGTTCAACATTCACTGCAGTTCGTCCTGGCCGTGTATTAATTACCACCATGTACATTGTTGCGGGCTGTCATGCTTTGTAGTTAGTATCTTTATAGTGAAATAAGGAATGGATAAGTGCAGGAAAAAGACTTCATTTGTGTGGAATTTTTTTACGGAAAATAATGAGTTTGCTAATTGTAATTTGTGTAAACAAAAACTGAGTTATAAATCATCATCGACTAATCTGAAGAAACATTTGAAACGTAAACATTGATATAGTATGCTCACTAATGTACGTATCTGTTTTTTTTTATTTTTAATTTTTGATAAGATCGTAATCTTTTAATGTATGAAAACACTAGTTACTAATTGTTTTCGAAAAAAAAAGTCCATATGTTGATTACATCTGTTATTAGTGTCAACTGAGAATTTATTTGCATTTTCATAGCTGTTAGGTGCACAAATATAAATATTATATCTTGTATTAATGTACTTTTTAATATTAAAATTTCATTAGTTTTATTATTAAACGAGACTGTGCACGCACTGCGCTCTGAGTGTACTTTGATGTGGGACAATAACCAAACGACTCGTAACAATTTCGCTTTGCGCCTCTCCTTCAATGCCTTCCCCTGCACTTCCTCCCCTACATTATTTCCCTTCTTTATCCCTTATTCGTCGTTCCTGCTCCCTCCCCTTTCACAAGCTCCGCCCAAGTGACCGTCATCTGCGATCGGGTTCTGTGCACATTGGCCGTGGTGTTGTTCCAGGCGAATTCTGAACTGATACTAAAGTACTTGATACTTTTCAAGTGTACTCGTTTGCCGTTCCTGATTCAGGCGCGTATCAGTAACAAAGTAACAGGTTGATACTTTCCGACCCACCTCTATACCATACACATACCGTTGCTACTATGACCATAGGCCTAGAAAAACTTGCATCAACACTCCATGTTTTTATATAGAACTGTGTAAATATTCCGTGTATACTTTGTAAACCTGCCACCTTATGTCAGTCGATGAGATAGTTGATGAGGGTGCCAACTAGATTTTAATTGCATATCTTGAAAGCTAGTCCACAGGTAGAGTTGAGAATCTGCTTGAGGCATGATGTTGTCATATGGCCAGCAGACAACATTCGCTAACTTGGCAGAGACTTTCCTAGTCAATGAGCCAGGGTTCGTCATGGCACATATAGATTTCATGTGTCTGTGACGATAGTGGCGGATTGTTTGTGTCTAAATCATAGAAAAGAGAGGTCTAAATGGTTCCAGACCCTCTGGTCTTAGGTGCATTGATGATGGGGCAGCCATCGGCGACACGCTCTATTTAACATAAAGTTGCACTGGATACACATACACTGACATAAAGGCGACCACTAAGTAGCACTACACAGTTATATATACATGGAAAAAAAACCTAAAATCTGGAAGCCATCACAATAGCACCACTACATTGAGATTGATAAATATTTAAATGCATGTTAGCAAAACACTAAAACCACTGGAGATGTGGATAAAATAATTATGTAGAATGCATATATGAATTTATGATGGTTAAGATATTTAAATAAAGTGTCATATGGCTAAAAAGAAGGGCCCTGAAAGTCCTCGGGCCCTATTAAATATTGAAGTCATTGGCACACTGTTCCCTTAACACGTTGCTCTGTACGAGCCAAGAAGAAAATGTCTCTAGATTAATATTCATTATGTGAGGCCTAGACCGAACCTTCGAAGAGGCAAATATTATAATAAATTATATATTACAAAGAAAAGATCCTTATGTGGGCACAAATGATTAGGCTAAGCAAATGGTGAGTTCAAGCCAGCAGTGAGAGGTTACACTAAAGTAGTTATTGAGGCTATACAAACATTCACGACTGCTGAAAATGTGGTGATGAACAAAAGTTGAAACGAACCAAGCCCCAATGATGGTTTATGACCAACTGACCAAACTCAAATTCACAGCGCAACACTAGGAGTCATCTTCCCACGAAAACATGTAGTGAACTGCAGATTATGCCAAGCCATGTTACAAACTTAATCGTGTTAATTCAGGAAGTAGTAATTTAATCTATGTCCCATGCTGGAAAAACAATATATTGTTACGGATGCAGACATGACCGCAACACATTTCAGGTTCCGAGCTGCCTGGCAACCCTGAACGGCCAATGGCATCACGCGCCGTATCACATGCCATCCACTAATGAAAGGCAAGCCATGCGCGCAGGGCCGGATTAAAAGGGTCGTCGCTACCCCCCTCCTACTATCCACAACCCAAGCATTGTCCTTACACGGTGCTGTAATAAATCACTGTGCGGTCTTGGGAATTCCGCGGGCCGTCGCGTGGAGTGTCATGAATAAACACCACCTTTCTGGACTTTTTGGGCGTCGGGTCGGCCCAGGGTGACACGACTCGATACAGCTGCTCTCGTCAGTTCGAGAAGGTCTGTGACATCGGCGAAAAGGGTGGGAAAAAAAACCTAGAGAGTGGCGCGACACGGAGCGAAGGGATCGAGAGAGTGCGACTGAGTGGTGCAAGACTGTATGCGTGGACAGGCGTGAAGTAAGAGGCGAATCACTGTTGAGTTTAACTCCAGAGAGGTGTGCGAACTGTGGAACTTGACATTGAGTTACGTGCGAATTAACATTTTTAAGTGTCAGTGATTGGTGATCAGGCACTTTTAAGTACAATTATTTGCTAGTAATGTAAATATTAGTAATTAATAAAACTGTAATAAACTTAACTGTACTATCCCATATATGATCAAACATTTTAAGGGGAAGGCCAGATAAAATAAAAACTTATCTAGGCAGACTGGGAAAAAAATTGAACCAAATATATTTTTATAAGTGATAAAATTTGTGTTTGATGTTTACATCACACACAACTTGTATGCTACAATGTTAAAAAAAAAACTTCGAAAAAAATTACAAAACTTGATTATTTTTTAAAAAGAGTATGAAGGCTTATGTGACTGATGAAACTGTGATTGAGCTTCTAAAAGTTGTTCATAATCTGGTAGAAACTTGGATGAGCTGATTCGTAGTAGTGAAGATAAATGGTGGTCAGTCAATCGATTTATAATGCAGTTTTTGCGAAGCTTCATAGTAGAAAATACCTGTTCAGATATGTAGGAAGATGCAAATATCGCAATTATCTTCTGAGCAAGAGTATTCAGGTTTGGGAAACTTGAATTTGACAGGACCTTGTAGAACTCGATTTTATAAATGTTGAGAAATTGTTGCTTCAATTCAGTGTTACATTGCAACTCAATCAGTTCGAGCTGAAATTTTGGTTTGACTAATTCACAATCCATATTAAATGGCATGCTACAAATGTCCAGGTCCTGCTAGATAACTTTGAAGTCTTGGAATCTTCATTCATATTCTCCATGAAGACATTTCTCGCTTTTCTCATAGCTCTTAAGTTTGTCTTCCCTAATTGCAATAGTTTTTAGTCTTGGAAAATGAGTAAAATCTTTCTTGACTAGTTGCTTGGAAAATAGATTCAATTGGAATGTGAACTTACTGATATGACCCCAAATATCATGGATTAATTGATGCCTTCCCTGGTATTTAAGGTTCAATTTATTGATGTGACAGAAGATCTGTAAAAAAATGCAAAGTCTAAAAGCCATACAATATCTTTCAAATGTTCACTATCGTCCATTCTTTTTTCTTCCATGAAACAGATTATTTCGTCTTTTAGATCCTAAACTCGTTCGAAAACCCATCCTGCGCTGAGCCACCTCACTTTAACCTGGGCTGGCGACTTCTATACAGTATATATATATTCAAAGGTGTAGTCAAGTAGCTAGGTAGGTACATCAGAATATTCAGACTGCAATGAGTCAAGAAACTCTCGAAATTCTCTATGATTGAGTACTCGTGAACGAATGCTATTAACAAGCATAACAACATCAAGCACATGTTTAATGTCTCTAGCAGATTTACCTAGAGCTTTTGGATGTATGACACAATGAAGAAACACAACTTCGTTCCCAGAAAATAATTAGTTAAATATGCTTTCAAAACCAGATTCCGTCCCTGTCATATTCGGTACTCCATCATTAGTAATGTTACAAATATTCGTCAAAGGTAGGTACTTTCAAAAACGTGATCGTTTCTTGTAATTCTTGAAAAATGTCTGATCCTTTTGTCGTTAACTTTAATGAACGCAAACAAGTTAATTCTTCAGTACGCAACACAAAAGTTGTCATCAATACCTCTTATAAAAATCAGTAACTGAGCTGTGTCAATTATGTCCGTTCTTATATATAACACAAATAAAAGAACATAATTTAAACTCGCTTATCTCTAGTTTTGAGACAAACTACTTATCAATTACTTCAATTCTAGTAGTAATTGTTTTTCGAGAAAAATTTACTGTATCAAAATCCTTTGTTTTATCAGGAAACAAAATGACACTTAATTGGAGCATACAAATTTTCACAAATTCGCCTTCAGAAAAAGCTTTTTATTTTTTTTTATTTTTTTTAACAATATATTGAATAATACAACGTAACTGGCATGAGCAGCTAGTTTTTTAGAAAAGATATATATATATATATATATATATATATATATATATATATATATATATATATATTGACGACAGTCGTCGTGCCTCCCGGGTTCAGAGGCCGTACCTGGCCACCGACGTGGGCCTGAGGTAGCGTGTTTTCCCCTGTGAAGTGCGACGGCCAGGGACGCACCCGCGTGCGCCCTAGCATGCCAGTGAGGGTTTTTTCTATGTGACTTTATCATTTGGACGGCTTTTATATAAATGGAACCAAGCGCCATTCAGTCACAACTGAGAAAAGACTGTTCAAAGTATTGATATGTCAAAAAAATAATGAAACATCTACATAAAAAAATCACTGTAAAATATTTTAACATGTATAATAAGCTGCTTTATTATTATGCATAACATTGTGAATTATCTTCCTATCATAGTTTAATCAGTAAAAATGTCTGTTGGTTCTCTTTGAATAAAATAAAGTAGAGTTTCTTTAAAAAGAACCAAGTATAATGGAACATGAATGCCATGGTCACGTTGTCAAACAAACAAATAATACACCATTTTAATTACCTCAATATCCATTGTTCAGTAATTGTCCATTGTAAATCTACATAATCGGTTTTAAAACAATCTGGCAAGTGTTCTTCATCTGTCGGATATAAGCTTTGTGTTAAAAATGCCAGATACATTGAAAGCATAACTTATACCATATGAGATGACAAATAAATTACAAAAATGTTCTTAAAAGTCAGTTGGTTACGAGAAACTATTACTTACACATTTCAGCATAAAACACATAAGCAATTTATTATTCATCTTCCATTGTGAATTCTGCGTTATTCCCAAAGCCATCTATGTCATCTTCAACCTCTGTACTCGACTGAAATTTCTGATAAAAATGCCAGACTCCTTAAGGTATAAGATGACGAATAGATTTAATATCCTTAAGCTTTTCCTTACTTATAGGCTTTCCTTCAGGCCACAGCGAAATTAATTTAGATGATTGAAATCCATATGAGTCTCCCTCGTCGCTTGTTTTTGTTAATGTTAACATCAATGAAAGTTTCTTGAGAATGGCTGGTCTTCATCTGAAGAACTTGTGGTTTACATCTCTCCAATTTAATTTGACGAACTGTGAGCCAGTTAATTTTATTTCCTTCTGTGTAAATCTTCCTGTTGGTGATCTCTTTCTCTATTTCACTGGTCCCTTTAAAGTCATAATTCTGCATTTATGTCACAACAAATTTTCTCTTTTTACGGCATCCTTCCATTACATTTATGTAGTCCTCCAAAGTATATAGTCGCTGTTGTTTTAGGGCAGATTCCACATCGCCAAAATCAGAATCATTCGGGAGGTAAGTGTGACAGAATTCAGTGGGTTTAGATCACCAAACAATGTGTTCATCATTAGTTCCATTTTGATATTCCTATCCTGGCCCCCACACGAGTCAGACCACAAAATGATGTCTGTGAAATTTTTTTCCGACATGAGTAACAACATGCTTTCGCAAGCTGGAACCCACTTCTTGGGCACCTCTTCCGGCAGTGCCTTCTACCCAAACATAAAATTAACTATTGGATTCTTTCCCAGAGTCTATCCCAGTATTATAAACCCATATTTGCCTCTTGTAATAAATTATATTTTTTGGGATTCTAGGCAGAGGCAATGTTTTCTCCATGCCATAACTTAACGTTTCCACATTTTCACATTCCTTTGCAGTCTTAAGTTCACGATTCATTGCATCTCTTGCTTCTTCAGCTACTGACTGATGCACATTTAACTCATTCATAATTGTTTCCTTTTCAATGATGTTGCAGTTTTGCATTGCTGCATAAAATCTGTCACATGCATTGCATGTATCTTTTTTGAGCTTTTTTTCGTTTGATATTAAAATATCTGTGAAGTATAATTCTGTAGCAACTAAAACTTACTGCTCCATTTCCTTCATTTTCCTCTTTGTATAATTCATACATTTTTAAATCTGTAAGTTCTGTAGATAGGTATTCTGTATCACCACTCACCCGCCGACAGTAGTGTGATTTATACCTAGGAAACTTGTTGATGTGGTCCTTAATTTTTTTAATTTCAACTGGAGAAATTCGAGGTACACCTTTTCTTGAGTTCCTCTCTAGTCAGTTACACAATCGGAGCGAATTTTGTTCAGTGATGTGTTGACTCGTTTTGTTGATACTCCAAAGGTATGAGTACCTACTAAACATTTCTCTGCAGACATTCACTTTATCCAGTTCGTATTTTCTAGTGTATTGTCGTTTGTTAGATGATGACCTCTTTCTTTTAACATATACCTCTTGAATATGTGCAGCAATGAAAGCAGTCTGGCAATCATAAGATCCTAAATCCCAAAATTTCTCAAACATTTTTTTCCTGAAATCAATATTAACATTGTCTTTGCATCGTTTGGAGCAGTTGCAATTAAAATCATTGAATTCCTTGGGACTACAGTAAGTACCTTTAACTACGAAATGAGGTTTGTTGCTGTCTTAGTTTTTTCCATGACTGACATGTTTGACTGACATGCTTTCGTTTTCTCCCCTTTTTAGGTCTACCTCCTTTCTTATTTTGAGTCGTTTGTCCATCTTACTTTTCAGGTACATTACTATTATATTCATTCTCTTCCTTTATGTCTTTGGTCTCTCTATATTCACCTTGATTGCCTGAATCTAAATGTGGAGTGTAGTCTGGATCTTGAACACTATCATCCCAGTCTTCATCATAATTTGTATGATCCTTTTGTCAATAGGCCTATACATCATGATCATGTTAAAAAAAACACAATAACAAATCTAATATTAACTTATAGAATTTTGTACCCTCAGTATTTCAAAATCTACATTGAATTAAAAACAAATTGAATCCAACAGTGTTTGATTTAACAATATTATTACTGTACAATCAACATAATATCACTTGGTTCTTTTTAAATCAAGAAAGAAAATACACATTAAATTTTATTTAAACAGAACCAACCGCCAAATGTCACTTGGTTCGGTTTAAATAAAAGTAGAAAACCTCTATGTAAAATGGTTGTTGGTTCAAGTGCTCACAGATAGGAGCACAGCCTATATATCACTTAGGTCTATTTTTTTAAAGAATTTAGTGTGTTTCATGCATTCAGTTATGGGTATATCTCAAAAATATAAAAAATGGCGCTTGGTTCTTTTTATATAAAAGCCGTCCATTTTATCTCTGTGTATATATTTGTAAACGATCAAGGGTCTTAAAAGTATGTAAATAACTTATTTTATTTATTAATTCTTGTGTAAATTCGCTGTTTAATTAATGTCTCGTTTAAGTCTTTATAAATAATTCTGTAACTTTTCTGAAGGGTTTCGCTGTGTAGTATGTAATTGCAGCCTGGCGCGCCGCGGGACGGAGCTATCTCCCACGCCGGCCGATTTCCCCTCCCCTCCCCGCAACCCGCGGGCGCCGGCCCGCGGGCTAGCGGGGAGAGTCAGTCGTGTCCTGGTCTCGAGCGGAGACAGACGTGTTCGTCGCTCCGCGAGCCGCGTACTTTGCGCTCGTGGCTAGTCGTTCGTTCAGTTCACAGGTTGTCGCGGCAGCTGAGCTGCCACCGCGAACCAGCAACGTGCTTAATTTACGAGTTTTCGGGAGACGTGTCCAGCTGAGAGTTTCTACAACGCGAACGTGTTGTTACGGGTTTCTGAACTTTCGCCGCCTTAAGGGACATTACGTAACGGGCCGCGTACGCACAGCGCTTCGTCGCCGAGTCCTCTCTAACGGGGTCAGCTTTGCATTGAGAACTTTACGATTCGTGTTGAAACGTATTCGCGAACAGTACGGTCATCAGGGAGTCCGGGTCGCCGCGGTAGGGCACTTGTTCCGCGACGGTTCCGCCAGGCTGCGGCAGGTCTTTGTACGTTAATAAAAATAGGCTCGTGAATTCGTTAATGCCGTGTTCTACTTGGGACAGTCTACCAACATTCCTCACCACCTCACTCTCCCTCCAGGTCCCGCATTCCCCGGTCCCGGCCACGTTGGCCTGGACCCACACCTCTCCGACGAGAGCAGTACGGGCATAACAGGACATTTACTTCAACGGGAAAACGGGGACTTGAAGCCGAGGGACGTCAATATATATTGCTGACCTGGCAGCTTTTTTTACATAGAGATCCTGCTTTTTTTTTTTTTTTTTGCTTTTGTTCTTCTTTGGTCATAGTTTCATAAGTGGCGTTATGTTTTTCATGAAGTGTCGTCAGAGGTTGAATTCCTTGAATATGGCTACAGTTTCATTGCAAATGAGGCACACAGGTTTATCCTTAATAGGCATTAAAAAGTAATTCCAAGTCCACTTGTCTTTAAAAACACGACATTCTGAATCAACTTTACATTTTTTACTGGCCACTGTAACAATAAAAAATGTAAAGAAACACCACTAACAAATCAAAACTTGCCGTCGTCCGGGGTCTCGGGCTCGAGTCCCGGTGCGGTTCCTAGCGGGAGTGGCTGTTGCAAATGTAATGAGTCCGGGTGGGCGCCAGACTAGCTCTGGTGCTAGTCGGTAGTTCGGTCGTGGGGTCGATTGCCCTGCGTGGCCCACTAGGACCGTCGACGATGTTGCGTGGGTTTAAGGAATTCCCTACTCGGCGGTGGTTGGGGATAGCAGGTTTAAAGAAGCATACGCTGAAATGAGGTAATAAATGACGGGCGTCATTTATTCAGGCGACGGTGGCTCTGGTGTTATGTTGTTGGTTACACGCCACGTCGTACAACAGGTGACGTCACAAGATACAAAAAACTACACAATTACACGCAACTAAGTCTGAAAGTTACTTAATTAACGTGGCACAAGTTTACAAAAGGAATGTTACACGAGGTTGCGTTACACAAGTTTACGAATGTTACGTGGAGAGATGTGTCGCACAAGTTTACAAAAGAAATGTTACACGAGGTTGCGTTACACAAGTTTATGAATATTACGTAGAGAGGTGCGTTGCACAAGTTTACAAAAGAAATGTTACACGAGGTTGCGTTGCACAAGTTTACAAAAGAAATGTTACAAAGTCACTAATTATTCCGTATTCTCGTGTCCCTAGGCGTTTCTGAGCCTGGCTGCTCAAACGAGGGGTGAGGGTGATTGGAGGCGGCCAATCCCGTAAATCTGCGTATCGAGGCGGTGCTCGCGTCCACGGCAGTGGAGCGCGGACTGCAGCTAAATTCGCTCAAAAGTTCCCTTACGGGGAGTGTCAGTGCCGGAGCGACCGAGTTTAACCAAAGTTCTGTCCTCGGGAGACGGCCCGTACCGGATACTGAACCTACCCCGCGGACCAAGTGTGGTGCAGGGTTTTTTTTTAGATTTATACGGCCGGATTAGGTCCTGGACCGAAAAACTGGACCGGGTACACACGGAGAGATTATTAAAAGGGGTTTTAAGAATGACTATATTTACCAGAAATGAACTCGGTGTGGACAAAGGATGATGTCTCTCCGTGGGACGTGCGTCCGCCCCGGTCCACGAGTCGCGTTGTACTGGCGTCATGTCATGGCGTCCGGCCGAGGCTCGGTGGCCCTCGCGCCAGGGTTGACCTCATTACGTTAGTTTCTGATATGATATGTTAATAATAGAATTTAAGGGCGTTAAATTCTTACGTTAATTATTAAAGCTGAAATAAGGTCATTCGTCCCTTCTACAAATGAAAGTTATTATATTTAAGAATTATTATGTTTGAATTTTTACGTCACACCAGCGACTGTTCGTCTCTTGTCGGATTGCTCTGGTGGGGTTAATGACGCAACACAAGGTTTGAATAATTATGTCATAAGGTCTGATTGACTGATTCAGGCAGAAGGCTGCCAGGGGAACACTCACACGCGTATTGCTGTAGTTACACACGTGAGTGCCTGGGCACTCCTACGTCGCACTTTCGTTGACCAACTTCAAATAATTACGTAACACTGTTTAATAATCTATGTTTGTTTTTTAACGTGGTTGGTTTTAATGGCGGTCTGTTTATTTTGGGGGGGCCGGGTTCTACCTTGGTTGCTGGTGGCTCGCCTGACTCGGGTGGGCCATGGCTAGGGGCGCGTTCCGTTAGCGGGGTTTAATACTGGCGGTTGCAGGTCGGGCTTTAGGGTGGCCTTCGGTCGGACGACGTCAAACTATAGAAACACAAGTCAGACACACAGCCGTAGAGGTGACTTGACACTGACTATGTGACTGTACGAACCACACTGAGCCCTTGAGAGCAAATTAAAAGGAAAAAAATATGCAGCCAACCCGTTAAAAAATTCAAATAATAAAAAAAAATTGATTTCACCTAAAAATAAAAATAATAAATATAAATATTTTAAGACCCAAGTAACTTCTTGAAACAGTGCGAGATGCATTTAGCCAGGGCAGGCGTACCAACAGACAAGTGGACGGAGCACAAGAGTGAGCAGATGCAGGACATGGCCCGACGTTGGTGGGGTCTGTGGGTACAGTTTGGTATGCCATGGCCTGAGTTCGTGGACACTTTTGGACAACATTTTGACACCGGACAATCCTTGGTGCAGTGTATGTCAAAAATTTAAGGGGAGACAGTGAGATGGCGAGCTCGTGGGACAGTTTATTGCACAAAAGTTCCGGCTGTTCCGCGCATCTCACATGACATCGGACCGACAGCTGGTATCCGAGCGGTGACCCTGCTGCTTCTTGATGAGCTACAGGCATTTATACCATAGGCGTGCGCAGGTCTTCAGTATTGGTGGTGCCAGATTACACAACAGCCCTGTCAATCACGTAACCTGAGCCTAAAGCGGGGAGTCCGGGGGTCCTCCCCCGGAAAAATTTGGATTTGAAAGCGCAAAATGGCGCTATTTAAGGTGTTTCCGAACAAAAACATTAAATACACAGATGTAAAAATTTTAACATTTTTTATGACAAATTATGGCTTTGAACGTTATAATCACCAAGAAAACTACTAAACTATTTACAGTTTTAAGCTTTGTTGAGCCATAAAGTAAATTGCAGAAATTGTTTGCATGGAATTCATGCTGGTGGCTTTGAAAAACCGTACTTATATGTTTTCTGAAGACGCCAAATAAATGCTAGAAAAAACATTCTCAAATGTTAAGTTTTAAAATCAACAAATGAAGGGAGTTTTTGTAACATACCTAAAATATGTAAAATATCAAAAATAATAAAAATACACAAATAAGAGTGGGCAAAAGTTTTAACTTTTGGAATAGGTACAACAAAAATGTTTTTTCGGCGACTGCATATAAGTCATCGAGGAAGCCTATCCTTTTAACTAACTAAACTTTCTCTTTTTTTTTATAATTAAACCCTGGTGGACGGCGGCTATTATTCCATGCGCCTGCCGAGTGGAGTGAACCAACGACGTATATATATATACGTCGTTGGAGTGAACAGTGGACACCGAGCGTGCATTCTATGTAATTCGAGGAGAACTAGGAGAAGTACCTATTTACTTTTCAGAAGTTTCGTAGCCGCGGCCTGCGTGTACAACACAAGTAATTGCAACTGGCTTGTTTCCGTGTGTATAGTTGGTTCGATTGATAATTGATATGCTGATAGTATTATGAGCACATATCTGTAACTCGACACGATTGGAAAACATATTTTTTTGGAAATAATACGGATTTTTGTAAGTATGTATTATTTCTGCTTGTAAAAAACAAAATAACGTTAACCGTAATGGTAGTGCCAAGGCACCTGTGGCACCTACCGTGCACACGCCTATGATTTATACGCTGTTGCCGACCCGCCTCGGTGGAGGATTTCGTGCAAGCCATGCCCACCGAGAGAATCTTGCAGAAAGTATGGTGATAAGGATCTATGAGCACGAAGAGACCTGACAGTCTTTCCTCAGCTAGGAACCACCTGGTCGCGAACCAACTGGAAGGGGCATGCGAGCTACCCTCTCCACCCAGGCGTCAACACACCATTGAGAATGTGCCTAATGTACTGACCAACAGCAGCTACAGGAGCGACACAATGACCTGGAACAATGGAGTTATGACTGAAAACCACAGTGTCAGTGAGGGAGTCTTGCTGGAACTTATCACTGGCATCGTGACTGACCACAGCAACAACCACATCGCCAACAACTGTCAACATTGCCATCAGGAAATGGAATGCAGGGGGCGCGGATTTAGGAAACCTCCCCCTGCACCAACTGATTCAGCAATGGGAGCTATGGATGGATCAACACCAACACTGGACCAGCTGTCCCGACCTCACGATCAGTTGCTTTTCGTTCTTGTGGTGGTCAATGGCAGACCCACTGCAGCACTGGACGACACTGGTGCCAGCCACGTGTTTGTGAACCCGGACATCATACCACCTGGTATGCTGCAAAAACACCAAGCGAAGCTGTGCCTTGCCACCAGCACTCAACCAGGCCTGATGCTGGGCTCGCGGATCTGAAGGTAAACCTGCAGAACTAGATCACTTCAGTAACAGCTCTTGTTGTAAAGGAGATGGTTAGCAGAACACATGGTGGTAGAAATGAAACCACACCGCATCCATGTGGAAACACATAAGTGCCGCACTGTCTATGCCACGGGTCTTGCACCCGAGCCACCTGGCGAGATATTGCTGTTGCAGCAATTCCATCATGATGTTCCTCCCCAGTACCAGGCAGTGGTCAAACTTGTGCTGCACGAGCAGCAGGATATTTGTTTGCTATTGCCACAATGTCAGAACACATGATTCCAACTACCAATGACAGGCCCGTTTGTGAGCCCCCTCGTGGCTATGGCTTTAAGGAGCAACATGACATACAGGAGAAGTTCTTGGAAATGTTGCGAGATGGCATCATTGAGCTTTCTAACCCTTGCAACTCGTGTGTGGTGCTAGCAGCAAAAAAGGACAAATAATTGCATTTCTGCATTGACTTACAGCCACTGAACACCATTACAGTCAGCTCTCCACTTCCATAGATTAGTGTCGATGCCACCATAGCTGGTTTAGGTCAGGTCAGAGTTTAGTACACTCTACCTCAAAGCAGGCTATTGGCAGGTGCCCAGATGCTGCGAGGACTGAGAGAAGACAGTATTCACCAGGCCGGATAGGCGGGAATTTTAGTTTCGAAATGCACCCCAACCACCTTTCAGGACGTGATGACTCGAGTACTGGAGGACTATGTGGGACAGTTTGCTATAGCCTATCTGGATGACCTCATTATCTTCTCTGAGACATGGGAAGACCACATCACCCAATTATCGCACATGTTAGAGTGATTAGCTAAACACCATCTCATTGCTGCAATATCAAAAAGTCATCTAGGAACACTGGAGGTGGAATTCCTGGGACATGTAGTGAGTGCTGAAGGCAACCACCCCCAGCTTGGCTGCCTGCACAAGATCGCTGAGGCACCAAAGACCCGCAAAAAACTGCAGATTCGTGGTGCTTATCAACTGGCTGCGATGTTATGTCCCTGAAATATCAGAAATGATTGCACCACTGACTGACTTGGTTTCCCTACAGTACCGCCCAGTGTCCTACAGCCCAGAGCACATCAGATCAGGTTAATATCGTGTTCATCCTGTGCCACATGCTGGCCAGAGACATCCCCGAGAGATGCCTATATTTACAGACAGATGCGAGCACTTTAGGGTGAGAGCAGTATTGTTTCATGAAGATTCCCAGGGGGATCGACAGGTCATTGATTATGGTATTGCGAAGTTTGCCAGGCATTGTGTCGTTATCACAATAACAAGCAAGCAAGAGTGAATGACAGTCGTATGGGCGATAAAGAAGTACCACCTACACCTGGAAATGGAAATGCTTCATGCTATGCACCAACAGGTGTCAGACATGACTGCACACTATGTAAGGGCGAAAGGGCAAACTGATCCGGTTGGCATTGTTCCTACAATCCTTTGTTTTAGAGATCGAACACGTCACTGGAACCGAAAACCAGTTGCCCGACTTGTCTCATGAACCTGACGAACACAGCGAGCTATTCGACAGCAAGGACTAGGAGGAAGTCCTACCCCTTGACCACCCGGACAGACGAAATCAACAAGTCCTGACCTGCGCACGAATTACCACGGAGCACAAGGGGATAGGTAACCCACCTGGCACCTCGACGGAGATGTACCGACTTGTACTCTTTGCCCAGAGGTCCTCGCCAGAAGCCAACCAGTGGAGCCAGCAGGCGGCTGCTTAAACGTCAACAGACCTGATGCATACGAGATGGCGCAGTGTTGAACCATACACCCACGACTTAATTAGGTATTTAAATTTATACAATTGCAATCCAAAATAAAAATTAAAAAACAGAGAAAAGCAAATGAAGTAAAACTACATTACTTTGCTGCAGCCATCATAAAACACACACACAAACGATGGCCCATAAAAAATTTAGCATTTATGAACTTAATACAGAAACATGGCCACTCAAAGCCCGAGGTTCCCGTCGCACAGGTCATGACTGCAATAGTGACCTTAAAGCCCTTTTCACAATACCGCGACGCGACGCGATGTGGCGTGACGTCATGACAAACCAGCCAATCACAACTACATCGCCCGCGATGCGCGACAGCTCACTTGGCGACGAGGCTGTTTCGTTGCTTCGGCGATGTCGCTAATGACTTCAGAAATAACAGCCAATCAGAAACACGATTGTGGTAAAGAAGAAGAAGAAGAAGAACTGAAAACAAGAGTTAAGAAACGATGTATTGATGTATCTAAGTAATGTTAGTAAACAACACGTGGATTTTGTTCAATTGAAATGAGTTTTGAAGAGCGTCTGATTGATGAAGTTCAGAAAAAGCCGTGTTTGTACGATGTTTCTAGTAACAAATATTGTAATCAGACAGAGAAAAATAATGCTTGGTTAGAAATATATTGTGGGCTTCGCGATTCCTATCCATAATTAAATGCTTCTACCAGTCAGTCAGTGTGCAAATATAATAACAACAATCTGAATATTACCGCCAAAAACTTTTGCTTACAACCATGTTGTAAAATATCCCCATCCCCAGCAGAGTGCAGGCTGCAGGGTCTCCAGATTGAGTTTTCAAAATTTCCCCAAAACAGACAAAAAATTTCCCCAAAATGATACAGATTTCCCCAAAAATCTTTAACCTACCTTATCTACCTATTTCTTTAAAATATTATTTATTATCAGTGTTGGCAGCTTAAATGTGTGGTATTATATGTTCAGAGCTGTAAAACTATAGTACGTATCAAGAATCAAAGTATATAAATTATTTTTTTTATATATAAATAAAAAAATCTGTCTAACCAGAAAAATAAAAAAATAATAAAACCTGCTGCACGGGCGTCACTTTTGATTTTTTTATGATTTTGTTTTTTTCGTTCTATTGATTTACCGATCACGATGTTTTTTTTTATTGTATACAAGAGAGCTAATTTGTGGTTTAATGACTGACTAAAGTAAAATTACAGCAGCATAATTTTATTTATTAATTTTTGATAATATTGAGTACCTATATACCAACACAAAATATACATTTTCTCTGTCATAAATATTACAGTAGATTGACCTATTATAGTAAAAAGATTGTGTTACATAGTACAATTAACGAATGAAATTAAGTGAAATCAACTATACATAACTATTTTACTAATGTAAACACTATATATCATTTATACTGGAATAAAACAACAATAATGTCAGTACAACCATACTTATGCCAAAAGCAACATGACACCGACATCGTTATGATTATTATATACATACATCCTCTGACTTAAACTTGGCAAGCCTTTTAGTGCTTAGCTAAAATTTATTACAGCCTTCGTTTCTCAAACTGTACCGCACTCTAATTATGTGATCTGCTGTTTTTCACCAAATTCATTATGGAGAATGCTCTCTCCACACTAGCATTCGACAACACCAATACCTATCAACTTATTCAAATCAAGGCCATCTGTAGTTAGCTGCTTTTTAAATGCATTCAATAAAGTGAGTGTTTAAAAAACTAAACATTTTTTTGAAAAAAGTATTAGAGAAATGCATTAGAAGTAATACTAGGCAGGCAGATTAAATACTTCCCCATTTTTCCCCGTTACCAAAATATTTTTCCCCAAAAATTTCCCCAAGGATCTAGTTTCCCAAAAATTTCCCCCCAAAAAATAATTTTCCCCAATATGGGGGAAAAAAACCCCAATCTGGAGACACTGGCAGGCTGGTTCGGTTTTTTCCATGGCGGGCTATCTCTTATGGGAAAACCGCTTACAGTGTAATTAGTTCGAGGTACACCCACGTGAGTGCATTTGAGCGCTAGTAGTCTGTTTTGTTTACGTTGACTGACATTTTTTCCCGCTTAAATTCTTATGAAATGTGCATAGTTTAGGTTAGCTTATTCCTGTTGAACTTGTAATTTATATATTAAGTGTTTTTGTCGTACTTGCGTTATGTCAATATGTACTACACTAAAAACTGTTGTGTGCCGGGTTGTCAAAACAGGACTGAAACCCGTCACAGATTTCCTCGTGTTTGTGACGTGGAAAGATTTCAGCACTGGAAACGTTTGATTGCTTCGCCGAAATTAGCTCTCATTAGTAATGAGCATATTTACAAAGTACCTATAGGATATGCAATAGTCACTTCAGTGCAGATTGTTAATTCTGTACTAACCCTCCTATTGCCAGGTTCGTAATATCAAATTATGCCCTATTATTATCTGTTTTTGTTACTACAAATGTATTCGTTCATGTCGGCATGTTTTTTCAACCCCTTTCAGCAATTATTCGTATTATCAAAAATTGTTTCATGTAACAGTTTTAGATACAAATTATAAGATTTATAAACAATTCGAACGGTTTTGATAGTGTGCCTAATGAGGGAGTTATGAATTTTTTTGTTCTTGAACCCCTGTTTTTTTTCTCCCTTTGCAATACATTTGGTCGTATAAAAAAACTGTTTCAGACGAAAGTTGTACACAATAATTCAATGTTTAACAATAAATAAGATTGTATTTAAAATCTTACATAGTTCTGAACTTACGAATTTTTATTTATTTTCAAACCCAGTTTTTTAAACCCCTTTCTGCAATGTTTCGAATTATCAAAAATTGTTTTTGATAAAAGTTTCAGATAAAAATTATAAGAATAATCAAAAAATTGAATCGTTTTGACAGGTTGCCTAATGAGGGAGTTATGAATTTTTTGGTCCAGGAAACCCTGTTTTTCTACCCTTATCAATCATGGTTGGTTATATAAAAAATTAGTTTGGACAAAAAAGAATTTTGTTTTCACAACAATTTATTATATGTTCCATCGGATGTGATATTCATCATATTATGGGAGTTATTGCAATTTTTCTGTTTTTCGAAAACCTTCCCAGTAAATATGTAGTTAAGCGGCATTTGTGAAAAAAAATTTAAAAATCTGAAAATGATGTTATTATATGCTCTTTTAACTTCCTCTTTTCATTTAACCCGGCGGAGATAAGACATTCCAAATACTTAAGGAGATATTGCCATTCTTATTTTGTAATACAAGACCTGTCCAATCATTCGACCGTCGCAATTTTTTATTTTGCCAAGTGTTTGTGAATGCCTAATTAATTAAAATGGTTGATTAGGTCAGGTCAGTTACATTATAAATACTTTCAAACTAAGCGGACATTAAAAATAATGTGAATTAATTTTAATGGTGGTTTAGTTTTAAAGTATTTATAATGTAACTGACCTGTCATAACAAACCGGGACAAAGGATGATCATTAAGAACTCTCATATATTTTTTTACTAATTATTTGCGCAACAATATCCAAATAACAAAATAAACATTAAAATTCAGTACAATCACTGTTTCTTGATATAATTTGTGCTTTTATGGCACAGTAGGTACATCATATCATTTATAGTGTAGGTACTAACTGTTTTACTATTCTGCAATGTCAATAAATGGTGAATAAATTTTGCCAGTTATATGTACATTCCAATAAATAAATTAAATTTGTATACAGTTGTCTAGTTGCTGCTTTATACATTTGGCAATATGTTTGCTCTATGCTGTTGCAAATGTGCAATCTTAATGCTTTAATAAAGTTATTACAATATTTTATTTCAACTAACAATTTACATGCACACATGTGGTGGGCAGTTCAAAATGCACTGTTAAGGCTTGAATTTCAACTCATAATATATATATTTTTTTTTTTTTAATTTTGCTTTCCTTCTAACAATTTATGTCAATGTTTATTAAATTTTGCAAACAGGACATTCATTTATGGTGTATAGTCGGTAAATGGAATTTATTGTTTGTAAAATTTAATTAATCATTGGCTCTTACAGTTAAACAAATTCATTGGTGGAGTTGGAATGCAAGTTTCAATAGTGCATTTTGAACTGCCCGCCACTAGTTTTTTTTGGTTTAGTTCGAGGTCCAGCCACCAGGAGCGCTGTAAGCACTGTCAATGTTTGCTCTATGGAAGATATCCATCTATCCCCTCCCTTATCTATGGTTTTTTCACCAGCTGCATGGCGATCGTGTCGCGCTATTATGAAATACACTTGCTGGCGACATATATTTACGTCGCTGCCTTCGCTACATCGCGTCGCCAGATCGCGTCGCATCGCGGTATTGTGAAAAGGCCTTAACTATATAACGCACAGTACAAAATTCTGACCTAAAAGAAGATGGACGCCTCGCCGACACTCATACTTATTCATAACGCTTGTGCTAGTGCCAGGCAGAACAGGGACGGCACAAAAAAAAAGTGACAGCACTGCAGTGGGCGAGTAGGAAAGGAGAGGGAAATGAGAGGAGGCGGTGCGTGAGAACATAACTTCATGGTTATGTTCCCTTCATTGTCTCTGTATCATTCTCAATGCCTTTTTATATCTTGCTATTTTTCTATCCCTCTATCACTCTCTCTTTTATATTTAATTCAATTTTATTCTGTCATGCGCGTGCACTCATACACCTAAAATACACTAACTGTCACTAGACCATATGAAATAAACACATTTGTTGAAACAATTCACATGCCAAGTATTGTAAAATGGTTGTACTAATTCAAAAATCTTCGCGGGCATGCGCATAACAACTCACCAAGTTTCATCGCAATCGGATAAATGGTATAGGAATGCATAAGGGACAAACAAACATTCATTTTTATATGTACTGATTAGCCTTTATATAGCTACGATTTGCTTTGCTATCCAATTTGACGTCAGCCGGGGCTTCGCCTCATGAGCCTGGTCATCCTCCGTTTCCCTCCCCATCCCTATCCTGCCTGGCATTTGTACCGATATGTACGTCGTCGTGTGTTTGAATTGCGCGCCACGAACTGACGCAAGAGGGCGCTTAGCTTCAGTGGTCCGTACCACTAAAACACCTAAATTAATATTGTAAGCCTTTTTCTTTTAACCCCTAAGTAATGTTACGGCAGGTCAGCCGAGTGAGTGTTCTTTTGATTTCTTAATTAGATAATTTTAGTAAAGTAAGTGCAAACACGGTCAATGACACTCCCTAGCGGGCAACGACGGAACTAATATTATTTAAACTGTTTTCCATGTACAAGTAGTTATTACAGAAAGTCTGGTCGTGGGTAAGTATGTATTAATTTTGTAAGAGGTTCATGTTATTCTTTCTAATAACCCGGGGCACGCAGTCTTACGAATGATAACGGTACTTGTGTTCGGCGCGAAGGACGCCATGTTTCCTGCAGCGAGCCTTAGCTCACCCCAATCTCCTTCTTCAGCCGGCCGAGGGCAGACATCTCTGCAGACACCCCGGGGACCTCAACGTTGATTCACTGATAGGTAGTTCTGTATATTTAATTAATCTAAACTGCTTTATTAGTATCCTCGGGGCCTCTCTCGGTCGGTGGGGCTGTGTATTAAATAGTTTTTATACTCCCAGGAGTTTTTAGCATTCACTCTACGTAAAAGCTTGGGGCGGCCACGTGTGGGGTCCGCATCCCCAATCATTACCAATTCGTGCCTCGGGCGTTTCAACCGTGTAAAGAGAGGATTGTTAAGAGGGTGTGTAAAGTCTAAATAAACCAGCTTAAACGAGTTACGTGTTTTTGTGTTTGGCGGCCACGTGGGTCCTTCCTCCGGTCAGCGACGTGTGGGACGCCCTTAGAGCCCACTGCGATTAGGTAGGAGCGTGCCCGATGCTAAGAGCGGGCTAGGTACAGGTACAGGTGTCAATGCCGGAGTCAGGAGGGCCAGTATCTCGCCGCACACGGGCCACGTACCGCCCTGATTAAGAGTTACCAGTCGAGTCCACGTGCCCACTCACGTGGTGGCGCCCACTAATTCCGCAATCAGATAAAACGCAACACCGGTAGGCCCTCGAATTGCTAGCCAGTTGACTTCAACTTCAGAACAGACACCCACTCCACAGACTACATGGACACAACTCGCACGCCACAATTATTATTCAGACCATAAAAAAGTGGAACTGTCATAAAATATATACTGGCAATTATGAGATACTACAAATCTACATTATTAACAAATTCTATACTAGCTAACATTTATTATTTAAACCTATATTGCTTGTAATTATGCATACTTGCTTGTGAAACCTGTTCAATTTTTACTTTATTAATTTTTAAAATCCAAGGCATTTATTTTCTTACATACCTTTATCTAGAATCATTTTACTTAAAAAAAAAAAAGAAGAAGCACATTAGCATGACATCTAGTCCAATAAAAATTTATATGCACAATATTAAACTTTTTTTTATTTTGCTTGTTGTTCCCGTGCAAATAAGTGTACAGTGATTTGTTTTAATTTAATTATTACATCATGTAATTAAAAAGTTATCATCAAATGTGAAAATGTTATTGGTTGTGATAGAAAAAATAAATTAAATTATGTATGAGATTCATAGTAGAATTGGTAGAAGTGGGTGTTAGTAGAAATTGGAGCTAACCTTATATTCGTTGCACTTGGTTGTGAAAAAATGTGGTTTTATTGTTATATCTCTTGCTCCCGTCATCGTAGCAAGATAAAATATACACCAGTTTTTATTCTAATCATAAGCTTTTACACAAAACGTTTCATCAAAATCGGTCCAGTAGTTTTTGCACGATGCTCAAACAACACACACACACACACACACACACTTCTGTGGTTTAATTTTTATATCTCCGGCACCAGTCATCATAGTGAGATAAAATATATACCAGTTTTTAAATCTATCATTAGCTATTAAACACACAAGGTTGCGCGATACTCGAACAAACAAACAGGCTAATATTTTATAATAATATAGAAATTGAATAAAAAATAATTTAATAATGAACCATTTTAATTCAACCTGTTTTTAACTCAATAATAGAAAAAAATCTGTAAAATGTTACCAAATCTATATGGATGAACGCCATGTTTTTTTCTTAAAAGGGTTAAATACATATGAATTCTTATCATATTAATATAGATTATTCATTAACCTGTTATTTATTTAACTGATATTTTAGATTTCATAATTTAACGATTTTGAAGGCTAGTAGTGCATTATTTCCTAATGTGAACAGTAAATGTATCCATAAATTTGTTTTCAATCTGCTTTATCAAACATGTAATGCATAAAAGACAACATTACACTTTTATAAACTTAATATCAAAACATTAATTAAAAAACTTTTTATTTAATATATTTCATACACAGGTCTTTTCATGATATTTGTTCAAATGTACACCCTTATGTATCACAAATTTTAACAATAATTGACTGACAAGGTACCAAATACTGTCTTGAAGTGGGTACTCTTTTTATGGTCACAGTCATTATTAAAGAGAAATGTTCTCAATACCTGAAATTATTCGACAAACAGTTAATCTTTTAAGCACACATTATTTCCATTATTTAAAATACCAAGCCTTAATTAAACCAATCCCTAACTTAGCATGTAATCAAATACAGTGAATTCATTCAGTGCAATTTTAATTTTACTGCCCCAGTTTCGAATAACACATCTGTAAATTTCAGTTAGCATGAAATTCCCACAGGCAAAAAAAAAAGGGCCGGGCATGACGCCACAAAGTCTGTTTCAACTTCTGTAAACAACAGATGTGCTGTGGCATACAGTTGGCCTAACCAGGGGGGAAGAGATGCGCGCACAGGTCTGACTATGCTATCGGCTATTAAACAAACATCAGCTATGGCGAGTTCAGTTGCAGCTATGGAGTGTAAATGATTCTACGTCCGCGCGTATGCCGCTGGGCCGTACCTTGTCGCCCGGCTACAGACCAAGCCGTGATTAACTTCAGTCTAGCCACTGGCACTGCACTTGCACGCACAAACACAACTGTACATGCACAAGCACCTGCTGTTGGAACCACAGTGGAATCATGGCTTCCAAGTATGAGTGTAATGCATTGTGTGTAAGTATAGAAAAATTACGGCATGCAGAATGTCATGAAGGCAGTGGCATAGCCAGGATTTGTGTGTGTGGGGAGGGGGGGGGGGGGGGTTAAGAAGAATGGTCCCGTCCCCCTCCCTAATAAAGCGGGGGGGTTTGGATTTTAAGGTGTAAAATAGTGATATTTTAGCAGTTTTCGGTACTTAACTTTAAATATTGTAATAGTACAAATATTATTAACTTTTTAATAAAAAAATTGTAAGTAAGAAATTAATTAAAGCTTTTTTTATCAATCCAAGTGCCTTGTTTACGTCCACTCAAAATCATAAATCCTGCTCGAAGCTCAACAATACAAAAAAAAAAAAAAAAAAAAGGAATAAAAAGGGTTGGGTTTCGGCAGAACTGATCTATTCCTGGAAACAATTAGCTTTAGCTTGAAGAGTTACATGACACAATGTCGTTGTCTCAATTCTATACACACAGCGATCCTTACACTTTTGGAAGCCCAGTCAACACCTGCTTATAATTACCGCGCTGGTTAAATACAATAGGTTAAGATATTTGAAAGCTTGGGACCCGTCACTGCGTCACAACCTTATAGCTTCTGCTCGCGACAGGGGTAGGGGAAGGGAAGGAGAATCGGTAGGGCTCGCTTACTCTTCCCCTCCAGTGCAGTGGCCGGTGATAGCAGTAAGACACCCAGGCTTTTAGCTAAACTGCTTTCAGTTAAGAAAAATTATTTGGGGGTGGGGTTAGAACCCCTAACCCCCCCCCCCCCCTTCCCCACCCCTGGCTACGCCCCTGCATGAAGGCCACACTTCTGTTGGTCGCATTTTAGTTTTAAGCAAGTAAACTGTGCGCACGATCATACAAAATAAGGACTCTATCAAATATTTATATAAGTTTGTTGCTGTTGGTCGTACTAATGGAAATATATTTGACTTTAGACACCAGAATAGAAATGCATAGATGATTCACATGGAAAAGATTGTTATATGAATGGTGCAATAAAAAAATAATCACAGGTTTGACAGAATTGGTATGAACCAAGCAATGATACGCAAACAAAAACTGTAATTTTTTAAAAATTAAAATGTAAATACCCGGACAGTACGTAATATTGGTTTCACAGCCAGTAAAGGATCGTTTGGAAAGTTCGTGAAAAGGTAGGCTACCAGAGCTGAAGGTCACGCCCTAGCGGGCAAGCCAACCAGCCTATTGATGATAAGTATATAACCACCTATATCTCGTTACATGCTGTTGTATTTGTCATACGCAGTATTTAATGGTAGGCTTATGAAGATATATGGTGTGTAATATTTATATCTTTGAGTGTTATTCTACGCGTTTATATTACATAAAGACTATTTCCCTACACATTTTGAAACACATTACATAAATTAGCCTTGATATTTATGGAGACTAATGCTTCAGAATACGCGACTTAGAATAACACTAACATATTTAGGACACATTAGACATGCTAAGTGAGAGATTGGTGTACCATTTAAAGTGTTTCATACAATGTGGCCTGGCAATCAATTAAGAAAAACAAATACTATAATGCTATCTTTTTTTTTAACAAGAAAATAATTTCAATGAAATTTTTACATTACTTGTCATAACTCACTGAAAAAATTTTTATAAGCAAGTATGGTGAAATGAGATAAAATTACGAAATGTTTGTTTCTTAGGAAGTTCCCTATCATGGTGGTTATCCAAATGCAACCGTACAAAGTGATACCATGGCTTAGTTGAAATTTTTAACACAATAAAGTAAAAATATTTTCCTTCTAGTGATGAAAATTAATTTTTTTTGTGTGCTTAAAGGTAGTTAATAAAGTATTACAAGACATGCAATATCTACTGCAAAAATTCTGAACAGTAGTTTGAAGCCTTGCCTTAGAGTTGCTACAGCTTTAGACACAACAGGCTAAGTCTCAAGCACCACCCCTGATTTGTTTTTCTTAAATCAAAATTTATTATAAAAAATATTTTTATAAATGGGACTGCAGAAGTTTATATCCATCCATGGAATCGGAGGGTATAAACTTATATTAAGTTACCACAACACAGTTACTAAAACAAAATGTTTTACTAATAATAACATGCAGGACATATTTCACGATGAATCTGCAACAAACCAGTGTGCAGTGCTTATAGTGAAACATTTGAAAAAATTACCAAAAAAGAAGCAATATGAAAATGGAGTAACTCCACAGGGCAGGTGAAACAGAACCTTAAAACTTTCTAATAAACCACACATCTATACACACCTATTAGTAAAAAATTCATATTTTTTGGTTTCTTTATGTTGCACAACAAATTACCTCTGAGATAGTAAATTACATAAAATATATTTTTTTCCTTATTTTTATAGTCAAGAACCTCACATTTAGTAAATATCAGATTTTAAAAAAATCTAAATTTAATTTAATTTAATACCTTTGTTGATTTGGTATTAAATTAGAGATTTTTACATAATATTATTTAAAAATACACTTCAGTGGTAAGGATTATTAATACACATTTATCAAAATTCTTTTGTTCAAGTAATGATAAACATTCCCAGAAAATATACTAGGATTTCCAAGGGTCAGAATGAGATGATTATATTTTGAGGGTCCACCGACAGAACAACAGAACCAACGAAACAGCGTGGTCAGTTCATTTCACTAGTCACGTGTTGTCTGCATGGGCTGTACCTTCTACGAATCCTGCAACCAAATGGTAACTAGGCGTTCTTGTTGCCGGAGTAGCACTCAAGCTACTGAAACCTACTTGTTCTACTGATAAATGATATTACAACCTCTGCACCTGGATGCTAAACCTTGTAAACCTTCTCGGGAGATGGAGTGTAAGGTGCGTAGCAGGTGAGTGAATGGTAATTGTAAATTTGAATACAGGGTTTCGTAATGAATAATATTGACTTAGGTTACACATAACAAAATAATGTGGGTAACAAATAATAAATTATAGTTATAATCAGGGGGTAATGGGATGTAGCTTATAAAAAATGTCAGATCAAAAAAGAAAGTGAAGAAAAAATTATTTACCTAGTCAAGCCATTTTCAGTTATATTTCTAAGCATAACAAATTTTAAAATAAAGATTGAACATATTTCATATCTAATATTTGTCATTTATCACATAACATTAACTGACAGTTTAAAAGTTACTTTCTACATCCTCTACTTATTTTCTTTCTACACCAATACATCTTTGGGTGCAGATATTGCAAAAGATAAGAGCCAATACGAACAAAGCCGTAATTCTTTGCAAACAGCTCTATTGACATGACACCTCTCTTAATATAACTGGCTTTTACAAACACAACATATTTAATTTCCCTAAATTTTTTATCAAGTGGCAATACTGAAACCATTACTTCACTACTACTATTATTATTATTATTATTATTATTATTATTATGGATGATGATTGACGAGGATGACGATACAAAGAAGAAATAACTAAATATTCCCTTTTATATCATTGATCTAATTATTTTTGTGGTTAATGATATCACAACTAACATAACCATTTTAGGTTTCAATTTATTGTTTCTTTAATAGGATAAAAATATATATATATAAAGAAAAATAAATACCCTTTTTTCTTAATAAAGTATGGCACCTTAAAAACAAATCTATACAAACAACACAAAACTTTAAAACTTAAACATCAGATTCCAGTTCACCTACCGCCGCACATAGGTAAAACTGCTGTAATATTATATCAGCACACACACACAAGCGTAAATAATCCAGTCGTGAACTGGCGTGCGGAGCACTCTAACACAATCATCCACAAGCGTTACAAAAATTTTGGTTGACGATTCATTAGACAGTAATTAAAATTATCTTTTCCCTGATAATTAACCTCCCTTCTTGAAATGCTTATTAATGGCACGAAAATTATCAAACATAACAAGACACAACTACACAGCTACTGTATTAATTATGCATTCACTGTGTCTGTTTTGTATACCAGTCACAAAACAGCTTCAACAAGGTGCTCTTATTATATTATTAACATTTGAAAGAAAAAAAATTGTGGGTGTGAATAAATAGCCAATCTTACAAAAAATTATTATACACATTACAATAAAATTACAAATTTTTGTCAGAAGACAATTGGTTAACAACGTTATGAGTGTGTATTATTTTCAGTGTTGAGAAGCAACTGATTACAAGTAATCCAATTACCTGTAATGATTACTTTACAATTAAATGAAAGTTAATCATTACATTCCCATTTTTGATACATTTTAATTATTATTCATATTATAATATTCTGCACTAATGTGAAATATTCTGTTCTGCCAAACTGTAGCCAACTGTTAAAATGACTAAAAAAAATATTTTTTTTTTGCTTCATATTTGAGTGGATATTTCAAGTTTTATGAAGAGACTGATACATCATGTCAATAAAATACCTGATATTGGCAGAAACAAATTTTTTGTAATTTTATTAAAAACAAAACTATATTTCTTATTTTCAATTAATCATATATTTATACACAACATAGTGTCTTTAACATACAATTCAAACCTTCAGGTACATATGAAAGACATGTAGATAAGGCAGAAAAGTCAATGAACATTGGGCCAGAAATGATTTCTTTTATTGGTCACCATTCTAACTGTGTACAATGAGATGCACTGGATCCATGTTATGTGGAATGCCATACAAATGTAGTAGGAGTGCATGCGAGTGTTGGCTGTAGTTTGGGGTGCATATGTACTGTGATGTTGCACAGTAACTCAATGTAGTTCACTAGAGCGTGGAAAAGGCTGCTAAGCAATATGCATGTTTACTGTGTTAGTACACAAATCCCTCACTTTGCAAGTCTTCAGATTGTACAAATTCATTTAGCGCGATGTTGATTTTACTGCCCCAGTCTTGAATAGCACATATGTAAATTTCAGTTAGCACTAAATCTACACAGGCAAAAAAAAAGTCGGGCATGACACCACGAAATCTGTTTCAACTCGGTAAACAACAGATGTATCGTTGCATACAGTTGGCCATACGAAAGGGTAAGAGATGCGTGCACAGGTCTCATTACATTATTGGCTGTTGTACAAACATCAGCTATGACAAGATAATTTGTGGCCATGGAGTGTAAAGGACCAATGTTTTTACGTCTGTGCATATGCCGCCGTGCCGTACGGTTGTCGCATGGCCACAGACCGGGCCGTGATGAACTTCAGTCTAGCCAGTGGCAGGGAACTTGAACAAACACAATCAACGTCTGCCCATTCGTCTGCCGGTAACTGTACGTGTGCAAGCACCTGCAGTTGGAATCATAGTGGAATCATGGCTTCCAAGTGAGAGCATAATGCATCGTGTTCAAGTATTTCAGACAAACATAGAAGTATTATGGCGAGCAGAATGTCATAAAGGACACACTTATGTAAGTCACATTTTAATTTTAACAAGTCAACTGTGCACACAAGAAATAAGGACTCTTATCAAACATTTATATAAGTCTGATGATGGTGTACTAGCGGGAATATATATGACATTAGATACTGGAACCGAAACAAACAGATGATCCACATGGAAAAGGTTGTTAAATGAATGGTGCAATGAAAAAAAAAAAATCACGAGCCTGGCAGGATTGATGTGAACCAAGTGGTGATACACGAATAAGCACTTAATTTTTGAAAAATTAAAATGTAAATATCTGGACAGAAGTATCGGTTTCACTGCTAGTAAAGAATGGTTTGGTAAATTCGCAGAAAGGTACGCGACCGTGAGTTTAAGGTTATGCCCAGGCGGGCAAGTCAACCAGCCGACTGACATAACTATCTCCTGTTACGCTGTGTCGTATTTGTCATACAAAGTATCCAATGGTAGGGATTATAAAGATAAATGATGGTGTAACAGATTTATTGTCGAGTGCTATTATACGCATTTATAATATGCAGGCCTAAAGAAGATTTCCGTACACATTTTGGAACACATTAATAATTTAGCTTTGCTATTTATGGAGACCAATGCTTCAGAAAACGCGATTTTGGATAACCCTAACATTATTAGGAACGCATTAGTCATGCTAAGTAAGGGATTGGTGTATGCATTTTCCCAGGCATGTTCTGGTATGGTTTAGTTTTGTAGCTTGCCACATAACATTCCACAAAACAGGATTACAGAGTATTTAATTGTACACAGTAACAGCTCTAGCAATAAACAGAAGCAGTCCCTAAATCTATGTTATTGAAATTTCTGCCAGTTTTTACATGTTTTTTAGTTACAGCCTTTATGAAGTAGCATATTTATAATGTATTCAGAATTCCAGGGAAATTTTTATTTGTAATTAACTAAATTCAAAAATAAATAATTAGTACGTGTAATTAGTGCCATCAAAGTCAATTTTTGAGATTCTTTAAATGTTGACTGAATCAAGAATCAAGGGGTTGGGGGGGGGGGGGGGCCTTGATCCCTGTTTTATATTCATCTATGGCACTTTTGACAGCTTTCGTATACTACCACTTCTTCATTCATGCTACTAATGACCCCTGTTGTTTCTATCTCAACCTTAGCATTGGATGGGCTTACCACAGGATGTCCTTTTTTGTATCTTTTTCTTTCATCAGTTTTTACCCACGATAAATAATAGCAAATGCAACACAATTTTAAAACTACAGACATACTCTGATATGTGATCAAACACGTAAAAAATTAGAGGAAAACCAAAAATAGCCATCCACATAACAGCTACATTCTTGATTAAAGCAGGACCATTTTTCTTCTATATACCCTATAATTGCTAAAGTATGTGGCCAACCCAAAGTTAGTTGCACCTTTTACAGACAAGGGTGCACTCTATTATCAGATATTAGAAAACATTCCTCCCTGCCACTCATCAGAATGCTTATATTTTAATTTGATAAAAAGAAGGGAAATAAAAACTTTTTTTCATGGTGGTATTTGAACCAGTGACAACAGGATTAGAAGACAGAGGAAATGTGACACACATGCACTTGAGTCAGCGGAAATTTTAATTCAAATTATATGCTTTGTTAAAAGCTTGAAATATGTTTGATTTTTGTTAAAATTATTCTTTTTATTGATAATTTCATGTTTAAGGTACTTTATCAATCCTACCAAATTATTTTCAAGATTATTACAGTTTGACTATAAATATACAATATTGAAATTAATCAAAGTAAAAGTTTAAGAATTAAGTTTTATTATTATTATTATTATGTCTGAATATTCAATGTGATAACTATGGAAAACTTTGAAATAATCTGGAATTCGAAATTCCAATAATTATGGAAATTCCTATAATTATTTTTCAATTTAGGAAAATTTTGTTTTTAGTAGCTATATACTATTTAATTTACCATGGTCTTTTTATTATTTACTTTATTTTAAAGCCAAATTAGATAATAACGCGACTTCCTCAGCTATGAAACACAAAACATTGTGTAACTAATCAATTTTGCAAACCAAAGATCCAGTATCGGAAAGGAGCTGGAAATTGATGAAGGATCAATATCAAATCGGAATTGATGAAAAGTCTATTTTTTGACATCTCTACTTGTAATCAGTTGAATTTTTTCTAAGTTCAATTACAATAATTTTCAGTACTTTTTCCAACACCGATTATTTTAAAAGCCTCTCTTATTTGTTGTACTTAATCATTCATTTTCCTTTAAATTTTTGGGTTACTGAAAAATTTTAAGATAGTATATCAAATTGGTTACAATATGCATTGCTGAAAGTATGAACTATATAATATTAGATGGTTTTCCCTCCACAAAATTACAATTGGTAGGCTATATATGAGTTGTACATGTTATTATACATAAATTTCACCTGTATGGGGCTGAATGTGAAATTAATCAGGGATATATTGGGCAAACAACAAGTATAAAAATCATTCAAAAAATATTTGCTAGTTACATACTACTACAGTATTATATCACTATCTAAACATTAAATTCATCTCAAAATCTTGACTTAGTTCTTCTTCTGCAAGTGTCGTTATTTTTCTCTTAACTTCACTGCACACTCTTTTAGAGCTATTTGTATTCTTTGTACATGTACGCTGAGAGCTGCCAGCACTAGAGACAGTAACTGACAAAGTTGGTTTAGCTATCACAGGTTGTGTCATCTCATGACCGAGAGAACTACTATCCGTAAGCAAGGTAGCTGGCCTATCCACTAATGTTTCAGAACTTTCGCTACCCGAAAACATTTTTGTGTTTCTGTATGCTGAAGGGTGTAAACGAGTTAGCATTACGCAGTAATTTGGTAACTTTGATGCGATATTGTGATCATACTTTGCAAAGTGATCGTCATTCCTTCGTGTGTTGTCCTTGCTCTCGATGGCTGGTGAACTGCAAGCTGCGAGCTTCCTCAGTTTGCCGTCACACCTCTCCACCACCACTCGCACGTCCTTGGTTCCCGCGGCACGCGGCCCCGACCTACCCCCGCCGCTATCATCCCTGTCACCCACTCGCGGCCCAGGCTTGGTCGTTGAAGGAGAGCCATCACCCTCACAGTCTCGCCCTACCAAACACTTTTCATCATTCCTATTTCGCTCACTGCTACACCTTACGTTCAAACTTACTGTTCCTGGAGCTTTGCCAAAATCAGTGCAATTTGATAACGATCTTGCACATTTGATTATTCGCTCTTTCAAGCCAAATTGGCAAATTGCAGCATTGCCAACCTCCGTGTTAGCCACTTTCCGTTTTCTAACGTGGCAATTTTCAACTTGATAGTGCAACTTTGAAGAGATACAGTTTTGATCTTCATTTATGCACTGGTCATCTTTTGGATCGTCTGTACACTCTGTTTCATTATTTTTTTTCTGCTTGAACACAGAAGGTACATTACAGCACGGAGACTTCTGTGCATTTACAAAACACTTATGTTTTTTCTGATGCAGAAAGGTTACATGCAGCATATTTCGTCTGCTCTTTGGATATAGTTCTTGAGGTTGAATGTTGTTGGTAGTTAGCATGCCACCACTAGCAATTTCTTTACCTTTAGAAGATGCACAAAGCCTATCATTTCTATCAGATTCATCATCAGTACTGTCTATCAATCCTTCTGGTTGACAGTCAGCTTTGCCAAGCTTAACTTTTATCTTCCGGGGGGGTGGGCTGCCGCAAGAGTTGCGTTTTATTTTATGCAAAACAATTCTTGGCTGGAGCATTAACTTCCCCTTTGTGTTTTCTCCATTCTTATCTCCACTTTTATCATCCACAATAAGGTTTTTGTAGCTGCCTGCCCGACATATTTTTAAATCTTGTAACTCTGAAGTTGATACACAAGAAATATTCTGTGTGGCATTTGGGTTTATAAAGTTTTGGCTTGACATCTCAGTTGACTGATTTCCCACAAAACTGCTCAGTTGTCCTTGAGACGTACTGCCAAGTTCAGTGCTGTTCCAGTCATCTTGATCACAATGAAGAGGTACTAGCTTGCCTTCATTTCTTCTCTCTGTCACAAGGCCCTCTGAAAGTGCACTATCATGACTTTCCTCTGCACACACCTGCTCATCTTTCTCCTCAGAACCAGATAAATGACCAATGATTCCTGCACTATTAGCTTCCAAGGAATATTTACCACCTAAAAGATCAGGAAATGTTGCCTTGGATTCTAGCAAAGGCTTCACCAGAGTTTTTGTGAAACATTTACCTTTATCTAACCAACTATGACTATCTTTTCCAGATATGTCTAACATCAAATCATTTGCTGATGGTTTTGTCTCTTCCAGAAGAAAGTGTTCACTATCAGAATCTTTGTTACAGAAATCTTGTAACATAGGCCTTTGTTTAAAAATGGAATCATCTTGTTTCATTGTAAAACTTGGAAATGAGTATGTCATTTTATTTAACTTTATACAATCTTTATTTTCTACCATGTTTTTATTACTATTACTGCATAATATAAAACCATCTTCATTTTTCTTACCAAATGGAATCAACTTTTTATCAACTTTTCTAATAATTTCAAGGTCTGGTAGACCAGAATATGCTACTTTGCAGTCTATGAGTGCCAAATTATATGTATCTTCTCTTCTCCTTAAAACTGCATTAACAACTTCCTGAACAGGTTTGTTATCATAATCTTTGTTTTCATTAAACAAATTCTTGGTTTCTTTAGTGGAAATTAACCCTGACACTTCACAATTGGTAGTTGGCAAAACATTTGTATCATTTTTACAGCCATATATATCTAATGCATTATCATCTAAACCTATACAAACACTATCTGCATTTCTCTGGAAAAATTTTTTATGACTGGTGTTTTCTCTGCAGAATGAGAGTGCATCTTTTCTACATTCCAAACCTAATGTTTGAGAAGTAACTTTAGCTTCGGATGACATATTTGAATTGTGCAAATCTAAATTGCACTCTGCATTAGCGCTGCAACAGTTGTTCGATTCTGGCACAACACATCGGGTCATGGAGTCCCAGCTTTCTTGCTTTGCCAACATTTCCTCCACAACCTGCTTAACCACCAAGTCCACATTTGCTGCCACCAGGTCTGTGGCTGCCTGGCTGGTTTCTGTCGTCCACTTTTCAGGCACGTCACTCGAAATCACAGGTACTGTAGAATGTATACAAGCAATGTCATCACAATTTGGTACAGACAACATTTGCTTGATTTCTTTGCTCTTGGTAACCAATTCTTCTGCATCATTTCCTTCAATCAACACATTTTTCACTGTATTACTCTCTTCAGGACTGGCAACATGTGGTAACAGTTCACTTTGGGCATCCTCAGGATTTGTAAGAACACCTTCAACTGGCTTTACTTCTGCTTCGGCAAAAACTCTGCCTACCGTCCCAGAATCGCTGTACTCCTTGTTGGCACCATCAGTATCAGAGTTCAGTCTCTCCCCTGTGTCGATACAAGATGCTGGTAACATACATTTAATACTTTCATTGTACTGCTGATTTCTGCCTTCATTACCAGAGTTCACAGCCTCACCGTTGTCAGTGTTTATTCTGTCTCTAGTGTTGTCAAAACAATATGCTGACAATAAGTGTTTTTTACTGCTGGACTGTGAAGGTACATCATTTGCTTCATCTACCAGCAGTAAATTATTTACGCTTTCACTGCTGAATTCAGCGGTGATATTGCTATGCAATTCATCTTGTTCATCCGTGATATCAGTTTTATCATGCTCTTTCAACACATTTGTAGGAAGTGAATTCCTACTCTTATCAGTACAACTAGAATTCATTCCATCTTCACATCTAACTGCTGAAGTGTTTATGATGATAGCACTACTACATGTTGACGTACTACATGGAATGTGTGTGTAATCTTGATGGTTTTCAAAAGTCACTTGAGTTCCTGAAACATCTGATGTATTTACATTATGATTGCACTTTTCATTGAGAAAGTTCTTACGAACTATCTTTATGCAGCGCTCACAACTATTTTCAGCACTTCTCTTGATTTTTTGTTTCTGCTTGTCTGCCCCAGTGATATTTACACCAATATTTACCATTGTAGAGGAACTTTCATCATTTTCTTTCCTAGACTCAGGCTGAATCTCTTCACTCTGCTTCTCTTTAAGGTCAACATGCAGCATCATTTTGCAAATGTCAGTAACTTCTACTGATGCCAGCGATGAGAAAGATCCAACATCATATTTATTCTTCATGCTATTAGTGCTACATTTCAAGGAATTATTTTTGAATATCACATATTCTTCTATGCAGTTATTCGTTGCTTTGGTAACAGTAACAGGCATAGAACTTTTACAATCTTGTAAATCATTCTGAACTTGACTGCTACTTGGCTCACATGGCACATCACTATACGATAAAGAAGGCTCAACTGCCCAAATTCTGTTTTGATGACTTTTGACACATTTAAGTTCATCTGATGCTCCAAAGTTTGAGGATGAAACATAGCCAGGAAGGCACTTAAGTAACTTAAAGTGTAAATTCAGGGGCATTATTTGATTCCATGCACAGATATAAGCAATATCTAAGAGAGTTGTACTATCTGTAAAGGTCAAATTATTACATGAAATAACAACAGGATGGTAATGACAAAGTCCATATTTCTTACGAATAAAAGCTTTCAGATGACGAACGGTGAACACAGTTGGGCATTCTAGATATCTACAGTAACTTTCTTCAGCACAACAGCTATTACCATCAAAAAAGGTAAGCATGATTGTTATCAGATCTTGTGAAGAATACACAAACTCATCTATGGGTTCGACCACAGACATAACCCTTTTTATTTCCTTTGAGGATTGAATATTTTTGACGAATTCAATTCTTCGCATCACTTCGTTGTCATATAGTCCTGGAATAAGTTTATAGACCAATGTCTGATATGTTTTATCTCTCTTTAAACGATTAACAATTAAGCCACATAACGGACACGTCGTCCATCTTTTAAGATGTGCCAAAATACAACTCCGACAAAATAAATGCATACATTTGTCTGTAGTCGTTGCATCAATGAGGTAACCTCTACACAGATGACATATTAATACACTATTTATATCTCTCACCAAAGGTTTTTTTGCACACTTTTCAGTTGATACATGCATGTTTAAAGAAAATTAAAATATTGCGTAGTACTGTTTAAAATGTTACAAAGGCCATATAATTCATTCTAAAGCACAGCTTACCTCATTTTTGTTTGTACACTAAACAAACTCTCCTCTCGCAACGTCGTCCCGAATGGCTAACACGAAAAAGTAACACAGCCATAATGTGTATAAACTATTTCATAATCCTTTTGTAAAACATTTCTAGGGGACAAGTTAAACTGGAAATAACAACATACAAAGCGAAGTTTAATAACGAAATGCATTTCACCCAATATTTACACCAATTTAAGATGGATACTCATCGCTCAACACAAAAAAGCCCAAATTCGTGTGTTCAACTTCAAATTCTTAGTTAAGCTGACAGCACAATCACGTCATCTGAAATTTGAAGAGGAAAACGAGACACATATGATGATATTCCAAGAAAATTGTGTAAGGTAGTGAATAAGCAATACCTTGTTGGGATCACAGTCAAATAGATGACCGATGTTGGAATACAACTGATAACTAAAACCCGGGCTGTATTTCAGAACGTGTTTAAAACTAATTCAATAAGGAAACAAATCGGCAACCGTTTAAATAACGGTGACCCGCGCGAGGTTAAAAACGGGTTTCGACGTATTCTAGCCGGCGTTTAACAACCATCGATTGATTTATTATGTCAAAAATACTATAGATAGCAGCATGATAGCAGAAAAATTCAGCTGCCTTTCCAATTTTCTCAAATAATTTTTTTTAAGGTGAGATTACTTCTTGTTAGGACCATTAAAGTATTCAAATAGTATTCCAGGATAGCTTCGCTATCATAGAGTTTCATTTGGCAAACCAAAACACTTGGTGCTTCCCCTTATGATCACAAAAGTTACTAAAGAGGAGTTAATGGTATCATATATAGGTCTGTCATTTTGACAAATTCAACTAAAAAGTGAGTTCAGCGCATGCGCGGAATTTGGGCAACAGACCAGAAAACAATACGACACCAACATTTGTTCACTAAAAATAAGGGACTAGCCGTGACTTGTTGTGCACTATGAATATGTCAACTGTTATAAATTAAAATTTTCTTTAATAAATGAACTTATTGAAAATAATAATATTAAAAGAGCGTGATTACACTAAACCTATACAAACATCCATGTGAAACTAACAATTATTTAACCTTTTACACATTAAGGGCCAATTTCACCAAACTTTCGTTAACGGTCGTTTAACTAACGAATTCTTATAGTTATCTGAAGTTTAAAAACTTTGGTTAAGCATTTACATTTCACCACGCATTTCTGGTGTTTTACTAACTTTGTGTAGTTACTCCTAGTTTACCTAATTTTTAAAGTCATTCTTTGCAACTGGAGTAGTATATGATGAAAAAGAGAATATCATGCTTAACAACAGATAATGATAACCATTTAAAAAACCATGTATTCAATCGGAAACGTAACTTCCATAACAGGTATTAGAAAGTAACCATTTTCTAATTCCTAATCAAGCTTCATGTATGTTTGTGGCCTTTTTTGGACCTTAGTGCCCGAATTAGGGGTGGTAAAATTTTTCAACACATCGATACATCGCTCGAGATTTATCGAAACTTTTACAATATCAGCCTGAAAATATCGATATTTTCGATATATTGTCGTCCCCAGGCCGTGGCTCCTTCCCGATCCCCGAAGTGCGGCTGTGAATTTAGGTTGTAATTATTTTGGCCGACTAACTCAGTGAGAGGTGGGGGTTCGTGCCTACTGTGGCCGGGACCGGGAGCTCGGGAAAGGAGGCGTTGATGAACATGGCAGGAGTATGGGAGTGGAGATCGAAAAAGGAAACGTCCGCTGTTAGTCCACGAGATGTTTTATTTAGTCCTTTTCCCTGAGTGCACCTGGCCCACAACGATGTTACGGGACAAATCCCCCGCCGCACCGTGAACGAACGTAAATTGCAGGTCATCCACGAAGACGCACTAATCCGCGACTGAAGATGTCAAACGTAGGGGATAGCCGAAACGACGATAGCGACGCTAGCAACGCGCGTGGCAGAGGGCCTGCGGACTCGCGGAGCGCAGCGACAGAACCTCCCTCGACGGCAGGCAAACGGTGACTCCCGACTCCCCGCCCTGCGCGGGCCGCAGCGCAGAGCGTGTGGAGGGGGAAAGGGGGGAAAGCGGCAAGGAGGGTCGCGTGTCCACTGCGCGCCAGGCGCGGCCCATGTACAAAGCTACACGATTCAAACAAAACACATAACTACGTACCTTATTTGAATACACAATTACAAGTCAAGTTATTTACAAATAATTATACAAAGATGTCTGTCTTTGAGCTGTCCAGAAGCGAAGTTAGGGCGCACGCGGGTGCGTCCCTAGCACGGAGCACTCACTGCACTGCACCGGGGGGTTAGGGGTGTATAGCCCCCCTCAGGTACCCGGCGGTGGGCAGAAACGGCCTCTAAGCCTATGAGGGCACGATGACTGTCGTCATAATCGGTCTCTTATACAATTCTAACTTTTACTCATGCTTTACTTATTATAAAAGTATTATTTAATTTTATGTTATATTTAGTTCTGGACATTTCTAAGCTATTTTAAATGAATTATTTACATAACACATGTCATATTACAGTACTGAAAACATTAAATACGAATATAAAACCCGTTACTAGACACATATCCACATATGTATCTACTTCCACATCACCAGTCACTGCTCTTGTTTACAGTCGTCCTCAAGGTCATTAGATATCTAATGACCTTGAGTCGTCCTCAAGGTCATTGAGTCGTCCTATCACTTTAATTTATTTCTTCACATTACCAACCTATGTAATTCCCTACAGTGAACTTCAATGTTTTCTTTTTTATATAATCCTTTCTTTCCAAAGCATTCAGTCCACCATTTTCTAATTTTTTCTGCCAAATTTATTTACATATAATTTGAATCTTTTAGTTTACTTGAAAAATATATTTTCAATTTCGATATAATAGTAAATAAATTTCTCGTAATCCGAAAAATTGACGAAATAATTTTTCATTTCCCGAAATAATAAACTTATATATCGATATATTTGTGCTATCGATATATCGTTACTATTCCTTGTGCGAATTTCTTTTATTATTGTAAGATGCTTCGTTTAAATTTTAAAATATTTACAGCTACCATACATTTTGTAAGTATTATAAATAGCTTTTAATTATGATTATATAAATGTGTACATAAAAGTATTTACGTTTGAGATTTAGAGCATGATTTTAACTTGCACAGTTTTAAGTAAACAATAATAATACCTTTTCACATTTAAAGGTCCCCTTCCACAATGAAACAGAACTGTAAAAACAGAAATTGATCTGGACCCGCAAGATATTTACAATTCATTATCCGTATGTCGCGTGCACAAATCACTAAAATTTAATAAAGGGCAACCAATGAGATTTTACTTGGCGGTTTCGAAAAATTAATTTAATTAAAAAAAATGTAATAACACAACACGGGCATGATTTACATTTGCAATAAAAACAAACCAAGTTATGATATATCACTATATGTGCTTGCACTTGGAACAATAATTTCTTAATGTAGTTAAAACGTAATCAAAATTGGTTACCACCACACAAACAAGCGGTCACACAGACTAACGTAAACGGAAGAGCTGGGAATGGTCAAGCTAAGCCGTACGGGTCCGTCTCCGCTTCCGTGTCATTGGTTTTTAGTTACACTTGCATTTTAGAACGGACTTAAGCCATTTAAAAGTCATTATACCTCTTTTAACTTACTAAAGATTTAAAATTTTAACAGTTTAAAATGTTTAGTTATTTTATACTTTTATTTTACTAAAATTTCTCGACAAAAACAACATATCTGGTGTTCTTGTTGACATATCGCTTACATGTCACTCTCAAAGCGAAGGTTGTTTCAATCCTACCACTGAAATTATTTATTTACTTACAAGCAAATTTTGTACAGCACAGTAAAATTTAGCAGGAACTCTAGTCATAGACTTTGTTAATACTGTGGGGAATAAAACAATTTGCTTTACCTATAAAATAAAAAGATATAATGTAACATCAAGTACATAACAGGGTAAGGAATAGAGGTGAGAATGATTATTTGTCTATCTCGCATCTGGATCATCTCAACCCTTGACACAATTTTGTACCATCTTCCAGCTACTTTTACTATGTTTTTATCTCCAAGTCATTTCCTGATATATTGGTTTAACTATAACAGTGTATAGTCACCCAAAATTGTATAGAGAACTATTTTGTCTAATTCTTTGCAATAAAAAGTGTTATGCACTAAGTAATGGACTTTTATATCTATTTTTAAGCATTCAGCAAGAGCAGTCCACAGTAAGATCAGTAGCTCACGTATTGAGGAGCATCAGGCAGAAATCATGCGAAAAGGTCTTCCTCGTAAGAAACCCATTCCTGGCGTGAAACATATAGTTGTGGTCGCCTCAGGAAAAGGAGGTGTTGGAAAGTCCACGACAGCAGGTAAGAAATTTCATAATTTTAGTTATGATTTGGAATGTGAAAAGAGACAGCAATTGGTCTAAACATGTGCGTACTCAAAGTTATGTAGGTACTCTTTATGTTTATGGCTTGTAGCATTGCTAGAACCCACTCTTTCAAGTTTTATTAGCATGTTTTGGCCTATGGATAGGACACTTATAATATTAAAATAATTCATGAAATATCAGTTGATTGTATGTTTAGAAGGCATTAACTTACATGTCATGATTATTACACAATGTATTAATATTGTATGACATGTATTAGTTCTTGAGTAGGTACATAGTTACTAAAAATATTTTATTTGCATAAAGGCACTTTTAAGTCATTAATACTGATTATTTGTTTGTTGAGTAATTTTATATTTGCAGAAAAGTATTTTTTAGTTTTTCATTTTATTAGACATTGCTTCAATTCAGTATTTGTACGTTTGGATTCATTTATAAACTAATTGTATATGTTTACAACATAGCAGATAGCTGTATGTAAGGATTAGAAAGGACAGCAGAAGCGCAACATAGTGTTGCTAGATGAATTTGATAATTTATCGGTAACAGAAGATTTCTGGCAGAGATGCAAGTTATGCCCTGAGTGTTTGATTGTAATAACTCAGAACTGTGGACTGTGCTCTGGGGAATCCCCAACTTTGTTTTTTAAAGATAATTAGTAAAGCCAATCGGGAAATTCTTAGAGTGGGAAAGATCCGAGCTGTGTGCATGTAGAAGTTTTGTAACAGAGCTTATATTTGGCTGATTTTTTAAAGATTTATTTTTATTGTGGGTTCATGTGAATGCCTCCCCTGTGCATGGATGGATGCAGCCATATTTGTCTGATGGTCATTTTTCGGATGTTACTAAAGTTGGTTGCATTCGGTTGGTTGCTAGTGATTAATTTTTTTTATGACCTAGGTATCAAGGAGCAATTTAATGTATATGGCCCAAATAACCTTCCTTTCGACTGGTATTGAATTCTTTCGATCATAGATGTCATCCCTAGAATCAATTTTCCAGTCATTACAATGTGTTGTGAATCAAAAGCGGGACATTTTTCATAGATATACAGTGTTCCAGCGAAATATCTCTGTTTTTAACTATGCTGAGCAGTAAGTTTTTGGTGCTGTAAGGTGAGCTGTCTTGTTGGTTTTGTGAATATCATGTGGAACTTTAGGTACCTCAATCATGTCAATGTGGACTTTGTGATAATTTTCAGTGAAGAACTATTAATATAAAAAAAATTATTTTAACCTCGTTCATTAAAAAAATTGTCATCTTAAGTCTGAGTAATTTTAGCAACATTAATATTTGTGAACCTTCTGCATCCACTACCTGCAGCACCCAATGTAAAGTTTTGTGTGAATATAGGTATATTTTTCATTTATTTAATTCTTGGAACATTGCTATTCGGCTGGTCTGACTCATAAGAAACAAGTGTTTGTGGTCAGAACATTTTTTTTACAATTGTAGTTAGCTTGAAACCTTCTGACATTCATAGCATAGTTACCCAATACGTCTGATGAAGTACTTTTTGAACATTTTGAGGTGATCTGTGTGACTAGTGCTAATCTATAATCCTCAGTTTGCTTGTCAGTATGTATTAAGAGTGTATGGAGTATATCTTGACAAAGGCTGCTACAGACCTGTTTTGCTAGAAAACTGTGGGTTCATTTTTAAAAGTGTTCTATGAAGACAAAAAAATTCTAGTTGAACCATGCACCATTGGTTTGCCTTTGTAGGTACCAAGTTTATTTGTCATTAAATTAACATTTTATTGTAGACAATCTTAGAATTCACTTAAACCTAATGGTGCATCCTTCAACCATTTGTATAAATTGACATTACGTATATGGTGGACTGGTGGAGAAATGAAGATAAAGGTATCATGCAAGTCCCTTCACTGTTTTCAAGAATCTCTACCAGGAAATTCATGCCTAAAAATTATTTTCGAAACACAGAGTTTAGCTATTTTTTCGGTCCTGAAAACAGTTTAAGTACAAAATACGGTAAGAAAACTATTTATCTGCTTCAATGTATCCTTAAATGCTTTTTGTAAACAGATACTATTCTGATATGTGAGCAGTTTTCAAATCGTGTGGATTTTTCTGAAACTCTGCATACTGTATGTCTGCCCGGATAGGTGGGGCCCTTAAGAATATGAATATGGATGTATTAATAATTGGCAGCCAACTTTACGATGTGCATATCAAGAAAATTTAGTCATTTTTTTAAATTTCATTACAGTTGCAAGCAGAAATTTTTAAAGGTGGTTTAAAAATGTAGAGATTTAAGTGAAATTACAGTAGTCAAATGTTTGTAGATGATCGTGGGTATTTCTTTATGTTTTGGATTCTCAAACTTGTTATTGCAGTGAACCTTGCTGTAGCCTTAAAGGAAGTGAATCCTGATAAAGAAGTTGGTCTTCTAGATACAGATGTTTTTGGGCCTTCTGTTCCGCTGATGATGAATCTGAATGAGACACCACTCCTAACTGAAGGTGTGTTAAGAGTATAAGTACGGTATGTTTAGTTGTACATACATCACTGCCATTAGACATCTCTTTATCAGCATTCAGCCAAACAGCATGGCAAAATGAGTGTTTTTATTTTTATTTTGCAGATAACTTGATGGTACCACTAGTCAATTATAATATCAAATGGTGAGTTTGTTTCTAAGAGAAATCTAACCAGTTTATTTGGGTTATCAGCAGATCTTCATGTGTTTAATATAAGATGATTTATTTTTCTCATTTGTAAGCTTGGTGTCTTCATTTGGCATTTATTTAGCAACAGGAAAAAATAAATTTAATTGCTATGTTTAGGATTATATTTCAATGATTTTGGTAATTTGCTTTACATATTTACTAAGTTAAAGATTTATGATTAGGCCTAGTCTTTATTGAAATGTGGTACCAAGCATTTGCCAGTTCAGAACATAAGTCAAGCTATAAAAATTTGGTTAGATTTTTAGAATCCACATTCCAAAAAATTTTTTCAAAGAAGATTAAAAAAAACAGCGAGTTAAAAAATTAAAATTACCTATAAGATAACAATTATATGGTATCCACATTTGTCCTCATATGTATGGAATATAAGAATAAAAGCAAGAATTTCTTGTAGTTAAAACAAACCCCAGTTTTTTATATAATTTGTTGAAAATTATAAAGGACTAGCAATGTGCAATCATATGTTTAAGATATTCAGTATGACATAGTATGTAATGTAACCAATTCATGCTCCCCCCCACCACAATAAGGTTTTAGGTTGTGTAAGGTTGTATTGACTACTTTAACTAATAGTAGTACCTAATAGGGTACCTACCAGATTTTTTAAAATGTTTGAAGCTATTCATTGCTGTCACCTATATGTAAATAATAATAATAATAATAATAATAATAATAATAATAATAATAATACCTGAACACACACCTACACGGAACCAACCGAAAATTAACACTAGAACCTGAAAAACAACCAGTAGGGGCATTAGCATCGGTAGAGCAAAGTTCTCGGGATTGTCTCCAACCTGTAGAGGTGTCATAGGTTTTTTCTTGCTGTTATTCCATTTAACATTTCCCTTTTTATTACAATAAAAAAATAAAATACAAAAAAAATTATTGAAAACACGTGTTAAATATAACAAACTTATTTTAGTACTAAGAGTTAATTTCATCTATAGATCTGAAACAACAAAATAATCCATATGAATGGCCACAGACCCAAGCACACCATCTACATTCAATTTTATTTTACTTACTTGCAAACCAGAAAGCCAACCGTCAAATGAGCCTATCTTTTGTAAGCTCCTTTAGAATAGCTAATTTAGACACAACCCACAAAAAACTAAAATCACCTACTTAATGATAGAGGCACACTCGTACTCTCACCAAACATCGGGCTGTGAACCATAGTAAATTTTAGAAAACATGCCAGCAAAATGCGCACACAGAAAATGGTTACGACACAAATCTATCCGCACTCTGCGCCCTGCCAGTTTAGCATTCCTGATGGTAGGTTGCGACACTATCGACGCTCTACCATGCTCGTGTGCATGCGCAGAACTACCAACTTAAATCACAAACCAGGGCAGCCAATGTACTCCAGACTGTCAGGAAAGAAGTGGCGTAATAGCTGCTGATGGTCATCCATGCCGCAAACAGGCACCACGGCATCCGTCCCAGAAAATCTTATCAACATGGGAAATTTCTACAAGTGCAGCAGAAACTTAATTAGTGAACCCAATTGTCACAATCAGCATGGCAGCACTGCAAGAGGGAACAAAATAACTCAACACCAAAGGGCAATGAACTTTCAAAATTTCTTCTCCATGACAATATACCCAACTAGTCTATCACATTTTTTATTCATACATCGCTACATACTTTTGCCCTTGCCATTACATTGTTGGTGCTCCTTAATCTGGCATCCTTTGATTCAATCAATTCAATCCTGATTCTGCAATCAGGTGCGATCATGTTGCTTGCGTTCTGAATTTTGTGGGGGGATTCAGGCATTTGAAGTTCCATCAAAAATGGAAGAGATACAATACATCTCTGTTAAGAAGTTTCTCAAGGTACTTAGAAAATTAGCCTTACACGGAAATTTTATTAAAATTAATTGTATGTATTCATAGGTCCCGTGCCAAATTTTTTGAACTTCTTATGTGGGAAATTTTATTTAGAGGGCTATTATTTGAACATATTTTCAGTAGTTCAAAATGATAACTGTAGAAATTGTATGGTTGCTACATAATTAATATTTATGACTGAGTAATATGTTAAAATTATATTCAAAATTTAATCAATTTAAACCTAGTCGCTGTGGTTCCGAAAGACTAGTAAAAATAATCATGCCACCACTTGTATGAGGCAGGTCCACCTGCGACATTGTGACACATTGACTTCTTTGTTTTATACTCTCTGCTCTTTTCCCAATGCTAGGAGATATAACTTGGCTGTCAGTCTCTTACTGGCTCACCTCATTTCCTTAAATTCCCATACGTAAGGTTACGTTAGATGCACAAGGCCGGACAAGGCACATTCAAAATTCATTGCAACACACAGAACGTTCTTTGGGTACAGATAGGTTTTATTTTTTACATCTCAGGAGCTTTTTGTTTAGTTTATGCTGTGTGATTTTATTCCTAAGGTATTTATGTGCCGAAACTAACTAAATATCACTAATGCATTTATAAAATTTAATATATTTCTCTGTAATGAAATTAAGATTTTTTTCATGATAACAAGACATAAATGTTGTCATGATCCTAACAAAATTATTTGGTTTTAATAGTTCAACTTCTCATTTTCTAGCAATTGTCTGCAGAAAATGGACTTTGTGCCTAGCCACTTGCTAAAAGCTTGGCGTAATTCACAGTTTTTTTTGTCACAATCAAAGGTCGTGTTTGTCCTTTTACGTATGGTATTATTTTATTCTGGAGATGTCTAGCTAGTAAAATAAAATAAAAATTCTGTATAAGTTTCCATTAGAATCATTTGAAAATGATTTTGTACATGAATTTGGCTAAAAATTGGTGCTTATGCTTAGTTTTTTTTGTAACAATACTGTACGTTAAATATTCCCTTCTGTGATGTCGTATGTTTAGAAGACACGTGGATACAAAAATATTTTACATCGAAAACAATTAAACCCCTTAATTTTTGTAACATGCTTTTTAAAAAGGACTTTGCGCTGGCCACTTGTTAAAAGTTCTGCACAACTCAATATTTATGCTTCCTTTGGCGATGAGTGATGTTATAAATGCCCTTATAAATTAATTTGTAAATCAGAAGAAGTGCTGTATTTAAATAAATAGTTGTTTCTCTAACAAATGTCAGATGAAGAAACTCTGGCAGAATTGCTAATCTGACATGATCGTAATACCAACGTGCTGTATTAAAGAGCTTTTGCTGTAAGTATTGTTGCTGTGTATGCTGTTCAGAGATTAAAATTATATTTTATGAACATTCTACGTTAGAGCTCCACTCCACAAAAAAATTCCAAATTAAATATTCTAATATATAGATGCTAGGTGTTGAAATATTTTTTTCTTTATAGAAAAGATGTTTTTCAGCTAGCTGCTCAGACCCCCCACATCATTCTGTGGGCCCCGTTGCTAGAAGTCATGATGCCCCTCCCCCCTTTTTTTTTTAACAGAGATAAAAAAAATTTTTTTTTTCCTTTATGTTTATTGTTTTAGTTATATATTTTTTAACCTTTTCACAATTAAACACATTAAAACTAGTTTTAAGTCAGTGTTTCGAATGTCAACGTAAATTGATTTTGAAAAATGGCAAATAAATGAGTGTAAGTGTTCTGCACTGTCAACATGGTGTCACGTCAATTGGTGGTGGTTTTGTTACTCACAGTTGTAGATTCAGACACATTCTGTACGCACAGCATATTCCGAATAATTTTACTCTGGTGTAATATTTCATCGATAAATAAATCTAGACCTTACTGTTTCATTGTTTTCTATGATTTATTTAAAATTGTCTACTTTTTGTTTTAAGTTTTTTTTCTTTCCTTCGCAGGCCCCCTAGACCCATGGACCCCGTTGCCATAGCAACGGTAGCACCGGCCATGTGGGGGCCCTGTAGCTGTAATCACATATAATTCACTCTAAATGTTATTCGGATGTTTAGTGCTGCTTTTGTTTCATTTGAGCTCCAAGAAACTGTTTAAAAATGATTGGAATTTTATCTTATTCCTCCAAAAAAGATAACCTTACAGCCATCATGTTCACTCATGATCATGTTTTCGCCAATGATAAGAATAAGGATAATTCGTAAGAAAAATTACTACGATAAGAAAAGAGATAATAGATGTATACACAACAATCTGTTACAATTCATATAACTGTACGTGATGTTTGGTTTTAAAATAAATAAATACCTTTTATTTAAAAATTCCTTGAAGTGCTAGTGATAGTTCAGATAGCTTTTCAGCCATGTTGGCAACCCCGTGTGCAGCATGTCCATGGGTTTCCTGATCGACGAGGCCTCTCCGGTGGTGTGGCGGGGGCTCATGGTGATGTCCGCCCTCAGCAAGCTGCTCTACCAAGTGTCGTGGGGGGCCGTCGACTACTTGGTGGTGGACACCCCTCCGGGGACTGGCGACACCCAGCTGTCCCTCGTGCAGAACCTGCCCCTGTCAGGTGCGTCCTGCCGACACGAATGCGATGAGTGGGGATTCCCACTGGTGACGATGATTTCAATAAGGAAAATAATTTTCAAAGCCATCTCCATACCTTTAAATTGAAGTTTATTTGTTGAACGTTATAGCTGAAATGACAGATATTGATCAAGGATTTATGGTATCAAATATAAAGCACAGTTCTGCATTTCCATATAACACATGTATTCACAGTGTTTTTTGTTAGTAATCGTTATGTCTTATTGTGAATCTTTATTTAGCATGTAAATACATTCTGCATAACTGAAGAAATTATTAATGTTAGTTATAATTACGGTCCTGTAAATTACTTAAAAATTGTATTATACAAAGCTCAGAAGTATGAAAACAATAGGTAAGGTAAAGTGAAGTGTTTATTAAAGGTAATTAATTTGTTTTTAAAATGCTTATGCTCAGTATGTTAAGTAGTTAAACTTAAGAGTGATTTAATATGTTGATGCTTTAGGCGTCCGCCCATTCGATCTATTGGCTAGCATGTCTGGTTGGTGGGCTAAGGGGCCGAGATTCGATTCCCCGCCGGGGAGGGGATTTTTCAAAACTTCTACCTAGGTTCAGAACTGGGTGTTTGTGATGTCCCTTTCACCTTCATCCCGCGGAAGGCAGTGGAAAACCAGCACAAAATCATTCTGCCTTGGCAAGCATAGGTGATGTCACGGCAAGTTAGGGGCTAAAAGACTCATCATCAATGCTTTAGGCATATACTTTTAATGGCTAAAATTTGATAAGTACTTTTTTATGCTTAAAGGTGTAAACTATATAATTTATTCAAACAGATTTTAGATCTATATTGGCTTCATCTTTAAATATCTTACATTAAGTAAGAATCCGACAGATTAACGTCGAAATTATCGTGTTGTATCGCATAAGCTTCGCACTTGCATAATCGTCGCTCTGTTATTTTAAAGCGTCAAAATTTGGGGGAAAACAAATTCTCTCATAAAAGTAGCATTGTTCCTGCTGTTACATTTCGAGCGCTTTGTGTAGGTAGTAAACATGACCTTGCCGAAGATCACAGGACAAAGTACCGTGAAACAGCAATCGGTTTTCAAGTTGCTGTAAGGCAGTTTGGTAGTTATAATGGGAAAATACAGTAATTACAATTACAGTAAAACTCTTAAGATGTACCTGCACAATATGGTTTTCCATCCAATTTAGCGTAATTTTCGGTCCCGCCATTTTCTCATAAGATACATGTTAATTTTTCCCATGTAAGATGTTGCCCATAAACTTCTTTTTCCGTACTTAAAATGATGTATTTTAAAGTTCAAATCCATTATTAATTGGGGTTTTGCCGCATACTTATTTTATTAACATAAATGCAAAGTTGTCCGATGTGTAAATTTTCTTTTAAAGATATTTTCGAACAATATAACTTTTATCTGTTCATCGTTGCTGTGTAGCGCGTATAAAAATGTAGCCAGTGCTAGTAGGCATGATTCATGTTTGGTTATGTTGATGACTGTATAGACTGCACTGTATAGCTCACCAATTGCATGCAACACGTGTGTTCTGTCTCGTACCGTGTAAACTACATATGATAGCCCACACTGTTTTGTGGTTAGTTTTTACTACAATGATAGTTATAAGTACACTGTTAGTTCAGGTTACGGTTTTCATTTTTTGCATGACTCATTATCTAATATGTTTTGTTTTTATGAAAAACTTTAACTCAACAAAAATGCTTTTCGCACATACAAATCGCTCTGTTACTGTTCAAACTTGTTTTAGCATAAAATGTGCAATGATTATGCGATAAAACAATGTATAAATTTTTTTGTATAAGTATTTTTGCTAGTTGAGTATCTATAAATATTTATGGTTTTTATGGTTATTTTATTGACATGACAATGTATCCAAGTTCATTAACACCAGCCAATCAGAGCTCTGCAACCTTGGAGTACTGCCTATTGGCATCTCTACCAGTGATTCTTGACATCAGTTCACTACAAAAAAACACATAATTTCCAATTACGTAAACCAAAATGCATGCCAATCTTTCATTAGTTAATACATGATGTGTATATTTTTAAGAAAAGTATTTATCGTTCAAGCATAGGGTGGATGCTAACTTGAGAGTGTCTCTGTAAGCTGCGTTATTGGCTTCTCATCCCCTGGGCCTGTGAAATTGTTGCTTCGTGTCAACTTATCAGGGACGAAGGGTGGTTAAACAACTAGTGTGCATCCAGCTTTGTCAGTTAAAAGGGGTAGTTATTCTTAATTCCCATTGTATATGTAGTTTCACAGGTAATTAAGTCTGTGGTTTCATTGATACTTACAGCCCACAATGCATTAGTTGGTTAGTTGTTGTCTATATTCTTGGAGTGTTTATGTGCTATAGAGGCTGAATCTCTGGTGAGTTGTGACATATCTCGACCCTAAAGCACAATCAAACCTGCAATGTTGAGTTTTTAGTTTTTTGCTAATTTCTAATTTTTATAAAGAAATTTTTCGAAAACGTGACTATTAGAACAGGAGTGGTAAAACTTTTGGGTATTGAAGGCCACACTGAGATGATTTATCATTGCTGGGTGAGTTACTGGCTGTGAGATAATCTTGCTTGTAGAAGACCGTTTAGTTTACGGCATGAGCTTACGCCTTTACCGTTTCCACACTCTAACATGCACCTGCTCTTATTCTTTTGGTTGAAGTAAGTAGTATATACTAGTACATTTCAGTGGAGCATTGTTATCTAAGTGTTTTTTTTTAATTAATTTTTTTTAAAGGCAGTTTGCATAAAAAAATGTTCAAAATGATTTGGGGGCCTCTGTGAACTAATTATGTTTTGTGCTCAGGACATTTCCAATGTTCTTTGTTGAAGGTTGCGGTAGGCCACTCAAGTTAAGCTTGCGGGCCACAACAGGCATGCAAGCTGCAGTTTCTCCATAGCTGCTTTAGAAGTTAAAGTTTATGCATTTATAGGCTGATGAAAATTTAAAAATGATTCTAGCGAGTAAACATGACAGAGAATTACAGCAGATAACATGAAGCCTATATTTTTGCGACAGAACTTGCCAAGACTATCAGAGAGTGCTTATGTGGAAACAACGTGAAAATGCAACAAGACGACAAAGCGAGTGAGACGAATCCCGACCAGGTGTGTGGGAAGCTAGGACGTGTCCTTCGTGTGACCAGGTGCCGTGCTGGTGACGACACCGCAGGCAGCAGCCCTGCAAGTGACGCGCAGAGGCGCGGCCTTGTTCCGCAAGCTGGGGGTTCCTGTCCTGGGCGTGGTGGGGAACATGAGCTGTGTGGCGTGCCCCAAATGCAGTCACACTTCTCAGCTGTTCGGGTCTGGGACGCAGCAGCTAGCGACACAGCTCGGTCAGTCTCTAGTTGTGCATTCATTCCAGTTTTGTCAAAATTCCAATCTGGATATTTCTAAGGTTGGATACTTCCTCGGGATGAGCGGGGAAAATCTTCTGATTTTAGCAACCCCATCTTTGCATCCAACACACTCACATAGTCTTCAAAATGCTGCCATTTTTTGTTTCAAAATATAATGTCAAAACTTTTGATCCTTTTGATCCCTCTGATCCTATTCACCCCATTTTACAGTACAAAATTTAATCACAATTTTTTTTTTTTTGTAATTTCTAAATTAAGTTCAAACAAGTTTTAAATTTGCACAAAATTTTATTTTGCATCAAATGTACTGTTTTTTAGAGTTGTAAAATACAATTTTAGTATAGCTACACCCGTGGATCAAAAAAATATTTTCTTCCATTTCACACTTAAAAGAAGATTAAAGCATAATTTTAGCTATTGCCTACAAAAAGACATACTACCAACATTTTGGATGAATAAAATTTTTCAGATTTTCCCCACAACCTACAACGAACTAAATTAATGAATGGTATCAGTATTATTTTAGTTGAAACTTCATAATTTTTGTATACATTAATCTGAGATATATTTTTATTTTTACTAACCATCCTTTACTACATGAACTAAAACAACTTTGTATTACTCAGTAACTATACTTTTGTATTAAACAAATTACTAAGCATTATAACTCCAATGTAATTTCTAGGGACTGTGAAAACACTTTGTATAAATGAGAGTTTTGTATTAACAGGGTTATTATTAATGAGTTTTCACTGTACATCTGCGGCAGTACTTGACTACATGCTTTCCTGGATCTTGGGACATTTGTTGCTGGTGATGTGTTGAAATATTATTAATTTTCATTGTGCATTTTTGTAGACCAAAACCATCCACCTCCATGGCCAAAAATTAGTGATGGGATTTTCGATACTTCGATACCTCGATACCTTCGATACTTGACGGTATCGCAAAGGATCGAGTGTCGAAACTGTAAGTTTGATACATTTTTTCGATACCGGAATGCTTGTTCATTTGTATTGAATTAAGTTTTGAGTCGCCATCGTACAAAATACAACTACAGTAGAACCTCGATGATACGTTCGCGTTTCATACATTTTCCCGTGTCATACACCGATTAATTTTGGTCCCGCCGAAAGTACTATATTTACAATGGTTTACTTTCCCGGAACATACACTTATAAAATCATTAATTTCCTGTTTCATACGTTTTTACGAAGCGGAAAAGTCCTAAAATTCACAAATTTTTTTGTTAGATATATTCCTCCTGATAAATTACGTTTTAATTAATGCTTTAATTTTGAAATACGTTCATTGTTTACCTTTGCAAACGTAAGAAAATAACTTTATTGCACCATAGATATGGATAGTATCAGGAAGACTGTGCATTTCGCTAGTAGCATCTATGGCCAGCACCAAGCGAGACTTGTGGCGCAAAGTAGCAATGATTATGAAAATGGTGCACGTGCTTTACCAAGGCACGGATCTCATATTTTGTGCATTCATTAATCTTTGAACTGAATATACCCGTTTGTTATTGTTTTCTTACGATCAGATTGTTTTGTATTTTACGTTTCTCAAGTTAAAATTTTATTGAAAATTGTTCTGTTACATAAAGTTGTTTGTAAAATGAAACAAACAAGCAAAAATTTCTGATTTTCTATTTACAATAACCTAATTTTTTATATCTAATTTAGGCTTGGTGACTTTTCCCCCCCTCCAAGAAAGGACTTCAAACATGTTGTAAGGCCACTGTTTCTCATGTCAGCTTTACTTGATTATGGACTGTATTTTAAATTTATGGTGGTTTTATTATATGTATATAAGTTTAATCTGACATAATGCTGGTATGATGGATAGAATTTATATAGTTTAAAACTAATTGATGTTATTTGTAATAATTGTTACTTAATGGGAAAATATTTTTCCCTGGAGTATCGAAAGTATCGAAGTATCGAAAGTGTGGTATCGTCCCACCTCTACCAAAAATGTTTGAGAGCCACTTTCCTGATATTCTTGCATGTTTCTTATTGGTTATTGTACTCTAAACTAGGGTGTTTATCTTCATAAAGATTAAAAAACTTTATTTCGGTCATCATTCCGTCAAGCCAATATTTAGTTACGTCCGGAAAGCCTATGCTCCCGATACTTCATAACATGTTTAGGAGCACAAAATATGAAGTACTGTTGGATTGTGGATTCCAGTGCAAGAAGCTGGGTCCACAGCGAACACCATGTGTGTAACGTGCTGATGAGAATACATACATACTTGGACTGTGTACACATAATACCCCTTAACGCTCAGTCTCACACATTATGTTGGTATTTTTTTCATTTTCTTGCCATTACTATTATTAAAGGCCTATTTCTAAAATTTAACACAATGCCTCCATTGCTTTTGTTTGTCTATAACGGGTGTAAATTGTTGTGCAAGTTTTCATAATTATTATCACTTGTGTAATTTTTCACATTATATTTTTATATTACACTAAGTGAATATCTGTTGAAATTATTTGTCACAGAATAACAAATGTAAGAGAGGTATCATGTTTAGATTTCAGTTTTAGTCCTGAAATAATACTACTGACGAGTAAATGTTAAAATTCAATATGGCATGAGAGACCAACCCTTAATTATTTAAAGGACTATTAAGATATGTTTATTTTTTTTTTCTTCATGTTGTGTGTAATACTCGGTAGGTGTGCCAGTGTTGGCAGAGGTTCCACTGCACCCCAGCATCTCGGCAGGTGGAGACAGCGGGAAACCCGTAGTTACTTCTGCTCCAAACAGCCCTCAGGTAATGCATGTTTCATGGCAGATCAAATGTAACCATGAGGGGCAACCAGTGTCGGCTAGAATATGTGGTGGTGGGGGGTAGGATGGCTGAGGGGGAGACAAAAAAAAGAGAAAATCATACTTAAGTTTTAAATAGTAAAATTTTGAATTGTTCGTATGGAGAGCTACATTTTTTTTGCTCGTGTTTCTAGGCAGTTGTAGTAAGTGAATTAATTTTGGCAGTGAGGAATCAAAAATGTTTGATATCAGTGAGAACTTGCATCATAGTCAGTTTAACCCTTTTATCCTGCTCTATTTTGTACCAAGAACATAGCAGACTGAATAATAAAATCACAGCTTCATTATTGAATTTTTTGCCAACCTCACACCCAGGGGCGCAACAACAGGGGGGGGGGGAAAGGTATTTTGCCCCCCCCCCCCCCCTGAAACCTTGAAGTGGGGGCAACGGGGGCAAAGAAATTGCTGTGTAATCATTTTTTAGATACTAAAACTGCTTAAATAACACCATTTTCCACTTTGAAATACAAATTTTCCCGGGGGAGGACCCCCGGACCCCCCCACTTCAATAGGGGGATCGATGATTCTTTATAAAAAGGTATATTGCCCCCTCCTTTGGAAATTTAGTTGTTGCACCCCTGCCACACCAAATTTGTGCACAACTACAGGATGTTAGGAGCAGGGTAGACTGTTCGCATTCAAATTGTTACTCAAAATTTTCCTGAGTGGGGGACGAAGTGTCAAGGTTTTGTATTTTATAAAAACTGTATATTAGCTTATTAAAAAAATTGGTTGTCTGTAAAGTCGGTTTACGGACCATAGTTTAACATGACGTCATAACAAAACATTGATGAAACGATTGCATAATTTATAAATAAAATTTAATCATTTTAATTTTAATAATAAAAAAATAAATACTTGAAATTATACTAGTAATCAGATTCATTTTCTTATGTACATTTGAGGTAGAAATTATTTCATATTACACATTTATAAACAAAGATTTAAGTTTTCACTTGCGTACAATGAGCATAACGGAACAATGAGTGAAACGGGACACAGCATAACGGAACAATGTGCGTAAAGGGATACTTTTTCGTGTGTGCAGCCGGCGTTCATCAATTTATTAGACGTCACGTCAAAAAAAATTTTTTTAACAATTCTTTTTGTGGCGCCATTTCGCGAAAATGCTTTTTAATGCAGCTTTAGGTCAGTAACTAATAAATATTTTTGCAGTTTTTAACTTTGCAGATTTAATTAAGGTTTAACCACGTGCAATAGCTGTGGTGTGATTTTCTGATTGTATCACAATGTTAATGGACCTTTACATAGATTTTTTATTTGGAGACTTTCCTTCCCATCACTTTGTGGCCTAATTTCTGGAGAGAGCTGGTCGACAAAGGTATTTGCATCCTACATTCCTCGCTGCAGTCTGAAAACAGCATCGTAAATTGCTCTGCTAAGCGATGCTGGTCCTACTATCCCAAAACTCCTGTCCTTTTACACTAGTTGAGAACCATGGTGAATGTTGTTACAGGCGCTAGCGTATAAGAGTTTGGGAAAGAAGATTTCAACTGCCCTTATTTCACTGAGTAACGGTGCAGACACCTAGCAAAGAAACATTTTGAAGAAATGTACATCTGGTCAAAAAGGAATATGTTATTCCTCCTCTAATAACCTGTGAATATGTGTTAGTTATGGTACAATAATTTTGTTGATTATTGAAAAACTTGAGATGAGTGTGTGCTGTGTATTACAAAATATAATTATGTAAACTTTTTACTTAATTACTATTTTATTAAACTAATTTTATAAATTCCCTAGTTAATTTTTTCTAGTTTTAAAAATAGTAACTGATTTAAAGGCATTTTACATTGTTTTAAAATAATTTGAAATATGTACATTATAAATTTTATCAAAAAATGTGCAGAACAAATAGTTACTTAAACTATAAGGGGCAACAATTATTAATACATTTTTTATTTCTTAAGATATATCTTATAAATAGATTTAGAGATATTTCTTGACAACTAGTTTGGATATAGTTTGTAAAAACACTAGTTGAAATCTGTTTACAATTATTTTCTTTCTTTTCTTATCCATGTCGGGAAACATTTAAAGCAAAATCTAAATTTCAGTTTGTAAAACATTCCGCATAATGTAGAGATAGTAGCAAAAAAAATCACACTGTTATATCACATAATCGTCGCACCCATAATTTAAGGGCGTCAAGATTTGGATAAAAAAAAAAGTCTCGCGTAAACGTTGCATGATGTTTTTGGTCCCGCTATTACGCTCCGAGCGCTTTGTGTAGTTATTTTTTCCATATAAAACGATGTATTTAAAAGTATAAATCTAATATTTATTCTGACATTACCACTTATTTAATTAACGGAAATACAAAGTTGTCTGATGTGTCCTTTTAAAGACGTTTTTAAACGTTATAACCTTTATCTTTTCGTCTGCGTCCTGCGGTGTACCACTTATAGAAATGTAGCCAGCGCTAGTTGGCATCAATCATGTTTGGTTATGTTGCTTCCCATATAGAGCATGCACACGTAGTCGAATATCGACATCTCGCCAATTGCATGCAACACGCGCTCTGGTTATTTTGCTTCTCGTATAGAGTGCGCACACGTAGTAGAATACCGTATTTACCCATGTACCACCCGCCCCCATGTATGACCCGCACCCCAAATTTTCAACATACTCTCTGGAAAAAAAATTTTTTCACTGTAATGTCTATTTACATGTGCCTGCATAAATAGGTAAAAAGAAAAAGAGTGTCATTGTAACAACAAAGAAAACTCTTTATAACTGCAGCACAGAATTTTACTAACACAAATGCATGAAATATTAAGGAAAAAAACCCAGTAATATTCATTGTCAAAATAGTAGATCAATTTTGCTAAACAACAGACGTAAATTTGGTGAAATAAATTTTAAAATTGTTTGTATGCAATAACCACAATCGTCAACTGTTCAGTCCGTTGCAACATCCTGCAAATAAAAATAAAGCTCGTAGTGCCAAATAATTAAAAATAATGAGTGATGCCATAAAACCATTTTATTCAACGTAAAAAAACCCGTAGCAAAAACGTGAGTTGTATTGATACGCATAAAATGGCGCGGGTTGCCAGTTATAGTTAACTCGGTTGTAAACAGAGCGCGCGCGTAGCAAGAAGTTTGCGAGCTATCGATCTTCGACTACGCGCGCGCGCTCTATACCGAATGAGGCCAACTGGCGCTGTTTACGTTTTATAGGTGGATTACAGCGACTCCCGACACGTTACGGATAAAGTTTAATACTTTTAAAAACGTCTTGAAAACACATCAGAATACGTCGTATTACGATTATTTAAATTAGAAAGCGTTAATCTCAGAATAAACCGCGTAAATTGCGGGAAGCAGTTTATACGCGCGTTGTAAACAACGGCAATTTATTGCATTGCATCATATGAGGTTAAAACGGGACCAAAATAAAATGGTGCAAATATCGGGAAAAAGTAAATAACGGTAACGTAAATAAGGGGTTTCGCTGTATTTTCATTGTAATAAATGCGTCCAGAATTCGGTAATGTACTATAAATCCAATTTTTTCAGTCTTCATTGTTGTCCAAAACCTCAAATTTCGTGTATGACCCGCACCCCGACTTTTGAATGTTGTTTTTCAGAAAAAATGTGCGGGTGGTACATGGGTAAATACAGTATTGTTATTAATTTCTTGCAGATTGCATGCAATGTGCACTCTTTGTCAAGTACTGAGTTAACTACATTTGATGGCCCGCACTCTTTCATGGTGTGTACTACGATGATAGTTGTGTGTTAGTTCAGGCTCGCATTCACATTTTGTTTTTCTATTTTAAGTTGAAGAAAGGTTTTTGTTGCATGACTTATTAATTTAAATTGTTCGGCGTGCTCTTGCATACTTCATTTTTTTTTTTTAATTAATGTACTTTCCATGAATGGGTTTTGTTTTTATGAATAACTTTACTTGACAAAAAAAAATTTTTTTTCGCATAAAAATCGCAAACCCTATTTTTCAAACTTGATTTTAGTATAAAATGTGCGACAATTATGCGATAAAACACGGTACATTTGTGCAGTGTATCCCAGCATATAACAGTTCTGCCTACCCGTACATCTACAGGACCAGTAAACTACTGTTGTTGGTTTATTGCAGTGAGGCTGTGTACAATTCTGGAGAAAAAACTGTTGGTCTGCTCAAACCACTTATTAATATATGATTTCAAGAGTTTCATTATTTATTGCAACAAATATGTATACAATTCCAGACAGGCAATTTGTGTGCGGTACATAACATGTTCATTACATGTAAAAATACTGTACATAGGTTTAAATTAATAGTAGTATTGCACACAATTATAGATATGGCTGTATTTTTTTGGTAACTTATACAACACTAAATCATAACAAGCTACAACTCAAGCTGCCATAAATGTTACATTTACAGTATTATTTTTTTGTATTGTCATTTTATATCATACTCAATTATTCAATATTCCTATTTTATAAAGGCAAAGTTGTTTGTGTATATGATATGAAAAAGTTAATATGTATACAAATAAAAAAATTGTTTTACATGACTTCATACTGGCACATGTTCATTCATATCTTCAAAAATTAAATCACATATACTAGTCTTCAGCTCTGTAGGCTTGTACATAACTAAACTGTTCTAAAATCCATAAATATGTATACATTATGGCTACCTTAAAAAGTATCATAGCAAAATATATTTCAGTTCATTTACAGTAAACAGGTAGTTAAAAGTTTATAAACAAATATTACAAAATGTACAAATCTGGTATCACAAGTGGATGGACACAAAAAAAAATAGCTTCGCAACAGATCAAAGTGATTATCCCAGAAGCGAATTCCCATCGCAGCTGCTCGTGACAGACTGTTACAACGTGGTTATCTTTTGCCGGAGCAAAAGAAAACGGTGTATTGCTCGCAGGGCATACCAACGGTCGCAGGGACCACGTCCTAAGAGCCGTGCTCGAACTCTTGGTAGCCTTCTGCTCCGGTGAATATCACGTCCACCCAGATCCTCATGGCTTCAGCGCTAGGGGCCATCAGGTGGTACGACCGCTCGTTGGTCTTCACCACGAACGTCAGCTGTGGATTGGGCGACTTCACCGAGTTCAGGTGGTCCACGTACACCTCCTCTATGGCCTACAACAATCAGGTACGAGCAAGCTCAATGATCGGTGGGACCTTATTACACGGATACCAACAATAGACACTGAACGTGAATTGGACTCTTGTCGAGCCGGGTGCCCTTCGTAACGTCCTGCAGTTTCAATAACATTCTTGTTTTTGCTAGTCACATTGTGCCTCAGAGAACTTTAGCCATTATCAAGTATAATTCCAATGTTATGTTATTGTTTTTGCCTCAAATCATTAATATTATTAAAATTTCTTGGAAAATCATATATTGTTTATTTGTATTACAGGTTAGTCTCCTTGATAATATTTTAAAGTTATGGCAAACAGGGCTAAGTAATGTTAGGCACTCGTGTATTGACAAATATCATCTACCATTCAGGCAGTCCTGTGTTTGTAAACAAACGAGGTGTTTGTTTACGTTTGGGTCACTCCAGTCCAGCATAACGGTTGTCTGTCGTCATATTATTAGTGTGTACACCGTACAACACTGTAAATAGTTACCCAAAATTAATAAGCCCACTTCATTTTAATACTTTATTCAAACATTATACTAAGTTTAAGATAAAAATAATTTCCCAAAAGTGTAACTGTACCACAAAAGCTCGAGCTCGGCTCGAAGTAAAATTCTTAGGCTCGCAGACCTCTAGTTATTTATAGAAAATATCCTAACCGCTAATCTGTACTAAAACTGAAATTTCTCAAGAAAAATTTTTTGTCTTTCTGTACACTTATACCAGAAATGTACCAAACTACATGTGATAAAGTCAAGGGACTTTTAGTGCAAGCAGAATACATCTCACTTACATTAGATATGTGGACATCATCTGTTAAAAGATTCGGGTTTGGGTTCGAGATTCGGCAATTCCAGTCTAGGATTTGAGGGATTCGGATTCGAGGAAATCAGGATTCGCCCCATCCCTAATATGTATGTATCTTTAAATCCCTCCAAGATGTTTTACACCGAATAACAGTTCAATATAAAAGTACTTCATTATTAAATACCAAAACTGAAGGTTTTCCCAGATAAATTGTAATGAGATTTTACTATATAAGAAGACATGCACAAGCTATGACCATTAAAAGAAGCAACATCTAATAAAAAATAATAAAATGAAAAATGTAAGGTTTAAGTAAGTACAAGATTCAAAGAATTTGGGGGACAGGCAGCAAAGTGGGGTGTGTTGCACAGCACAACATTCCTGCACGTCACAATGCAAATTCTGGTACTGCTATTGGTTAAATTAGTTTGTTTTATCTGCTAATCAATAACATAAAAACACATCATACTTAGCAAAAAAAATGTGTTTAGTACATTTACATTTAATAAGTATGTAGCATGATTGGTTATTGATTAGTTTATTAATTAAAACAAAAATAACAAATTATGATACCCGGACTTGAATCAGTGTCTGCAGCACAGCAGTCATGGAACATCACCCACTTACGAGAGTTCGATCGATGCAGCTTGAATTTATAAATTTCTTTACCAAGATATTTGTAAAAAAAAAAAAAAAAATGTTGGCTTTGCAAGGCATAAATAGTATATATATTGCCATGCTAACAAGCAAGCAACCATCAGAAAGATTATACTATATAAATAAACTGAAATGATGTTGCAAGTGGGTGACTCCAGATACATAACTCAGTAGAACCCTGTTATAATGTTTCTGCTCATAACATTTCATAAATGGTGTATTTCTTCATTATAATGTTTGCTTTTTTAATTCAATAAATGCAAAAAAAGAAATTTAAAAACCTAACTATTCCATTGCTTACTATCCCATCTGTGAAGTTTGACATGTTAAATCATTTACTTTACAATTTACGTGAATTTTTGTTTACAATTATTGGTATACCATATATGTATATTGTTCAAATAGGATTGTATACAAAAACAAAATGTCAGCACGGCAGAACACTAGCTCTACATATTAGTGCTGGCTAACGCTGTGTAATCGATGTATCAGATGTACGTAACATTGGCAGTTACGTGTCTTTTGGCATCCTTGTCTTGGAAAAAAAAAACCACCTTTCCTTGACATTCTGGTGTGTTTTCAGTTTGCCAACTATTCCGCAATGAGATGTTCATGTGACAAAAGGTATTGGACATAAGGCACTTGTACACTAAACGTCATCGTTAGAGACCCTGAAAAATGGTGAAGCGCGAAATTCACGAAATAACGCGAAAATTTGATACTTTAAACGACTTTTCTTTGATTTTGACATAGTCACGAAATTCACGAATTTTCGCGCGAAGTTCACACTTTTTCACACAAAATAATGTCCTTATGTCGTAAGTTCTATTTATTTACGCCATCATAAACATAGGCGTGAAATAAACATAGACTGAAAGACTAGTGCCGTGATATTATCTTCGTTTTGACACGTTACTGAAATCCACGTATTTTTATTACTCTCTTTACAAGCAGTAAATATTGCCATCGCAAATGAAAACAAATGTCAACAATCGATATGTGCGCACTACCAACATAACAAAATTGACTCCACAGTTTTCGTGTTTTGAATAATGGTCGTTTCTGCCGCAAGGCGCACTGGTGTCGACTTTTCTAACCTAATTTAACCGCATCGAGCTAAGATGGCAGTCATTTTTGCGTGCACATATCTGAGTGTTTACAACTACCGTCCACATTTAGTAAGTTTTGTGATACAATTGAATTTGTGGCTAAGATGCCGAAAACTTCGACAGTTTGATCGCGAAAGAGAGATAAAATCGGATGATTTTATATTTTTGATCAGCGGGACAAAATTATGATGTGCAAGTTCTGCAACGTGCGAGTTGATTGTACACGCAAAGACACGTGCAAAAAGCATGTGGCAAATGACACACACAAAACAAAACAAAACAAAAAAGACAATTAATTTGTCAAGCATTCTACCGTGTCTAAACAAATCTCGATAGGCGACAGCGTGAATAAAGCAAACAAGCTTGAAAGTGCAGAAAACAAGAATTTTTTTCTGATTTTGTTAATATGATGCTGTAAGTTAACATTCCTTTGGAAAAAGCTGATCATCCAGCTATGAGGGAATGGTGTAACACCCATGTTGAAGGTTAGCCTTATTTTTTTAGAAATGTTTTCCCCCTCTAATAAAAGTTCATAAGCATATGTAGGCCTACAATATTATCGATTAACTTACCTTTACTTCAAATAAATATGCAAGTACCTCAGATTAACAAACACTTAAATAGGATGGATTGCATTGTGAAATGGTGAGCACACCACAATATATTTTTGACTGATTGATTGATGGTTTGACTCTGTAATCCAGCAGTACCTAATCTAGAAAAGGTTAGGTTAGGTTTGGCTAAGAATTGTTTTGAATAAATTAGCCCATTAATATTTTCAGTGATAACCTTATAAATGCTACCTATTTATAAGTATATTGTAAGTTATGTATACATTTTAGGTGCAGGGGATTTGCCATCATCAGCCAACACTCTTAGAGAAACTTATGTCCCAAAAATTGGCCAGGCAAATAAGGAAGCAGTAAGGCTATGAGGTTTTTTTTACACCGCCAATGGCATAATTTTTTCACAATTTTTTGGGGTCTCTACTGATTGCTTATTTTTCCACCAATTTTTTGCACAGCTTGCTAATTTTTACACCTATTTTTTTGCACCGCTTTTGTCATTTTTTTACACCGAAATGAGCCAGTTTTATTTACCATTTTCTGGGGTCCCTAGTCATCGTCACTAATCGAGAGACAATTTTACAGAAAGGTGGAAGTATGTCTTTAAAGACCAATGAAATAAAAGCTGGAAGCATGAAGAATTTGATGAAACAGTGTTAGCTTGGTTAGCAAATTTTAGAATCAGTATACCCATCAGTGGTTTTAACATGTTATTTTTGTTTACATAGCTTGATGAGTCCATTGGTAAAAAGTTCAAACACTGTAGTTACATTATACACCATGAATGTTGACTTCAAGAAGTGCTTAAAGTTAATTTTATCAATTCATACCCATAAAACATAAACGTAAAATCTGTATTACAAGCTGTAGTCATTAATTTAAGATTAAAGATGGTGAAGATTAATCCCCCTAAAGACACTCTACTTAACTGACTGGGGTACACTTTATATAACAACACAATACTAAATTTGAGCACTTTGATTCATTTAGTTAGACTATTGTGGACACGATTACCACTCAACTAGTTCTTTCAGCTATATGTTGATATGGTACAATAATTTTGCAAAGACTATAAGAATGAAATGGTAAAATTTGCAAAAATCAAGAACTAAAGCAGTTTATCCCAGTAATAAATTTTTTTTAGTCATTTTTCACACAATATTTTTAATATTTAAAGTCGCCGACTTCTAACATGCAAATTTCCGTAATCATAACCAACATATTTTCTTTTAAAAAAAAATTGGGATGTTGAAAAATTAGTTGGAAGTAAAATAGTTCCATGAGGGTTACAAATGGTCAAAAATACATATGTATTTAGATAATACAAGAGTAAAGTTTTTAATTGAAATGGATTACACGTGATAGTGTTTATGAATGTTTAACATTAAAAAGGTTTAAGGTAATGCTTCAGCCTACAGATAATGAGGCAGTCAAAATTAGAGTGGGCTCTGTGTCACTTGATTATCGACTCAGTGTTCATAAAAAAAAAGTCATGCTGGGCAAGGAGCATATGCAGAATTTCATTTCGGAGATGGGGGGAATAGAACCACTTTGTCTACTGTTTGCTTTCAAATTCTTTTCATTCGTTGGTGAAAATTAAAGATATTTTGAGATTTGTGTACAGGGCAAAACAACACAAATGCAATAGTCTTAGTGCTTTTGAGTCAGCTCACCTGAAAGTACGTGCCACCCCGGACCTTCTTTTCTGTGCGATCACCGTAGTACACAAGTGTTCTTTTGGAGCGGTCGAACACGAACCAGCGCTTGTTCCAGTGGTGGAACTTGGAGCCCATCTTGTGCAGGTAACCCCGGCAAGAAGTCGAGTCTATGATCACGTGGGGGCACAGCTCCACCTGGTGTCCCGCTGTCTCGATGTGGGCCCGCAAGTTCAGGCTCTCACTCCTGATGGGCAGGTATCGGGTCAGTGGTCGCTGTAAACAAACCAAACATGACACGTTGTTGCGTAGTCTGGCCATCTGATGAGTTACAAAATGAACAATGATTTTTTTTTGCCTGAACTGCTAATAATAATTACAGCATCCAAAGAGTAGCTGCTGTCCTCAAATTATAACAGGAAAACTTAAAAGAACGAAGAAGAAGAAAAAGCAATCAGTCAATGTGCAGCCCATACCCAGTACACACATCTCTGGCCATTGAGTTCCGATATTTTTTGAATGCTTGGGTTCACCCTGATAAGACAAAAGTTACACACGTACTGCTAATAGAGTTCACAGGGAGCCTTACAAGTAATACGATACGCACAAATTACATTAACAGTTATGGCCACAGTAACGTTTATAGTTATTAGATTCTTTTTAAAACCGTAGTGTTTTGTTTGTAAAGTTGTACATGAAGTAATATGTAGGGGGCCAGACACAATTATTTGCCCCAGGGCCCTTGGTAAGTGTACGTACAGCAGATGTGGTGTCGATGCTTGCACATAGCGCCCATGCAGCACTCATTTACGAAAAGGCCTGCAGTAACAAAACATGTTGCTACCAGTCGCAGATAGCTTTAGCAACCTTGTGCGCATGTTACACATGTGAACACATGCTGTGTCACATACCTACTTCAGGTCACAAATACAGCCATGCACATGGGGGTTCGATTCTAAACTTCCTCTGTGATATATATTCAGGTAGCACACACGTGTTGGAAGTACTATATGCTGACACCGGAGTAGGCTCTTGGTAAAAAAGTACGTCATTCAATTGTTAGTTTCAATTGAGATGAAAATATTTAGCAACATCATCAATTTCAAATACTTTGCTTATTCTCAAATGTCTTAAGTAATTCCCTTTTAACCTACAATTTTCATGTCCTGAAGTGCCATCTACAAGTGGCATGGCAATATAACAAGTTAGAAACATTTTTGAGAATTACACAATTTTTACATTAATAAACTGGCAACTGTACTTATATGTTGACACAGTTTTTTTATGATAAGCTGGAAAGTAAAGGCTACATTACAAATTTTAAACAAATATGGTATATGGTTTGAATGTAATACAAAACACAAAACTTTCATCATATTTAGGAAAACTACAAGTTTCCTGAGGAAGTAAAAAAATACTGAAACATGTTAATAATTACTTTCATAAAGCAATGTGTAAATATTCTAGATTCATTAGATTTGTTTAAAAAAAAATTGTATTCCAATAATATAGATATTTACATATGAGACATCACAATGATGGATGTATCAATAAATAAATAAATTTAAAATAATTAAAATATTTGCTCCACATATTCGAAAACTGCTTTTAATAGTTTGAATGCATATTATGAACTAATAAGTTTGCATAATACATGTAATATTTTAATTATAATTAAAAAATAAAATTGAAATATTATAAATAGCAATTATTTCTTATACTGTTTGTAGTGAACACACAAATTACCTGCAAACTTTTTCTGTAACAAAAAAAAATGTTTGTATAAGAAAGTAAATATGAAATACAGTAAATTTTGTGCAAGTGTTAATTACGGAATGCAACATGTATGGATTCAAGAGTATTTGTAAACTTTGGTTGATATTGTCCCATGAAAACCAATTCTTGGCTATTATTTTAATTAGGAAATGTTAAAGACAATACATGCAAATACTGCTATAAAATCACATGTTGCAAATTATGCACAACCCAAATGTCACCAACTCAACGTCTTGAAATTGAAGTATATCTAAGTGTTTTCGATACCAGGTAAACTTGTTCAGGGTAAAAGATACTCTACCTGTTCAGAAATATAACTCCAGTATTTTACTTAAGTTCAATATTTGTATCAGGTTATCCTTTCTTCCTATGAGTTAGTAGGTAAAATTGGGTGAAGCAGATGACAAGAAAGCAAAGAGCAGGAAAAAAACAAAAAAAAACAAAAACAAATGGGCCGATTATAATACCTAAAGTAGAAGCAATATTTGGTTTGATGAGATCGTGGGAAATATTGACCACGTAATATTTTAATAAAGCAAAATAATGCAGTTGATAGTTATGTGATAGGTAGTTTTGCATTTATAATGAAAACAAGTTAATATTAATTTTGTGTTCAATAAATAATTAAATTGCTGAAACACTTTTACAAGTGCAACATATAAACTTATACTTGTTTTTGAAGTAATACTTCATCAAACATTGCAAGAAAGTATACTCATTTGGAAACTAAAGGGTTATCCACTATGACTGAGTAAAAGCTGCCATGTGACAGATGAAACTGAGTGACCCAGCAAGTTAACTTTCGTAAGTGGGTATTAATAAATGCAAAAACCTCAATTATTTGAATAAGAACTCTATTTTACAAAGAATTTTAAATTATTTTCTTTAAATGAGAAAGGCAGAAATGTTAGCTGAAACGTAAGGTGAAAGATGGCAAAATTTGCATTGTGTTCTTAAGTCCTGTAGTTTATAAATCGGTAATTTAAATTTTTTTTTTTTTTTGTATCTGCATTTCTTTCTATTGTTTATTTGTTTACAAATTATGCCGAGTTTGTATTTCATTAACGAGACACACACACAATTTAAAAATCAAGCTAATGCCTACCTGTTTCTTGTCCATTTTAGTCCGCATCTTTGTAGCTAAATGGTGCTCGTAATTTGAACCGTCGGACAAGGGTCGAGTTTCTTCTTCATCTCGTTCTCTGGCCAGCTCCCTTTCTCTCATCTGCAATCAAAGAGCATGTATGCATGAAAATAAAGTGTGCCAGTCAAATGAAATAATGTACATGTACATATCAAATGCTAAGTACCTAAATAACAATATTAACAGCTGTATTTAAATTTAAAGTTCCTGCCTATAAATATCAACTAGTCACAAGAAAATAACGAACTTCAAATTCACCAACCTGTTGTTTTAAAAAAAGTACCCGCGGATCGCCAAACATTACGCGCCAGAATTTATTACTAGTCACATATCTGTGTAAATGCTCGATGCTAGTCACAGTGCGGCAAATTTTTACTGTACAAGACAATCTCAGTTGTGTGCTGTTTAAAGCTAAAAGCACTAGCTTACGTATTTAGCATTTGGAACTGAACCAAAACGCCGAAAGCGCATTATAAATTTAGTGGCAGGAAGCGACGTACTCCACCGCACGAACAGCTGCGCATGCGCGGGTCGACTCTCGGTCCGTATCGATTATTTTCAGGAAGCTCGGGCACAGATAGCGCATGCGCAGTTCACAGCTGAGCAGGACAGCGCTCGGCCAGAAAACGGGAATCGGCACGGATCTTATTATCTTAAGTCGCAGACAAACAAGCGGATTAATGCGTGCGAAGCCCTCCGGACTCTCTGACTGCGGGCGCGAAGCACGACTGCCTGCCACCGCGGCACTGAGCCTGCGCCGCGATAGCCAAGCCCGAGCGCTGAAACACAAACCTTGGAGACAGTCCGCACCAAAAGTTTCGCGACTCGATGCGACACGGCCTTGGCGCGCGCAGCATCACTGAACCGCAAATATAAGATTTTTTTTTAAAGGTTTGACGTTGTACTAATAAAAACTTTGTATGGACGTACGTCATTGCTGTTTTTTTTTCTATACATAATAAAGAAATCACAAGAACTGTCAAGAAAAATGAATCCACAACAAACACTCATAAAAATAAGCCATAATTAGCTGATGTCAATTTTTAAATAAATAGACCACAGAGAACTCCGTACAAGGAATGAAAAATAAAATATCACGGCACAGACGAACAGAGTGGGCCAACAACGATAAGCCAGTTGTCAAAAAAAGAAACTTGGACAACACAACGACGACGGCACAAACGAACACAGTCGTCTTTTCAAGACATAACAGTTGCGACGTTTCGGGAACACACATACACAAAACAAGACACAAACCTTTTACATCGGCTGATTTTGGTTTGTTTTTCTGCTTGTACATTCATATTTCTGGTCCATTCTTGAGGTTTCTCAATAACATACACTGAATACCAGAAATGGCGTGTGTCCATAAAAATCTTTTAAATCAATCTTCCCCATTGCAAGGCATTCAAAGAATGTATTGAACGTTATTATTAAATTTTAAATATTACTTTATTTTCATGGTATATTAAATTAATTATACTAGGAATAAACAACTATTAAAATATGGTAAATTGAGGGTTTGTCGACACGACGTGTTGGAACCACGTGCCTACAAAAACAATGCTCGTAAAAGTGAGGTTACCCGAGGCAAGAGCAGGGCAATAAGCGTGACTCGCTAGCGATGACGGCTACTGAGGACTACAGACTACAAATCACGTCAGTATTAATCTAATGAATGCCCTTTTCCGTGAACGTAAATATGTGGCTTAGTGTTGATTAATCCTAGGCTACATTCGCGATAGCAAACAAACAGCATATAAATAACGCAGCTGCACGCTACATCAGCATACAACACAGCAGTTCGTACAATCGCAATTGTTTTTTTTTTTTCCTTATCTTCTTTTGTCAGACATTTGCCTTTCAAATAAATACCATATTCAAATTAGTTCCAACGTTTTATCTTTGAAATACAAGTTCGATAATTTACTGTGCGCCGTGCGCGTGTTATTTTCCAGTGTAATAGTTACTATCTGTTGATGTACATTCAACTTCCGTGCTTAGCTTGCTGTGAATCTGCTGTTGCGAATGTAGCTCGGACTTTTGTCGTTGTTCGATGGCGCTTATATAAAACACTCCGCAGAACCGAATAGGTGTTGAAGCTGCGTAATGTACCACACAGCCCACACACAACCTCGGAAGGTAAAATAAGGCAGTAATGTACGAAACCAGAAGCCAGGGAAAACGGCACCTCGCTGTGGGGCTGCTGTGTTTGCGGATAAACAGTCGGTTTGGACTGCATACATTTCGCAAGCGCGTAAGGCAGGGTTTATAAACTACGCAAGGAACGCAACGAAACAACAATGCAAAACGCAACCAACGCAAGAAAATCACGGTCGTTTATAAAGCACGAAATTCGCAAAACGAATCGGGTAAGCTGGGAGTACAGAGTGAGAAGAGACCATTGGTTGAAGATACAGGGGAAGTCGAGGCGAACAGAAAGAGGGAAATACTCATTTCTGGCGAGGACAGGACGGGAGTGGAATGGGGTTGAGGGAAAAGTATAGTCACCGGGCGAAACCCAATTCTAGGTGTATTAAGTCAATCAACGAACCTCACAACTTGAAATTGTAAAACATTAAAAAACAAATTTCTTCTTCGGAATTTTTTGTGATGATTAATGTTTATCAAGCAAACACACTAAATTGGCAATAATTTTATTTAACTATTTATTTCACTGTGCTATAGTTAAGCAAGAGAAAACGCGTCGTATAAAATAAAATAACATCGTGGCCTTCTATGTACACAATGTCTGCGTCTTTAAAAGTTTTCGGAACACTTCACTTAGAATATGGAAGGAATAAACGTAAACCAACACGCACGCAGTATTTTTTAAATTTCATAAACTATAAATAATTCGTATTATAGCCAAGACGTAAATTTCAAAAAGGCATATTTATTAGAAGAATGTTTAAGTTTCATTAAACTTAATCGTTTTCTCGGGCCAATAAGTTGTGGACAAGTTTTCAGCAGGCTACGACTTTTACAGCAGTAACAACGAAACAGCAAGGCAAAACAGGAGTATTACAAGTTCTGTATGGTTTGCTTAAATTGTCTAAAATACACCAAAATCCTGTATACACGTATGCCATATCTTTTACGCTTTTAAAGAATAATGGCATGTTGGTCTTGATCAAATGTTGGCAAACTCTTAGTAACAAGTATTTTGTTCCTAACGTTTCTAATATATGAAAACAGGTTGAATGTGCTCTTTTTTTAAATAGTTATGATCAGCACAGTTCATGATTACGTAAAAATTGGCGTAACTACGCTTATTTTTACACGCCAGTGTTCAGCTTTGAGTCCATCTATAGAGCATCCCACTCTTAGATTGCAGTATGGAAGTAAATGGGCGCATTCTCTCTCTCTCTAACACACGCCGATTGCCGTTAGCACTGTCCTTGTTTCTTCGTGCGTTGTTGCCAAATATCAAACGAAATTAAAATTAAAATTTTAATTTTTGGACCAAGCTTTTTTTCATATTGTATAGAATCAAAATACGCATCAGGCAATGCTTATTTTGAATACTTAACAATATTTTAAGTGTCCGAAAAAATTAAAAAACATAACTTATTCGCTGCGAACTGTTTTGAAGTATTCCGATATGTTTCACATCAAAAAAAGAAAACCTACATGTGTATTTCATTCAGATTTTTTTTATTAGTAAATTAATGCCGTAGGACGCCACCGAACAAATGTTAAGACAAAAACTGTACAGGTTTCACTTAAATAATTTTTTTAATATATTGAAATGCATTTTCTCACAAACTGACACATCAAAAAGTTGACCCGCGGAAAAATTTTTTTCTATTAAAGATAGATGGGGGACGAAAGCGAGAAAAATGTTCACAATGAATTGAATTAGTTTTTAAAAGCAGCTCCATCTCAATTGCTTCTACAGTTTCCGTGGAAATAGCTGTTAAAGATGTGTCTTATCAGTACAAGAGCGCGCGCTGCCGTCGTAAGAGGAAACAGGGTCGTGTGTTTAGATAAGTGGGGTTCTGTCCTACAAGCAATTTCAAATACATGGCTTCCTTAGTCAACAAAAAATATTATAATCGATTCTTGAACATAATATTTAAAATGTATGAAATAAATACGAAGGAATTTAATAGCGATCATAGTACAAAATTTTGAATTATTTTTCTATCCTTCTCAACACCAAACATCTTATCAAACATTGTTTTAGACAAAGTTTTGGAAAATAATTATGATATTTACAAACAATTTAAACAGATTTGATAAGGTGTCTACTAAGGCAGTTACGATTTTTTTTTGTCCGGTGAAAATTTTTTTCGAACCCATGCAGTTATGGTTGGTCGTATCAAAAATTTATTTAGAAAACATTTTTCGGCATTAGGTACTCCGAGTTATCATACGTTAAAACGGATTCGATATTATTCATATTATGGGAGTTGTTGCGATTTTTCTGTTTTTCAAAAAATTTCCCCATTTCGAATCAATTGTTCGGATTTTTCCCATAACTTACTCAACCAAGAATTTCCATTACCGTATTTTATTTATCATTTTGGACATGACTTGTCCAAAAATACGGCATTTATCGGGACCATGAAAATGTGATATATATATATAATTATATAGGTATATGTATGGGATTTTTAGAACAGAAAAGAAAACTATAAGAAATTTTCGTCTACAATAGGTAGTTTTTATTTGAAATTTACATAAAAAATGGCATTATTACAAATTTATATGTGTAATAGTATAAAATATTATAAATTACGATATGATTTCTTAAAATGCTTCTTGTTCGATCCAAATTCCAAAGACACGCATCTCCTGAAATTCGTAATGTGTTAGAGATTTGGCAACAGCGAGCGCCATAAGCCGTGTGCTGCAATCTAAGAGTGGGACGGGCTATAGGTAATGGAATTTTATGCCGGAATATTAACTTGTCCAGATGTGAGCGCTGAACAGAGAACACTGATAACAAACACGATATGAGTGTTATGTACTGCTATAATGATTATCGCAGCTAAACGCCCTATAGCGAGTGTTCCGGTGAACGTGCTGTGCACAAACTGGCGACCCGAACGACCGCTACAGATGGACGTTGTTCGGAACTGGCGTGGTGGATAGCCCACTCAGGTCCAGTATTTCTATAGTGTTAGCTAGAGCTGCTACCAGGTTAATGTGTCAAATGATTCATAATAGTTGAAATTTAATATTGTAATAGCGATACATTTCTGAAGTACTAACATAAATTTAGTATGTTTCTAATTTAGAAACACTTGTAATATTTTGACATGTTTTTACTAATATAATGATGTATCGCTACTTAAATACATATATATTGTTACGAAACGTAAGGAGGGCCGCGGCGCGCAGGTGCAGGGCAACTGACGTCAAGCTGCCACCGCAACGTGAGACGTGCCGCGCGTGCATGGTGGATTACAAGAGTCGCCGCTTCCCCTCCCTCCAGCCCTCCACTCCCCGCGCGGCACTCTGCCTTTAACACGTTATCTGACACCTGACAGCTGGGGAGTTCCGCGCGCCACCTGGCAGCTGCCGACGCGTGTCTAGAGATTTCTCGGGTCGGGTCGGCGCGGAATGACGCGACTGGCCCCAGCTGCGCTCGTGAATTCTAGAAGGGTGCCTGGGCCTTAATAAGCCCAGGACGCCGGCCTCCGAGTCAGTCAGTGAGGAGTCGGGAGTTTCCCCGCGGCGGAGTTTCCGGGCGATAGTGCCGCGCGCGTGCGGCGGAGCGGCGAAGTCCCTAGACGAAGGTTCCAGGGCGGAGAGTTCAGTTTCGGGCGATAGTGTCGCGGGTGCGGCGGAGTTCCGGGGCGAGAGAGTCTGCGCGAGTGCCGCGAGTGCAGCGAGAGTCCCGAGCGAAGTTCCGAGCGAAGCGTGGAGCGGATCCGAGCGAAGCGTGGAGCGGATCCGAGCGCAGCGTGGAGCGGATCCTAGCGCAGTGTGGAGCAGAGCCTCGGCGAAGGGAAGTGCGACGGCGGTGGCGGAGTGCGGTGACGGAGCTCCACGAGGGGTTTTACGACGAGAGTTACGCCAGAGGTGCGGCCCAGCGAGGTGTGCGGTGTGTAAAAAGGAGTGACTGGGGAAGCAAAATTTTTAAGTGCAATTGATTATTTGGTTTTTTAGATTATTTGTTAGAGATGTAAATATCTATCTATAATATAAAAATGAATTGCAAAATGTGTTGGTAAGCGCATAACTCAACAACGCCTGGACCAATTTGGCCAATTTTTTTTAAAATGTTCGTTGAAGTTCAAAGATGGTTTTTACGGCGAGAAAAATTCGAATAATTGCCGGAAAAACCCTAAAACCAGCCCTTTTCTTTTTCCCATACAAACGTTTTCTAACTAAAACGAGCAATCATTGTTGTTTAAACAATGTAGGTATGTTCCTAACGTCAAAGAGTCAATTTGCACTTTATTACCTCTGTACAAAGTTCAATCATATCTATCAAAACAGTGTGCGTTGGAGCACAGATAAACAAAAAAAAATATTAACCGAAATCGAATAGTTCAATTTGGTCGGCTTCGCGATATTATTTCATTTGTTTTATTTTAAAATGCATCAGTTTTCAAGTCATTACATCAGTCGAACAAAACCAGCGTTACCAAAAGTATTTCATAAGTTTAAGTTTTTATTATTTGATTTGCCTATTTTAAATACGGCTTGAAGGATTTGACTCCAATTCATATCAAATTTAAAAAAAGTTGAAACAACAACAAACTGTCAATGTCAGTGTTTTTTTTCCTTGGATTTTAGGTTACCTACCCTAATGAGTTTGCTTTTGTCAACTTATACACGAAACAAATTCTTACCTATATAGTGTTTTGTGCAGTGTTTATTTACCTATGATCGTTAATTATTGCATGTGACAAAATAATCTATAATATAGATATGCCTCCTATTAGACGAATCAATTTAGGTAGAAGAGCCCGAAATGCTACAAACCAAGCTAATTACCGATCTAATCATGCACTACAATGAAAATAAAAATTATTATGTTTCACATGATTAACAATAAAGGGATTACTTATTTTTTATTTATCTTTTTATTTATATGTTTTATTTAATTATATTTCTTATTCACAACACTCTATCACCAGGGTGACGGTTCTGTTCAGGAGAATTTTTTGCCCCGACAATAAAATATGTATGAACAAAAAATGTCATATTACAAATCATTTTGACAGGACTTTATTGCAATTTAATTAGGCAGTACGAAGTCTGCCGGGTCAGCTAGTTGGCAATAAATATAACTGTGTAGGGATAAAATCTTTAAAAGGGCTATCCTTTACAAACCCGGTAGTTTCCCACACGACGATTTATTATTTTTTTGTATTTTTAATAAATCGTAACTAATATAAGTATATATAATAACTGATGACAATTGACTAATAACGTGTACCAAATTATCACCGTCGTTATTAATATACACGAGAAGGTATGAGGGTATGAGGCGCCCCCCCCCCCCCTCCAGAAAACTTAAAGAATTGACTCTTTCAAACCTTTTCAATACACCCTAAACTTAAATTTCGACGGTGGTTTTGCTAATTTATGTTAGGATATTTTGATATTCTTTTCTGAATTATTATACTCGGATCAGTTTTATACATGCCTAAGATCAAATTTCTGGTACAAAATCACATCACTATATGTGTGAATCAATTTTTTGAAAGTTTTTTTTCTAATACGAAATCATGAATTGAAATAGGTATTGACAAATGACATTAAGTTAAAATATAATAAAAATTAATTTTCCTTATCCCATTAACGTCCATGTATCTCGACGCTCCACCCAAAACACGCAGTGGCGAATTTAGAAAAGGCAGGGAGGGGGGGAGACGGAACGTGCTCCCTCCCTCCAAAAGGGTTAAACATGCACAGGATAATACTACTTCTGAAGTAATAAACAGATATTATACTAGGTTCAGACTACCGGTGCTCCATCCAGAAGTCAATCCTGGGTCCGCCCTTGGAAACACGTACCGTATTTGGTGATTACGATCCAACATGTGGTGTGTTTCTTAATAATCCGCGGAACTTGTGAGCCACGGTAAAATTCAGTGACTTTAAATTCAAGTAACCACTGAATATTTAATGTTTTCATTAAAAAAAATTTTGTTTCAGTGATATATAAAAAAAATGGTTGTCTGTAAAGTCAGTTTACGGACGATAGTTTAACGTGACGTCATAACAAAACATTGATGAAATGATTGCATACATTTATGAATAAAATTGAATCATTTTTATTGAATGATCACTATTTTGTATGGATACAAAGAAGGAGTGATATGAAACCAACAATTTAATTGATAAATTTACTTTTATTTGCACTCATTAATTCAAATATGTTTATTACTTTAACGAACAGATTATTTTAACTATAACTTTATACATGTTTGCTATTTAACTTCTTCCAATCTGTGTTATTCTGTTAAGGATAGGACGATGATAGGAAAAGTAGGAAATGGATGGGAGTGTTTCAAGTTTAATGTGCCTCGAAAAAGTCAAATCGATGGTTATTCCAATCGAGTGGAAGAGAGATAGATGCGGCACAAGCGTACAATGAGCGTAACGGGACAACGAGTCATCCTTTTTCGTGCGTGCAGCCCGCTTTCATCGATTTATTATAAGTTGTAACGTCAAAATTTATTTTTTGATTAAATTTTTGTTTAAAGAATTTAAAGCTATCTGTTTTTGGTTCAATAATAATTATTTCTTTTAAACATAAGAGTAAAATAAATTTGTGTCGTCAATGTTGTCATACTTGTGTTTTGCTAAAGAAAACATAAAACCATATTGTCGCGGGTTGAAATTTTGCAGGGTTGTTGAAATCAAATTTAGGGACTTTACTGACGGGACTCTGGGCTGGCTGCTCTGTTCACTCGTCAGCGCAAGTGGCGTGACCATGTAATTGGGGCACGGGGCCGGCGCGGCGCGCTGCGGGCTTGCAGAATTTTGTTTGTTTGTTTGGCCGCACGCTGGCGCAGCCACGGGCCGCAGTTACTGGGGCGCGCTGTCGTAACAAGCCGCGCGGTGTGGCCTGCACATTGGGGTAGAGGGGGGGTAGTCTTCCCAGATGTTCTAGTTAGTTGTTTAGTAAATTTGACTTCAATAACGAGCTTTTGTTATGGTAGGCGCGGCAGGGCGCGCGAATTTAAGCGCAAGTGAGTGGTGACTCAGGCTCACTCAGGCGGAGGCTATGCGTCTCACCTGTGGTCACGAGTTGTTAGTTCGTTCGTGATGTAGGAATTCAGGCTCACTCAGGCGGAGGCTATGCGTCTCACCTGTGGTCACGAGTTGTTAGTTCGTTCGTGATGTAGGAATTCAAGCTTTCGGGCGGAAGCTATGGCCGACGCCAGAGGCCACGAGTCGTTTAATTTAAGTTAGGTCATAATGTAGTCGTCAAGCTTTCGGGCGGAGGCTATGGCCCTCGTCAGGGGTCACGCGTCATAGTTTTTAAAATGTAATGTTCGTTCGGGATTTCAAGGGCAGGAGAGGCCCCTACGTTATTTTTTTAAAGTAATCGATCAAGAAAGGCTTTTCGGAAAATGTGAGTATGGACTTATCTTTGTTTTAATTTTAAGTATTAATTATGATTTGAGGTATTCGGAAGGACTAGGGAAGTGTTTAGTGAAGTTCTCTCATTCTCTCTCTTGTAAGGTCGTTCAATCGTTAAGGAAGTAAAGAGATTATTGTTTTAAATTGTAATCCCGCTATTTAAATGTTCTTTAAAATGATGTTGAGTATTTGACTTTAAGAATAAAATAATTTTAATTAAGTATTATGTTATTTTGCAAAATCTCCTTAGTTCAGCTCTCACCAGACATCCTGTACGGGATGACGAACCTATGATCCTAGGTACAGTAAAGTATTTTATGAAGTTAAGACTAGTTGATGCCAAGCGAGTTGTTTCTATGTAAAGAGCTACGATTCTCTCCCCCCTCCGAAAGTGGATCGAGACAGAAATGGTGGTGGCACCGGCTAGGTGCCACGTGACAGAAATGGTGGAGGCGCCGGGTAGGTTCTATTTCTGGAGAGAGAGAGAGGTAGATTTTTATGTTTATTATTAAGTTAGTTTCAGCTTCTGATAGCAGGTTATTAAGAGTTTACTTGAGGAGAGGATTACGGAATTTAATCTAAGTGGAGGAAGTCTTTGAGATTTTTTTTTTGACGTAACAGATGTTTATTTGAGTATACTTGTAAGGATAAAGTTTATAGTGATAAGTTGTTTTAAGTCGTTGAGTTTATCAGGGATTTTTACGTGAGGAGAATACGTTATAATTTAAATACTTAATAAAGATAATGCAAGTGGTTTAGTTTTATTAAAGTTAATTTAAGATTGTAGGTTAAGAGAATTATAATTTAAAATAAAAATTTTTTGTCGTAAATAGGAATTATTTTCAAGTGAAGTTTGTTTTGTTGTCGTGCGCGTAGGAGACGAGACGTACGAATTAAATCAGTCGAGGGAAGGATAAACGTTAGAAAGGAATTAAAGAGAAAACGAGAGTTTATGTAAAAGAGAGTTATAGAATTTATAGTGATGTTTTGTTTTAATTAGAAAAATGTTGAGAGTTGTTTCAGAACGACACGTCAGTGGACGTGGCAGAATGAACACGTGACGGGGAGGTGCTGAGACCTAGCGGAGAACGGAGGAACCGCAAGCGAGGGTTGGCGCACCTGATGGAATTCGGTGACGTCACGGGCTCATACGGAGACGTGGACAGGCCGTGACCTTGTTTTGATCAGCTGTACGGTAACTTAGCGATAAGAAAATAGACTATTGGTTAAATAAATTTAAATTTAAGTGTGTTTTAGAAGAAGAGGAACTTTCAGTATGTAAGTAATTTATTTTAAGAAGTGTATGATGTATAGGCTAGAAGTGTTTCGTTGTAAGTTGTTTATGTTTTTGTTAGTTAAATTCTACCTCGGTTTTAAAAATATTTTTTTGGGATTTGTAAACATTATTAAGGAGGTACACTATAAAATCGATAAGCATTGAGAAAACTGGGAAGGCTAGATTTTGTGTGTAGAGGGAATTTACTCCAAAAGAACAGAGAGACAAAATTAATGTTTTCATTAGGGCGAGGGACCCTAAGGTGAGGCGTTGTGTCCCTGGGAAGAAAGGGAATTGTAGCGCAGACCATAGGAGATGGGCTGACTACGGAATTAAGGGTTAGGAGAATCCTGAGAGTTGTGAGTAGTTTGGGGCAGGAGTTCCCCATGTAGTACCGAAGTGGCTATCCTGTATGGGATAGGGTACCATTTCAATGAAGTTTGTTGGTGGGGTTAGAGCCCCCTGTGTAGTGGGCCTATAGCAGATAGGCACTACAGTGAATTTGGTTATTTTGTGAGGTAAATTCCCTGGAGGTTAAGTAAGATTGGATTCAGTTAGGAAGGAGGGAAATGAGAAACATTGCTGTAGAGAGTTAGTGTACTTGCCTAATGTGAAATTGAATTTTAATAAATTAATTAATGAGAAAGTTTTTTCTGGTCAAATAATAATGGAAGGGAATTAATTAATTTTTTTGAGTAAGGTGTTTTAAGTAATGAAATAAAATAAGGTGAAGTAATTTGAATAATTGGGGAGGAGTTTCTTTAAGAGTTTAGATAATTGTTTTTGAATTTATTGAGATATTCAGCCAGTGAAGTTTGAGTGTGAGAGATACAGTGAGATTTTAAGGAAATCGGTTGTTTATTAATTAGGACAAATGAGATTTTATGATTAAGAGTCAGTAAGCATAGTTAAAATTTACGACATGATATTTGTTGACAGTTTACAGTTATTAAGGAGAAAACAGAGTAATCTATTTATTTTTATTTTAATGGTTTGAAGATAAGATTATGAATTTTTTTTGGAAGTTTCTTTGGCATGTTGGAATAATTTTTTTTGATTTTTAGAATTTACAGAGAAAATTTAATTGATTTACATTAGTTTGGAAGTATGGAGGTTTAGTGTTCGATTAGCCCTAACTTGATGGTCGGATCCCAAAAGAATGCCGTAAAACCGATAGCCAATTGAGAGGAATGCGGTAGGCGCTTGTGTAGAGAGGGGTTGTGGGAAAACTCCTTGGGACTGATGGCAGATCAGGGGCCCTAAATAGTGTGTGATGCTGTAAAACCAGTGCAGGGAAAGCCTGGTATGCTTAAATTTTTGGGCACAGGTTAGGTAAACCTGGGGTTCCATGGGATTTAGTCATGTTAGCTGCTGTGAGACATTAAGATTTCCAGGCTCCATAGTAAATTCAATGTAAATTTTTGTTTTCTTAAAATAATAAATTTGTTTTTAATTTTTTTTGAGATATTTGATTTGTAACAGTGAATACAGACCCCGAGGAATAAGAGTTGTCATGCTGTGAGAGGAGAAGGTGGTAGGCCTAAAAGGGTACAGGCACCACAGAGGTTATGTGCATTGCATAATTTAAATATAAGGAAACTTGAGAATTTGAAATTTTGTTGTTGGTTTGTACACCCATAAGAAGAGTATAGGCAGAATTTTTATTGTTATGAGATGTCTAATTTAATTGAAAAGAAGAAAGTTTAAAGATGCAAGGTAACATTATTATTGTAATAATTGAAAGAGATTAAGAGGTAGAGAGAAATAGGCAGTTTTTGTTTGTAAGTACTAAAGTTTACATATAGAAATTTAGTAACTAAGAATGAATAATAAGTTAAGTCTAGTGTAAAAGTTTTTTTTAAGTTTGTTAAGTTAAGAGTCACAAGTAAATTTTTTTTAGAGAGAATGTCTTTGATAGGAAGTATTAGAAACTTATGGGAAGTTTAGGGTAACATAAATAATGTAGGTAATGAATAATAAATAGATGGTAGGTCTTAAGTTAGGATTAACATTTGAAGCAGAATTTAATTAAGAAGAAGGAAAATAAATAGGCCTAATGAAAAGAACAAAAAAGGATTTTATGGTAAAGCATTTTTTTTTTAAGTAATAAACAATGAATAATAATGTTGTTTCAGGGTAATGTGTACTAATAATACAATTTTTTTTTAGGACCAAAGAACAGGAATTATGTAATTTAAATTAACATGTATTTTTGAAACTGTTACAGATTCCTTAAGATGAGCTGAGCAGCAGTCCAGTTTACAAGATGACAAGAGTTCGAGAGACAAGATACAAGATCACTGAAACAAGAGCCAAGACTGAAGATTCAAGAGAAGAGAAAGCTGGCAGCCATGGACTTACAAGTGGAGATTAATAAGGTTATGTAAAGTTTTATTTTTTTTTATGGAAGACAGTAACTGGAGTTTTTTTTTGTTATAAACATTATTTACAGAACTTTTTAGGTTATAGTAATGTAATGGAACTAGTGAGTTGTGGTAGCTGTCAAAAAGAACTAATACCTTAAGTTTAATTTTTAAAGTTAATTTTCTTAATTTACAGAGGGATTAGTAGTTTTTTTTAAACCTTATTTAGGTTGGAATTTAAATACAATAGCTTATTATAAATGTGTACGAACAGTTCAAGTTCACCGTACTGATAGGTAGGTCAGATGATCTTATTGATTTTGATGATTTGTTGTTTTGAGTTGATTTTTAAGTGTTGTGAATTAGACAATGAAATAGTTCTGAAAACTTAAATTATTTCAAGCTAAGAAATAGTAAAGTTAATTGTAACTCAAAGGACACCAGAATTTAATTTTTTTTTGAATTAGTAATGTTTGAAAATTTTATACTTTACAAGAAAGGTTATAAACAAACAGATCGGATGGAACAAGGATGCAGTAAATCACAATTTCATTTAGAATTATTGATTAGCTTTTGAGGTTATGAAGTAAAAGTAATTATAGTTTAAAAGTTTGAATAAAAAAAAATGTTTTTTTTTTATTTGTTTGAAATAGAAAATTTAAAAGTTAATTAGTCATGATCTAGGTGGGTGATGGGGTGGGAATTGGCCACTCTTTTTCCCTATAACCTCCCTAACATGGCCTTCTATTACATCTAACAGAAAAAAAAAAGAAGAAAAAGAAGACTTATTATTAGTTAGAATGTTTTTTTATGAAGATACCTGATGAACTTTTTTTTTATTGTTGGGAAGAATAGTAGCAAGGTTAGTCAGATATTTTTACTCAGAAGAAGAAGAAGATAAAGCAGTTTTATGACTCGACAAGCCAGAGATTGGTGTTTCCCCTCTGCGCTTCTATTGACTACGTTGTTTACTCTCATGGGATAGCTGGTTCGGCACCATGGAGAGAGATTGGTGGGCATTGTGGTTGCCCCCAGAAGAAAAGAAGAGTAGAAGAGGTTATGGGTGGGTCATGTGAACTGACCTTCAACCCAGTTACTTCGTGGGGACTATTTGCTGTATAGAGAAGATCAAGACTCAAGAGTTAGGGAAAATCATTGGAGGTCATGTTTCCCTTCCTTAAGTTTTTCCTATCAAATTATTTGCCTGATTAGATTATGCTAAGGGTGGGATACTTTATGTTAGCAGTTGAATTAATTAATTTTATTTTTTTGTGTGTTTGCATCCTTGCCCATCGATTGCAGTTTAGTAGTTAGTTTTGTATTTGTCAGGCGTGATGGTAATGCCTGTTGATGATGTTTCAGAATTGTAATCTGTTCGTGATGAGGATGGCACAACTCCGAAGCAGATGTGGGGAGAAGTTGTGAGCTGCCCTGGAAGCCAGTCCAGTAGCTGTTGGAGTTGAGTGGTGTTTGCTGATGGCCAGCCCAGGGAGCTACTCTTCTCGACAACACTGACTTCGAGGAGTTGCACCAACCTTCACGAGATAAGAGTTTAATTAATTGAAACACTGTAAGGACACTTAATTTTTTTTGAAGAACGAAAGAAGTATGGTAATAAACGGAAACTGAAAAAAAAAATAATAATAATTATCAAGAATTTGCACATTGTTTAACGAATACTGAGAAACTAAGAACAGTAATTTAATTTGTAAAGAGATTTCACTAACAGAACAATTTTTTTAGAATTGAGAACTCGAGCCTCTGAAGGTTCCTGTGAGAACAAACCAGATAAAAGTTTTACATTTAATTTTATGAATACTTGTTGTTTTAAAATAAATCTTATGCAGAATCTAGATGTATGTTCAGACAGCAAGGAACTAAGAAAATTATTATTTTTGTGAAATGAGGAATTTATAGTTATGGTTTAATGGAAAAAGACAATTTGTAATTTTGAGGTAGCTCGATGGGGCTCGAGCTCTGTGAGGGGAGGGTTATGTCGCGGGTTGAAATTTTGCAGGGTTGTTGAAATCAAATTTAGGGACTTTACTGACGGGACTCTGGGCTGGCTGCTCTGTTCACTCGTCAGCGCAAGTGGCGTGACCATGTAATTGGGGCACGGGGCCGGCGCGGCGCGCTGCGGGCTTGCAGAATTTTGTTTGTTTGTTTGGCCGCACGCTGGCGCAGCCACGGGCCGCAGTTACTGGGGCGCGCTGTCGTAACAAGCCGCGCGGTGTGGCCTGCACATTGGGGTAGAGGGGGGGTAGTCTTCCCAGATGTTCTAGTTAGTTGTTTAGTAAATTTGACTTCAATAACGAGCTTTTGTTATGGTAGGCGCGGCAGGGCGCGCGAATTTAAGCGCAAGTGAGTGGTGACTCAGGCTCACTCAGGCGGAGGCTATGCGTCTCACCTGTGGTCACGAGTTGTTAGTTCGTTCGTGATGTAGGAATTCAGGCTCACTCAGGCGGAGGCTATGCGTCTCACCTGTGGTCACGAGTTGTTAGTTCGTTCGTGATGTAGGAATTCAAGCTTTCGGGCGGAAGCTATGGCCGACGCCAGAGGCCACGAGTCGTTTAATTTAAGTTAGGTCATAATGTAGTCGTCAAGCTTTCGGGCGGAGGCTATGGCCCTCGTCAGGGGTCACGCGTCATAGTTTTTAAAATGTAATGTTCGTTCGGGATTTCAAGGGCAGGAGAGGCCCCTACGTTATTTTTTTAAAGTAATCGATCAAGAAAGGCTTTTCGGAAAATGTGAGTATGGACTTATCTTTGTTTTAATTTTAAGTATTAATTATGATTTGAGGTATTCGGAAGGACTAGGGAAGTGTTTAGTGAAGTTCTCTCATTCTCTCTCTTGTAAGGTCGTTCAATCGTTAAGGAAGTAAAGAGATTATTGTTTTAAATTGTAATCCCGCTATTTAAATGTTCTTTAAAATGATGTTGAGTATTTGACTTTAAGAATAAAATAATTTTAATTAAGTATTATGTTATTTTGCAAAATCTCCTTAGTTCAGCTCTCACCAGACATCCTGTACGGGATGACGAACCTATGATCCTAGGTACAGTAAAGTATTTTATGAAGTTAAGACTAGTTGATGCCAAGCGAGTTGTTTCTATGTAAAGAGCTACGATTCTCTCCCCCTTCCGAAAGTGGATCGAGACAGAAATGGTGGTGGCACCGGCTAGGTGCCACGTGACAATATATATAAATACTGCGGTAAAAGCTCCTAACCTCAAAAAATATTGTTTACGTTAAACTTCATTGTAAATAGGTTTGGCTCCTAACACACCCAGCTATTTTAAAAGAAAGTTGTGCCAATAAAATGTCACAGTATTTAATAGTTATTATAGTTGAATTACATCGCTAACCTCCTATTCGTTTCACACCACCAACTGATACACTCGTGGTATATAACGTAGCACCGGTGCGAAAAAATACCGTCCGAAATGTGTGTTCAAACTCAAAGATTACGGTACATACAGACACATATTCATCAACAGTCGGGAGTTTAACAAAACATGTTGTGTTCGTGATCACGCAGCTTCTTCCTGCGGTAATCTTCACGATCTCCGTTGCTTACCGTGTCTTACATCGCAAAATGTGTGTTCATAATCACCCTGCTGAAGCTCGATCTGTGCTTAGAACTCACAGCACCAGAACTACCAGGTTGGTTAATTCTAGTCATCACAATCAACCAAGGGATTTCCCTGTGCACTTATTCCGAGAGCTCTCTTGCATTTGTAGCTGGGTCGCAAATATCACCAGATAATTAATAAACGTTATTTTCAAAATGGAAAGGTCACGAAAGTGATCATCATTAGGAACACTTGAGTAACTTTTGACGCTATCAGATAATATTTACTAAATATATCTTGAGTAAATATGAGACGAAACTTTATGTACAAGATAGCTATCTGAATAAATTTACAGGAAAATACCTGAATTAATTAGTAGTGATAACAAAATCGGGGAAAAAACCAATACGGCTTGATCTCGGGAAGTTGGTAGTTTAAGATTTTAATGGCATTTCTATGTTCGTTCTGAGGGATATTTCTAAAAAATTTGACACGATATCTCTCTCGCCAAGAGCGTACGCAGTATTTTTTTTTTTTTGGGGGGGGGGGGGGGAGACCACTTTTCCCACTTCCTATTGTTTGCTTTCAAATTCTTTTACTTTTTGAAGGAAATTGCCATTTTTTTTTTTAGGAATTTTCGGGTGGGGATTATTAATCCCCAAATCCCTCCCCTCCCCCTCCCCTTCCTTGAGTACGTCCCTGTCTCTAGCATATGATATTGTGTCATAAAACTTCAAACAGAAAGAGCAATCAATATAGGCTATGGGTAGGGACCGCAAAAAATTCGCTGTTTCGAAGACCTTCAGTACACCCGGGCAAACAACACCAGTTCATTGGCTGCTGACTCGCGAGTCGTCCCTACTGGTTTGCCTGAGATTCGACACTCCTTCGGGTGAGGGTCTCTCATTGGCCCGGAGTCGTCCAGATGAACAGTGAGCCAACAGCGAAAGCAGCCTATAGGTGTGCGTATTTGAATTGTGTACTATCACGAAATGAAACCGGCGAAGTTGTCTGGTCCCTACTGTTATATTATAAGATATAAGCGAGAGAGCAGCCAAGGCATAAATAGTCGTGGAGCGTGAGAGCGAGGCAACCGGCGCGCGCCCAGTGGAGCGACCTAGCGGGCTGCCGCAGGAAGTGAGTCAGCCGGGGGAGCCGGCCAAGAGCGCCCCGGGCCTTTCGACCAGGCAGCTCTGCCGTGTTCGCTGCGGGCAAGCACACACACACACGGGAACATTGTCAGCCTTGTGTTTGATCCAACAATCCAACAACGTCTGCTTTTACACTTCCTCACTTCCCAGCGCGAAACTATTTTGTTCTCGTTAGTCGGCGCTTGCTTCCCTCCTAGCCGGGTTTCGCTGGCTCACGGCCGTGTTCAGATAACTGCGGTACAATCATGAACACAAGAGTATAATCCGCTTAATTTCCGTATCCCTACGAATAAGTGCATATGAAAATGCACATGTATATGCATATACAAACACACACACACATGCAAAATACTACGTTTTGTAGTGCTCTGACTTCACCCCCTCACTCTTCTCCTTTTTTTTTTTTTTTTTTTTTTTTTTTTTGTATTTTATTGTGACCTGAATAATTTGCAATGTGGCTAGTGCTGTGCGTAATCCCTGGGAGGTAGGCAACTGGCTACGACTCAACAAAAAATGCTACAGAAAGAGAAAAAAAAAAGCCTCCTTACCGAAAAAAAAAGTGTTGCATGTGTCTGGAAATGGATTACTTGCCACTCGGTTATGTAATGTTTGAGAAGGTCATTTCCTTATGCTTCTGGACGACTTGACCGAGTGTTGCAGAGGCCCCTTCTAATTTAGTATAGGCTGGCTGGCAGCCTGGCGGGAAACGACACAAAGTCGCCCCAGAAAAAACCAGCACCCCCAAACCCAATGCGGACATAAAGTTCAAGCGCCCAACCCCCCGCATGGTAGACTCTTTCTACTCTGTCCAACTCTTCTTCCTGAACCATCCCTCTGTTTCCAGTAACCAACCTGCTTGTAATCAATGCATGAATTTTTGCATCCCGCAAGTAAATTCCCAGGGTTTTCCCTGCGCATATGCAGGTTTTACCTGGGCCCAGCTTATCTAGTTTCTAGTCTAGAGTTAAGAAGTGATGGGAGTTATAGTCACTGCGCCAATCGCAGCCATGGCTGGCCAATCCCCTCCTAGCACATGATGCATGCCACCCTTCCTGCATGACTTAAACCCAGCATAATTAGAGCGTATAGGCTTCGGCCTGAGACGCACAAAGAGTCTTTCCCTAACCAAGACCCCTCCCAAACACATTTAGTTATTAGTTAGGTTAGGGAAAAAAACCATTGGAGAGGGGAGAGTTCCAACAGAAGCCCCCGAAGAGACTCGCCGATTGAAGACCGCTACACTCGTCCTCGCTCTGTCCGTCGCCGTGCTGCCGCTTACGTCTTTAACGAACAGGACTCTTGGTATGTTTTCATCACTATTGTAAGTGTGGAGATATAATTCTATGGTAACCAGTAGTGTGAGACTTAAAAATTCTCGTCGAACACTGGTGATAGAATTTATTTAGGAGTAAAGTGTCTTGTGATGATAGACAGTTTTGATTTGATCTCCCAGTTTAGTGATTGATAACCAACGAGTTACGTAAGGACTTAGCAGTGCTGGTTTTCGATTCTGTTGAGATGGAGATGCTGGAGTGGAAGCAACTGAACGAATTTCACTTTAACTCGACTTAAAACTGGGACGCTTGGCAATAACGAGAGACACGTAAGATACGTAACAGCGTTACGTTACGTTTACGTAAGAAAAGGTTCTTTGTATATTTGAGATCCTCTTGTCCTGCTGTATAACATTCATCATTTTCAGGACTCTATCTTAAAATTTACTTTGGCTTTAACAATTACTGACTTTGGATACGTAGAGGGACTTAGTCCATGGAGATGGTGAAACTGACTTAGTTTTTGGAGGTGGTGAAACATAAGGTTGCAGATGTTAACTTGAAAATATTTGACTACTGTGGAACTTTGTGCTCGTGAAGTTCAAGAGACTGTCCAATGATTAATCAGTTACTATGAGCGTAAAGAAGGCAGACTTGTGCTGAGCCGCCGAACCAGAAGTTTGCCTTGGGGTGAGTCTCCGCGGAAGACAACACCTCTTCGTCGAAACTGCTGTGAGTTGCGATTCCGGGGTCACAGTCTCGTGTTATCGACACCCAGCCAAACAGAGCTTCGTGGTTACTCCTTGCATGTACAATGGAGTCGAATTGTGAGGCGAGGTGGCTGATTTGAATAATTGCACCAGTACTCTGGTGCTGTGATACACATTTATTTTATTATCCCTCTCTTTCTTGTGTATTGATATTATTAGCCAACATATATTTTAAATATGACGTTTATATTATAACATTTGAGTTTGTTTGTGGCACTTCATATTGTAATTGGTTCTAGAGACAGTACCTTGATACATATTTTACCTGAGTCATATTTGAGCATCCGTTTTAATAATTTTTATTGTCAGTTTGCTAGCTGCTTTTTGCTGTTTTCGTACAATTATGAGTACAAAGTGCATACAAGTAAAGCTATTAATGTTAATGAAAGTTCTTAGTAGTTCGAGATTCAATATCTAGTATCGCCTTTAATTTTATAGTGGTAGAATTTTTGTGATATATTATTTTTGTAATACCCACTATTTATACCCTCTTTTATATTTTTCAGTATTTTTAGTCATCACTATCCGAGGCACAAGCTTGTGATTCATCTTAAATACTTTCTATGTTATTGGCAATAGATTCAGCTCCAACTCCGAAGGCGTATGTCAGCCGTGAGAAGAACTTTAGAACATAAGTTCTGTTAAATGTTTTCATTAATTTTTATCTGTATTATTGATGGTTGTCAGGTGATTTCAATATTATATGCATTATGACCTGGTGCGTATAATATTAAAAAACTCATTTTAGGGTCATGCAGGTTTCGCGAAAATATTTCCAGACCGGCTATGGGTTAAAACTTGGTAGCATTGTCTGTGTTTCGTAGTTGGCTGGGTTTATTACCGGTACATGTCTACTGTCAGAATAACAATCTTAGCCATCCTTCGTCCTGAATGTCGTGGCCAAATTGTGCAGTGTCTTCTCTTGTGGACGACCGCCAATTACAAGGGAAAAGCCGCTATCGGAGATGCTGGAATGCCTTACTCAGATTTTTTATTTTTCACGAAAAATACGTCCTTACTCATATGCTTTACTCTGGCGTGTCGTATACTGCTGTGGCGAAGCGTACTGGGCAAATAAAATAGAGCGGGGCGAATAGACAATAAGTACATTAATTATGGCATAAATGTAATTTAATGAACATAGGAAACATGGAAAAAAACCAGAGGCTCTATTCCTCGCACTTTAAACCAGGGGGTGACAATTACAATTACCTGACAATTACCAAGCTTTACACACATATTGAGCAAAAACTCAGAGATCCACACCACCAGGTTCGCTGACATAACTTGTCTATCGTTTTTCATTGCCGGTTTCATATATAGTTCCTAATAACATATTTGGTACAAGAACGCCAGGTACCACGACTGCACTTGTGCAAGAAACATGGACGGACAGAGACCGGAAAAATTCGTGCAGTCATTTCGCGATAGTCTACAATTCAATTTTATATAGCTACCTTTAAGCTGTTTTTGCTATTGGTTCACTGATCGTGTGGACAATTCTGGGCCATAACAAGGGGCATGCAGATTTCGCGACTAGCTGAAAGTTAAAACACTGTAGCATCTTCTGTGTTTCGTGATTGGGTGAGTTTCTCCCATATACATATCGATTGTAACAACACCAATCACAGTAATTCAGTGCGAAAGCAAACGCGTCCTGAGTGGCTCGGTCAAATAAGGCTACGACTTCTCTTTTATACGGACGCCAATCACAAGGAATAAACCACTTGTTCGGGTAGGGTATACCTTGTTGCAGTCTATTAAACGTTCAGATCTTTTCCCGAAAAATGCCTGCCCCTGGCCATAACCAAAGAAGAATCGAATCACAGGCAAACCAGCAGAGACGACTCGCAAGTCAGCAGCCAATGAACTGGCGTTGTTTGCCCGAGTACACAGAGGACTTGTGTAGGTCCCTAGTTACTGGCTGAAGCTCTTCGACACGGCTCTGCGCAGCACGGAGGGTGGCGCTCCCGACTCGCACAAGTCTGCGCATGACGTAGCCCTCGCGCGCAAAGCTGCGAGGCCAAGGCAACAAATGGCTAGAGACCTGAAAAATTCGCGGTTTCGATGATCTTCAGGATAGACTGCACTCGGGCAAATAACGCAAGTTCTTTGGCTGCCGACTTGTAAGTCGTCTCAGCTGGTTTGTCTGTGATTCGATCCTTCTTTGGTTGAGGGTTTATAACTGGTTGAGATTCGTCCAGATGAACAGTAAGCCAATAGCAAAATTATCTAAGAGGTATAAGTGTTTGAATTCTAGCCTATCACCGAATGAATCCGCGAATTTTGCAGGTCTCTACAAATGGCTTACCTGCCAATAGAACTGCTGAAACATGTGTCATGGCGAACGGAAATGGAACGTTTTCAAAGTTCGTCATAAAACTTACGCGACACTTCGTACTTTTCAGATTCTGTGCAGTAAGATTTTGGTGTTTCGTTTAAAGTACGTACATTAAGATATGCGCTGCGTACGAATACAACTTTGCATGGGAATTTTTTTTGAGTATATATTGCAGTGCTTACCATCAGGAGCGTACGCAGAATTTCATTTCGGGGGAAGGGGGAGAATAGAACCACTTTACCCACTTTTTGCTTTCAAATTCTTTCCTTTTGTTGGTGGCAATGATATATTTTGTTTGACAGTTTTTGTTATGTAGGATAAGTTTCCTTCCTCCCCCACCGCCTTCTCCAACGATAAGCCCATCCCTACCATCTGTAAACAAATGAATGCATCAAGCTGATTTAACAGACCTATTAGGAAATTTAGAGGCCACAGCACATTATCAGCCCGAACTGACAGTTCGGACCTACAGTCGGAACTGTCGTCTCGCCAGTCCAAACTGCCAGTCCAAAAAATCAACCCATCAGCTAAGTGTCGTGGCAGACATATTTGTTTATACTCTTTGGTTGCTTTGCTTTTTTTTCCTAGCTAAAAGTGCAACTGTAATTGAAATATCCAAAGTTTCTTTCATATTCTTCGATGAAGCGATAGACCCAACAGCAGGGTCTCCAGATTGAGTTTTCAAAATTTCCCCAAAACAGACAAAAAATTTCCCCAAAATGATAGAGATTTCCCCAAAAATCTTTAACCTACCTTATCTACCTATTCCTTTAAAATATTATTTATTATCAGTGTTGGCCGCTTAAAGGTGTGGTATTATATGTTCAGAGCTGTAAAACTATCGTATGTATCAAGAATCAAAGTATATAAATTAATTTTTTTATATATAAATAAAAAAATTCGTCTAACCAGAAAAATAAAAAAAATAAAACCTGCTGCACGGGCGTTACTTGATTTTTTTATGATTTTGTTTTTTTCGTTCTATTGATTTACCGATCACGATGTTTTTTTTATTGTATACAAAAGAGCTAATTTGTGGTTTAATTGACTGACTAAAGTAAAATTACAGCAGCATAATTTTATTTATTAATTTTTGATAATATTGAGTACCTATATACCAACACAAAATATACATTTTCTCTGTCATAAATATTAGATACAGTAGATTGACCTATTATAGTAAAAAGATTGTGTTACATAGTACAATTAACGAATTAAATTAAGTGAAATCTACTATACATAACTATTTTACTAATGTAAACACTATATATCATTTATACTGGAATAAAACAATAATGTCAGTACAACCATACTTATGCCAAAAGCAACATGACACCGACATCGTTATGATTATTATATACATCCTCTGACTTAAACTTGGCAAGCCTTTTAGTGCTTAGCTCAAATTTTTTACAGCCTTCGTTTCTCAAACTGTACCGCACTCTAATTATGTGATCTGCTGTGCTTGTATGCATTCTATTTCTCAATTTGTTTTTCACCACATTCATTATGTAGAATGCTCTCTCCACACTATCATTCAAGAACACCAATACCTATCAACTTATTCAAATCAAGGCCATCTGTAGCTAGCTGCTTTTTAAATGCATTCAATAAAGTGAGTGTTTAAAAAACTAAACATGTTTTGTTTGAATAAAGGATTAGAGATGGCATTAGAAGTAATACTAGGCAGGCAGATTAAATACTTCCCCATTTTTCCCCGTTACCGAAATATTTTTCCCCAAAAACTTCCCCAAGGATCTAGTTTCCCCAAAATTTCCCCCCAAAAAATAATTTTCCCCAATATGGGGGAAAAAACCCCCAATCTGGAGACACTGCCCAACAGCAGCAGCAGTGTGTGGGGAAGGCTTCAGCCCGATCCAGACTGCTGTGGGGGCCGTGAAGCCAAGGATAGCGCCGTGCGCACGAGACAAGAATCGCCCTACATCACATGCAGTCCTATCACTGGTCGTGATCGCGCGCTCGGCAGGACAAACGCGGACCCGCGGTCTAAGTTTGCCGTCGGGGCGGGGGAAGTGTTTCAGGTCTTGGGAACTGTACAGGGGGGGTGAGGAGGATCTGTCTGTCTGTCGTCGCGCCGTGTCGCCGTGTCACCGGCTGTCATAGAGTCCGAGTGGCTTTTTATAGGCGCGCCGCCGCCCTCCACGTTCTCGCAGGCAGGCCCGTCGAGTCCGTACCTCCGCAGGGTTGCCAACCACACTGGCGTCAAAAACCAAGATTCCTGATTTCTGGCGCGAGAAAACAGCTCTGTAACCACGTCAGTCTGGTAGATGCAGAGTCGGCGATGCCTGCATTACTGCGTGGATACCGCGTGAGATATTCTTTGCAGAATTTCATTTCCAAGGGGGGTGGGTGGAGTTATATAACCACTTTGCCCGCGGTTTTATTTCGAATAATTATTTCCTTTAAATTGTGGGAATTTTATATTTCTATAATTTTTGAGGACCCATCCACCCCCTTGCGTACGCCCCCCGAGCTGATGGTCTTCGCATTGTTTACGGGACGTACAAAATGGTTTTAAAGGACCGTATTTTATGGCCATGACTGTGTTTAACGACGAAAAATTATAATTAATTCTTATTAACCATCATCAGCCCCGGTCAAACACCATCTCCGCACTGTTTTGGTTGTTGCGATATGGCGATAGTAAGGTATAAAACGACTTCAACTTCGTCACAGCATGCCGTTTCCTGACGATTCCACGGATGCGTGGCAGAAGTTATGCCCTGTATCAATTTTTTTTATTCATAAAACAAACATACAGTACTTCAAATATCCTAAATGAAAAATTTTGTTACAAGAAAATAAAATACCTAATTTAAGTATTTATTTATAAGTGAGTTTGCGTGTTTGTGGAACGAGAGTGGTTAAGGGTGACAGTGGCACGCGCATCAAGTGGCTCGTCGCCTCTACGTGCGAGGCACGGTTTACTCACCGTGTTTTGATTATTGATATTTATATTAATATCGCTATTTATTAAGAAATTCTCCGTAAATGGGATTAAAGCAGTAAAGTCGTATGCATTTAACAAATGCGTAAGCAGAGAAAATGAACTACAAGTGAGTACACAAGAATTGTAATTGACAAATAACGAATTACTAGGAGAACATATCTTTGACACAAAAATTATCAACAATAAAAATAACCAAACGCAAAAAAAGCTTGTGTTTACAGAGCAGCTTCCCCCCCCCCCTCCTTTTATTTTTCATGGGAAACTTTAGCAAAGTCAATCCCGCTGACTGAGCTGCCTACTGGCCCGCGGGTCGTCATGCAGACCACGTGTTTGGTTAATAAATTAATACTAACAACTGCGATATGAAAACAAAACAAAAAAAGATTCTAGGGAAGGCATCAGGGGCGCAAATCTGTAGCAAGTGGGCACAAGTCATCTCTGGACAGGGTGCTTGCATGCTGTATATCGCCCATATTTTGTACCTAGATGCATGCAATAAGCAGAAAAATTTATAATACATGTACAGAAAGTTTCCCACCAAACATTGTTTTGACTTTTAAACAGTGACTACTTTGCAAGCGCAAGCGGGGGACCTCAATGAGGGGCTTCCTTGATTCCTGAGGCAGGGAGGGGGCGCTACACCCCCCACCCTCACCCGATTTACGCCCATGGAATGCACTACATCACCCTTCATGCTGTGTAGTATCTGCGCCACGTGATGGGAGCTAGGGGGGTCGCAGAACCAGCGCGCTGCCTGCGAGTGTACCAGCTCGCTGTGTTTGTCGTCCCGCGCGAAGGACGAGGTCTTGCCGACGCGACGCCAAGGCAGGGAGGGGTCTCTTGCGGGGTCAAGGCGAAGGCCGGCGGTGCCTCCTATAGCGTGTCTCGCCCTCAGTGGGCGGTGGACATCTCCTCTTTCTCCGCTGTATGCCACACAACTTTACAATGTAATGAATACATTTTCAAAATTAAAAAAAAAATATATTTTTTTTTAAATAAAAAATTTAGAATGAAATTTTTTTTATGGTATATGACTGTTCGACCTTAGTAAATAGTATAAGTTTCACCTGTGAAATAATAATAGTAATTTGTGTTTAGAATAGATATATTTTTCTTTTTCTTTCAGAATGTCTACAACTGTAACGATACTGTCAAAAAGCACTATCAACAATTTATGAAATTAAAATTAATATTCTAACATAATGATGAATCATGCACAAAATAATAATTTCAGTATCGACAAGCCGGGCAGTGTCAATCTGGCAACAGTGGGCGGCATTCGCTCTGCGCGTGAGACGGGCGATACGCGCCACGTGTCCTTTTGGGGGGGGGGGGGGGAGGGATCTGAGCGAGGGGAGGCCACCCGCGCGCCAATCAGATTACACCCTTGTCCTGCATGCCGCGCTGCGCCCCGCGTGCTCCCACCTTAGCTAGCAGCAAGTGCACAACCAATCACGGCGAACATGCTGCCACGGCCAGCCAATCCCCAAACAAAGCACGATCGCATGCGTGGTTGATACTTCGGACCCCTGCTAAACATATTACAATTCAGCTTTAAGTTGGCTTAGGGAATATAATTGATTTGCTGTAGTCATAGCTCTATCTATCTTTCTCTCTCTCTATACACACACACAAACAGATTCAAGTTTTCCTTTTGTAATAAAATTGTACCTTCTAACGATAAAAACTTATAAAATAAATGTTTCCCTTGCTTTTTGAGCTCAATCCAAACCATGGCCGCGATCCGAACTGTAAAAATGAGCGTTAGATAAAAGGTCCATTAAAAACAGGATAAAAATAACGAATTTTTCTTTCATCGCCAAAATTTATCCAAGAATTAATTTGTTCATCAAACAACACATTTTTATTTTAGCAAAAGTGACAGCCAACAAAACTGAGACAAATTAAAATTTTAAATCTGATCTAACAGAATTATTCAAATGTGCAAACGGTGTTTTAAAGTTAAATTATTAGATACATTCATCAGACAAAAACATAGATCTTGTGAAATGAAAGGACTAAGCAATTTTTTTTTTGTCATTCGGAATAAACTGTGTGTCAAGTAATGCCCGCACGAAGTCTGCAAGACTCAGTTGTTGAAATATTAAAAAAATGTGAGCTAGTCTTATCAGTACTCGCAAGTGATGCGTAAACATCTAGCCTCGGTAACGAGAAAATTCACGTGGTCTCATGTTGTTCATGTTGCAAATAAACTTATAATACGAAACTCGGACACGGAATTTAACGTAGAATTCTTAGAAACAGAGCCGAGCGAGATAAATATACTGATAAATAAAATATTCTCTTTTAAAAAACCAAAATAGACACATACGTTCTGCGTTCGCCACTAGAATTCACTGTCTGAATCTTAAACGCGCAAATAGCGGTAAGCAACAGACGGAAATTTTAAATCTATTAGGAACGGCTCCGATTAAAATGTGAAAAAGAAAAAAAAAATAACTCCCTGATTTTCTACAAATAACTTTATTGAAATACTGCCCATATTGTTAAAATTCACTAAACAGTGAATGCTATAAAGTTTTCGTACACGTTAAAAGTTACACTTCTATAGCATTATTAAAAAATTAACCTGAAACATCTTAAAACACATATTATAACAGTAATATATGATTGTATATTTGTTTTTACCTAACGACTAAAATCAGTCTGTAAATAATTCCTAAAAACAAACTTAACCTTCTTGAGCTGATTAAACATAATTATTACAAAATATTATATTGTTATTATGTTTAAAATAAAAGTATCCCCCTTCCAATGATAACGTAAAACCACGTCCAAAATTCACCCTTGAACTTTTCAAGCGCGTGTTCTACCTCTGTGCTACCAAGCCTTTTCGGATATTGAAAAAAAAAAAAATGTATCTTAATAAATGTAATGGCAGTTTTCTTACGTACTTTAAAACTTGTAATTACTTTTTACTTTAACTGTTTTAGTTTACCAACTAAATCCAGGGTAGTATAAATATCATAAAGTTTCATTTGGCGCACCAATACGTTTGGTATGTCCCCTATTGTTTACGAAAGTGACTATGTACGTGGGTCCACCATCTTCACTACTTCAGCACCGTGGTTACACATTTCCGTTCATTCAATTTCCGTTCCATTCCCGAAATAACTCCTACCAAATGCCGTATACCGAGAGCTAACATCTTTACACGCCAACAAGGAATGGGAAAAAATGGGAGAAAATTAAGGAGACAATGCACGAATACTTTTGAGATAAAAGCATAGTATTTACTAGAACAAACTGAGTGTTTTCTAAAAACTATTTAAATTTTAAAATATTAAAGATCATAATGTTTAAAACATAAACCAGAAACAAGATTATGTTTAATATAGTCTGTCCATGCAGGATCATAAAGATGATTATCATAATAACCTACACTAAACCAACACGACCACTTCTACTATCACGATAATATGTGGCAATATCTGGGTAATGGAAAATAATACAGAATGTATTTAAGATAGAACACTAAGTGGCTATATCTTGTTTAACTGAACAAATTATTAAACCGCCACAAAACTTGTCGCTGTCGTAAATGATTTCATGGAAATAATTGGGGGTAACAACATATCACAAAACAAAAAGATGGGAAATATGGATGTTACCCCTCAATTATTTAAAATAAGCAATTTTACGAGAGCGACAAGTTTTGCGGTGGTTGTAGAACTTGTTCCATTAAAAATTACCTATTAGTTGTATATGGTTTCATTTTTTTTGACGTGAAATATCCATTCGCTCGTTACAGTGACAATCATTCGAACTTTCTTGTGTGACAAAAAAAAAAGTCAAATTTGAATCGCTAATAACTGCGAGATTAATAATGCGTCAACAAGGGTTAAGCCCACAACAGATAGATCATATCTGTACGTGTTTGACGCGCAGTATTTGTTTGCCTGGGACATCATCGTACCAGTGTTACGAATTATCTTTGTGCAAAGTCATGAACTGGTGTAGCGTGGAATCGCGTTTAGGTGGAATATTGATTCGGGTGTTATTGTGAACAGTTTTTGAAGCACTGCTAGGACCCGAAGTGAGACAATGAAAATATTCACAGGAATATATTTGTAAAAATCTGTTTTTAATTGAAATTTACAAAACAGTATAAGATGTCTCATATGACTCGCAAATATGCTCGGAATTATAGAAACGCAAGTAAGAGGAAAGTTCACGTCGAAAAGCATCCAAAAAAGGCTGTAAAGTCTAGAGCCGAGCGAATGCGAGAGCTACTGCAGCGTCGAAAAGGAAATGAAAACACTTGTTATGATTTCATCATGACTTTTTTTTTTTAAATTATTATTAACATTCAGCCGTAGTCTGTCGCTATTCAGACTCGCCCTGTAGGCTGTTCTCGAAACTGCACCGCGCAAACCAACCACCAACCAACACATGATGGGCAGAACTCATCCTTCTTGGTTGCCCATACACCAGGGATGAAGTCCAACAATACAAGTTGATTACCAGGCGAGTTCACTAGCTACACAACGGCGAATCCACACGCTGCGCACAAACTTTCTCCGTGTAACCACGAGAACTAGCGAGTTCAATTACACACTGATAATTTCCTCGCTACTCGCTTTCCGTTGCTGGTTTTTATTTGAAGTTTTGATGAACAGTATGTACGAAATTATTAATATATATTTTTATTTCAGTTTCAAACCTAAAATAATAATAATAACACAAATCAACACCCCCAGAAAACCACGTTATTATTAAAGAATAAAAACGGGGACGCACCACAACGCCGAAATACCACAGCGCCGAACGTACAATAACGCCGAATACCATAACGCCGAATTCCAAATTGACCACAACGCCGACGACCCGAAAACTGCCGTGTACCACAACGCCGAATGACCACAACGCCGAAATACATTAACGCCGAAAAATGTCATTGCAGTACTGCCACAAAAACAAACTCAGAAGAAAGTCACTAAATATACTGAAAGAGAATTCAAATGTACAACAACGCCGAAATACCATAACGCCGAATGCCACAACAACGAATCTACAATATGACCATAACGCCGAAACCATTATATGACCATAAGGCCGAAACCATTATATGACCATAACGCCGAAATTCTAATATGACCATAACGCCGAAACCATAACTTGTTGCCTACCTGCCAGGCAATGAAATGCTGTATTCGTAAGATAAGCGCACTCTCTTGCAACTGTGAAGCTAAACATACAGCCAACATGTTTATCTTTTTGCACATTCAATATCAGTACTGATTTTTCCCCTAGTTAAAACATAACACTTTATTATTTTTTATAGGGCAAATGGAACATTGATCGAAATGAAATATAGTTTTGAAAGAATAATTTTTTTTTTTTACAATTGGACCCGGATCGCCTAGGTGGGAGGCTAATGCTGCAGCTAACCTCCACTCTTGCAGTTACTAATATATTATTCGATTCAGACTTACGTAGTTATAGCAAAAATGATAAGGTTACCGCTTAAAGTCCCGTAGGTACACGCTGCACAATGAAAACGCTGCATGCTCGTTCAATTGCTTGTGCGTGAAGGGCGACTCAGAGTTGGAGGCACCGAGGATAAGGGCGGTATATCGATTTAGTGTCTCATTCACACAAGTCACCTGTGAGTGGACGAGCGTCTTAAAACATTTGTCTCAATAAGTGTAGTAGTTTGTTGTTCGTAATTTACACATAAAGTATTTGATGTTTATTATAAATATCGTTAATTCTGTATACATTAGTTGTAAGCAAAGTTTGCATATTTTTCTCAAAACAGCTTGTTAAAGACAAAATATGCATGTTACACGAGCATACAATAAGTAAAAACCAATATTAAATTATTCAGAATGAAATTACATGCGATAGGCAATATGCTGAAATATACCCATAACGAAATAATTTCTTCTTTTTTTATAATTGCTGAGTTTTCGAATTTTTTTGTAAAATACGAGGTTCTTCTGGTATTCATGTGATATCTTTGGGTTATTATATCCAGTTACGTGAAATTATTTAAGGAGGTTGTTTAGACCGGCCACTATAAATACTGTGCAGAGCTTCAGCAGTTCACGTATCACACAAGTGTACCGCGTGTGAGCTCGGCACTTGCTACCAATACCACTTAACATATGTTACACGTGTTCCTAGACCATTGCCAGCTTATACAATCCTCTATATAAATAACCTCTTTTGGAAGCTGAAAATGGCTAAAATGGTTATTTTCACCGTCAATTTTAGGTTTGAAAATAAAGTTTCACTGACTTTAAAATGGTCTAGGAACGTGCAAAAAACCTTCACATTTAATATTTCGTCATAAAATGATAGGATCCCCACTGAAATTGCCTTAGAGGGGAGTCTTCGACAATGTTGCTGCATGTCAGAAGACCGCCTGGCGGATATAGGCGTTAGGACCTTGATGCGCGTGTCTGTATCGCTCTTAGCTCTCCCGCCCTTCCCACGCCTCGAACATTAAAAACATACCCGCTATCAGATGGCCACCTTAAATCGTTGCGCAATATTTAGGATTCCTGCGTAGAACTGTTTCACAGCGGAAAGTTTTAACATATTTATGTTGAAATCATCTAATAAGATTATATCTTCATATTTTTCTAACATGTTAAATAATTCATTTTCAAGGTAGGCCGTTCACGGTAAAGTGGACACTTTGAAAATCACTACTATTTGAATAACCTAACAACCAATATTATATTTCGTAGAGGTTTCGGACATATAATTTTTGTTGGGTTGAAAAAACAGACTATCCTGAATAGAAAAATATAAATATTTAGCATAAATAAGTAGTGAAAGGATACAAATTTATCGAGAGAAAAAAGTAACCAGGTGCTCAGAAGTGTTAAATTTACCATGAACAGTCTTCAGTTTAATTAGTATATGGAATATACCTACATATTATTTTTTTTTTGCTTGTACAGGACCCTTACGGCAATATCCCTGTGCTTATGACGTACTTCTGCTGATAAGTATTCATGCCTACCTGGCATGAGAAAGTCTAAGGCAGTCACTTTTATGCTTTTGTGTATATATATCGCTATTCCTACACCTGATATTCCAGTGATTCATTCTCATTTATGAACGTCTTTAAAAGCGCAGAGGGCATGCTAACGTTCCTTACACTGGACACATTTAAAATACACTTTCTTTTTATTGATATGTTATTTAAAAATCAATGCTCAAACGATACAATTACATAAATGTTACAAATACACAAAAACACTCCTAAGTGGCAGACTAAGTACTAATATAAAAAATTACAATTCTATTACGTTCATGAACACTCACACCCACAATTATACAGATCTGAATAAACATTTTGCGTGATGTCAGTGTCATCCCCTCAGCCATGGGATGACTAATCTGATGTCGGTAAACTGTTCCAAGCTTATGACAAGGCATTGGTGGATGACTTTGAATATAAATTAGTCTTGCATAGTGGTGTTAACCATCTATTGTCACTTTAAGAGCGGTGTTTACAAGGTGAAAATAATTCAAATATGAAAATATTTTTTTTTTTAAGTTATCAAGCGTGGAAGAATTTAGTATTTTAGCGCCAGTGGTATGGCAGATCACAACCAGCATTCAGTATTTGCGTAAATCTGTAAGTATTATCATCATCTTTAGTCTATTATATCCCTCACATTGTTGACACACTACTAAATGAACGTTTATAATAGTAGTTATAGTACTTAGTAGTTGATGGTAGACGTTGTTTGTTTACAATGTTGGATATGTACCACCCCGCCCCTTCCCCCCACTTAAGTCCCTAAACAGGTTTATGGTAGTGTGAGGATGGTTCAACCAAATATTTTAGGACAATATAGGAAAGTCGTCGAAAAAACGGGCGACACTTTCATTAGCGCATTCTGGCGGCCTAGCCTGGACATACGTTGTAAGCGCATTTGAGACAATGTTATTTTGATAATTTTGAATGGACGTTTTTTCTTTGTTTTCTCCTGTTTAAGTTATTTATAATGACTGGAAAAGTTTGTGCAATGTTTGGTTGCAATAATTACGATGTATCTAGCTTTTAGAAGTCGTTTTTTAGTTTTCCGAAGGCTGAAACTATAGCCAAATATCTTAATAGGAACTACAATATTTGCTATAGCCATGTTTACTTGTGTATAGTTTAAATCAAATATTCCTTTTCCACTGTTTAAAAATGATAGTGTCTTATTGGAAACAATGATGCATATTTCAAAATTCAATGTTTTAAAATATTTTTTAATCTATTTTTAATATAATTTTGTTTTTAAATTTTTATTGTATATTTTTAAACCAGAGCATTACCTAAAAAATAATTTAAATATCCTCAAATTTGTATTTTTGCGCTCCACTCATTATGCTGAATGACTTAGTTGTCACTGTAGTATTTCAAGCAGTTTACCTAAATTATTGATTTCAAAGGTTTTATGTTTGGTTTTCAACATAAAAATAATGTAAATTAGTTTTAAGTGTTTGGTTATGTTAAATAAATTAAATTAATCTCAATTTTATAAGTGTTTGGTTGGTTGACTTCAAATTAGCAACATTAAAAATACTTAATTTTGGTTCGGGACAATTCATATTCAATTTTTAAGTTGTTTTTTTCACTGTAAGCAGTTCCTCGAGGAAATTTTTTTCAACTTTCACGGAATATTTATAAAATATGTGATTTATAAAATTTCAGGTTTAGAGTTAAGTATGTTTCATTATTAAAAACTGTCTGATTTGCGTCATTTGGTTGTCTGTTATGTTTACAGTAACACTATATTTAATGGTCTTAAAAATCAATATAGCTCTGTAAATTGGGTAACTGTTTTGAGATATGAATACTCTGTTTCAGTAAAAATATATTGACCGTAAATTTATTTCACGATAACAACAATATTTCAAGAGACGAGAGTAAATCTGTGCTGGTATCTCCCATTGTAATGCATGGGAATTTTAATTTCGCGGGCGTTCCTTTAGGCAAAGCCACCAGGGTCGCTGCTGTCGGGTGTCGCCAGCTTTCACCATGTTAAAAGGCTCGAATTTCCTATATTGTCATTCTAAAATATTTGGTTTAACCCTCCACCACCACCCCCACACTCCTACTACAAAACGCTCATTCCGCACAGTGACCTTGACTATCCAGGGTGGACGGCATAACCTCCCGCAATTTGTTTTGATTTATTTTTGTAAAATTTTTATTTTTTTATTTTTATTTTACAGAAACAAAATGTAAACAAGTTTTGTGATTTAATTGTTCGTGTGTTTTTCGTCGTGATGAATTTTAACGAACTGCTGATTTTCATGGTAAAATATTTACTATATATATGACAAGTTGGAGAAAAACTTTAAAATGAAATGTTTAAACGTAAGACGAGGAGATTTATGCCTTCCATTATTTCTGAATTCCTTTCCAAATGTCTATTTAATATATTTCCAGATATACTACCGTACATATACAAAGATTTAAAAAGTAATTAATTTGATACTCTTAGTTTTATGTGACGCCACGCTTGCTATTTACCGGCTGTTTTTCTTACGGGTCTGTGTAGTTGTAGAAAGAGAAAAATACGGACGGAACGGAACAACGATCCGTTTTCGTTTTCGGTTCCGTCTGTTCCGTTACCGTTGTATTTTAGAACAGGCCTTACTAGAAAAACGTAACGATTTTTCACTATACGCACAGTACCTACTGCATCACGGCAACGTAAATTTATGGCAAACCCAATAAAATATCTGACCTACGCTTTCGAACTGAACATACATATATTTAGTTTACATAAATATTCACACTGTCGACTACGAAGTTGTCACGTTTTGTGTTCTGGACTTTCCGGCGCACTTCGTTCACTTGGAAAAGAACAGACGAGTAAGTGACAACAGCGCGCCTTCCTTAGCACAATGGCCGCGCCAAGCACCTCTAGCAGAGCACTCCACGCATTCTAGCGGGCTCTTCGGAAGCAACGTTTACCCTCGCGGTATAGAGAATAGTTAGTTCTTGCGCTCCTGCACAAACCAATTACCTTTCTTGAACGCAGTAAACTTACGAACGGGACCTAACTCTAGCTCTATCAGTTTACATACATGCTATTTTACTAATTCGTCGCTACGCTTTAATAAGATAAATTTATAATTAGGTGCATACAATTTACAGTATCCAAGTAAATAATATTTAATTTATTATTTATTGCATCACACTAATTTCTATCTATGCTAGGCTCAAGATAAAGCCCCTGGGAATAAAAAAAAACAGCAAATATGTTCGCTAATTATACTTTCATAAAATCTGTAACATAAATACGAATGGTTCAAGAAAAAATTATTAGGTGTACTATGCTTATTTTTTTTTGTTAAACACATTTATATCGCATTTAAGAACGCATTTGCGGCTAGAACAAGATTTATTCTTAACATGAAAAAATTCACAAACCCCTACGATATGTAAGGAATTTATGAAATGTAATTTTCAAGACCCTAAAAACGCCCGAATATCTCAACCGCGCCATTTCAGCATTATCCTTTCGGGAAACCATTGAAAACCGGAATCAATGGTTAAAAGTTGGACATTGTTTGGTACAAATATAAAACTACAACTATTATTGCGTCCAAACCACCTTAATATAATGCATAATTATGTTATGTAGTCATCTTGCAAGACTTAAATGTTTTCCAAGCATTTGAATAGCTACTTCAGCTATATGTACCTCCACAGTGCACAATGAAACTTAGGCATGCGGGTTAATAATGATACATGGAAGTGAGTTTAAATGCTATCATGAAATGATAACGAAGCATTAACTGAGGAGACAGCTCGAGAGGAATGATTTTATAAATAACTATTCCGTTCACCAAGTATCCGGGGCTACTAATCATCGCTAACAATTCATATAATAACTGACAATTATAACTTACTTTAATTAATTGTGCCACTTTACAACTACAGATAAGATTCTAAACTTTGCTGCTTTCGTTATAAAGAAAATAAGTTTCCAAATACTGCGTTTAGGTTCCTGGCTGGTAGGCAACACGCTAGGGATTCGGCGCTGTGGTCAAATACGGATTCGGCGTTATGGTCAAGTATGGATTCGGCGTTATGGTCAATTTGTATTTCGGCGTTATCGTCAACATTTAATTCTGCGTTATTGTCAATTACCGATTCGGCGTTATGGCATTCGGCGTTGTGGTATTTCGGCGTTAAGGTACTTTTGAGAAACACACATAAATTCATTTAGTAGTTTTCAGTTTGCTCATTTGGCACTCCCGCAGCAACATTTTTCGGCGTTATGGTCATTCGGCGTTGTGGTCATTCTGCGTTGTGGTACACAGCAGTTTTCGGGTCGTCGGCGTTGTGGTCAATTTGGAATTCGGCGTTATGGTATTCGGCGTTATTGTACGTTCGGCGTTGTGGTAATTCGGCGTTGTGGTAACGACCCAATAAAAACCAAACCTCATGGCAAATCTATTATGATTGAGTAAACGAGTCTCACTAGAGCTAGTGACGTCATACCCTCATATGCATTAGTTGTTTCGAAGAATAGCCCAGAAACACGCCAAACGTAATCAACGTTTTACTTATCACTTAAAATGAAGCGTTTGAAGGGGATCAGATTGTTCATAACTAACATAACAGGCCATTACGAAATGAGTAATGCCTTTTACGAATGGTCGGGCATAACACCGACGATTTACGGAGTGGATCGGAGTCAGTTGCAGAATTTCTTCCCGTGGCCAGAATCAAACAACACTGAACATTTTGGAGAACATTATTAAAAAAACATAACATTGGAGATGTATTATTTCTCAAAATACTGATTAAGTTACTCTGGATTATTTTTTTAATACGCAATAAACCACACGTATGAGTTCATTTCAAATAAAATAATATATATATTTTTTAAAGGAAAATCTTGCGAGTACGTCCAAGCAGACAAACGTGTCGTTTAAAAAATATTTAAATATTTTTTTTTATCGAAACATAAGAAACTAAACTGCAATATTTCGCGAACCAACTCCTACATACATCACTTACTTCAAATCCCAACAACCAACACAAAAAATAATAAATAAGTAGTTAGCGAAAACTCTTACAGGGATTCAGACGAATTGTTACACAGGTAATCCTGAAGTTACGACTGAAGTTGAAACCAACACCCAGCGTATAGACGATATAAAACTGCAGAAGAGTTCAAGTTATGATTGTTTTAGTTCTGTTCGAAAACTGTTTACGACGTGCCGCGCTCCAACATCCAAACACCGCGAACTATAATCGACAGCGGGCTACATATAGCTATGATCGTTGTCAAAGAACATGTAACGACGCTATATTTAACGCGGGCTGGCACGAAGGAGACGAATGATGAGAAATGGCATCGGCTCTTGTCTTCGGCTGCTCAGGAGGATTAATAGTTGTTATGGAATATGAAAGGTTTAACACCCAGACCACTTGTTGCCGTACAGATGTTTATGGAGCTTCTTGGCGCGAACACAAAAGCCGGTTGTTTAGTGATCCATCTAGTCGAGAACACATACACAGGTTTTATGATAATATTTATAGTCATATCCCGACTCACGCGTCGACAGCTGTAAACCGCTCACAACAACCACGCGTGTGTCGACAAGTATTGTATATTGTTGTATCATAACAATACAAAAGCTTAATTGCTATCATCTGGTAAATTTGCCATAGCTGTAGGCGTAATTTTACTCCATGGTATTTAGATTTAAATATGCAATGCATGTGTAACTTTGCCACTATTTACAGTTAATTTTATGTACGATATTTAGTAAATTTACACAAAATTAATGTCAAAAATTGTACTTGTTTCATAAATAAGCCAGCTGATACACGGCATGTACTGTAAAGCTACACTTATTTTTTTTCCATTAATTATTAAACATTTGCGTTGCAGTGGGTTAAATAGTGGTGAATCGAACCGACTATCTCTGGATAGCCAAACTGACGCAATCATGAACACTGATAACATAAAGTAATGCGGATAACACAAGCATAAAAATCTGTTCGACTAGTTCTATATATAAATATACACACATACAAACAGTACGCACAGGTAAATTTAATGAGATGTTATACATATGCATGAGTATGTTTTGCAGATATTTGTTCGTTTTAAACTTGCTCTGACGAATTTAGTACAATTTTACAATTACGTGTGTTCGAAAACTGGACATTAAATATTTGTGTGTGTATGTGTGTGTATTTTATATATATATATATATATATATATATATATATAGTGTGTGTGTGTGTGTATTTTCACATAGGCCTATAACTAGGGCCATGCATTTTTCACGAAACAATTTTCAGATCAGCTGTGTGTTAAAACTTTGCAGCCTTGTTCTTGTGTTTCGTGGTTGACTGGGTTTATTGCAGGTACATGTCTACTGTCAGTATATCAATCATAGCCATTTAGCGCGGAAGCAAACGCGTTCAGAATGGACCGGCCAAGTGGAGTACAATGGCTTCTCTCGCAGACGGCCACCAATCACAAGGGAACAATTGCTAGCGCCGGCTTGCCTCATTCCAGTCCAATGAGCGATCAGATTATTTCGCGAAAAAAATATATGTCCCTACTTATAACTAGGGGCAGGCATTTTTCGCGAAAATATCTGCACACCTATTAGACTGCCACAAGGTATACCCGCACCTGTGGTTTCTTCCTTGTGATTGGCGGCCGTCTGCGAGAGAAGTCGTTGCCTTATTTGGCCGAGCCATTCAAGACGCGTTTGCTTCCGCACTGAATTACTCTGATTGGTGTTGTTACAATCGATATGTATCTGGGAGAAACCCATCCAATCACGAAACACAGACGATGCTAGAGTGTTTTAACTTTCAGTTAGTCTCAAAATCTTTTCGCGAAATCTGCATAGCCCTACTTATAACCTACTTCCAAATGTGCAGTGTAAGATGTAGGCCTACCTATATTCTTGTAATGTAATCGAGAACTGTAGTAAAAATTTGGTTTCATACAAAAATGTCCGTAAACGTACACAACTGTTACTTTTTTTTAAAACAGATTAAATAACGAAAAACGTAAAATTACTTAACATTTGTATTAATTTTTACAGTATTTTTTTGACAGTGTACTATTCCCGCAACACCTGGAAAGGGGGGGGGGGGGGAGAGAAACTGCTCTTCCAACGTCTGAGACAACGCTCCATATTTACTAATCGGGACACAAACACCAGGAGCGTACACAGAATTTCATTTTGGGGTTGTGGATAAGGGAATAGAACCATTTCCCCCGCTAATTGTTAATGGGAATGACAGATTTTTTTTCGATTTCAGCTACCGGGAAGGGGGGGGGGCGGGGGGGGGGATATCACAATTCCCCTTCCCCTTTTTTTGCATACGACCCTGACAATAAAATGAAAAAGATATCTTTAAAAAAGCAGTACCAAAATAAAAACATAATTTTAAGTGAAAGTTCTTGGAGAAAGTAAGCGAGTGTACCTCACCAAATGTTCACTTTGGCTACTAGAGCAGGACTTGTTCGGCCGAAGAGTAAGTCCTATTCACGAAGCGCAGTTGAGTAGTAATGAGCCATCCACAGTTAGAGATGGTTTGACTTCATCTCCGACTGCTCGAATGCCGACCGAACCAGTTTTGAGGTTTAGATGATTTTGTAGCTGATGAAATTGTATTAAAGTCTTCCAAAAAAAAAAAAAAAAAAGCAAGCATAATCACATAAATTACCTGTTACAAAAATATATATTTTTTAACTCACTCGTAATTATTTTTGAACACAATAGGTTCATAACGTATGCAAAAAAAATATATATGCGTGTTTTTTTAGATGGAAACTCGAGGTTATTAAAAAAAAAACATAGCGGCAAAGAAACTCCACATTGTGAATTTACAGGGACACGGAAACGTTTTGGGTTCAATGACGTTCATGCTAGATCTAAACATGGTTCACATTCTCATCATTTCTATTTTTAAGGTCTATTTTTAAAAATTGTAACACGATATCTCCCTTGCATTTGTTCATCTGTCACAAATATTTGAACAGACATTCACTTAGTGGCTGTACAATGTCGCGCAAATAAAAATAGTAGCAAAAACTTGCGTGACGTTTCACAGCCATTATGTTACTAGGGTCTCGATTACCTTCAGGATAGTCGGCAAAGTCCTCTGTACGCTCGGGCAAATAACGCCAGTTCATTGGCTGCTGACTTGTGGGTCGTCCCAACTGGTTTGCCTGTGATTCGATGCTTCTTTGGTTGAGGGTTTCTCATAGGCCCAGAGTCGTCCAGATTAACGGCGAGCAAACAGCAAAAGCAGCTTGAAGATTTGAAGGAATTTTAATTTTAGACTATCGCGAAATGAATCCACGAATTTTTCCGGTCTCTATGCAATACACTTAGTGAATATCTGTTGTAAATATTTTGCGAGAGGAATACAAATGCCAGAGAGGCATCGTGTTAATATCTCAGCTTTAGCCCTGGAATAATAACACTGACGAGAAAATAAAAAATTCGAGATGACATGTGGGACCAGCCTTACAGGCTTTTCGACAGAAGACACGCTAGTCTGAATGAACTGGACGAGATCCGACAGGTCAGTTGCTGTTGGCTTGTTGTTTGTTTCAGACCGCCTTGGGGGCGTGTCGAATCAAAACTGTGGTTCCAAAGATGTTGCCGAAGCATAAAAGTGTCGTTAAATAAGCCCGCGTAATATCCGGGACTAATGAACCAACGAAAAAAAAAAAAAAAAAAAAAACAATTTAAAGAACTATCTATGCAAACAGAACGTCCCCGTTAGCAAGATCGCACACGTCAGCAGCTAGTGGGCAGGTTACGTTTGTCCGAGTGTGTAGAGAATTGTAGAGTCCATCATAAATACCACTGAATTATTTCTAGTCAAGTTATCTAACAAAAAAAAAAACCGCTAAAGTCGGCTATACGTGTGCATAAGACAATAAACATCTGCCACAAAAACAAAATAAGTGTGACAGAACGATCATCCTTTCGAATAAAGGCTATAAACTCGATGCAATAACAATTATATATTTAAAGATGCAGAAAAAGATACTTAAGAAGGTTAAACGAAAAAAAAAACATTAATTATTATCGATCGAATTCAAAGCATACCTTTAAATGATACTGGTTGGTGCTTTATTTGGAGGTTGGCAGTAGCATAGGGACTAAAGGTGGGTTTACGATTAAAAAACAAGAATTATAAACTTAACCTGTACACAGATGAGCACATAGTTAAGTAATATCCAGTTTATGATTGAATTAGTTAATTCCAGCCAATAAAAACAGAAGATAAAGCAGCCATATAAAAGTTGAATTGATTTATTCTTAGGTACAGTCTGCATTTTGAAGTGCATTATGGTTTGGAATAGTTGCCAGTTTATAATCTAGTATGCTAGTAATTCCGCGTTTCCTACTCTTTCATACTACATAATAACCTGCTTTCCCAACGAAACAATATTTCGCGCCAACAACACATTATACTGTGCTCTGATTGGCGCTTCCCGTAATTCTTAAGGGGAAAAAAAAATATTAAATACAACTAATTTTGTTAAGTCTTAAGTTAACATAGGATTCGCACACAACCATCATAAATCCTACACGACAATCATAAACAATTGCCCTGGTATACATAGTCATATGTTAAGTACACGACTAATTCTTGATTCTTGTCAATCGTAAACCCACCTTAACTGGAAATAAGAGCTTCATAGTCCCTAGGGGAGGGGAGGGGAGGGAACTAAAAGCCCGTCTACAGTTGCACTGTCCTAAACTGTGTCCGACGGACACTCATCACTGATTGGCCCACGTGACCTTCTGACACCATGCGTGGTGTGGGCGATGGTCCGAATGCATTGATCAACTTGAAATTTTTGTCCCACTCTGTGTCCTCGTGATATTTGCCGTTTCCTGTTCCCGTTTCAAGAGGTAAACAGAAAATGACGGGCATTACAGAAAACGACACACATTTATTAGAACTTAAGAGTTAAATAAACATCATTTTCCTCCCCACAATTTTCATAAGTCAACTAAAAATTCAAAACTTGGATGCGTACACACATTTTGGCACTCTGGTGACTACTTGATAAATCAGTATATTCGGACACTGGGCAGTGGGCATAGCAATTGTAGACAGGGACAGGTCGACTCACGTCCACGTTGCAGGTGCTGGCCCGCCGGCGCCGGTGGCGCTCGTGGCGGCGATACCCGGTCTTCAGGTAGTTCATCCACAGCGACATGCCTGCGCGCGCGGAGAGCCAGCGACTGACTGCCTGGCGCGCGGGGAGGTAGGGAGGGCGTGTCACGCCGCGGGGTCGCTAGGGAGCGTGGGCGGGGGAGCGGGGCGGTCCACACGCACCATGCGGGAAGGGGGGCAGTGAAGGCCAACTTCAAACATTTCGTGCGCCATATATATGAACTAATCCGCCGGCCACAAACATTATATAATTCACAATTATTACAATTACAACAACAATTTTTTAATGTAGTAATTTGCTTTACGAGAGCAATTAAAATACAACGTGTGGCACGTGATGAAGAAACAACAAATAATTGTCTTAAAAATATTGATTAAAAAAAATTGAACGAGCCATACAGCTCTTTAACGAGCAAATTCATGTATTCTCATGTTGAAAATACGCTTATAATACCAAACATGGACACGAAATTTAACTTAGAAATCTTAAAAATAATGCCGCGCGTGATTGATATACATAAACTGTATTTTCAACACTCCTTGACGCGAATCACACGTAGTTTCCGCACTCGCCGCTAGAATTCGTTGCCGGAGCAGCTACGTCGACTGAAATTTTAAACAATATTATATGAAACGGCTCAGATCAAAGCGAAAAAGACTTGAAAAAAATACTAAATCTCGGCTATGGACCTGATTTACGACAATGAATATTTTATTAAAATACTGCCAATCTTGTTAAAATTCATTCAACAGTTAATAATGTAAAGTTTTCCTTTGGCTTTGTGAACTTTGGTTCACGCTATCCACCATAGATTTCAGCAGAGTTGTTACACATTTCCGTTCCATGCGACTTCCGTTTTCTTCACGAAATTACTCCTACCAAAGGCCGTATACCGAAAGCTAAGATGTTTCACATAAAAAAAAAACATAACTAATTAGCGAATTTTTTTAGCGAATTTAGGGTCACTTTTGATCAATTTTGGCAAACCTCGAAGGTCAAGGTCATCCAAGATGGCTGTCATGACGTCACTATACAAGATGGCGTCGACAATCCACAGCCTCGGACGTACATTCCTATACTACTTTTACGTGGAAATAACTTTTTTTTGCATTGATCAAAGATCTAACCAAGCAATTTCCCAAATAAAGAGCTAAGAAAATTACACAATTTCGAGATGGCGTTCCAAGTGGTCCACAAGATGTCGGATGCCACGGCAATAAATACGATAGCACTAGCAGGTAAAAATGAAACTAATATGACTGCAGCGCAATCTAGCAAATGGCGAATGTACGACGTGACACAAAATATTTTAAACTTATTTAAACATTTTAAGGAACCACCATAATAATTAATATAAAACAATTTTTACAGTAGACGTAGCCAATACCAAGAAAACTATAAAAATATGACATTTCAAGACTGTAGTGCGCCTCGCAGGCAACACTAGCACAACTAGCAAACCATTGTGCAGGATTGCGGATGAAAAAAGACGAAAGTGCCCAAAGAGGCATCCGGCGACGGAAACGTCCGAACATGGCACACAAAGTCTGTGTATTTCAAAGTTGTCATTGCACATTTTTTTGTTGTTGTTTCTTGCGTTCTTACGTAGTTTATACAAGTACCCGGCCTAGCATCGAACGGCCAAAATGCCAACGGAGATATAAAACAAACACGTGACATGGCGTGGGTAATTGGACGTCGAATTTCAACGCTAAAAGTAGTGGAAAAGTTCTTACTTAAGCCATATATTAAAATATGTACTGCAGTTGATTGCTAGTTAATTTGAAATAATTTTAATAAAAGTTCTCGTCTTTTAAAATACCAAAATGCTAACAAACACCAGATATTTTTATTTAAATCAGCTGAATTTGACATCTACGTTGGGGAATAGTGAGGAAATGAGGGAGTCATGCACACAAGACGAAGATCAGTTTACACCACAATTATATGATCCAAACAGAATCTTCACAAGCGGAGGGGAAAAAAAATGGCAAACGCTGCCACGGCCAGTGCACATTCTACGAGTACCTCTCGTAGTTAGTGACAGTTCAACGATACGAACCCGACGCAGGCATTATCCGCGCAACATCGGACGTCTCCAGCAGATCTCGCAGATGCTTAAGTCTTCCAGCCATTCGCATGCTCAGCTTTTGATCGTCACACGCCTGTTACTTCCAGCGAAAGAAAAACCAAACCACGGAACTCACCTCGGTTCGTACGAGGAAAAGGAGGGGAGCACAGCCGTTACTACCACATGCTTAGAGTGGGCGTCAACAGGGAATGAATGCTGTTCAGACTGTACATTAGTGTGTAATTTTGTGTTAGTAACATTGATTAGACCTCAACGTAATCAGTGCTTCTGAGAAGTCTCTGAATACTTCAAGTTGTATTTCCCGCGCTGCTGTGTAGTGGCAACCATTATCCAGCATCCTCTGCCAATAGTTGGCAGCCCTGATGAACTTCCAGCCGGAAGTCAGTCGTATTTTTCATCATGGCGGTGAGTAGTACTATGGTGTAGCCTCACTGTTAAATTGTTGTATTATAATGGCATCTATAATCATTATCGTATACAGTCCACTCAGTCATCGCGCTATAACAAATGCCCTGGGGCTAGTGTCGCGACGAGTTGAATTATCCCAAACGAAATTAAACTCTCAAGTTGTCACTTCTACCGCAATGCGATATGAGTTTGTCTGACACGCCAAGAAGAGAAAAAAGACAAAATCATGCATAGCCTAGAATACGCGTGTAGGGGCTTTTAAAAATTCGAGGTTCATAATGATAGAACACAACTGGACCAGTTTGGAACCCAACCAACGAAGAGCTAGAGGGCGGTAGGCATGTGTTGTGTTAAGGAAAAAAATGAGGAACAAGACAAATAAATGGAATGACAGGAGACACTCCTTGCAAGCCCTTGCAATTCGCAAACGAGACTTTATATGTATCGATGTAATTACAATATAAATTAAATATTCAATCAAATGGCAGGCACAAAGAAAATACAACTAAAATTCAGCTGTAAAAATTAAAGCACAAACCAACTTAAACAATAATACAAAAATTACAATTTCAAACTTATGAGATGGGAAACATTAAAAAAAAAGAATTTGTACCTTATTTATGAAGAATCAAGTCGGTACCATGAGACCATCTCGTGTTCAAAATCCGCCACCATAAACACTGCCAATTAACAAGTGCTTCAACCATGCTCTTGAATGCAGCATTCTGTATTTATATATACTATATTATTTTCGCTCCTCAAAATGTTTTGGTTAAAAAAACCGACCATAATTCGCACAGTGTCCAGTCTAACAGGTTCTCCGCAGTTACCCGGAACACTTCTGTCAGGTAGACAACCGCTGGCGGCAGGCTGGCAGGAGGAAGTCAAGACAGGCCCCTTCCACGCACTACTTGGAGGTGCTCGCAACAACTTAGGCAGCCGCATCTAGTTTCGCTCGCATACGCCAAGCGGTTGTACAACACTCTGCTCTGTGTTGTAGGCCAGAGACTGCTAGGCGTGACGGCCCATAGCTCACGCTTGGCGGGTCGACACACCTCGACTCACAAGTCGGAAGATCGCCAACTGGTATTTGAGAGCGCCGTCCCTCACAACTCATGCGAGGAACAAAGTTAAAAGTTTCCGTGTGTCTCAACAATATCTGTCCACCTCCCTATCAAATTACTATGTAAATACGTGAACGGCACCTTAAAATCTGGTCAAACATAACCCTTAACGTCACGTGTTAAAACAAAGGAATGCTAATATGAATAAGTGGAATTACAATCATTGTAATTAACTAGTGCTGCTGTACCATGATTTAATATTCTTGAACGTATTAAGTTTTAGATACCTATATAGCCTACACTGCTTAACACAATAATTTTTAATACGGACAGTATTTCCAACAATGTAAACATTCATAATATTGATGATGCATTAAAATACGAGTTTCATTTCCGATATTGACGTACTGGAGTGGCTGTAAGTTATTCGTAAAAAAATAAATCACGGGTTTCTTGTATGTAGGCCTATGGATATTACCAGTGTCTGTTTGCTGTTATAAGTATGTGGATTTTTAAACAATTGCGATATGAAGTCTTAAGATGTCACTGTTTTGAACATCTGCGATATATCGCGTTCTATTGCCAGTATTTTACAGGTGCACACTGTAGTATTAGAACAGTGGACATCTACTACTGACATGCGAATCAGCAGGATGTAATAGAAACTACCCACTGGCGTATGCAGAAGTTCGGGCAGAGAAGGAGGGGGAGAGGCTGAAAGTTAGAAACTAACTTTTTTTCAGAGTAAGGGTCAACCCCCCCCCCCCCCCGGCTCCCCAAATATTTTTTTCAGCCACTGGATTCGCCTATGGCAACGTGAGCCTGTGGTCGTGCACGTAGTGATGATAACGCTTTTCCCTTCATTCATTGAGCAACACGAAGTTACGCTAATTATAACAGTTTTTGTAAAATACCCTTTTATACCACTGAAACTTCTCCTAAGGTCCTGTGGACAAAAGAAAGGCCCGTTCAAAAGTTCTGATTTCATTCATTTATTTAATCGGGAAATGGACATGTTTTGCGTATTTCTTAACTAACTTACTTCGTAAATTTTCTTTGTAAATTTCTGCGATGTTAAAAACGACGTATATCAATAGGCATAGAGAAAGATTTATTACAAATTATTCCAATTCCAGCGACATGAGTTTGTACACACACAAAAAATTTGTTTTGACCGTTACAAAAGATTTCTCTGAAAAGCAGCTGACAAGAAATAGTTTATAAAATATAAGAAAAATATTGTAAAATTTCACAACACATTGCTATGGTTATTTTTGCATATAAAACTTTTGGAAACAATACGGGATATTTATTATTGCGCTAATGAAATTGGCACATAATTTTAAAATCTGATTTTTTTATAGAAACATATTTTTTAAACCATGGAAAACATAATCAAATATTCAACATTTGGACTTTATTTAATTTTATTATGCTTAACTATGTGCGCAGTTAATACGGGAAAGTTATTCAGGGAACGGTGTACAAAAACTTTAAATAACGTACGCACTGAGCCAGCACAAAGCCAGTACTACTGCGAACACTACTTTGTAGTGATACAGTTGCTTCCATGAGCATGTACAAATTTACAAATATCTGTAATTTGACATATTTCAGTTCCATTTACAAAACAATTTTACAGGGCAGTTGGATCATCCTCTCACTGACGTCATACGGGATATACACAGAAAAAAACATTTTCTATACTTTTACAAAATATTCCTTTGGAAACAAATTGCTAAAAAAATAGTTTGTAATACTACAATAAATATACTGTAACTTTGTACAACACATAGGTATGTTTTTTTGCGTATATTAAAAAATACATTTTCGAGATAATACTGAGTACCTATATCTTACGAAAATTAGCGCATAGTTTTATATTTTAATTGGTGTTTCATTCGAATAATTTTATTTTGAACCACGGAAAAGATAATCAAATATTCAATAATTTAACTTTGTTTTGTTTTACTACGCTTATTAATGTGCGCAGTTTATACAGGAAAATTTATTCAAGGAACTTTTAACAAATAACTTTTAACTATAAGGGGTACTGCAACAACACGACGAATAAATGCCCGGGTAAGAATCCGAACCCAGTATTACTGAGAACGCTATTTTGCAGTGGTTCAGCTGTTTTCGTGTGAATTTACAAATTTACAAATATCTATAATTTCAAATGCGTGTTTATGGTCCATCTACAAAAATAAACGTGTAGGGCAGAAACCCGACAGCCTCTAGCAACGGGACACGGGAGTACCCAACCAGCCAAGAGCGCGGTACCCACAGCCGCACTACCAACACAAGCGCAGCCACGGGCAGTTCGTAGTGTCGGGTGCTAAATCACGAGCGCATTACGCCGGTGAAATATTTACTACTACACGAGGAAGCTTAATTGCCGAGATGTGTATTCCAATCTAAAAATCTAAAAATACCCGATGGATTGATTTAACTTTTATAATTAATCTCGCGAGCCGTGTGGCGAACCTGAATTTAATAAGTATGATGAAGGGAGTGATAATTTAAAAAGGAAGGCGTTATGGCGAAAGCGCCATACCAATTACCAAACAGAGATTTTACTGTCCAGCATCTACGTATAGTTTAATGTAAAAATGCTGCCGATTTAAAGTTTATATCATATATATTAAGGCTCTATCTTACACGCCGAGTGATTATTTCATTTTCTTGTTTACGATTATTGTGAGATTTTCCTGTAAATTTATTCTGAATGCGGGATGTCACGCATGTAATCATCATAAGTATGAAAATGTGCCTGTCTTTATACCGCTATTAGAGATTTAAGACGGAAGATAAAAGCCAAACGTCCTAAAGTAAAAAAATTTCAGGGAAAGACCTCAAACAATAGTAATGACAATAAATTTGAAATAATAGAATTAAAGCGTAAGACCGATCCCAGAGAAATGTTGAAAGAACTACAAAGTAGGGGAAATGGGTGACATGTTTCTGAAAATCAATCCTATAGATAAAAACATTCTCAAAAATTGAAAAGTTGGCACTTGTTTTTGTCTTCACTTTGCTTTTTTTAATGGTACATTAAATTTTCCCTCTTGGTTTTTTGGGGGGGAAAAATACAGCAAACCATCCAATTTTCCCCGGCGATGAAATTTGTTGGAGCCTCTGTAACACGGTGTTTAAAAACCTTTCAAAAGGGTTTGCCGGCAAAAGTTTTAAGTGAAAAGAAACTTCAAATATTTCCCCCTCCCCTTTTTAGTTTAAAATTCAATACATTCGTTACAGCTTTAAAGTGCTTATCAGACTAATGAAAAATTTCCTTAAAGTTTTTTGACCAAGCAATTATGGAAGTAAAAATAAACTTTCTAAATTGAAGAAAAAATGTGCACTCTACATGGAATTCATAACATTTAATATGACATTATGTCGATTTCCAAGTAATACAGAATTTTTTTTGCATCTTTAAATATTTAATGGTTTTAAGATATTTTATTGTATAGAAATCATCACATTTACTGTGGACATATATACAATTATTCGAAATGGTGGTCACGGTGTTACACTTTATTTGAATTTGTGGCAGATGTTCATAGTCACACGCACGTGTGTAGGCCTACTTAGTGGTTACTGTGGTTACTGATAATTCTGATTGAATTAGTATCAGAGATCGAAAATTTGACGGAAAATATGTCGGGTGCGAGTTATAAACAAAAACCTACCCTAAATGAAAGACTATTGAGAAAAAAAAACTAACTGATGTAGGAAAAAAATTAACATAATTGCCGCCCTGCATGGCCGTAAAAATAAGCATTTTTGAGCACGTAGATATAAAACTTATTTTGACGCATGTAAGACATTAAACATTAAACACGAATATTTTAGTTATTGACATTATTGTGTAAGCTATAGACACTTGAAATTAAAAATGCTTTTTTTTTACATACTATTTAATGGTTTTGCTTCCCATCTTTACTGACTGTGGTTGGTATGTATACAAGAGGCCACCCCCAAAGAGACTGCCCGATAGGGAACTCTTGTCAACATGGTAGTAAGTAACGTCTCTATCTCTACTTTGTGAGACAAGCTCTCAGATGCACTGCGCCCACTGTACAGCTGTCCGTCGCAGGAGGAGACGTGGATTCGTGCAAAGCAGCTGAATGAGCTGTAATTAGGTTTATAGGCACGAGAGGTCACTGGCCACCGCGACCTTGTGACATGACATTCTCCTCGCACAGATGAACGAGGTAGGTACGAGAAACGAGTGATGATAATAACACACACACACACACCACAGATGGAAGTCATCTCCCGTTATTTTTACATTTTTTTGCTCGCCCCTGCCAAAAGCTTTCCAGCGGAAGTACGTAAAAATAGTAGCTATTTCCGCTATCGCATTGTCCGCCGTGCCAACTCAGTGGCGCCACCAAGTAGCGCTTTTGGACGCGCGCCGGTTTCGGGCGAGGAATTATGGGTTCAAGTCCCAGGGGGAAATCTCAAATTTCCTGAAGCTCTTGAAACAGTCGGTACAATTTTTCAAAATAAAATTAACGAAGAGGCCCGCCTAGCCAGGGTTGTTTCTGTCTGGAGAGGCGGGGTGATAAGTGCGACGTTCGTTGGTGCCTCTAGTGAAATATCTCCTCTAAGCGCCAAGGCGTGGACTGACGCACAGTCTTCTCGACGTTCATAGTACAGCTATGAGATTAGAGCGGTAACAATAACATTACATTGAGGAGAAATGACGATAAGGGTGACTAATGCAAGTCCTTTCAGTGGTTTCAAGAATCTTCACCGGATGTTTCATGCCTTTAATTATTCTGAATGCAGGCGTTTTAGCTCTTTTCACTATCTTAAAATTCTTTTTAAAAACGAAATATGGAAACAGAACAATTCGTCCGAACTCTTAAATTCGTTTCGCAAACAGACTCCATCCATATATCATGAGAAATTTTTAAAACAGTATAGGTTCTTCTGAAGCTCTACATGCCGCATGTTCCCAGGTATAGGCGGGCCCTAAAACTCGGTCTTAAAAGTCGTTATGATTAATTTTCTCGTCATAACTATTATTTACGGGCTATTTCTGAAATTTTACCACGATAATACCCCCCTACCCTTGCAATTACTGTTATGTCGCAAATATTTTCAATATATATTCACTAAGTGTAATATTTTGGGTGTAAAACGTCTCGCAAGTTTTCGTGATTATTATCACTTGCACAATTTTTTTTTTCACACCAATCATATGCATCCCCGTTCAATGCCTGCAGCTTTATCGAAAGGGCACAGATGTAATATCTGCAGTAATGAATTTGTCCTGAGAAAGAACGTCCGACATTTTATAGAACCATTATGTTACACTTAATGAATTTATTTTGAAAACATTAGAGGCAAAACAACAGACGTAAGGGCATGCCGATTCACTCCAGCAGCCTGTGGGCCGATCGACCAGCCGCCACCATCACCATCACCACCATCATCACCACCATCATCATCATCATCAACAACAACCAAACTGGTGTCTGTGGACACAGCCATTACTAAGTGCCCCGCCTACCTGGATACGCATACGGTGTGCAGAGCTTCAGAGAAAAAAAATGCGTTTTAAAAACTGCTCAACGAAAATCGTTTAAGAATAGGCTGAGGGCTCATGAGTAGTCTTTTTTCGTTTTCAAACTGTGTTTTTATAAGAGTGAAAATGGCTAAAAACGCGTGTTTTCAGGATAACTTTTAGATATGAAACATCCGGCACAGATTCTTGAAAGTACCCAAAGGGACTTGCATTACACCTTGGTCGTTCATATATCATGCTTTTCCTACACACGAAGAGAAAACTGCGCGCCAGTTGAGGCGACACCGCGCTATAAGCACCAGCTAGCGTCGCCCTTATAGTCCCTGACTAAGCGGCCCCAGAGGGGTCTTCTGTAGCCGTGATCGCCGAGGCGTCGCCCTCGTGTGGCGGCTTCTGGCTTCTTTCCCAGCCACAAATTTATGAACACTAGGTCGGCACCCAAGTGCTACGAACTTGGAGGTCCCGTCGATTTACACTTTCCTATAGAAACTAACAGGAACAAAATTACTTTATATTGTATTAGGCGAACGCTAGTTTCTTCACACAGAAGTATAATTTTTTAAAGTTTATTAGAGGTCTAATCAATCCTCTGAAGATTGTGCCACCTATACTTGTTGCGAGTTCCTGTACACTGCATAGACATGCCTAGCCACCCACTGGATGTGACTGATCATCGACTGGGCATACCTTGTCAACCTGCTGGATGTGTATGTCCAACCGATTGGACGTACGTGCCTGGCCAACCGACTGACTTGCACAGCTTACACCAAGACGTGGCTGGTCACCGATTACGTGCCCGGCTGAACAGACATGCCTGACCACCAACTGGATTTGCCTTGCCTCCTGCTGGACGTGCGTTCCTGGCCACTGAATATATGTGTGACTGGTTAATCGACTGTCATTTGTAGATGCCTTGAAAACACATGTCAAGGCATGCAAAGGACTCGCTTCGCCTTCTAAGAAGACTATATACATCGAGTAACGTTTTAATTTCCTTGTTTTTTTTTTTTACTTGGAGAATTTTTTTATTTGTAATTTTGTTGTTTTTTCTCGAACCTGTTCTGTTTTGGTAATTTTAATTAAATTATATTTTATTGCATCAAGCAAGGATTGAACCAAGGGCGGTTATCGATCGAATCAATCATATTTTAACAAGTATTTTTTTAATGATTTTTGGAGATTTTCACAAATTTCTAGCTTAAAAATTATAGAATTTCAACATGGCGGTCAAGATGGCGTACGCCACTGTAATAAACACTACTGCACTCCATCGGACAAAAATCAAACTAATATGGCAAAAGCATCCTTTAGCAGACGTAAATGAGATGGCGCCCTCCATCAGATGTCAAAAAGATGCCGGACCCAAGATGGCTGTTATGATATACTGGCTGTCATAAAATCTGCATTGGCATTAGTGGCGGGAGGTTAGTCTGCCGGTGGCTTCCGTGGAGGAAGGATCCGTCGCCATTTTTAATCGAATGACCTTGCCGGAATAGAACCGAGGACTCCATGACACAGGTACTTTTTTATTAAAATTTAACCAAATTATTATTTTTTATTAATATTGAATTTTTTCCGTAAAAATCGGATAATAATCACGGATTTTCAAATGGCGGCCGTGACGAAAAGTGCAACATTAGAGAGTGGGGAGGTCGATTTCAAGGTGGCAATTATTATATTAAACAATTATTATTAAAAATTTTATTAATTAAAAAAAATCCCAGTTTCCTAGCTTAAAGATTACGGATTTTCCAGATGGTGGCCGTAATGAAAATTGCAACTTAAGGGAGTGGGGAGTTCGATGCCAAGATGGCAGCTGTATCGTAAGAATCTAAAAAAAAGTGGTTGTGACATCATATCCAAGATGGCGGAGATGTTATAAGAATTCAAGATGGTTACAGTAATGAAAACTGCAACGTTAGGGATTGGGGCGCTCGATGTAAATATGGATGAATCCAAAATGGCGTCTGAGGTCAAAGGTCAAAGTTCAAGGTCAATGGAAAAGGTCACGGGACTTTCGTGGAAAATTTAGCCTTCGATGGAAAATTGACACGTCTCGATTGAATTTTTGCCTATGGATTTTTTGCGGGGAAAAATGGGAAATTTTCCCTCGTAATAGGGGAATTTCTAGGAATTATGAGGCATTTAAAAGATCAAGGTCACCCAAGATGGCCGCCGTGACGTCAGAGCGGTCGGTCATTGACCTGCTCCACGCTCTTCGCACCTGCATCAGCGCCAGTATCCCCCAAACTATACTACTCTTAAGTCAATATAGATTAAATATGCATGTGTAAGCATTTGAGTAATAAATCTTACAGAACACATTTTCTTAACATTTCTCAACGACGTTAGCATTTTTTTATTGTGTAAACGCTTAACTTCAGGTATACGGCATTTGGTAGGAGTAATTTCGTGAATGGAACGGAAGTAGATTGGAACGGAAATGTGCAAACACGTCGTTGCCATCTGTGGAAGTCTCAGATATCTCGAAAAGATGGCGGGCCGGCGTGATTCATCCGTTTTAAATGCTTTCTTGATCATCGCAGAATTTACACCACGATAGGTATCAAAAAAATAAAACTTTATAAGATTACACCCATCTCTTAAATACTTTATGTTATAATTTAGTCATAAAAATAAACAGACAACTTAAAAAATGCGCATTCCAATTTTGGAAATCCTTAGTTAACACTGAAACGTAGAGATGGAGCAGCGTTAGTCATACCTACTATAGACACAAATAATCGACGTCATGTTTAATCAGTTCAGTTACATTAGAGTTTGTTTGTAGGAAGTATTTACAGGCAGATTTAAGTTGTTTAAGCAAAAACAAATATTCATTCATACGCTTAGTGGTATAAAATGTATTTAAAAAGTTTCATGTTAATTTTGTTTTAATGCATCTATTGGACTGAAACTCTTAGTTTGAAAAATTCTTTTAAAAAAGCACCGCGATCGTAATGCTATAGAGAACAAAAAAAAAAGTTAAATATCTTTGACGCCATTTTGTTCCACACAATTTTTTTGCTAATAAATTATAAGTATTTTTAGAGTTGCAATTACATATTGTTATGACTATTCAGTAAGTGCATCTCGACGACTTCGGCTCGCGGCTATAGCAGTTTCTGCACGTATGCGCATTGTACTTTAAACCTGTTCAATTTTCCTTGCATAATGCGCGTTTATTTCATTGCATTTCTGGTACATACTAAAACTTTTCGTACTTTTATCCCGCTCGGAATGATTTTTTTTTTAAATAATTCTACGTTAAATATCGTGTCCGAGTTTCGTATTATAAATAAGTTTATTTGCAACGTAGAGCACGTTAATTTGCTCGTTACCGTACTGACGAGTACTCAAAGACTCGCCTCTGCTTTCCAGATCAGAAAGCTTAGAGATTGTTCTGACCTACGGCCGGCATTCTCACGGTCCCTCCCACATGTGCGCCCTATCAGGGTAGAGTCGGAAAAATTACAGTTCTTTCTTTGACGTGACAACGCCTAATAAATCGATGAACGCCGGCTGCATGCACGAAAAAGTGTACCGTTACTCTGTGTCTCGTTACGCTCATTGTACGCTTGCACCGCATCTATCTCTCTTCCACTCGATTGGAACAACCATCGATTTGACTTTTTCGAGGCACATTAAAATTGAAACACTCCCATTCGTTTGCTACTTTTCCTATCACCGTCCTATCCTTAACAGAATAACACAGATTGGAAGAAGTTAAATAGCAAACATGTATAAAAGTTGTGGTTAAAATAATCTCTACGTTAAAGTAATAAACATATTTGAATTAATGAGTGCAAATAAAAGTCAATTTATCAATTAAATTGTAGATTTCATCTCACTCCTTCTTTGTATCCATACAAAATAGTGATAATTCAATAAAAATGATTCAATATTATTCATAAAAGTATGCAATCATTTCATCAATGTTTTGTTATGACGCTGTCACGTTAAACTATCGCTGTAAACCGACTTTACAGACAACCAATTTTTTTTTTACATTCCAGATCTATATAAATTAAACAGAACTGCTAGGGATTAGGAAAGGTATCAGAGCTTCGGCAATGACCAACGGCTAGGGCCCAGAAAGCTTGCAGCAACGGCGTGTAAGCGAGGGAAGCGAGCGCCAAGTGAGCGCAGGCATGTGAATCTCCCGCGAGCGGAGGAGCGAAGGAGACGAAGTGCGCGGGATCTCTCAGTGTCAGCTCCGCGAGACGCGCAGGGTCACACGTCCCCGCGCCTTTCGACGTCGAAAAGGGGGGAAACGGGTAAGAAACTTGTTACATTATTCCTCGACGTCGTGTCGCCTCGGTCTCCGGCCGGCGGACTTGGCCGAGGATTTGTCTCGCCCAGGAATGTCGCGGTGTAACGCCTCTCGGGTGACACCCACTCTCCCCCTGCACGAGGGGGAGGGGCGGGGGAGTTGGCAGGCGTCGCCGCGGCCGTTGCGTCACGGCACGCCCGCGCCGAAGGCCCGCGGGGTTATCTTTAGTCGCGCGACCAGGCAGGACATCCCCACTGTCCTCTGGGGCCTCTGGGGGAAGGCGCGCGCATACGAGCGCACAACTGCGGCGCATTTGCAACTTCCTCTTTCTGCCATTAGCGTCGTCCTTGCCTCGGCGTGCTCTGTTGCCAAATATACACCATAAATAGCAGTATGCAGAATTCGCGAAAAGATATCGAGACTAGATGAAAGTTAAAAAAAAAAAACTGTAGCACCGTCTGTGTTTCGTGATCGTGGTAGAGCTTCTCCCAGGTACATATCGATTGTAACACCACCAATCACAGTGATTCAGTGCGGAAGTAAACGCTTCCTGAGTGGCTCGTGTAAATAAGGCAACGACTTCTCTCGCAGACGGCTGCCAATCACAAGGAAGAAACCACAGGTGCGGGTGTGCCTTTTTGCAGCCTATTATGTGTTTAGATCTTTTCGCGAAAAATGCCTGCCCCTAACCATAGAGCACAAAGGTTTTAGACAACACAATTTTTCATGTAATAGTAAATTTCTTAAAATGTACCAGAAACACTGCATTTTGTAATGTAAAATTTGGAATGAGAATTTTGTAAATACATTCACCTGTTGCGTTTCATCAAGAGCATTATCTGATAATTATTAAAACGCTTTTATTAGCTTCACTGGTAACTATGTAATAAAATCTGAAAAATCGATTTTAACATACTTCTGATTGTCGTATCGATTTGAAACTTTGCCAGTATATGTATTCAGAATAAAAATACAATAATTCCATGAGTATGAGCTGAAGTGAGGGAGGGGGCAATCAGAGGGGCAAAAAACCACTACTTACGAGTTACGGGAAAAACTATGCTTTTTGAGTATTCATGAGGCAGGGGCATGGTGGGATATTTTCCCAAAGTCGACTGCCCCCTCAAGGGCTCTTTTGAATTTGTAGTGTTTCCGAGCCATTTGGGGACCTGAACCTCCTTCCCCTTCCGGGAAGGTCATTTGCCCCCCATTTTTTTAAAGTCCGGAAAATTGAAGTAGGTACCTTAATTTTGAAGTACTTCCGAGGCCTTAGGGCCCCATCGGAGTCCCTCGGGGGGTGGGAGTCAGTTCCCCCCCCCCCCCCCAATTTCCGGGACTTTGAAAATTGATTTTTCGGTACATTTCGAGGAATTTATAAAAAAATATAATTCAATATGAACTAAAAAGTAACAAAAAACCTTTATTTTTAAGCGATTTATTCAACTATGTAGAACTTAATTTTTTAATAAGTTAAAAATAATAACCAAGTAATAAATAAAAAAAATAATTTTAATTAAATAAAAGTGTAAGGTGCTCTCTTCTTTCATTTCCATAACGAATTTATCCTAACGAATAGACATTAGTGACAGAAAATGTAAGACAACTGATATCAACCAACCCACACTTTTTTTTCATTAAAATTAATAATTTTGTTTATTACTTGATTCTTATTTTGGACTTATTAAAAAATTTCATTATACAGAGTTGAACAAATGATTTAAATTTAAAGGTTACTTTTTACTTTATTTCAGAAAAACTATTACAGAAAACACTGAAAGCGTGTTTTTTTAAATTTTTAAAATATAATTTTATATATATATTTTTTGTTCTAATGACTCCTAGTTGAAATACGCCATCTTGGATTCAATTGTATTTGTCAACAAGTTGTTATAACATTTCATATTAAATTTATTGCTCTTTTGAGTATAGCACATACTTTTATGGAATGCTTTGTTATTAAGTGTCCGACTGCTACAAATAGTTTCGCCCGTGAAATAAAAAAATTGGGGTTAAACTTTTTTCCCCAGAATGACTACACTGTTAATAGACACAAATTTATGACCTTAAAATATAAACAAATAGTAGAATTTAAAAAAATTAAAACAAATTGTAATTAAATATAATATACAAATAAGATCATCAATGTCAACAGCTGGGAAGCTACAATCTGGCAACGGTGGTCGCCATGTACACTTCACTGCAGTCTAAGCTGAGGCAGACTGCATGTGAAGCTGCATTGGAACGATTGCGCCGAGGCTATGTTACACTTACATCGTCTCTAGTTGGACACACAATGGGGCGAGAGAGGAACAGAACACCGTCATACTGGTTTCAACTGTTTAAATGCACGGCAATTTTTTATCCTTCAAGATATTTTCAAAGACAAGAACACGGTGTCTGTTGAGACTATTCCTACAGCTGTAGTCATTCCAAAAAAAAATAAAAAAATTCAATACTAAATGCAGCAGGCATTCCATCACATCACAATATATGTTTTTAGGAAACTATGAAAGTAGAAAATTGTTACGGCCTTAACTCTGCTGAAACGAAGATGGGTTTATTTCGGTTACTAACTCTCTACTTCTCTTTATTATCAATCTGGGCATTATGTAAATGTCTATAGAGTGTCTCACTCTTAGTTTTCAGTACAGAGTAAATGGCACCCACTCTTGCCAGATTGATTCCACCCGGTTTGTTAGTTTTAAAAATATATATTATATAATAGTTTATAATTAAAAAAATAGACCTGTGTGTACTTTTGTACGCGCGTTAAAAGTTATATCTACTTTGCGTGATATAAAAAAACTAACTATAATTTTGCATGCAAATAATTAATAGAAATAAAATAATAAAATAACTGGAGTAATATTATAAATATGGGTAGTAAAATATAAATTTACACTAATTAGAAAATTTAAATAAAAATATTCTCAGTATATTAATAAATAACCTTACTGATATAAATAAGCTTGAAAAAGTTTATAAACACATTTGATATCCTTTAAATCATTCATGCACTGGGGAATTTGATTTGATGCAATTTCTTGGACACTCGTCATTGCAGCCTGTTTTTCATGGAAAAATTCAAGAATGCAAATGATATATATATATATATATATATATATATATATATATATATATATATATATGAAAACTAAACCCATTCAGGTGGAAAGTCTTGAGATACAACTGTGTTAAAATGCTCTCTCTGGATATGTTGAAGAGCTTCGACCTGATAAACTGTATTGTTTACTTCCGAGGTTGTGCCGCACGGCAGCTGTAGGCTGTACCAACGTGTAGCTCTGCGTTGCAGCAACCACCTTCAGGTTCAGAGTTCAGGAATCAACTATATGTACACTACCAAGGGTCTTCTTCAGGGTGGCCAATCAAAGTTGATTTCCCAATCCTGAAGATGCCTGCTGCAATGCAGAGCAAAACGTCGGTACAGTCTATGGCACTCACGACGTGGGTAGACCTCTCAAACCGAGCTAGTTTATTGGGCAATGGTCACGAAGCCTGCAATTTCTTCTCAAACTAATGTTAATTGGTTGAAAAACAAGATAAGGGCCCCGCCTACCTGGTCACACAGACGGTGCGCAGAGCTTCAGGAAAAACAACGCGTTTTCAAAACTACTCGAGATATCCGAGTGAGGTCTACTTATGAAAAGGATTTAAGAGTTCGCTGAGGGCCGAAAAGTACTTTTGATTTCGGATTAAGTTTTTAAACTGTAATTTAGGAAGAGTGAAAATGGCTAAAACGCGTGTTTTCAGAGTACTTTTTAGACGTAAAACAACCGGTACAGATTCTTGAAAGCACTTAAGGGACTTGCATTACACCTTTACCTTCATTTCTTAACCATATAATTTAACGGTCATTGCTCAAATTTCACAGTTTTCCTGTGACGACGAGAAGACTGCGCACCAGTTCAGAACCTTGCGCTTAGAGGCTATACCGCGCTGGAAGCACCAGCGAGCGTCGCGCTTATCATCCCGCCTCACTAACACACATACACCCCTGACAAAGCGAAGACGACGATTGACACTAGTATACTCTACCAGACAAAATGAAAAATAATCTGGCAACAAATACGGTTACTATGGCGTCATGTTAGTGGAAGGTTACTTTGTGAATTTTTAAAGTAGATCCACCAGAAATATAATCCAGAAATTCTGAAATCCGTGACGATATTTCGTTTTTTTTATTAAAAATGTATGTATAAATTATTTGGGAAATTTCTGGTTATAAATTTAATTCCAGGGAGAAATGCCAGAACAAGTTTTTTTATATGTAATTTAGCTCTCGGTATACGGTATTTGGTAGGAGTAATTTCGCGAATAGAACGGAAGTCTAATTAACGGAAATGTGTTACCACGGTGCCGAAGTCATTTTGGCGGACTGGCGTGTACAAACAAACACCCGTATATAGTCACTTTCGTAAACATTAGGGGGACGTACAAAACATATTAGTGTGAGCAAATGAAACTTTATGGCAGTAGAATATATTTGGTAAATAAAAATAGTTATAGTAAAAACAAATATAAAGTTTTAAAGTATGTAAGAAAACTGGCAATACAATTATTATAAAACATATTCCCCTTGCAAAATCCTAACAGTTCGGTAACTCACCGGTAGAACACACGCTTGTAAAGCTCATGTGCGAATTGTTTACGTGGTACAAACTTCGTCAATTAAAAAACCTTTTTACTTGTTATGCTTAATAATATAATATTTTGTAATAATCATGTTTAATCAGCTCAATCAGGTTAAGGTTTGTTTGTAGGAAGTATTTAGAGACTTATTTTAGTCGTTTGAACAAAAACAAATATACAAACATATATTTAGTGTTATGATATGTTTTAAAATGTTTCAGTTTAATGTTTTAGTAATGCCATAAAAGTATAACTTATAACGTGTGCAGAAACTTTATAGTATTAATTGTGCGGTGAATTTCAACAAGATGGGCAGTTTTTTTTAATATAATTCCTTGTCGAAAATCAGGTCTAAACCACGGTTTAAAATTTTTCAAGGGGAGGGGGGTCGCTTTTATTGGAATCGTTTCTAATAGTTTAAAATTCCCTTGTGTTTCGTACTGCTATTTACGATTCAGGCTGCGAATTCTAGCGGCGGGTGTAGAAGTACGTGTGTATTAGCACCAGAAAATTTGGTAATTGAAAAGGGAATATTTTATTTTATTTTCAGTATATTTATCATACTCGGAATTATTTTAAATAATGCTCCGTTAAATTTCGTGATCCGAGTTACGCATTATTAAATTATTATCAACATGAACAACATGATAACACATAAATTTGCTCGTTCCCGGGGTTATATGTTTAGACATCACTGACGAGTGCAATATATTTTTTATTAAAGAACATATATTTTCGGAAACATGCTTGTTTTGGCATTCCTCTTACGAATTAAATGTACGCTAGCCGATTTCCTAGTATTCTGTATTATGTTACAGAATTATTTTTTTAAAATTATTAAATAGCTCTTGTCGGATTCAGACTAGTTCTCCTAAATGTGTTTTAATTATAATTATTTATCTATTTATAATTACATATTTATAATTTTTTTTATGAAATGTTAAGATTTCAATATTTATATTACAGTTTGAAACAACAGAAGACAACGGCCGGGGTCTAGGTCAAAGGTTATCCAATAGGAAAGTCACGACATCACTAGAGACCTGAAAAATTCGCGGATTCATTTCGTGATAGTCTAGAATAAAAAAAAAAAAACGTTTGCCTTTATACTGCATCAGTGATTGGGCCACAGTTTATCTGAATGACACTCGGCCAATGAAAAACTTTCAACAAAAGAAGTATCGAATCACGAGCGTCCCAGTTAACATGTGTCGCGAGTCAGTAGCCAATGAGCAAAAGTAATTTTCCCGCGTGCGTAGAGGATCATGGAGTCTATCCTACAGGTCATTGAAATCGCGAATTTTTCCGGTCTCTAGACATCACAATAATCCAATATGGCGGTCGCGACGTCGGCCAGGGTCTCGGAGCCGTCGGTCATCGACCCCCACCCCCGCCCCAGCAACTCGCCGTCTGTTCTCCCGCCGCCGGCACGCGAGGCCCTGCGGCGAGCCAAGCGCGCTGACAGCGGAGTGGGAGGTTGTCGTCGCGGGGCGCCAACATCGCGACGACAAGATGTCGTGAGATGGGCGCCGGCCAATGACAACTGTGCCTCGTGCCATGCGCTTCGGGAAGGTCGCGCGAACGTCGTGCGTTCCGATCGTCGCAGAGGCTCGAAGCGAACGACTGCAATTTCGCTCGGTTGACCGCCACTGAGAGAAAGGTTTGTTTGCCTCAACAAAATATTTGTTTATAAATGGCGAAATAAATATATTTTGTTAATTCAAACAAATATTTTGCAGTAGGAAAGATTCTGTTGACCCAACAAAATGATTTTGTCGACTCAGATGTATATTTGGTTAGGTGTAACAAATTATTTTTGTTACTTACCGAGTTTGGTTAAACTAACAAAATATTTTGTTCCACCAAGTAAATATTTGTTTCGTCATATATAAACAAATATTTGTTTGATTCAAACAAACCTTTTTCTCTGTGGCGTTATAAAAAATGCAACGTTCCTTCCGAAAGGGCCGAGGAGCAGTGTTGGTGCGCAGTCCGCTCTTTCCAGACCTGTTGCAGCTCGTGCGAGTGATATTGCCTTACGTTGTGAGCACGGAAGACGTTCATACGTTAATTTTTAGGAATAACACATGTTTCATTGTGATTTTTTTAAATCCATACAATGATGATTTAGTAATTGACGAATAATAACAATAAAGTACATAAATTTCAAGTAGTGCTATAAAAAAATGTCCGCAATATTCCCTCACGAAATTTCTGCAGCAAAGAGCTCAACGTTTATATTAAATGATTTCGCTTTCAGATTTCGCGATATATGGTTTTTAATTTTTTTTTTCCAGAGGTGCTGTGTATATCACGTGAAGAGCTCTTTAACATTTGGTCGCGCAGTGAGAATACATTAAACGCACGAAGAATTTTGTACGTACATTGCTTTGGAAGAAGTGTCAGAAAATATTAAGACAATCTTTAAAAAAAAAATACAGTAAGGTTGTTTTTAATTAAACTGAATAAATGCTGGCGCAAAGTGACAGGCATTATGACAGATTTGTGCAGAGAAACTCACAGCGGCTTCGGGAGGGGGGGGGGGAGGGGGGGGGGGAGGGGGGGGGGGTGATTCAAGCTAGGAAATTAAAGTGTTTGGCAATGGCTTCATCTGGAGCTAAACGACACTGTAATGCACATGGACAAAGCACACCACCTCAAACTGGTGCTAGACGCCCTAAGAAGCATTTAAAATATTGTAGCAGGAACTGTAAAAGGAGAAAAGTTCAAAACTTCTGCAGTCCCAAACTCCTGAAGAGATTTTGTTTGCCACTGAAGTAAGTTTACGAGCTGCTGGAAAAAGTGATGTAGAAGGTATTGTCAAAGAATTATCTACAGCACTATATAAAGAAGGCGAGAATGTCTGCAAAAAAAAAAAATATATTGTACTGGCTACTAATGAGGAGGCATTGGCTTTTTTTTTCTCTCGACGCACAACTAACAACTTACCAATACAATCTACTCAAGCCTCAAGTCAAACAGAGAAACTGTCGTATATATCAACCATATTACATGTTAAGGGGCCCGCCTCGTCAGGGGTGTATATGTGTTAGTGAGGCGGAATGATAAGCGCGACGCTCGCTGGTATTTCTAGCGCGATATAGCCTCTAAGCGCAAGGCTCTGAACCGGCGCGCAGTCTTCTCGTCGTCACAGGATAACTGTGAAATTTGAGCGGTGACCGTAACATTATATAGCGGAGAAATGAAGATAAAGGTGTAATGCAAGACCCTTAAGTGTTTTCAAGAATCTGTATTGGTTGTTTTGCGCCTAAAAATTACTCTGAAAACACGCGTTTTAGCTATTTTAACTCTTCTAAAAATACAGTTTAAAAACTTAATCCGAAATCAAAAGTACATTTCGGCCCTCAGCGAACTCTTAAATGCTTTGCGTAAGCAGACCCCACTCGGATATCTTCAGTAGTTTTCAAATCGCTTTGTTTTTCCTGAAGCTCTGCGCACCGTGTGTGTGCCCGCGTAGGCAATGTGTTACCCGCATAAAAAAGCTATTTTGGTCAATGATCTAAGTACAAAAATCAATCTACAAGCCCTTCTTAACCACTCCATTGAACACATTTTACTATTGCAAGATGAAGTCGTTAGCCAGATGTCTGACATAATGACATTTCGTTAATATGCAAGTGGGGTTGTGATGGAAGTTCAGACCAACGTATGTATAAACAGAGGCTTGAGAAAAAAAAAACAGGTGAGGTTCCCTACGACGAATAAATTTTCATTATATCGTTTGTTCCTCTGCAGCTCTACAAAAATTAAGATTCTAGACGAATTTTTCAGCAGAATCCAATACCTGCTTTAAATCTGCTTTAAAAAAATAAACTAATTCGCTAATCCCAAATGAATCTAAGAGAACACCAAGAAACAAATAAACGATCAGTCACCAATCAGAGTAACTATTTTTGGCAAAGAAATAGTTGTCCGTCACACAAAGGTAATGACTATGGTTGATGGAAAAGTTTGGAATGCTTTGAAAAACACACCTACTCTATAATCAAGGATCAGTATCACTTAAAACGTATTCAAATAACTATAGCTTGATATTTGCATACTTCAGTGTTAAGTAAAAACTCCGTTAACTTCAAAGGCTGTATATATGTGCTTCTATAGTAATAAATAAAATTTTATAAGAAACTGTAAAATTATTGCAAGTAATATCTATACATTTATTTCTCTGTTATTTGTATAAACTCATCAGCTATATTATTTTCACTAAAAGGTCAAGTCAGTCCGGAAAAAAAAACCATTAAACATACTGTTTTGCAAATAAAATGAGTAGAGTAAACCTGTATGGTAATCTGTAAACACTATAAATTCCATTGCTGTAATTGTCAGAAATCATTTTGTTCAATAATAAATTATTAAAAGAGAAAATTAAAGCAAAAAAAAATCACAGGCTTGAGTTTTGAATTTAGTCCCTCTAGATTGCTCATATTTCACACCGTGGGAAGGTAAGAAATAAATGTGAGAAGTCTGTCACTACTCGCCAGAGATGTGTCACATCGAATCTCAGAAACACGCAGATTCATGCATTCTCATGTTGCAAATACAATTATAATACTAAACTTGGACACGAAATGTAACGTAGAATTCTTCGAAAATAATACCGAAAGTGATAAATATACGCGAATTGAATTTTCAATTGCATTTCTTGACGCGAATCACACGTCATGCCGTCTGCCGGAGCAGCTACGATAATTGAATCATTTGATTAGCAGATAACAATTTTCAACAATTTATGAAACGGCTCCAATAAAAGCGAAAAAGACTTGGAAAAAAAATATACTAAACCCACGGTTTTAGACATGATATTTTCGACAAGTAATTTCATTAAAATACTGCTCATCTGGTTAAAATTAATTAAAAAGTTAATACTGTAAAGTTTCCCTTTGGCTTTGTGAACGTTGGTTCGTACCATCGGCCACAGGTGGCAGCACCTGTGCGACACCAGTTTCATTCACGAGATGACTTGTACCAAATGCCGTGCACCGAGAGGTAAGATATTACACATGAGTAGCGACCTCCAAAATTCGCGGATTCATTTCGTGATATGCTACAATTCAAATAATTATACCTTATCGCTGCTTCTGCAATTGGTTCACTGTTAATCTGGAGTAATGAGGGCCAATTAGAGACCCTCGCTCAAAGAAGTGTCGAATCACAGACACTCGGTCGAGACGACTCACAAGTCAGCAGCCAATGAACAGGTGGCATTTGTCCGAGTGTGTAGAGTGTAGTAGAGTCTATCCTATCACCGAATGAATCCGCGAATTTTGCAGGTCTCTACACATGAGAAACTGCGCCTGTGCGTGGTTTCTGAAGCCGGTTCGGGAGCGTGGAGTCGCACGTGGCCCGCGCCGCGGGGCGCCTGGAGCGCTTCCCGGTTTACCGCCGCGCCGGGGTTGTTTTGACGGCCCGTGCGCCCCGCGGCGCGGACGCTGGGCTGGGCGGATGCCACGAGTTTACACGAGCCGGGCCAGGCCGTCAGCGCCGCGGTGCCGGCTCCTGCTACACCGCCCGGTTTACACGTCAGCGCTCTACAACGGCGCGGAGACAGATCTCACGGAACAGTGCGACGGACCCGCACGGATTACCTCGGGAACGCTGTGCTCTTCCGTTTACGTCGCTCCGTGAGAACAGAAGCCGAGTATTTGGCTGCGGTGGTAGCCATGTTTGTTTGCGTTCTAAATACGTCAAAACTTTGAAATTCAATAATATGTGTTATATTATTTGTGTGTGGTTTAATTTTATTATGTATGCAAATTCTGCCCAAATATATACATATTTTTAAAATTAAATTAATGTTTCGTAACCTTGACATGCGATATTATTGGTTGCTATTTGTTACGTTTCCGTGAACTGTGCAAGCAGCAGACGCGACAGTGGAATGTTCCGGGAGATCCGTCTTCGTTTCCGTGCCGTTGTAGAACAGGCGGTATCGATCACGATACCATGTTTTAAAATATAGGCCCTATCCTAATTCGCCTCAAGTATATACTTATACGTAAAAACCAAAAAAAAATCCACGGATCCATATTCTGCTAGGCTATAATTTAAATACTTATACCATTGTGCTGGGTCTACTATTGGCTCACAGTATATACGAAATACTGTGGCCAATAAAAGAACTGTAGATTCAGACACTAACCGGTAGAGACGTTTGTCATGTCAGTAGCCAATAAACAAGTGGTATCTGCCCGAATATGCAGAGGGCTATGGAGTCTACCCTGGCGGTCAGTGAACTCGCGAATTTTCCAGTACTTACTTTACTTCCTTGTGTGGAAGTAAACGAACCTGTGTACTTCACGCGTACTTTGAGTTGAAACGTCTCCATTTAAAAAAAAAAACTTTTTGTTTTTGTTATATTTGATATAACATTTAAGGCTGTGTCCGAATTCAAGTATGCGATTGTGAACTTACGACCTCGCGTACTTTACTTATCCTTAATGAAGCCGGACGGGTTCAATGTATGGGCTCTTCACTTGGTTATTAGCCAACCGAACAGGTTGTTTACATTTGGTTTTAAAAAATTAAATTTTATTTTTAAATGTTACCTGAAATTAGTCACTTTTAATACTTCATTTCTGCCAAATGAATTTATGGCAATTTACTTTATTATTATATCTTTTTTTTAAGTTAAGAACGGTATATATGTCCATATATTTGTTGAAAATTCCAGATATTTACGAAATACTGCATATCACAACATCTTAAATATTTGCAGTCTTAACATTTAATTGTGATACCAATAATTTACTAATGCAGTTTGAAATCATACGTGTGTATAGCTTTTTTTAAAATAATCTATAGATTTCAAAATATTTCCGATATCCATATTATCACAATGTTTTGTTGTACGCATATTTTTCAATGCTATTTATAGCTAAATTAATATGTGTAATGTCAAGATTTTAAGCTGTTAATATTTGAGAAGCTGAGTTTGCAATGAAAATATTTAGAATTCCAAAATAAAGTATACCGATATGTACGATGCTAATATTAGTGTTACTGATATTTATACATATATACTTCTCAATCAAATTTCTGAATTTTTAATCAGCATTATATCACATAAATAATTATCTGGCTTTCATGTACCGTAATATAGAAAAGGGGATATCGCACTGTTCTATTCAACAATTTACGACTAGCAGACATGACAAAGAGTTGAACAGCAATCAAAATGTGACCTCGAATCGTTCTCTAGCCAAAGGTTTTTCTTTTGTGTAGAAAGAGCGAACTAGTTAAACTTTCCCGAACTCCCACAGTTTCAGATGTACGTATGGAAACCAATGCTCGTGCAAAACATCTATAATGTACATAAAATAAGGTTCAACAAGTGCCTTGAAATATCAGTTTCGATTACCATAGTTAAATTATTCATACAAATGGTATTTTGATGTGAAACTTAACTAAAATAAAAGTAATTTAAGTAGACGTAATCCCTTTTTAGAGAGAGAAAATTGTCTCATATAACAGTTTTTTTATACCTGAGAATTATTTTATCCTATCTTATATATAAAATTCTCGTGTCACAGTTTTCGTTGCCATACTCCTCCGAAACGGCTTGACCGATTTTGATGAAATTTTTTGTGCTTATCCGGTATCTATGAGAATCGGCCAACATCTATTTTTCATCCCCCTAAATGTTAGGGGTAGTCCACCCCTAAATTTTTTTTTTAATTTCCAGTTTTTGGTAGGAAATCACCATGGCAACGGCTGTTGCTTTGTTGATGCTTCATTCGTCTCTATGGCAACGGCTATTTCATTGTTAGTGCAGTCCTCATCACCGTTGAAATTTTGCAAGTACTTTAAATATCAAAAATTGCCCTTTTTTTTCAAGTATATATATTTTACAGACTTGAAACTTCACAGTAATGTTCCTTATGTTACGCAGGATGACATTTTCCGAAAATTAGATCCCATAGCATAGGTGGTTAAAACCAGGCAACAGTGGGTACTTTGTCTGCATGAGAACAGTATTTTGCATTGTTCATGCCTTCTGCGTCTCCATGGCAACAGGCATCGCGCGGCAGTGGCGTACCCACAACGAGGGGCATGTATTATGAGCGGCGCAAGAGTGATCTGCCTGTAGACTGCCGTAGCGAAGTACGGGTACATCAGTTTTATGTTGCGTGCACGAGTCGGGAAACCATCGGTACATTATACAGCATTGTAATAAATTTTCACGGAATTTTTTATTATTTACCATTACTGTAAATGGGAGATGTGGCATAATTCTTTTTCCATTAGTATAGCCGTGCGAAGCCGGGTCGGGCAGCTAGTAATGTTATAATAATTGAGTATTTTTACAATTGTCAAATGTTCTAAAACTAATATATTGCAAAGAGTATTCCCCCCACCCAATGGCTTATTTTCACCTCAACCAATATGCATAACACGTATAGGTGAAATACTCCACATTGCACAACAGATGAAATAAATAACCTGGCATGATCCCAGGCTGTGGCACAGTGAGAAGGCAGGCCAAGAAGGCTAAAGTACCGAACAAAAATAATGAGAGTTAAGATCCCACATAACAAAAAAAGAGCTGTCACGATTGTAAGTGCAGGTCCAATAGAGCAGGAGGATGGATGAAAAGCTATAATATTGTTACGAGGCTGCTCGAGACATAGCAGGCCAGTGTCGCGAGGCTTCTGGGGACGGGGGTCATGGGGAGGCCCCGCCTTCTTCCGGACACAGATAACCACCGTTCCCCCTCCCTCTCTTCACCCAAGGACTCCTCACAATCACACCTCACTGTCTGGAACATTATGCTCGACCATTCTAAGAGCAACGTCGAGTGAGGTGGCGTAACTAGGACGCCATTGTTCTCGTAGCTTCGAGTGCTAAGTCGGGTGACTTTGAGGATGAGGCTCTTCGGAGGACTACGAGGGGAGGCGAGTATACAAGATGGAGGCCGACCTGCAGCAAGAGAGTGAGAGAGACTGGTGGCGACACCGGCGGATCCTCGGAAGTGAAGAGGGTGAGTGAGTGAGTGAGTGATCACTTGGCGAGCGATAGCGGGCGACGAGTGCGACTATCGGGGCATCGCGGATGGTGTCGCGACGCGGCGGACGAGCAAGTAGTGCGAGGCAGTGTGTTGAGGCCGAAGTACGCGGTAAGAGACAAGCAGTAGGGAGAGAGCCACTGTCGAGCCGAGCTCCAGTGGGGAGCGTAAATAGTGGACTTATGAAAATGTGATTCATTTGTAGAAAGTTATTTAAATTGAATAAAAAGTGTACCTAATACAGGATGAGGTATAGACACCACGTGTTTTTTGATTGGGTAGTACTCAGCCATTAGAAAATGGAGGGGCGCGTGGTTAGTAACCATCTATTTCTTGACTCGAAGCATTTCTTTTTCAGTTATCATGGAGCCGTGGTCGTTATAGGAACCAATTATTTACATATAATTGTTGTTAGGAGTGGAGAGTCGGTGACTGTGGTACCGCGTGAATTCCGCCGGAGATTGAATATAAATTGAAATGACTCGGTTCTCGCCCGAGACTCAATTTTACGTCGGACTAATAATTTTTGAACAGGACGCTCAATAATGGGGGGGAAAAATTCCACCCGGCCGTCAACGTACTGTGCGCACTCCAGAGAACGTTGGAAAGGTTGGACAAGCGATACCGCTCTGCCCGTAGTCATTCAGCTGAACTTCAAATCAGCAGTCGTACTGTGAGACGGATTTTGCAAGTTTAAATACGTTTTCACCCATATAAAATAGCAGTTGTGCAGGATTTGAATGTAAGAGATTACCCCCAACGCTGGAATTTTGCTTAACACATGCTTGAACTTTATGAGCAGAATTAAAACATGTTGATAATGAATGATGAAGCCACCTTAATGGGTCCGTCAACAGGCAAAATTGTCGGAATGGGGCTGACGACATTCCGCGAGACTTATATGAAAAACAGATTCTTAGCCCAAAGGTAACAGTTGGTACGCGTTGGGAAAATTAGGCGTCATTTGTCCCTATTTAAAAAAAAAAAAAAAAAAAAGAGGTTAACGTTACTGTTACATTAAGATAGTGAACATCTTTTTAATACCTGATTTACAAAAAAAATTGGATCTTCAAGGTTTGTGGTTTCAAGATGGATCACGGCACCCACCGCCAGAAGATCTATGGCTTTCTTCGTCGCCTGTTTCCAAACTCTCATTTCGAGATTTGGTGACTTGTGTGTCCTCTTTGGCCCAATGACTTGTCCATATGAGATTTTTTTTCTATAGGGATACCTCAAGTCACGTGTTTACGAGGCCAAACCTCGTACGTTAGATGAATTGAAGGAAGCGATCCGTCAAGAAATCACTCGAATTAACAAGAGACCTGCTGGGAAGAGCGGAGACTAATTATTTTCGTGAACGACTTCAACAATGCATCAACGAAAACGGACAACACGTGCAAGATGGCTTAATATATATATATATTAAATAAACGGAACTAATATTTTCATTGTGGCTAACACTATTTCAGCATTACCTAAAATATTTCACAAAAAAAATAATAATTTTCTATATAAAAGTCTTTATTCAAGAATACTGGGATCAATTATAAATGCGCTAAAAAGTAAACATTATGACACTGGTAAAGTTCTGACCTTTGCAGTGCTTCAAGCCCCGCCCGAACTTGAACTCTTGGCTAGCTACGGCTCCCTGGGCCGCCGGTGTGCGGATACGAGAGCTGGTTTGTTTTGTTTTCAATAATTCTTTTATTCATGAAAAAGATTACAAATGGCGGTGAAGCCAAAAAAATACAACTATATATATATACGTATATATACATATATATGTGTGTATATATATATATATATATATATATATATATATATATATATATATAACTATTTATACAGACATGCTGAATGCCAGAGGGTCATTGTCTCTTCCTGCAGTCCATGACACGAAGAAAATACAAATTGATAATGTAGCATACACGACAAAATACTTATACGCAGTAGCATGGGGAAAAGTACTGGTACTGAGCCATGACTTGGCGAAGGTCGCGGAAAAGCACACTTGTCTGCAGCGGACGGAACAGAGCTGCCCTTGTTGGCAGCGTGACGGGCCGCGAGATGTGTATCGCGTGCGTCGACGTTCACTGCAAGTCGCAGTAGCTCCGACACACGTCATCTTGACCGTCCGCTGTGCAGATCCCAGATTGTCTCGCCAACTTCTGAATTGGTTTCATTTTTTTTTTTTTTTTTGGACTCTGCTGGAAAGGCAACACGAAAACCTATTTTCTACACATTTATCTGAAGCAGAATACATATTTCCATTGAAGTTTTATCAGCAGTTTATGCATTATAATAAAGTTTTTTGGGTGACTTAAAAAAAAATCTTCTAAACAGAAAACATTAGAAGACATTAAAACGTCCAAACTGGTTCCAATTGTGTAATTAAATACTTTCATGACAGAAAGACGATAAAATATAGGAAAAAACCTTGCCACTCACATATACATCTGATTAGAATTTTTCATGAAACTTTTATGGATTTAAGTAATCTATTATGTAAGTTATGAATAAATAAATAAATATTTTCTGTTGCCAAAAGTACATGATACTTTAAGTATGTGAAGTGTATTTACTGATACATTAAACATAATAATTGATTATTATCATTATTATTATAACAAATCACTATTAATAATAGTAATAATTTGCACGAGTTAAAAGAACTAAGAATATATTTTTTAAAAAGTTATTTTTTTATCTCTCAAACCATTTAAATGTATTTAGCGAGCTTCTATGTATAGAGATTTGAATCGTCAAAGGGAATTAATAAAAAAAAAGGATTAAAACCTTCAGGCAAACAGCAACGTTCATCAAAAGATTTTCTTGGCTCTGCACACGAGAATCTCCAGAAACCACGCAGCGCGCCAACATTATTAGTTGGCATTAAGTTTGGTTTCTCGTGGCTAAATTAAAATTTAGTGCCTGCACGAATTCCGCTGAATCTGTTCGCGCCATGATGTACAGGGCCGACTGATTCGGATCGCAATCGGCCGCCAGAGGGCGCAGACGAGTAACGTGGAGTGCATACATGTGTTAACAGTGTCTCCAGTGTAGTTTGTAGCAATACCGACTCAGGCATAGTGCCTGTCCCTCGGCACGTGCGAACGTAACCACGCCCGCCGAAACGTTTTTTCCGTTCAGTGGTTCGCCGCCCAACCTACTCGGGGATCAACCACCCACGCGGAGAAGGGAGCGCTGTAGTTAGCAGGGCCTTCACCAACAGGTGCAGCCACCGAGCCAAGTGAGCCACACCGGCCCCTGGGGTCACACGTCACGGCTAGCCTGGCGCCCTCCTGGACCAAGCTCATATTTCAATTGTTGTAAATTACTTCAGATTTACTGCGGTAAAAATACGTACTTTATAATACTTCATTACGTCCCAAGTTTTTGGTGAAGAGTTTCGTCAAATTCAAAAGTGGCCACATAGCTACAGCATTGCGGTAGGCTTGGTCAAGGGAACCAACAGTCTATTCTGCGGGCCCTGGCCATGGAGGGGATTTTAAGGGGAGTGCGAAGGAACGAAGCTGTCGCAGGAGGGGAGGGAGCGGCAGGAAACGCGCGCTTGTGACTGCGTGGTAGAAAATTTACTTGTTTCATCTTTTTGTGCTAAAAGTTTTGAACAAAAACGAGTTTTAATTTTGCAAGGTAGACCCACGCCAGATATGTCGTGTATGGTAATAAATGCTAAATCAAGCGGTGTGCAGTGCAAAAGACACTTCAAATCTAATTTTTACAGTTCGCACAAATGCTGGCTTACTGCTTGTAAACAAACTTTAAAACTGTACTGTTGGCCTTGTTTAATGTTTACTAATGAGAAAGGAGTTGGGAATAAGAACGGTTTTAGTGACATGAACAATTTTCATAAAGCAGCTCACAGACATGAACTCTCGCAGACACATTTATCAGCCGTCTATAAGCTAAAGATGTTTGGATTCAGTCGTGTTGATCTGGCTCTAAAAGAACAACTCCGCGCTGATGTCAAAAAACACAATGAGGTTGTGGACCGAAACAGAGAAGTTTTGAAACGTTTGATTGATGTCACTATGTTTCTCGGGCGACAAGAGCTTGCGTTCAGAGGTCACGATGAAAAAGAATGTTCCTCAAACCGCGGTAATTGCATAGAATTAGTGTAATTGTTAAGCAGTTACGATTCAGTATTAGCCTCACATTTGGAAACTTCTAAGGTTTTCACAGGTTTGTCTAGTAACATACAAAATGATATAATAGAAAGTATTGCCGAAGCGATTGTTACGGAAATTAAAACACAAGTTAGTCAGACTCCTTTTGTAGCACTAATCCTTGACGAAACGTCTGATGTTGCCAACTTGTCGCAGCTTGCATCTGTACTGCGGTATGTAACGAACGAGGGTAACATCGAAGAGAGATTTCTCGGTTTTACAAACGTTAGTTCTAACAGATCAGCAAAAGCACTGAGCACGTTTTTAAGTTAGTAGATGAGTATAAATGTGGCGAAATATTGGTATCTCAAACATACGATGGAGCTGCTGTTATGGCTGGTCATCTGAATGGGCTACAAAAATTAGTGAGATAAAAATATGATAATGCTATATTCATACATTGTTGTGCGCATAGACTCAATCTTGTGCTTTCGCAATCACTCAACAACATTACTGATTGTAAGATATTTTTCAAAACATTAAGTGGGTTTGCCTCATTCTTCTCTCATTCTACCAAACGAAAACAGGCATTAGACAAATTTGTGAGCAAACGATTTCCCAAAGTATGTCCTACAAGGTGGAATTATAATTCACGCTTAGTTCATACGATTTTTGAAAACAAATCAGATCTGATAAGCCTTTTCGAAAACATAACCGAAACCTACATTGCTGCGTGTGGCTTCCTAGCTGCATTAAAATAATTCAATTTTAATTTTATGTTACATGTGTTTTCTGATTTATTTTCCATCATAGATGCATTGTTTCAGATTATTCAAGCAAAAACTTTCGACATTAGCTATTGCCTTCAAAAACTGAAAGAAACAGAAAAATTAATTTCTGAGAAAAGAAACAGATTCAGTTCAACAATTTGGTCCGCCTTCAAAGATGACCCTCCCTCTAAGAAACGGCGTACATCTGAGGAAAATGATCCAGAAGCTAGCTACAGAAAACTGTATTTTGAAATTATTGATCATATTCTAGTACAGCTTGTTACACGATTCAGCTCACTCGAAAATTTGAAGTCCTGGTTCTAATGGATCCAAATAAAAACGAGGAAAATGCAAAAATATTTCCCGAGGAAGCATTCGCCTCTTTAAAATCTTCTTATGGCAACTACTTCGATTTACCTCGTTTAAGGAGTGAATTAATTGCAAAATTCAGTTTAGCAGAGTTTAAATCAAAACCAATTTATGAGATACTGCAGGTATTGAGACAGTCGGGTTTAAGTGTTGACGGTTTTCCTGAGCTGTATAAATTGTGTTCGTTAGTAGCTACAATTCCAGCAACAAGTGCATCTGTCGAGCGCTCGTTTTCCTCACTGAAACGAATTAAGACCTACATCAGAAACGTCCAGAAACAAGAAATACTGTCAAATCTAGGACTCATTTCAATTGAACATAAATTATTGCTTTCCCTGAAACAAATTAAAACTTTCTACAGTGATGTAATTGACAATTTTGTTCGCAAGACACGACGACTAGACTTGGTTTACAAATAAATAAGTAGCAGCCCACCTCAGCAATTCCCCGGATGTGGATATTACCGGACAATGTTGCTGGTCAGCAAGTTTACTCAAGATCTCCTGTATTCCTCGCTCTTGCATTCCAGTGCTACTCCACCCCACCTCATTCACCTGCATCAGTTCTCAAGACCACAAATGTTAAGCGCTGCCCAAATCTCTCCACTCCACCAATAATTTCAATAAGCTGACAGGATGGTGAGTAGGAAATTTCCTAAATTACAGAGCTTTCTTCAATATTTTAGATTAAAAAATGTTATGTATGCACAGATTTGTTAACATTTTGGCAGTATATATATATTGAGATTTTTTAAGACTGACTTGTATGTATTTATTACTTAAGCGAAATAGCCTAACAAAACGACCACACATGCTCATGCTTGAAAGTGAGAGTTAAGATTATTAAATTCTGTGTGACTTTAACATGTATTGCATTTACTACCAAAATCATAATTTCGTGAATTTTGATATATGCTGGTGATATGTTTCCGAGCGTATCTTTCACTGTTTCACTGATTAAAAAATCTTGCTTCGTGTAACGACGGATTGCTCAAGTTTTAGTCATACCAGCTTTTTAATTTTCTTATAATATAGGAAATTTTGACTTAACATTTTGTAGAGAAACTCTTAGGCCTGGATTTCATCGACACTTAAAATTGTTTTGCTGCGGAAGCCGCCTTATTAGTCGAGACAACAAAAGAAAAATAGATGAAAAACATACTAATAGACCCATTGGTGGTGAATGGGAGGTGGGAGGGCTGTTTAAAGGTACAATTCATCGCTTTTGCTTAAGTATTTTCCAAACTATGAGTTTTAGTAAAAAAAAAATTTTTTTTTGATACAAAATTAAAGAACATAAAATTTCCTACAAAAGAGATACGTCAAACCGCTTAAATAGCACCAATTTGCACCTTAAAATCAAATTTTTCCGGGGGAGGACTCACGGACCACCCACCTTAATAGGGGGTGACAGTGAACATACTTGGTTCCCCCACTTTGAAATTCACCCTTCGCCACTGCCTCCAAGAAAATTTATAAGTATGATGATGGAATTAAAAAATAGCATGTAACATAAAAAGTAACTCTTAAGACCGGAGCGATAATATTATAATGAAGAAACTATAAGATGCCAAGGATATCAGTTATTATTCATAATGGGAAAAGCAAAGTATAAATACTAAACACTGGATTCTAGATAACCTAGTGCTTTATAACAATGTACTACAAGTTAAAAATATAACCCATCATTGATGAGTACGACAGCTAGAAAATTATATTATTAATAATTGAAAAATAAGGATTTTGAAATAAACTTCAACAAGTTATCCGGACGTCTACTGGGTTCAGAAAATAAGCAAAAACAATTATTTTAGTAATACATTAATAAAAGTAAGATTACTAATCATTATATACTCAAACTGATATGTGCTGCATAACTTCAACGATAATTTTTACATGGAAAGAAGAAAACATATACACTTTCAACAAATAAGATTGTTATAAAGTTTTGTTGGTTTTTAGATAAGTTGGGAGACAACTAGAAATTGATTTTGTAAGTGAAGAATTTAACGTTATCATAAAAAAATTTTGTACGTAGGCTATTAGAGTCAACTGCACAAAACACGAGTGTCAATTACAACCATATAATTAAACCTAAAGGCACTTCATTCAAATATTGTTAATAAATGAGGAGTTAGGGCCTTACCTTTCATTGCTATGCCCAGAAAAGCTCTGGGAAATGTTATAGTCGGCTTGTAACAACTTGGGTACCTACCAATTAGGATTTCTTAAATTGATATGATTCATGCTGGCAATTGGTGTGAAATTATGACTTTCCGCACATGAGCTGAAAGACTTTGTGTACTTAGTCACAGAATACCCTATTTGTTTTCAATCTTTAGTCATTGGATAAATAGTTCCAAAATGTATGCAGTCATAGCCATAAAAATAACCTTCTCTATGTATGTCCAAGAAATGTAAGAAGCTACAATGCAAAAAAGGACATTGCACACAAACATGTAAGAAAGACATATAGTTAGTTTTCTTAGTTTGTGTCAAGAGTACCTATATTTTGTACAGTCTCAGTATCTTATTTAAATGGTGCTACTAAATAAAGTGATTCTGTCTCAAAAATTCCTTCTATCCAATAATGGTGCAAGGTGTTAAAATACTTTACACATTACTTGATAACCTTCCCTTTGTAAGTTGTTAGAACAAGAAATTTAAGGAATCAAATCTATCCGAAATTGAAAGTACTTTTTAAATATTAAGTGAAGTTCAACACAAAAATGTTATTCAAGGAGTATCATGCAAGAATGTGAAATAAAACATAGTTTCTCATCTAAAATTTTTTCAAAACAGCAACATTAAAAATGATAAAAAAATGCAAATAATTTTCTACAAACTAATTCACAATTCATTAAGCAGAGTGTACACAGCTTCCATGCGGGCCAAAAGTTCCACAAATATTTATATCTTCATGCGTCATTCTTAGATTGCGTAGGCTACACCTGCCACCCAGGAAATATGTGATATTACACTAGATACGATGCCAAATCTAATTATGTAAGCAGAGTAGTTTATTTCTATATTTATATTTTTAGAACGGTTCACAGCTGAGAACATAAAATTAAACTGCATTCCAAAAGCAACAAACACTTAAAGAAAAACCTCAGTAAGTACTTGAAATCCAAACAAACTGTTTTAGAGTTTATCAACCAACCGTAAGCTAAAAAATTCTTTAGCTAATTAAGTTGTGGAATTATTACAAAAAATAGATAATATAGATTAAAAAATGATTAAAAGAAATTAAAATTTTACTCATACTAAGTAAAATTTTCTTATGTTTTATTAAACAACACAATATAATCACATTCAATACCAGCGCCACATTTACGGTAAGGATTTCTAGGCTGTAGCCTATGGGCTCACACAAAAAAGAAACTGTTTGAAAATTTTAATTTTGAATAGATTAAAAAAATTATTTTAATTTAAATGCATAAGCATAATTATTTTCTGTGGGCTAACAACTCGACTGAACTCTTCAGTGGACAGTTGATATGAGTTGAGTCAGCATTCAGAATGGTTGAACATGAGGCTTCTTAAAAAATCTGATTTCTGCTGGTTAATTTTCAAAAAATTTCCATAACCCCTTTGGTAGTATCTGCAACACAGGTTCTGCCTAGGGGTGTACAGATCCTAAGTAGAGTTCAGTACAATACATAACAAATTCATTAGTACTTATTCTATTAGCTGTACATTTCATTTCATTTCACATAGTATGTATGTGCCAAATTGTTTTGTAGTTTGTGGCCCATGGTTATTTCACGCCTCTGATTTACTTAGATAAAATTCTGATGTGAAATGTCTGCAAATATTTTCATCTCACCTGTAACAATGTTACTTTAGTAGAAATACGTAGCTGAAATAGCTGAGCCAAAATCGCGTACACGCGGAGTGAGCAGCAAGTATTCACAAAGCCTGCAGGGTAGGTGATGCACGAAGCATTGAAGGGGGGGGGGGGGGGGGGGGAAATACCTAGCCAGAACAGTCTGGTTAAACTGTACGCCAAGTGGATGGAAGTTCCGTTCATGGGGACAGCCAGCTCAGTTTAGATTGTTCTGGACCTACACGACGGTTGCTGCCCTGTCTTGAGGCCCAGTCAGCCAGTCTGGTTCCGCCGTCGCGAGGACCGCCAAAGAAGTCGCCAACCAATCCCGACTCCGCTGCTGCCCAATGCAGCTGTCACTACTCTGCCCACGCCCAACATGGACAAGGACATACATATGATCCATCACTTGTTAAAGTCGTAGCGAAGATAAAGTTGGGATAGTAAGTCATGTAAGGGAGACGCTGGAATTATGTAAGCAATACAATATACAATTCATTGCACTGGCGGAAGTGGGTTGTGACTCGTTCAGTGTGTAAGTGAAGTGGTCACTTTCATAGCGAGTAGGCGATTGGGCAAGGCCTCTACGATGGCTGAGAGCGCCGAAGGCAGTGGCGAGGTTGTCGAGTCATCTGCAGTACGTATTAATCACAGACTTACACAACCAGTAACACTCTGAGCACGCCACTCACTCTTGGGGAGACCTCGGCAAATGGGAGAAAGTGAGTGGGTATCATGATCGTTTCCTTCTTAAGGAACGAGTTACGGAGTTGTGAGTTCTGCTAGTACTAGCTGGGTTCAAGGGAACCAGCAACAGCGCAGCGAGAGGGACGTAGCGTTTGGTGAGTCCCAGCTCGCTTTGGAGTGGGAGCAGGTGAGCGAGAGGGTCACTCGTTCTGTAAGGGTGAGTGGATGATCCACCTCCAGCGAGTCATTTCTCCGATGTGGAAGGCAAGCAAGTTACAAACTCGTTCCGCAGAGAAGCAGGCGGCGACAGGTGACAAAATTTTGTTTGCCAAAACCATATGATTTTGCAAATTAAGAAGGAATGACATAAAAATAAAATCATTGTGTTGTTGATAAAAATATAATTATCATCAGTAGTTTACAAAAGCGAGTTGCTAGCCTCCTGCAGCAACAATATCAAGAGGTAGTGGGGCATGGTAGCTTGTTCAACAGAGGATGACTACAAGGTAACCTACACTCTTTCACCGAGCACTATAAGTACTATTTTTTAGGGTGCTGTACCATGAACCAAGTAAATATTGTGCTGAAATGCAAAATATACCAAGTTTCTGACATCGACCATGAATTAAATTTTTCTAATATTGTACTTCCTCAAGAATAAAATTTCAGTAACTAGTAACTATAATTAACAATTAAAACATCTGAATAAATTTTCATAATAATTTATGTAAAATCATCTATTATAAATAAAATGAACTTAGCTTGACTTCATTCAAATTGTAAACTTGAAAGAACATAAAACTGTCTTACCTAGTGTATCTATGAAAATCATATCTCAAAAGCAATGGTTTTAGTTGCATGAGCTGATTTAGTCTTAAAGCTTGTCATTTGACTTGGCTACCAAACACTGTGCAGAGCTTCAAAAGATCACAGGCCGTTTAAAAACTGCTTATGATATTTTTTTAAAAACATTTTCTGACTAGTACGTATAACATTTAAAAAACTGTTGGTCTCGTGTTATTAGCTTTGCATTCATTTTTGAAAATACATATACTTCTTTCGGCAAATTATGAAAAAATGATGAGAGTGAATTTTTACGATGCGGGCGCAGCATGCAACAAACAATGACAGGATGAAAAAAACTGCTACATACAAATAAAAATATTGTGTTTTTAAATCATGTACTTTAGTGCCTGATAGTGAATCTGTTCCATATAAATACATATAAACATTTTTTTATTGTGATCTGTTCCATATAAATACATATAAACATTTTTTTATTGTGAATATTAGAGAGAGAAATTGTTTTTATAAACTTTTTCAAGTGTATGTATATAAGAGAGGTATAGATTTTGTAAACAATTATAATTAATAAATTAGAATACACATTCAGCATATATATATTTACTATTAATTAAAATTTATTTCAATTATTTGACTAAATTAAACAATAATATAATGCACATGTTTATATTAATACTGAATATGGACTATTTATTTAAATTTTTTAATTTGATTGAATTTATATTTTACCAACTGTATATTTAATATCACTCAAGTCCTTTTATTATTTGATTTATATTAGTTACTTGCATCCAAAGTTAAAGTAATTTTTTTATTACACCAAGTAAGTATAACTTTTAATACGTGTACATGAGTACACGCACCCATTTTTGTGCCTCTCAACTGTTTTGTTTTAGAATGTTAAATGCAGTTTAAATAGGTGTTTTCACAATCACCTATTGTTATTAGGTATGAAAACTCACGTACAGAATCTTTAAGGTAGCAGAGGGTAAGGCAGCACAATTTTAGCTTTGTAACCATGCCTTAAAGTACACGTCCCCACTTGAAGCCACACAGAGGCAAGTCGACACCAAAAAGACTAGTATGTCACAGTTCTAACGAGCATAGGGGCATGAATAGCGCCTCAATTATTTCTCCCATTCATTGGGTAGCAAAGTAGACTTGAAGTGCACATACATCTGCTTTATGTTGATGACTGGACTAACATAGATCTTGAAACAGTTTTAAACAAGGAGAAGTGGCTGCCCAATCATGTGTAACCCGTCAATGTAGATGTGACCTTGATATCGACCAATGAGCACTCTAAATAAGGTTTGATTATGTATAGGTGAGTTGAGTCTAGCCTGGAGTGAAATGAATCAGCAAAATAATTGTGACTCAAGCGATGAAGCATCTGATGGTAGAAAAATACTTTAAACATGACCAGACGAGACATCAGAATGCTTTCAACTTTAAATTGCCTACCTGGATACCCTGTCGTGTAAAAAAATCACTGTATATACTCAGGAATATATACTTCAAGAACATTTTTGTACCTTTTTTCTTTTAAAGCCATGCAGATTTCTTTGCAATGTGCAGCGTGGTTTTTGTTTAAAAGTGATGAGAAAAATGGATGAAAATACAGCAAATGGTATTGGATTTTTTTTTTAAGTAAATCCCAATCCCGGTGCACGGCACCTTAATAGCTGACAGCAGAAACTGAATACCGATCACTTTCTTGGTCCAAGTCCCAAGGAAAACACTGTACACTTGCAGCGAGCCATTCCACTCAAACACAACCACTGAACAAAAATATATGCTTCCACTCACCAGTCCAAGTTTCTGGCCGGCGGACAGTTCGGCTTCGTTCCTGTCTGCGCTGTCGGAGCTCCCCGGGGCGGCAGCTTGCTTCTCCAAGGCGTCGTCGCTGGAAGTGCTGTAACAACACCACTCCCGGTAAGTGTCACTCTCTCACTGCACACAGAACGTGAATAGAATATCTGTGAACACTGTTAAGGAGTTTCCGAAGGGGCTTACAAATCTAGACTTGCTAACCATGATTTCAAATTTGAATATTAATGGAACATTAACAAATCCAAACACACAACAGAAATTTTTAACGTTACTAATACATCATGTAATTACAAAAGCTACTGTTCTTAAGATAAAAAAAAATGCTAAATGTAACAAAAATGAACTTTTTAATCTTTAAAAATGTTATTATATGTTCATAATACTGGAATGAATATTAAAACAATCAGTTTAATATATTTTTTATTAAGTACATGTAGTTTAGACCACAAGTTAGGTGTTTAAGTGTTTGAAAGAAACATTCTCAAAAATAATGATTTACACCGATATTATTTTATAGTTTTATTAATTTAAGTAAAAGTGTTTGAATGCAAGAATGGTGTGTGTACTTAATTAACATTTTAGATTACTCTTTAAGTGATCCAAATTTCAAACTTCTTTTATGGTAAATATTTGTTTTTGGAATAAATAATTTTGAATATATTTCTGATAGTGCAATTTATGGCTTTGGCAAAGTGCTAATTATTGTCAACAAACATTTGGCAAATAACTTTATATTTGAGAAATATTAGAAATTCATTAAATCATTCTTTATTAAAATATATAAAAATGTTAGAAATCCATGATAAATATGATTAATTACAGGTATCTCTCTGTGAAAATACTGAAAAATAAAATACTAAGTACATGTACGTAAAAGCATAAAGTAGTATTAGTAAGATGATGTAGTTTTAAACTGATCAAATTAGGAATTCACAACTATGATAATGTTGAATGCAGTGCTCGGACAAAAGCTACAGACACAAAGAAGCAACATATGGGTGTGTTACCGGCATAAAGTGTAGCGCCTGAGCGAGATCTCGCGATACCCCCATGACCAGCAGGACGCAGATACATCGCGAATGTAGCAACACACTGCACGCACATACGATACCACACACTGCACAGGATTCATTCTTGGTACCATGCATCCACTTCACTTCAACTTTATTGCTCTACCAAGACATCTGATGGGTTTTGAACACACGCTGTATCTTCTCCCATCACACACATAGCTTGTGATAAACCTTTCACGAGCTTCGAAACACACTAAAATGTTATTGCATCCTTCCATGTGAACTACTTCAGTTTTACTTCAAACAAATTTGTTGAAAACACTAATATCCATCCTTATAAATCATGTTCTGCAGTAATAAAACTTTCCCTCCATCCATCCATCCATCCATCCATACTTCACACTAGAGGACAGCCAGCTTTTTGGAACAGACACCAAGGCTTATAATCCAACTCTTATCATAAAGTCCCCACTGATAAGGTAGATAACGATTCCGTGATGTTTTCATAGCAGATAAAACATTTAAACCCAAACATGCATTTGTACGCGCAAAAGGCTGAAGCATTTTGTGATGATAACTTACTTGGTTGGTCATCTTCTGTGAGGACAGTGAGGAATGAAGCATTGAAAAAAGAAACAGTCAACAAACATTGACTTTCAAAGTGTAGATCCAAAATGCTACTAACTATGTGTGTTTCAACAGAGTTACTGTAGTTATACAGATCCATCGCTTACGACTACAGGTACTCCACATGTCTGATAAAAATATTTTTTGCCATACATTTTAAAACATTATTTAAAATTACTTTTTATAGCTGAGCCAAAAATTATTATTGGATTACATTGTAAAAGACTAAAGTAGACCAAGAATAAAAACAGCAATGTAACAATTTGTTTAACCAGACTTGGCAAACATTTTGGGTGAATACCGTGGACTACAACTAAAACTAGAACTCCTGAAGCATTAATATACAATGACAAACAACCCAAAACTGAGTGTGTCAAAATTAATTATTTTAAGTGTATTAATTCTACTGAAATTTCAGTTTATTATTGAAATAAATTCATATACAGCATGCCAAAATTATTAGTATAGTCAGTATATGTCACTTTACGACTGTAGCATCAATCTGCAATTGATGTCACTTTACGACTATGTAGCATCAATCTGCAACTGGTTGAAGTACAAGACATATAAAAATACAGTAAAGCCTCATTAAGTAGGATAATTTGAGACAAGAGTCAATCTGGTACAGCAAAAATACACGAGAATTTGTAAAAAAAAAAAGTATAACACAATGATTCAACTGAAAATTATTTTATACTCAACAAAAGACGTTTGAAACATGTCACCTTTCGACTCTTGCCTTACCGAGCATTGTGACTCATTGAGTCTTTTCGTACAGTCCCAGTAACCATTCACTCACTGTCCAGTGTAGGTTGTTATATCATGCGTAGTGTATTCTGACTGCATTTCTCATACATAATTCAATTTTTGTATTCCAAAATGTTATTTTTACATTTTAGCTCTTTCTCCCCATCCTTTCTCTCTCTCTCCCCCTCTAACTCTTGTTTAATCCACTAATATAATAGACAAGACGAGGGAGCTGAATTGTTGCCCCTTGGATGGGCAGCCTTCAGGATTTTTCTGGCAATGGTTTGTTTGTACAGCGACTGGAAGGGCTGCCCATCCAAGGGGCAACAATTCAGACAACCTTTCAAAAACAATACTGTTAGAAAAATCCTGATGGGCTGCCCATCCAAGGGGCAAGTTTTCAGGATTTTTTTAAACTCTTAAAGGAGCGTGTTTTCAGGAATTGGATGGGCTGCCCTTTCCAGTCTCTGTACAAATGAACCACTGTCAGAAAACTCCCGAAGGGCTGCCCTTCCAACGGGCAACAGTTCGGTCGCCCCGACGAGGGAGTGCAGGTTGTGACGGGCACCTCTCGGTCGGCACGTCGCCGGACGTGAGGCTGGACTCCTCGCTGTTGAAGCTGTCGCAGTTGGGCTCGCGGCCGCGCCGCTGCTCCCACTCGGCTCGCACCTCGTCCTGCACGCGCTGCTTCAGCTCCTGCACGCGCTTCCTCTCCTGCTCGATCACCTGGCTCCCTGCGTGCACACGCACACTCACGCCGTGCCGTCTCTCCTGCGCTCCTCTCCCTGGGGGCATCACATTCGTGGGGACACCCGCGTTTCGCGATTTCACTTCGTGTCGAGGTATTTCACAAAACACTGCAGCTTTTCCTGAGCGTCGTGGCGAATTGTGAGGGTGCGGCAGCACGGTGACCACACTCTCATTGGCCCCGTCAACCTCTCACCGATCTCAGCCAATAACCACGGGAGAAAAGCTACAGTACATATTTTGTGAAATACCTTGACACGAAATGTACTCGCGAAATACAGGTGCCTCTACACATTCGTTTCACAACAGTTCATCCTGATCTGCATGGCAGGTTTAGTAACCTTAAATACAAGGACTATAATCAAGATATTGACCATCATAAACCTATGCATATGCATCATAAGTCGTTATTCATAAAACCTATTACTACAGATGATATTGTCAATGTTATAAATAGCCTAAAAAATAAAAATTCCTTTGGATTAGATGGTATCCCAGTCACAATCTTAAAAAAATGCTCCAATTGGATTAAATCCCCATTAACATACATATTTAATGAATGTCTATCACAAGGTATATTTCCTGATAGACTTAAGTTTGCAAAAATTGTACCAATCTATAAAAAAGGTGACAAAAAACAGATGGATAATTACAGGCCTATTGCTCTTCTTTCCTCCTTTTCAAAAATTCTAGAAAAGGTTATAGCAAATTCTTTGACTAAATTTCTAAATAACCAAAGACTAATAACTAACCATCAGTTTGGTTTCATGGTAGGAAAATCAACAGAGCAAGCAATTTTTCGTTTTATTAATAATACTCTAACATCTTGTGACAAAAAATGTTTTACTAATTGCATCTTTGCCGATCTTTCAAAAGCATTTGACTGTGTTAACCATGATCTACTTTTGATTAAGCTAGAAAACTGTGGTATAAGAGGTGTGGTTCATGACTTATTTAAATCATATCTTAATAATAGAAAACAAGTAACGTCAATCATATTTACTGAAAATAATTATACGACAGCATGTTTTTCTGAGCCAAAAAATGTTACACAATATTAATTATGGACCCAAATAGACATACATTAGAAACAAAAACCAGGCAAACACTTACTGAAACATTGCGATGGTTCTCTACAAATAATCTTACCTTAAACTCTAATAAAACTGTTATTATGCAATTCGCATTGCGGAGAAGCAATTCATTAATACAAAATAACATTAGGATAGGTGATGATATTTTTTACTATGTAAAAAGTAATAAATTATTTGGTCTTACTATAGATAACACTCTCTCCTGGACTGCACATGTTGATAACATCTGCAAAAAATTAAGTTCAACATGCTTTGGTATATATACATTAACAAAATTGTGCTCCAGTAGTGCTGTCTTATCTTATTATTATTCAAATATACAATCTGTTATTAGCTATGGTATTATATTTTGGGGGAATTCCTCAAATTGGAAAAAAATATTTATTTTACAAAAAAGAATTGTGAGAATTATATGTGGTAAGGAACACAGAAGTCACTGTAGACAAATTTTTAAAACAAATAAAATAATGACTGTGGTAAGCATATATACATATATATATAACAATATTGTTTTATAACAATAATATACAATTAGTAAAAAATAGTGATATACATAAATATTTAACAAGAAACGCTGATAAAATACATAATGTACAGCATAGAACCAAAAAATATACACTAAATCCATTTTATATGGGCATGAAATTAATTAACAAACTCCCAAAAAGTATTATGGAAAATAGTAATAACCATACATTTGCATCTCAACTTAAAACCTTTTTACTACAAAAAGCTTACTACTCATTAGAAGAATTCTTTGATAAATAGTATTTTATTTTATTTTTGTATCATGTAAATATGTATTTCTGTATTGTTGTATTTTAGTGATGTTTGCTATATGTAATGTGTTTTTATAAATTGTTTATTTGTCTATGATCATATGTGTAACATATATATATATGTTTCATTGTTGTTTTTTAATGATGTTTGTTATATATATTGTGCTTTTAAACTGACAACTTCTATCTGTTTGAATTTGTTTAAATATGTATTTGTTTTCATATGTAATACTTATGTAGTATTTTATTGCGGTTCTCTAATGATATATGTATGTGAAATGTGGTTCTGCAAATTGACAACTTCTTCCCATTTGCTTGGGTTGTATAGAAGGCCATAATAAATAAATAAATAAATAAATAAATAATGGCGAAGCCTAAACCTACAAACTATAAAGCAAGTTCAAACTGCTTGACTGTGTTATTTTTATCAACTCTTCAGATAGTACAAAGAAATGAAATTACAGGAAATGCAATCTAATCAAATAGCACAAAAAACTAATATTTTTAAGCAGTAAAATTTAAATGATAAATAAAAATTTAAACCACGTTCATTAAAATAGAGAAATTCAACAAAAATAAAACAATTTTTTTTTGGTAACTTAGTTTGGTATAGTTACGAAAAAAGTGTTTCATTTTATAATTTTATTCTATGTATATTTTGATAGAAAAGGGGCAGGCCACATGGGGCCCACGACCTGTCATACGAGATCTAGGTACACGTGCAACAGCTTTAAAATAAGGTAAGATGATCATGGAATAACAAGTCGGAGACAAAATAAAAATATTAAGAGAAAACCTGCCCTATCCTTATTTCACGCAAAACTAAACAAGTGCAAGCCATCTATCTTCGCAGTTCAAGACAGGAACAATTAGAATGTAATCATTACTTATATTAAAGCATCACCACAAGAATAATGTTCTGCTGTGTATGCTGCAAAACCTTTCTGATCTAAAATTACAATTTACAGTTTCCATGACACCGAGCTAATTTGTATGCATCAATTTGTATTCAGCACATAAAATTTAAATTTTAAGATACCAATAATTATACGATATCTGTATGATACCTATAATTATATAACAAGTCAAAACTTTCTGAATGAAAACCATTCTCACATTTGGAATGAAGAATTTAGATATTCATTAAAAGAAAATACGTAGTGTTATAAATTGACACTAAGTACCTGTAAAAATAAAAAGTAATAATTTCTTGACACACACCCAATTATTCCAAAAAGTCTCTTAAGAAGCTCTATAAACAATATTTGACAGTTTAAACCGTGCACTGACCTTGCTGGGCAAGATGTCGCTGCCTGTTGCGCTCGATCTCCTTGAGCGACTCAAGCGTCTTGCGCCCAAGCGAACCCGAGCACACTTCCATCGGCGCACCGGAGGTGACCCGCGATATGCGGTCGAGGTCATCCTGAGACTGCTTCGGGCCCCTGGTGACCTGCTGGGAGCCCACCTGCCAAAGCACAGCACACACACACATGCACACACACACCTCTCTGTTATCCTTACACACCCAACTGCAGACTACAACTATCAACTAGCAGCAACACACAATTACAGAATATTCACTTTTGATTTTATTTTACATTACTGTTTCGGGAAGAGTTTAAGCAAAAAACAATACGGCATACAGAATTCCTTCAAGTATAATTTACACTAGAAAAAGTCTTTTAAAACATATAGGTTTCACTCAAATATCGGTTATTACATTTAGTTATTACTATTCCTGGTGCCTAACATTGTTTAAGAAATATTCTTTAAAATTTAACATAATAGCTCTCTTGCATTAGTTGTAAGGTAACAAAGTAAAGTTTGCTACCTGATATTTAGGTATTTACTAAGCTTTGTTTGCTGGTTGTTAAATGTCATCACACAAGTGATTGTAATTATGAACACTTGAGTAACATTAATGGTACACATTTGCTAGCAAAATTTGTGACGAAACACAGATAGTAAGAGGGCTATTGAGATAAATTTACAGGAATAGCACTTCAAAATATTTATGACATAAAAATTAAGTCTTAGCTGTTTGCTGAGTTTGGCAAACTCAAAACTAAGTGCCAAGTAGGAAAAAGTGTCAACATCACACATTTAACACAGCATATTCACTTTTAATTTTAATTTACTGTACTGTTTGGGAAGAGTTGAAGCAAACCACGATAATATCCTAAAAAAAAATTAATAATATTGTGATTAATATACAGACACCATTTCAATTTACGATGATGAGACTAAATAATATCAATGAAATAAATATCAAAAGACCATTTTTATGATATATCAAAGTGTTTTCTGTGTACTACATTATTTATTATATTTTATTTGCAAAAAAGAAATTTTAAATTGTCACAGCCAGAAATGTTCTCAAACTACTATTTGAATAATATAAATATTATAATAAAGTGTTATGTACTGTTACACCTTGGGTGGAAACATAAATTCTTGTTTTGAGGTGGTGAGCAGATATGAGGTAGGATTATTCTTGAACCAATATGGTATTTATAGTACAGTAATTTTTACTCCTAAGAGGGACTCCAAAGACAATGCATCATGATTTAACGTGAGAGAACCAACTCTGGCAAGCAGGCGTGACGTACCTCATCTCCGTCGTCCGGGCTGGAGTCCTGGCTGCTGATGACGGACTGCCCCGCCAACTCCTCCATCCGCCTCTCGATCGCTCGCAGCCTGTTGCGGACCTGCGCCAGCCAGAGCACTGCTCACGATCGCTCCCGGCTCGACGCTCAATTGCGTTCGAGGGGAGGAGGTATTACGAGATAAATGAGGATATGAGGGCAGCCCCCTAACCATGATGCTCACATGGAGTCAAACCAATTTGTGTAGCGCTGGTAAATACTGTATTTACCTGAATATAATGCTATGATTTTTACCAAAACTGTGAAAAATAAAAAATGGGGGTTGCATTATAATCACAAACTTGTATCTTGCCGTTGAGAACAGCTTAGTTGAAAAACTACACGCTCTGCCTGTGAACTGCATCAATTATGCCACTTTAGTCCAGAGCTTCCTGAACCTCTGCACAGGCGTGACAGATGAGAGATGCAGGATGAAGGAGAGGGTGTAAGTGGAGTTTGGCACTGGGTTCCTTCTGCTTCTCTTCACTGTGGCTGCTGTGGAAGGCACCCTTCCCCCTCCCAACCAGCTGACCGACCACCAGACCACCACTTTGCTTTCTGAATAGCAACGGCTTTTGAAGTACAGTCATAAAACACAATTTTTTGAAGTGAAACTTCTTTGCTGAGCGGGTAACAATTTTTGAGCGTTACGAAAATTCTGATTGCATGAGGGGAAATAGCTAGGTATGTGGTGGGGGAATCGGGAGAGGAGGGGAATAGTAAGGTACGTGGTGGGGGAACCGATAGAGGACACGGCAGGGAAAGGTAGAAATGACGCAGCATATTTGCTCTATTGCTCTCTTATTCTCTTCTTCTCTTGTGCTCTTGCGCTCATGTGCACTTTCATGTGCGCAGTTGTTTCTTGGGAGTGGACGTTGCGCTATCCCCACTCCGGGGCTGTTGGCGCGGTCGGTGATCGCTGGAGCAGCCTTGAGCGGGCTCCACGTGGCGGCGTGCGGCTCAGGTTGAACCCTGCCATGTTGCAGGGATAGGGACCCGCCTGCGCCTGATGCCACCCTGACTTTAGGGAGTATTTGGGCAGAGGGCAACCCATCTGGGTTTGAGCTTATTGTTGTGCACCGTGCCACGGGTCATATTCAAAATAAAATATTGTTCTTTCAGGTATATATTTTAATTTAATTACATATATTAATCAGTATCGTTAAACAGTGTTATGTGAATTGTTTTAGCTGTGTAACTAAATATTTCTGCTGGTATTCTCAATTATTATCTCTTGTTAAATTAAAAAATATTGGTAATTTATCTCTATCTATAATTAATAAGCAAGTACGTTTCCCTTCTTTCGCACATGGACACCACGCACACATATTTTTCCACACATACCATGTAAATCATGCTGCTGATGAAAGTGACACCAAAAATGGTCTTGTAAATATGGAATTATTTTATTATTTGGAATTATTTTCAAGCATCATGTACTTGAACTGTGATTTACAATCCATAAAGTAGTTTCATAAACTCATTATTAAAAGTTTGGGGTTGCATTACATTCAGTATCACATTATTTTCAGGTAAATATGGTATGTACACTTATCTAATTAAACAGAAATTATGATACTGTGAAAGGTCTTTAATCTGGCTCATTCTGGACCACAGCCATGCAGGATTAGCGATTTTTTGCAGGAATATCAAACGTCAGTATAGTTTTAACGAGAATAACAAATGTGAAATGTGAAATGCAACCTGCTATAAAACATGAAACACTGAACTAAAATGAAAATCGACAGTAACGATAATCTCTAAGCGAAACAAAAAAAAACGGCAGTGCAGTATTGCTACCTGGCTGCAAGGTCAACTGCCCCAAAATGCAAAAAAATCTGAGCCCAAGCGGCTTGATTTATGCTTAATTATAAAATGAGCCGAGCCACAGAAGAAATTTCACTGTATAAAACTAAATCACTTTGTTTGCTCATTGTATCACTAAATTTACTGTTCAACAAAATAAAAAGTAGTTACATGCTCTCTGGTAAATCTTAGTTTATATCCCCTTAAAATTTCAGAATAAATCATTCTTGCATAAACACTTTCAATAAAAAATTTCTGAAATAATTTTTTGAGATTTAAATTGCAAAATGATTCTTAAATTATCTAGTACATGTAAAGAAAAACTGTTTAAAATATAAATTCATCTTCGACACTTAACATCTGAAAACATCATACATTCTGAATTGCCATTGTCATGCTGCTTAAACCAACAAATAATACTATTAAGAAATTTTAACATTTTTTTTTAATTATAATGTTTTTTACGACCTGAATATATGACGACTTACTGAAAAGTTAAAAGACTTTTCAGTATCTAGCAATTTGTGTAGTGTTGATTACAGTCAAACTGAAAAATTCGAACCACAAAATTTTTGTGTGTGAAAATCATTAGTATACACGTATACACAATAGTGTCATGGGTGCAACATTGCAACATTTAAACAATACTACACATTAAAAACCTCCTTTACACATCTGTTAATACTGTCAAGATTTTTTTTTCTAATAATAACTACACTAAATTAGTGAGAAGAGCTGACACACTATTAATTTTATGAAAAAAAATTTTTTTTTAATAAGACAACAGGAGTATTAAAAAAACTCATTTGCAAAAATTATTAAGTTTTAATGCAGCAACTAAATGACCTATTATTTTCTGAGTGGCAATCGGAAGCTTTGTACCAAAATCTTCTTTCATTAAGCTTCACTTAAATCACTTTTTTTGCTGTAAATTTCCATACCACTATCAGTTGTTCCAACATTTACATGTTTAGTTCATTTCTTTCACAAGCTGTTTATTAAGGTGAAATCTCATTACAACATACATAAAAAAACACAGATTTGGTAATTAATAATGAAAGAGCGTAGTTTTTACGTTCTAAACTGTTCATAAATACTAAATATTTTATACGGTTTAGAAGATATATACTTAAAAGTAAGGTACTTTGTAATCATATTTTACTGTAATTATATTTATAAACTTTCTAATTAGAATGTATTTTCAAATGTTTAAGACATGAAACTGATTCATTTAACAGCTCTATGCCTGGAACCAGACCTTGATGAGGCACCCTATGCTAGCAATCACCAACGAGCAGGTGTGAGAGTTGGATCCCTTGCAAGACCAGGAAGTCTCTAGACCTGCTTCTGGACTCGTTCGAGTTTAGCGAGTAATACTGATAGCGCGCCATCCAAGCTATCCTTCACTAAGCAAGCAGTCATAAAGTTATTTCCAGATACATCAGTTCAGTTGACGAAGAGTCTAGACAAAATTCTAACTTTTAAATATCTGTGGACATGTCCTCTGTGTCTTTCTGTAAAGGATGATCTTGTATTTATTTTCTGAGGGAAAAAAAAGTATTTTCTCCAGACCAAAATTCTTACTCTGTGCCTAGTTTCATTGATTTGGGGCCATGCACTGCACCTCGGAGAGAGGACAGAGGAACCGAGGTGGGGCGAAGCTGACCTCCTCCAGGCGGCGCAGGTGGGCGATGAGGACCTTCTCCATGTCGTGACTCTCCTGCCGCACGGCCTCCGCCGCCTCCGCCCTCTGGTCGTCCAGCTCCTGCAGCCTCAGCTGCCGGCACTGCACCCTGGTGGTCAGCTCCGATATCTCCCGCTGCACCTCCTCGCGACCCGCCAGGAAGTTGGCCTCCTCCTCCAGCTGGCGGAACTCCAGGTCCTCGAACACCTTCGCAGGCGACGCCGTCGCGGTCAGGCACACGGACCGAAACTGGCCTACCGCGAAGAACCACCCCCAAAACACTAGCCCGACGAGAAACTGATTGTCTGACCCGTGCCACACCTCCATCCAGCAAATTAACCTGTATCACAGAGGAAAAACTTCATCAAAGATATCTTACATTGCGGTAAAATTTCAAATGTTATTCCCATACACTGTAACACTACAGACCTCTCTGGCTAGCTATGGTTTGAAATGCACATATATAGAGCACTTGAAAAAATTATGATGTTCTGCTGGTAGTAAACGCAAGACTGTTCATGAAGATATAAACTGTGAATATTATTAAGTGAATTTAGAGGGAAGTTGTTTGAAATGAAAGAGTTTACAGTGAATGTCATCAGTGAAGAGAAGATACAAGGGAAAAGGTCCTTTGGGAGGAAGAGGAATTCGTGGCCGAAGGACATTCGGAGATGGTACAACTGCACTTCAGATGAAGATTTTCATGCTGTAACATCAGGTCCAGAGCTTGCTACGTGGACCGCCAACCTATGTTAAAAGAAGGAATCTTAAGAAGAAGCTAAATGTTGTAGATTATTTCACTTTCCCGAAAAATTTGCTACAT